>NC_072391.2:84882045-85500000 GCF_028885625.2 Pongo pygmaeus | reverse complement strand
GCTTCAATATACAAGTTTGAGAGGGAGACAATTCTGTCCATAGCAGGCCCCTGGGGTCCCCATCCCAGCCAGAGTAACCCCACAGAAGCTACCAGTAAATCTCCAAAGCCATCACCATAGCCCACCAAACATTTTACCTCTGCTTGTGTTCTGAGAGCGGGACTTGTTCATTATTGTAATTCTCAGCAGGTCCTATGACCATGTCTGATGTTCAGGGAATGAAGGAGTGAAGAAAGCAGGAATGAATGAAGGAAGGAAGCAGCTCCAGCAATTGGTTCCCAGGTGAGAAGCTGGTGGGGTTCTGACTTCTACCCCGATTCACACCCTTTTCTCCTGCCCTCAGGGCGGTCCTTCTCCTGCTCTTGTTCATTCATCCCCTTCAGCCCTTTCGTATTCTCTTCTGTAGCCGAACCACACAAAAAAAAATACATTAGAAATGTTTTCCGAGTGCATCAGATGCATCGTGTCACTTCTCTGCCCCAGCTCAGTGGGGTGGGTGATGCCTTTGCAGCCCCCACTTGCCAGGGGCACCTTGTGGGCATCTAGATCTCCAGACCTCAAAGCCAGTGCCCACCCAACTGCAGGGTGCTGTCTGCTCTGTACACATTCCGGGAGCTCCGTGGCCTGGCCCAGCTCCAGCTGGAACCTCGGGTGCCCTTCACTCTTCCAAAAGAGGCTGTTTGCTTTCAAAGAAAGGAAAGAGTAGAACTGCAGACTGCATTTCGCTACAAAGCCTGAGACTCCTGGGAACAAAATAACCCACACAAACAAAATCCACAAGGAGCCCCAAGCCTTCACTTCAATCCACTTGGCTCTCAACACCCTCCTGGTCTCATATTTTCCCTTCTATCCTTCAAAGGAGGGTAGCTAATAAGACTTTGTCTCTTGCCTCTGGTAATTGTTTCCTAGTGCCCCTAGCACTGCTATAACAAATGACCACTGACTTAGAGGCTTCCAACCACACACATCTAGTCTCTCCCAGTTCTGGAGGTCGGAGGTCCTAAGGTCTAGGTGTTGGCAGGGGCTGGCTCCCTCCGGACACTCCTGGGAAGAGCGATGATGAATATCTATCGTTCTAAAGTCCAGTTTGTGGCAGTGTGTTATAGAGGCAACGGGAAACTGATACTCCATAGAAGTCAGTGGGAAAGTAAGACTGCAACAGGTCACAGAACTCCTGTTTACACAACATACTTCCCTAGTTCAAGCCAACACCCTCCTCTGTTGAGTTCTCCAACAGCCTCTGTCTCAGCCTACCAAATGCAACAGAGATGCTTCTAAAACACAGTCTTGCCTGTGTTGCTTCCAGCCTGGAGTCTTCAATAGCTCCCCATTGCCCTTAGTACAAACACTGATCTCAAGCATGCATTGTGAGGCCGTGGCTGTGTGTGATCTCTGGATTTACTTCTCCAGCGCATGCTCTTCTCCCTCTCCTTCCTGTCCTCCCTCCTCCACCTCCTGAAAACAAACCTCCACTAGTTTCACAAACATGCCACCTGTCCTGTTGTATGAGTTAAGAGGGTGAGTGCCCGGCGTGGTGCCGGGTGCATGGTGGGGCTGTGCTGGGACTGAGCAAGGTGTCACCTCTGGTTCAGCCACTACCCAGAGGCAAGTGCCCAGGGCTTCCACTTTTCTCCTCTAAAAATGACAATATTGGGCCTGAAATCAGCCTTAATGGTCTACCCCACTTCTGTGAGTTTATAACAATCAAAACATTTTGGGCCAGGAAAAAAAATTGCCCAGAAAAATGAGAAGGTTTTGGCCTCGTGTATCCAGATTAGCTGTTTGTGTGGATTGAGACCCATCCACTGGTCTAAAGCCCCCAGCCCCATGTATGGGTACACATTTTGCAGCACAAAGGGTCGAGACAAGGCAACAAGAGAGAGAAAAGTAGAGCAAGTAACAGGGTGGGTAGGATGGGAAATTGTGATAAGGATCTTGAAAGTTCCCCAGAGTCTGGTTGCCTCCTGGTTGGTTAAAATTTCTGTGTGTTTTTCTTTTCTTTTATTTCCTTTTCTTTTCTTTTCTTTTTTTTCCGACACAGTCCCACTCTGTCACCCAGGCTGGAGTGCAGTGGTGCAATCTCGGCTCACTGCAACCTCTACCTCCTGGGTTCAAGCAATTCTCCTGCCTCAGCCTCCCAAGTACTTGGGATTACAGGTGCCTGCCACCATGCCCAGCTAATTTTTTGTATTTTTAGTAGAGACGGAGTTTCATCATGTTGGCCAGGCTGGTCTCCAACTCCTGACCTCAGGTGATCCACCCACCTTGGCCTCCTAAAGTGCTGGGATTACAGGTGTGAGCCACTGTGCCCAGCCTGTGCCTTTTTCTATGGCAACAATTAGCACAGAAAACAATTCCCCCATAGGAGCATTTCCCCAGCACCCAGCCTAGTGCCTGGCATACAGTAGGAGCACAATAAGTGCATGTGGAATGGGTGGATAAATGAACGTGCCCAGTGCTTTTCTAGAGAGTACGTCCCAAGGGCATGCAGACACGCATGTCCAGATGTCCAAATATCCTTCCCCAACTCCAGTCAGAGAGAGACCATGAGAGACCCCAGCTGGGAAGAACCATCACATCCCCCCATCAGAGACCCCAGCTGGGAAGAACCATCACATCCCCCCATCAGAGACCCCAGCTGGGAAGAACCATCACATCCCCCCATCAGAGACTCCAGCTGGGAAGAACCATCACATCCCCCCATCAGAGATCCCAGCTGGGAAGAACCATCACATCCCCCCATCAGAGACCCCAGCTGGGAAGAACCGTCACATCCCCCCATCAGAGACCCCAGCTGGGAAGAACCGTCACATCCCCCCATCAGAGACCCCAGCTTGGAAGAACCATCACATCCCCTCATCAGAGACCCCAGCTGGGAAGAACCGTCACATCCCCCCATCAGAGACCCCGGCTGGGAAGAACCATCACATCCCCCCATCAGAGACTCCAGCTGGGAAGAACCATCACATCCCCCCATCAGAGATCCCAGCTGGGAAGAACCATCACATCCCCCCATCAGAGACCCCAGCTGGGAAGAACCGTCACATCCCCCCATCAGAGACCCCAGCTTGGAAGAACCATCACATCCCCTCATCAGAGACCCCAGCTGGGAAGAACCGTCACATCCCCCCATCAGAGACCCCGGCTGGGAAGAAACGTCACATCCCCCCATCAGAGACCCCGGCTGGGAAGAACCATCACGTCCCCCCATCAGAGACCCCGGCTGGGAAGAACCATCACGTCCTCACATCAGAGACCCCGGCTGGGAAGAACCGTCACGTCCCCACATCAGACCTTTGCTCCCCCTCTCCTTTGTGGGGCTGACACCCAAACATTACCATCCTTATCCCTCCAGCTCTTACTTCGGGTGCTATCTGGAGACATGCATTTGGGTTGTTATGATCAGAAATGACAGTGGCAGTTCTGCACTTGGGAAGGTCCAATAGAGGTATAATTGAGTCAGTGCAGCTGACTGTGTTAGGAGCTACACTTCCTCGAGGCTCCAGAGACTCTCTACAAAAGGCCGGTGTATAAGCAATGTCCTTTCAGTGTTTTTAGTGAGACATCCTCCCCTCATTGGGGAACATTCTAGACACAAGGTTTGAGAAAGAAGGACCTTCCTTTCCAAAAGGGAAAAAGGAGGCCACATTTGGCTTACTGAGCATCCATTCTAAATGGCATTTGAGGTGCCTCCTATGTGCAGAAGCAGGTAGTGACACGAATGCAGAAGGAGTGGCGCATGGTGCCCACACCAGGGACTAGCATCTAAGGCTGTGCTCCTCAAACTCCACAGACAGGTGCCCCTGGAGTCTCATAGAGATGTAGATTCTCGTGCATTGGATCTGGGCAGGGGGAGGGTCTGCATTTCTAATGGGCTCCCAAGGGCTACAGAGGCAGCTAGCCTGCACTGGGATCCATGTTCCCAGCCTGGAGACCGGTGGCACTGGCCATCCCTGAGAGCTTGCTTGATACGCAAGTTCTGGGGCATCCCAGACCTCCTGCCTCAGAATCCCTGGCAGTGGTGCCTGGGGACCTGGGTTTAACAGGCCTCCCAGAGATTCAGATGCTCTGGCAAGTCTTGAGCACCATGGGGGCCAGACCATGGCAACAGCCCATCCAGGAGCTGCACTTCACCCTTCCTGCATGCTGTAAGATGTCATTAAGCAGCCCATGCCATCCACTAGGCCAGGCACAGCCTCAGAACCCTCCAGGCAGCAGTCCAGGCCCCCAGGATGATAGTACGACACCCCAGGTCTATGCAGACATTAAGGAGACAGCAGATGGTCCTCCAAGATGTGTTAGATGCTACCCAAGTGAGATGCACAGTTACACGGGTGCTCGGTCCGGGGAGGGAGCAGCCTGTGGTACTCTGGGGGAGAGGAGGTGTTGGGGTGTCACAGGAGAGGTGAGACGTGATCTGGACCTTGGAGGGAAAGGACGAGTCATCCAGGGCAGCAAGGAAGGGCACCCCAGGCAGGGGTCACGGCACAGGCAGAGGCACAGAGGTGGCAAAGCTCGTTGTTTGCTTGGAAACTGCATGAATCAGCTTAGGGCCAGGCCCTGAGCTCCAAAGTGGAGATGGGGTTATAGGAGGAGAACTGGGGAGCAGGGGAGCCAGGAGGCTCGTGTGAGAGACAGGGCCCGGGACGCATCCCGGGAAAGCCCCTGCCCACCCGCTTTTCTTCCCAGGCCCCTTTCCTGAGACCCTGCTGGGGAAAAAGAGACGACAGCACCGGAGGAGGAGAGAGGGGTCGATGTGATTTCAGACACTCCAAGATAAACAGGGAAACTAAGAGTTGAGACTCATTACATTAGCCATGGGAAAAATCACCATTAGGCACCGCATTTTAATACAGCGTTCTGTCTGGTTTTGATTTCACAGATGTAAAAAAAAAAAAAAAAATGCAGGCAATCTGGAATTAAGTTGGACTACTTCAAACTGTTTCTATAAACCACATTTGGGATTCTTCCAGCGTTTCTGAGATTCAATTTACAGAGATTTCTTCAAGTCAAAAAAATAAATAAAAAAGAAAGAAAAAAAGAACCTAAGTACCCTCTGTGGGGAGCAGTTGTTGGGGTCCCGGCTGGTGCCATGTTCCCACAAGGGGCCTCCCTTTCCTAGTGTAATTGGTGTAATTCACATTGTTCTGATTACAGAGGGCCTGTGAGATGTTGCATTTAGGAGCCATTCCGGAGGTTTTCCTTCCTGCATGCAATTTCATCTGCATTTTTATCATCGAGAATTTTGCTGTTAATAGAACATGTGTTCTCATGCTGAACGTGAAACTGAAGTCACACACCAGGGCAGGTGCTGGGCCCACAGGTGCTAGGTTCTGCGGGGTCCAGTCGGATCTGCGAGGCCTAGCTTGGAGGCGGCTTTCCTAGGCCACCCCAGGCAAAAAAGAGCTGCTTCAGGGTCCCCAACCTGCGCCACCTGCTCAGGGCGCCCCCCACCAGGTGAGCTGGACCCTGGGGGTCTCCACAGACACCTCAGCTAGTCCTGACCTGCTGGCCAGACGCCCACCAGCCCTGCCTTCCAGAGGGCCCCGCTACATCGTCTTCATACCCCAGGGCCTCCCAGCCACCCCACCTGCAGGGCTGCTAGAACTTTCTCCCGAGACAAAGCCTGCCATTGTGCCTCCCTGGAGCCCGTCTCCGCAGCGGGAGGGAGGGTGTGTTGAACGTCCCGGGTCCAGTGTCTCCGGCGTGTCCTGCATCTCGGGAGCCAGCTCCTCTGCAGCTCAGGCCCCGTGAGTCACAGCCGCTTCCTCAAATGCTTTGGCTGACCACATCCCCCCGCCCCGTCAGAACCCTGGATGCCGGAGCCCTCCCAGCGAGAGCCGTGTTTATTTTACTTTACATACATTTTCCAACACGGAGCAGCTTGAACACATGCAGCTCTTACGCCCGGGCCGCACATCTCAGAAGCCCCGTGTGCGACTTTGACTGCCGCACGATCCTCTGTCGGGGGAGGTGGGCCCGCTGTGCTTTGGGAGGACCCGCGCCCGACACTGAAGTCTCAGTGCTGTCTTCTGCCTCTTCGCCCCTGCTGGTCCCCTCTGGGAGCAGAGGCGGTCGGAAAACCCTGGGGCTGAAGTGCTTCGGGAGGACGCGGCCTGCCAAGATCAGCTCCCGGCACGTGATGGGAGCCTGGCTCACCTTCCCCCAGCACACGATGGGGCTGGAGCCTCCCCGGTCGGCCTGGCCTGCTGGAAAGGAGCAGCTCTGTTTCCAGAGGCTTCTGGCGAAGCCCATGGCCTCCCATTGTTGGCTGATTTATAAGGAAAGAGGGGAAAGGCCAAGTGTGGATGCCATTAGCATAACCTAATCCAGACCCCGTGACAAGTCCAGGATCCTGCAGGGAGAGGGCATCCTTGAACGTGAAGGACTGGGTTTGGAAACTTGTCCTCCCGGAAGAAAGGTCTCCAGGCCCACCCACACCCCCCTTGTGGGAGCCCCCGGAGTCTAATACACTCCACAGTAAGACGGACCATGAATAGCAGCAGCGTCCGGTGTCGGCCCAGTGATCCGGGAGCTCAGAGTGTAGGTGCCTGACAGCTTGACTCATCCCCAGGACGAGGCCTGTGAGTGGGAGGGGGGCACTCTGAGTGTGCGAATGTGCGAGAGTGTGTGTGTGTCTGGACATACGAGTGTGTATGCGTGTGTGTGCATGTACTATATTCATGTGTGAGTGTGAGATTGTGTGTGTCTGTGGGTCTGGGCACACGAGTGTGTGTGTGTGTGCATGTACTATATTCGCATGTGTGAGTGTGCAAATGTGTGTGTCTGTGGGTCTGGGCACACGAGTATGTATGTGTGTGCATATACTATATTCACGTGTGTGTGCAAATGTGAGTGTGTCTGTAGGTCTGGGCACGTGTATGCGTGTGTGTGCGAGTACTATATTCACGTGTGTGTGAGTGCGAATGTGAGTGTATGTGGGTCTGGGCACATGTATGTATGCATGTGTTTGTGCATGTATTATATTCATGTGAGTGTGCAAATGTGTGACTGTGAGTGTGGGTCTGGGCACACGAGTGTGTATGCATGTGTTTCTATTGTATTCATGTAAGTGCAAATGTGTGAGAGTGTGTGTTCTCTGCACACACAAGTGTATAGGTGTTTGTGTGTGCATGCATTGTATTCATGTGAGTGCATGTGAATGCGTATACGTGAGAGTTTGAGTGTGCCTGGGTGTCTGGATATGCAAGTGCATGTGTGTGCCTGTGTTCGTGTGTATCAGTCTGGGCGTGCCCGTGTGCGAATATGAGTGTCTACGCATGGGTGTCCCAATATGTGTGTGCCTGTGTATCAATGTCTGGGTGTGCCTGTGGGTGTGAGTGTGTGTCTGTGCATGGGTGTCTGCATATGTGAGTGCTTGTGACTACCTGTGTGTGTATCCATGTCTGGGTGTGCCCGTGGGTGTGAGTGTGTGTCTGTGCGTGGGTGTCTGGATACGTGTGTGCCTGTATGAGTATGTATCCATGTCTGGGTGTGCCCACGGGTGTGAGTGTGAATATGTAAGTCTTGCGTGTGCATGAGTGTGTTCACATGAGTGTGAGGGTCTGTGCATAGGAGCCTATTGTGTGTGTGCATGCGGATTGCATTTATGTGAGTCCGTGTCTGTGTGTGTGCACGCACGTGTCCCCACACAAGCCAGCCCGAGAGGGAGTGTCCCCTGAACACACCCTGGCAGCACTTGCAGCGTGACGAGGTTGAGGGAATGTGTCGCTGAGGTCGTAAATGCCTCTCGCATGTCCCAACACGCTGGAGCGAAAGCAGCCCGTGATGCCGGCCGTGCAGCCGTGAAGTCCGTGGAGTGTCCCTAATCACCGGGGGTTCTGCTTTGCGGCGACAGCGGTGCTACTCACAGCTCCAGAACTCTGCAGCTTCCCGCCTGAAACGGGAACGGGAAGGTGGCGCGGGCGTCCACACCTCGAGCCACAGCCGGCGGGAGGCACAGGCTGGCAAAACTGCCTCTCAGTAGTGAGCAGAGACAAACAAACCGAACGCCAGGAGCAGAGGAAACCAAGACGATGTGGCCAAGAAAAATTGCATTTTTATTTCCAGTTTTGCTAAAATAGCCTTCTCATTGGCTGCGGCTTTGGAGGTGGCAGAAATCGTATGTTTAATCACGGTGCCCTCCTACTTGCCAAGGGCCTGTCTTTAGCAGGGGCTGCCCTGCTGTGCCCTCCTGTCCCTGGAGACTCTGGTGACCCCACTCCCCACACTGCCAGGCTGGGTGCCACGCCGCCGTCACCCCGGATTTCGGCCTGTGGTGATCGGTCTTCCCTAGCACGGAGCTGAGTTAGGGGTTCTAGAATCAGTCCCAGCCACGTGAGGCTCTCCCTCTGATGTGAGGGTCGTCTCGTCTGTTTACTCGGGGGCCACAGTGCAGATCCCAGCCCGGGCAGGGGAGGGGCAAATCTATGCCCGCTTCAAGCGTCCACTTCTGCCCGCCTCAAAGCAGAGGCTTCCTCCAACGCTGCTCGCTCGCCGGCCCCGACGCCTGCAGGGCTCTTTTCACCACCTCTTCTCCCCGCCTCCAGCTCTTGCTAAGCCTTCGGCCGGCCGCCGCACCTGGCCCGGGCGCACCAGCATCACGCCCATTCCCACACGCCACCCTGGTGGGCCAAAGAGCCTGCCATTCAGAGCGGGAGGGAGGGTGAGCATCTGGGAAATGAGTTTGCTTCACAATGGCTCAGCTTTAAGTAGCAAAGTCAGGTAGACGAAGACGCAAGTGCCTGGCTTCTTCCCAAACGTGGCTGAACTCCCCGTGCTGCTGAGCCTTGTGTGGAAGTGAGGCAAGCTGCCACCTTTGGAGTCTAGCACCCCCGCGTCCCTCCTTCCCGTGGACTCCGGCACCCCCGCGTCCCTCCTTCCCGTGGACCCCGGCACCCCCGCGTCCCTCCTTCCCGTGGACCCCGGCACCCCCGCGTCCCTCCTTCCCGTGGACTCCGGCACCCCCGCGTCCCTCCTTCCCGTGGACCCCGGCACCCCCGCGTCCCTCCTTCCCGTGGACTCCGCACCCCCGCGTCCCTCCTTCCCGTGGACCCCGGCACCCCCGCGTCCCTCCTTCCCGTGGACCCCGGCACCCCCGCGTCCCTCCTTCCCGTGGACCCCGGCACCCCCGCGTCCCTCCTTCCCGTGGACCCCGGCACCTCCGCGTCCCTCCTTCGCGTGGACCCCGGCACCCCCGCGTCCCTCCTTCCCGTGGACTCCGGCACCCCCGCGTCCCTCCTTCCCGTGGACTCCGGCACCCCCGCGTCCCTGCTTCCCGTGGACTCCGGCACCCCCGCGTCCCTCCTTCCCGTGGAGTCCGGCACCCCCGCGTCCCTCCTTCCCGTGGACTCCGCACCCCCGCGTCCCTCCTTCCCGTGGACTCCGCACCCCCGCGTCCCTCCTTCCCGTGGACCCCGGCACCCCCGCGTCCCTCCTTCCCGTGGACCCCGGCACCTCCGCGTCCCTCCTTCCCGTGGACTCCGCACCCCCGCGTCCCTCCTTCCCGTGGACCCCGGCACCCCCGCGTCCCTCCTTCCCGTGGACCCCGGCACCCCCGCGTCCCTCCTTCCCGTGGACCCCGGCACCCCCGCGTCCCTCCTTCCCGTGGACCCCGGCACCCCCGCGTCCCTCCTTCGCGTGGACCCCGGCACCCCCGCGTCCCTCCTTCCCGTGGAGTCCGGCACCCCCGCGTCCCTCCTTCCCGTGGACCCCGGCACCCCCGCGTCCCTCCTTCCCGTGGACCCCGGCACCCCCGCGTCCCTCCTTCCCGTGGACCCCGGCACCCCCGCGTCCCTCCTTCCCGTGGACTCCTGCACCCCCGCGTCCCTGCTTCCCGTGGACTCCGGCACCCCCGCGTCCCTCCTTCCCGTGGAGTCCGGCACCCCCGCGTCCCTCCTTCCCGTGGACTCCGCACCCCCGCGTCCCTCCTTCCCGTGGACTCCGCACCCCCGCGTCCCTCCTTCCCGTGGACCCCGGCACCCCCGCGTCCCTCCTTCCCGTGGACCCCGGCACCTCCGCGTCCCTCCTTCCCGTGGACTCCGCACCCCCGCGTCCCTCCTTCCCGTGGACCCCGGCACCCCCGCGTCCCTCCTTCCCGTGGACCCCGGCACCCCCGCGTCCCTCCTTCCCGTGGACCCCGGCACCCCCGCGTCCCTCCTTCGCGTGGACCCCGGCACCCCCGCGTCCCTCCTTCCCGTGGAGTCCGGCACCCCCGCGTCCCTCCTTCCCGTGGACCCCGGCACCCCCGCGTCCCTCCTTCCCGTGGACCCCGGCACCCCCGCGTCCCTCCTTCCCGTGGACCCCGGCACCCCCGCGTCCCTCCTTCCCGTGGACCCCGGCACCCCCGCGTCCCTCCTTCCCGTGGACCCCGGCACCCCCGCGTCCCTCCTTCCCGTGGACCCCGGCACCCCCGCGTCCCTCCTTCGCGTGGACCCCGGCACCCCCGCGTCCCTCCTTCCCGTGGACTCCGGCACCCCCGCGTCCCTCCTTCCCGTGGACTCCGGCACCCCCGCGTCCCTCCTTCCCGGTAGGAAGAGAAGGCTGGGAAAGGGCCGGGGTGGCAAGGAAGAGCCCCAGGCAGACGGGCTGGAGGGGAACGGGTGCTCTGGGAAGAGGCTGGAGCGGTTAGGCGCCGCACCCCTCAGCAGTTGTGAGCTGGGCAACCATATCCACATGGCATCTGGTAACATGCACATCAAATATCGCCTCAGAGAAAGCAAATATCCACCCAGGCGGGGCTGGAGGAAGAGCTGGAAAGGGTGAGGGCAGGAAGGGGCGGGAGTGTCCCTGTGACAAGCCTCTGTGTCTCTGCTGCCCCTGACCACACCAGTTCTTCCCCACCCACGGCCCCAGGGGCTTTGAGCTCCCAGCAGCACAGAGCTGGGACACCCTTCCACGCTCCCGTCACCCAGCTGTTGCCTGCCCTCATTCACAGGCAGTCCTAGCAGGCCTGGAGACCTGTTTTCCCATCCATGACAAATTCCGAGGAGGGGCCAGAGGGCCACTGATGCACCACAGCAGTTGGGGGTCTGTGGCGACCACAGGGAATCTCGGCTCCCAGCGAGCTGGCCTGTGTCAGGGCTGCTGAGACGCCGCCTCCCGCACGCCCATCGCACCCATGAGAGGGCTTAGGGATGTGTCTGAGCCGCAGCAGTGTTGCCTGAGGAAGATGGACAGCTCAACTGCCGCTGGTGCCCACAAAGCTCTGCTCTGACTCCAAGCACTTCCCACAGACCCCAATCTGTACCCCTGGCCCACTGCCTGCCGCCACAGTGGGCCCAGCTACACTCAGCCTCTCCGCAGGTGGCCCACCTCCCACCCCTCTCCCAACCCCCAACCTCCCAGCCAGCTTCCACCTCCCACCTTTGGCTGGGCTCTCCCCACTCCCTAGAGGACCTCCCTCCCCCAAGGCCATGGGCCGCCTTCTCCAGGGAGGCTTCCGTGTCCCACCCACCGGGCAAGGTGGGCCCAGCAGGGTCTCCTTTTCACTATGCGCCTCCTCCTGTGGCCGGGTCCTGGGCTAATGACTTCACATGCTACTTTTACAAGTCAGGTTTATTGAGGTATCACGTACACACATAAGGCTCACCCCTTTTTGATGCACAGCCGACGACTTGGTAAGTGTCTAGAGTGGGGCACTTCTGCCCCGATAGAGGCAGCCCACATTTTGCCCCTCTGCAGTCAGGCCCCTTCCTGGCCCCCAACCACCACCTATCTCTCCTCGGTCCTACAGCTTTGCGTCCTCCAGAATTGTCCTGTGAGAGATTCCCACAGGATGGAGCCTTTTGTGTCTGGCTTCCTTCACTTCGCAGCAGGCTTTGGGGGACCCGTGTGGTGGCACCAGCATCCTGCCCTTGGTACTGCTGAGTTGTAGGTTGTGGGACAGGTGGAGGCACCACAGTTGTTCACGTGTTCACCTGTGGATGGGCATGTGGGCTGTTGTGAGTGAAGCGACTTCAGACATTCGCGTGCAGGTTTGGCGGGGATGTGCAGTTTTTCTCTTGAGAGTAGGATTGCTGGTGCCTATGTTAAGGGTACGTTCAACTCATCAGCTCAACTGTCTTCCAAATGGCGGCACCATTTTCCACTCCTGCCAGCAATGCCTGCGACTCCAGATGCGCTGCATTTTCATCAGCACCTGGCAGTGGTGATTCATAATGCTTTAAATGTTAATTTCCCTCATGACTAGTGATGTTAAATATCTTATTAAACATCTTAGGTATTATTTCCTGTGTTATTTCAAATCTTTTACCTACTTTTTAGTGGATTATATTTGTCTTCTTAGTACTGAGTTATGAGTTAGATATTGTGGGTACAAGTCCTCTATCAGAAATGTGTTTTGTAAATACTTTGTTCTAGTCTATGGTTTGTCTCTTCATTTTCTTAAGTATGTCTTTAAAGAGCAGAGGCTTTTGATTTGGATAAAGTTCAGTTTGTCAGTTTTTTCTTTTAGGGTTATGTTTTTGTATCCTATCTAAGAATCTTTGACTATCAAATTATCACAAAGCAGTTTTTTGTTTTCTTCTAGATGTTTTATGGTTTTAAATTTTACCTTTAGGTCTATAACCATTGTGATTTAGATTTTGTATTTAATGCAAGGTATAAGTTGAGATTCATTTCTCTCTGTTTTTGGAGACTTATGTCCAGCTATTCTGGAACCATTTGTTGGAAAGAGTATCTTTATCCCATCAAGTTATGTGGGCACTTTGTTGAAAAAAATCTATTGACCATATATACGTGTGTTTATTTCCAAGACTCTGTTTTGTTTTGTTGACCGACATGTTTGTCCTTATGACAATATCACACTGTTTTGATTACAGGGCCATTATTGTACCTCTTGCAAAAATCAAGTGTGAATCTTCCAAAGAAGATTTGGAAGATTTTCTCTTTCAAAGTTGTGTAAGTTATTTAAGTGCCTTTTCATTTTCATATAAGTTTAGAATTAGCTTGCAGTTTCTAAAAGAAAAAAAAAGTCTGATGAGATTTTGATTGTGATTCCATTGGATCTATAGCTCAGTTTGCAGGGATTTACATCTTAACAATACTGAGTCCTCAAATCCATGAACATGGTACATCTCTCCATTTATTTAGGTCTTCTTGTATTTTTTCTCATCAACATCTTATAGTTTTAAGTAAACACATTTTGCACATATTTTGTAAGATTTATCATTAAGTATTTCATGTTTGTGATGTTATGGTGAATATTGTTTTTAAATTCAATTTCCTATTGTCTACTGCTAGTATATGGAAATACAATTGGTTTTCATACATTAAGCTTATGTCCAGCAACTTTGCTAAATGTATAAGCTCTTACACATTTTCTGGTAGATTGTTTAGGATTTTCTACACAGATGATCATGTTGAGTACATATAAAGGCAATTTTATGTCTTATTTCCAATCTGTATGCCTGTCACTTCTTTTCCTGGCTTTATTTCAGTGGCTAGAACCTCTAGCACAGTGTTAATAAGAGTGATGAGAGTGACATTCTGACTTCGTTTCCAGTCTTTCTGCTTTGATCATTATCATATTCTTTCTTCTGCTTACTTTGAATTTATTGTGCTCTTCCTTTTCTAGGCTTTTAAGGGTAAAAGCTTAGATTACTGATTGGAGAACTTTCTTCTTTTCACATATATACATTTAATGCTATAAATGTTCTTCCAAGCACTGCCTTGCCAGCACCTACAAATTGTCATATGTGTTTTCTTTTTTGCTCAATTATTTTTCTAATTTCTCTTTGGATTTTTTGATCTATGAGTCATTTTAAAATATGTTCTTTAACTTCCAAATATTTGAAGAGACATACTATTAATTTCTGGCTTAATTCTGTTGTGGCCACATATTTCACATAATTTCACTTTTTAAAATTTGTTGAGATCTGTTTTATGGCCTGGAATATGGTCTATCTTGGTGAGTGCTCCATGTGCATTTGTAAAAAAGTGTGTATTCTGGCCGGGAGTGGTGGCTCACGCCTGTCATCCCAGCACTTTGGGAGGCCAAGGCGGGTGGATCACGAGGTCAGGAGATCAAGACCATCCTGGCTAACACAGTGAAATCCCGTCTCTACTGAAAATACAAAAAATTAGCCGGGCGTGGTGGCAGGCGCCTGTAGTCCCAGCTATTCGGGAGGCTGAGGCAGGAGAATTGCTTGAACCCAGGAGGTGGGGCTTGCAGTGAGCTGAGATCGTGCCACTGCACTCCAGCCTGGGCGACAGCGAGACTCTGTCTCAAAAAAAAAAAAAAGTGTGTATTCTGCTAATATTGAAAGTATTGCTTAATAAATGTCAAATCAATCAATTTGGAAGATATTGTGATTCAGCATTCTATATCCTTACTGGTTTCCTGTCTACTTGTTCTATAACTTACAGAGAGGAGTATTGGAGGAGTATTGAAGTTTCCAGCGATACTCAGGGATTTTTCTATTTCTTCTTTACTTTGTGATCCATGTGTTTTGAAATTCTGCTGTTAGGTGCAAACATATTTACAATTGCTATATTTTCCTACAGAATGGCACTTTTATTTATTTGTTTGTTTGTTTGTTTTTTGAGACAGAGTCTCACTCTGTCACCCAGGCTGGAGTGCAGTGGGACCATGTTGGCTCACTGCAACCTCCATCTCCTGGGTTCAAGCAATTCTCCTGCCTCAGGCTCCTGAGTAGCTGGGATTACAGGCACCCACTACCACGCCCGGCTAATTTTTTAATATTTTTAGTAGAGACAGAGTTTCACCATGTTGGCCAGGCTGGTCTCGAACTCCTGACCTCAGGTGATCCGCCCGCCTTGGCCTCCCAAAGTGCTGGGATTACAGGCGTGAGCCACCACGCCCGGCCAGAATGGCACTTTCAGGATCATATAATGTATCTATTCATCTCTGGTAATATTCCTTGTTTTGATGTCTATTTTATCTGATATTAACATCTCTGCCCCAGCTTTCTTTTAATAGTTCAGAATATAACTATTTCTGTCCTTTACCTTCAATCCATTTATGTTTTTATGTTAATTTTTTTTCTTTTGTAGACAGCATAGAGTTGGATCTTGTTTTTATACCTACCAAACCTAAGAATCTGGATCTTTTTATTGGGAAGTTGAATTTAAATCTACCACCTTGACACTTATTTTGTATTTGTCTCATCTGTTCTTTTTAAATAATTTTTCCTTTTTTCTTCCTTCTATGGATTGAGTACTTTTTTAAAGTGAAAGCCAATTTATTAAGAAAGTAAAGGAATAAAAGAATGGCTACTCCATAGGCAGAGCTGCTGAGTATTTTTTATTATTTCATTTTATCTTCACTATTGCCTTATTTGTTATACCTCTTAGTGTAGCTATTCATGGTTGCAGTAGGGCTTATGATAAAATTACAGCTTTAGCTTCTCAGTCTGCCATTACACAATATTCTCCTACTTCACATACATGTAGTAAGTAACCTGACAGCAGCGTCTGTACTTCCTCCCTCCCATCCTTGGTACTGTTGTTACCACAGATTTGCTTCTGCATGTTACAAACCCCACAGTACACTTTTCCCATCTTTGCTCCAGGTAGTCAATTATCTTTTTGTCTTTTGATACCTTTTTAAAGATATAATCCACATATATAAAATGCACCCATTTAAAGCATACAGTTCCAGAGACCAGAGGTTCTCAAACTCTGTATGGGAATCACAGAGGTTCCTGGTAAAAGACAGACTTCTGGGCCCCTGCCGGAGTTTCTGACTCAGCAGGTCTGGGTGGGGCCTGAGAATCTGAATTTATAGCAAGTTCACAGGTGTCTATTGGTGTGGCTATCAAGGGACACCTGGGGCCAGGCAATTTCTAAAGAAAGTTATTTCTTTGGCTCACAGTTCTGCAGGCTGTACAAGAAGCCTGGCAACAGAATCTGCTTCTGGTGGGGCCTCAGGCTGCTCCCACTTAGGGTAGAGGGTGAAGGGGAGCCATGTGTGCAGAGGGCACAGCGGGAGAGGAAGCCAAAGGGAGGGAGGGGCCATGCTCTTTTAACCCCTGGCTCATGCGGGCACTAATCAAGCAAGGGCCCGCTCATGACTGGCAGGTGGGGTCAGCAGGAAGCCATTCCTGAGGGATCTGACCCTTGACCCAAACCCCTGCCCATAGGCCTCACTCCAACACTGGGGATACATTTCAACATGAGATGTGGAGGGGACACACGTCCAAACCACAGCACCAGGCAATGCTTACACTGCGGGTCCAGGGTCCACTCCGAGAATTACTGCTCCGGACAAAATTATACACACGGACCACGTGTCCACCCACAGGATCACACGCCCGTCTTCGGGTTGGGGGTGCAGGGAGGACGGATAGAGATGTGTTGGGGTGCAAAGGAAAAGTCCTCATGGCCCACATACATGCTCTCACCCAGTGGCTCTGCAGAAACCCATGAAAAGAGGATCCTGAAAGAGCAAGGGTGGCCTCCAGGTGAAGGTGGTGGGCGGCCTCCAGGTGAAGGTGGTCAGCACCCTCCCTTTGGCCAAGAGGAGACTGCAGTTTCAACTCAAAGATCATTCCTGAATGAATGAGTGACTGCGTCTCTCTTCTCCTCACCCCTGGTGTGGTTGTGTCTCCTCTTCAAGAAAAACCAATATGTGGGAAGGCCTAAGTCTGAACAAAACAAATATTTATTTTACAAAATGTTATTTTTTGCTTTTCCAATGCAACAAGCTTAAACTTCCTTAAAAACAAACTTCTGGGTAGAGGAAAACGAGGCAAGATGCTGAGAAAAAGTCATCTCCCACTCTGCCCTTCTCTGGCAAATCAGTGTCCTCTTGTGGGAGGCGGTGGGCAGCGACACTCCTGTTGGACGTCAGTGCTCTCGGGATGGGCCCGGCCACCCCGGAGCAGAACTCACTTAGGGCCTGGTGCCCCTGTGCCCAGTTCTCAGAACTCCGGAGTGCCCCATTCATAACCTGCTACCCCGTTTGTAACCTGCAGCTCCCCTCCTTCCTCTCCTCCCGGTCTTCAGGTGCTTTTACCAAAGCACCCCCAGCTCCCCTCCCCACTCTCAAACCCTCCTCCTCCTCCCTCCCCTCTCTCAGTTCCCTGTTTGCAGGATCTCCTCCTGCCCATGCTCCAGCCCGGGTCCCCCCACTCTCATCTCCAATTCTGCTTCACGGGCCGTGACAGCAGGCAGGCCATGGACTGCTCTCAGCAGTTTGATCAATGGACTAAGGAGAGCACTCCTACGAGAGTGAAAAAGTCAAATGTGCCTGAGATTCAAATGGGGAGCTCTCAAAGCTATGGATTGCAAGAGTCAACACCGCCTCAAAAGTACAAGGCCGGCCGGGTGCGGTGGCTCACACCTGTAATCCCAGCACTTTGGGAGGCTGAGGCGGGTGGATCACCTGAGGTCAGGAGTTCAAGACCAGCCTGACCAACATGGTGAAATCCCGTCTCTATTAAAAATACAAAACAAATTAGCCAGGTGTGGTGGTGCATGCTTGTAGTCTCAGCTACTCGGGAGGCTGAGGCAGGGGGAGCACTTGAACCCGGGAGGTGGAGGTTGCAGTGAGCCGAGATTGCGCCATTGCACTCCAGCCTGGGCAACAGAGTGAGACCCTGCCTCAAAAAAATAAAAAAAGTACGAGGCCCGGTTTAAATGTAGGAGGAATCTGGTGAGCGAGTTTCACTCTGATGCAACAGAAAAGCCAGGCCAAGCCTTGGCTGTGCCTGGTCTTGGCCAGGGAGTCACAGGCAGGGTCTGCTGGTTTCAGTGTCAGGGGCACATCCCCAGGACCATGTCTGAGACGGGAAGTGCCTTGATGGAAAACTGATACCTTTTTCTTTCCGAGTAACTTTAGAACATGTCGCTTCAAATATAACTAATATCCTGATTTCAATGGACTTGCGTAGAAGGAAATGCAAGTTCATTTGCCAGTGGGGGGTGAGGACTGGGAGAGTGGGGAGCAGGGTGGGGAAGAGGGGAGCATTCCATAAGCCACAAGAGCCTGGACACCTCCAGCCTTCAATAAATAGCATTTGAATTTGCTGTAGCTAATTCAACCTTGCATTAGCCTAGTGAAAGTCAGGCCTGCGGTGTGTATAGTTTGGCACATGAGTTCAGCTCGGGTCCCCTTGATCTGCTTCTATTTTCTCACTCTCTCCCTGCCCGGCACGCCCCTCTTTTTCTATCCAGATGAGCGAAGGGGTGAATTAGTCCAGAAATGTTTCTGCTCCAGTCAAACATTATCACCTGTCAGTCAAACATTATCACCTGTCAGTCAAACATTATCACCTCTCAGTCACCAGAGACGTGCACGGGTGCCTTCTTCTTTGCCTCAAGGTTTCTATGACCTGGGAAAAGCCCATCCCATTCCGGGATGAGGCTTCCCTGCCACGGGCCACAGACACACGAGCTATGCCTCGCCTTGCCAAAACTTTCAAGGTGGGATGGAAGAATCTGTCGTTTCAGCATTTACGATCCAGTACGTGTTCCGTGCTGCATCTGCTGCGGCTGGGTTGTCTTTCTTCTCAAGACCTCTTTTGACCCAAACTTACTGCAACGCAGATGAGTGAGCCAGAAGCTGCGCTGGGCGTTGGGGGTTGTGGCAGAGGCCAGGGCTGTATGTGGGCCCGCAGGCCACGGGCCGACCCACCACAGGCAGCTTAGCAACCTGCCAAGGACAAACACATGGTCATCATGATAACAACTTTCCCCACCTTCATTTTTTTTTTCATATTTCTTTGAGTTTCAAGATTGAGACTTTTTGTAGCAGCTCTTTAATTTCATGGGAGAGAGGGTGGTGTGTGGAGGCCGCCGTCGCCTCTCTGCTATCCAACGCCCTAGTGGAGAAGCTCCTGGCAGGGGCTGGAGGCACGGCCTGGCCAAGTTCCTTGGCACTGCAGAACAAATCTCCTTCTTTGACGCCTCTGAAATGTTGATGGAAAGCACACGGGTGTCCCAGCCAGCTCCCCCAGGCCCAGGTCCAATCCATCATGTTCTCTGCACTGCACATCTCTGGGTGGATGACCTCAAGGAGCAGTGCCAGTGATGTCAGCTCACTCTGGCATCTCCCAAGACAAAAGCATCCCAGGGTGGAGAGCAGGAGGCCCTGCGTGATGATGGACAGAAGGCTGGAACTTGTGAGCTCTGTGCAGTCTGGTACTAATAACTCAGGATCCCCATCTAATGGAAGCATTTTATAAGCTTCGGTGGGTGCAGAGTGCCAGATGTCCTCAGGCCATCAGGCTGAGACCCCCCCCAGCCCTCCGGGAGTGGAGTAGCCCTGGGGTGGCAGGAGGCAGGTGGGAACTTCTACAAGCCAGAGGGCCTGTGTTTGAGTCTTAGCTTCACCGCACACTAGCCACCTGTTGTTTCTGAGCCTATTTGTCATCTATGACTTAGGAAGGATAATCATACAGATTTAGGTAGAATAATTCCTAGATCATCATATAGATCAGGGCAGTGTCCTCCAACTCCAGAATTAAAAGGACCAGTGAAACAGATTTCCTCTGTTTCTGTTTTACTGATTCTTCCTTTTTTTCTCTTCTCCTTTCTGGGTTGTTGAGTTTAATTTGCTCTTCTTTCTCTAGTTTCTCAAGGTGATAATTGATTTGGGACCTTTTTTCTCTTCTAACATAAGCATTGAATGCTATACATTTCCCTCTGAAGTGCGGCTTTAACTGCACTCTATACAGTGTGATGGATTGCATTTCCGTTTTCATGCAGTTCCAAATATTTTCTAATTTTCTTAGTGATTTCTTCTTTGAAACATGAGTTATTTAGAAGTGTGTTCTTTAATTTCAAATATTTAGGTGGTCTCCAGACATCTTTCTGTTACTGATGTCTAGTTAAATTAATCCTCTTGTGGTCAGAAAACTTATATTGTGTGATTTTAATCTTCTTAAATTTAGTGGTATCTATTTCATGGCCCAGAATATAGTCCACCTTGATGAATGTTCCATGTTTATTTTGTGGTTAGAGGGAATTTTCTGTAAGTGCCAATTAAGTGAGGCTGATTGGTAATGTTCTTCAAGTCTTCCATATGTTACTGACTTTCTGTCTGCTTATTCTATCAGTTGTTGAGAGAGGGCTGTGATGACTTTCTGATGTGTCTGTTGGTGAGGTTACAGTCCCAGATACCCAATCTAAATCTATTCTAGGTGCTACTGTGCAGGGATTTTGCAGGTGTCACTAAAGTCTATAATCAGTCCATGTTAAGTAGGGGAGATTATCCTGGGAGGGCCTGACTTAATCAGTCAGAAGACCTTAAAAGCTCAGTAAGCCTTTCCCAAAGGAAAGAAGAAATTCCTCCTATGAACAACAGCTCCAGCTTGTGTCTGTGTCATGTCAGCCCACGTTCACACTTGCAGACAGCCCTCACAATTACATTAGCCAATTTCATTTACACACACACATACACAGACACACACACACACACATACACGGTTGACCCTTGAATAATGCAGAGGTTGTGGGGCCAACCTTTGCACAATTGGAAATCTGCAAATAACTTTTGACTCTCCAGAAACTTAACTACGAATAGCCTACTGTTGACCAGTAGCCTTACCAATAACAGAAATAGTTATTAATACATATTTTGTATGTGTATTATATACTGTATTCTTACAATAAAGCTAGAGAAAAATATTATAATCATAAGGGAGAGAAAATATATCTACTATTGGTAAAGTGGAAGTAGATCATTGTAAAGGTCATCATCCTCATTATCTTCACATTGGGTAGGCTGAGGCAGAGGAGGAAGAAGAGGGGACTGGTCTTGCTGTCTCAGGGCTGGAAGAGGTGGGAGGAAATCCACCTATAAGTGGACCCTGCAGTTCAAACCCATGTTGTTCAAGGATCAACTACAGATAGATGATAGATAGATAGATAGATAGATAGATAGATAGACAGATAGATGCATGGATGGATGGATAGATAGACAGACAGACAGATAGATGATAGATAGACAGACAGACGACAAATTCTGCTCCTCTGGTTACACTCTGACCCTGATCTGATACAGGGATACTGAAGCCTCCAGCTATAATTTTGAATTTCTCTATTTTTCTGTTCAGTTCTATCAGGTTTTGCTTCATGTAAGTTGAAGTTGTAATTAAGAATGTACATATTTAGGATTTTATGTCCCCTTCATGAACTGACACCTTAATCATTAAGAAATAGCTGTCTTTATCTCCACTAATATGCTTTGCTAGCAAATCTCTTTTGTCTGCCACAAATAGAGCCACTCTATCTTTCTATTGATTAGTGTTAGCATGATATATCTTTTTTCTACCCTCTTACTTTTAACCTACTTCTGCTTCATGTTTAAATTGCATTTCTTATAGGCAACATATACTTCGGTCTTCCTTTACTGTATCTTACAATTGTTGTTCATAATTTGGAGGTTAGATAATTTACATTTAATGTAATTATTGATTATGTTTGATTTAAATTTATCTTCTTGCTATTTGTTTTCTGTTTGCCCCCATATGTTCTTCTCTCTTCTTTCCTTTTTTCATGCCTTCTTTTAGATTAATCAAGCGTCTTATTTTTAATGATTCTCTTTTATCCTACTATTGAATTATTAGCTATCCCTTAATTTTTTATTCTTATTGAATGTTCTAGAGTTTATAATATGTATTTTAACTTATCACAGTCTACTTTCAAATGATATTGTTCCACTTCACATAGAGTGTAGGAATCACTGAGCAGTGCATTTCCATTCCCCCAACCCTCATTCTTTGTGCTATTATTGCCATAGATTTTACTTCCACATATACTATAAACCCCAAAATAAATTGTTTTAAACAGTGAATTATTG
Source organism: Pongo pygmaeus (assembly GCF_028885625.2). Lineage (NCBI taxonomy): Eukaryota > Metazoa > Chordata > Mammalia > Primates > Hominidae > Pongo > Pongo pygmaeus. The sequence continues at coordinate 85,478,234 of NC_072391.2, read as the reverse complement.
AGGAAAAATGCGTTTATCTATCTTTTGCATTTACCTCTATAATTACTCTTCACTGATTTGTGTCACTCTAAATTTCCATCTGGAATTATTTTTCTTCTGCTGAAAGAAGAAAAATGAAGAAATGTTGAAGAAAGCCTTTAACATTTCTTGTAGAACAGATTTGCTGACAATGAATTCCATCAGTTTTTATTTGTATAAAATAGTCATTATCTCCAATTTTGAATGATATTTTTACTGAGTTAAAAAAATCATTCTTGGCAGGTTCTCCCCACCAACCAACCGCCTCCTTAGCACATTAAAGATGTCTTTCCATGGCCTTCTGGCTTGCGTGGTTTCTGTCAAGAGATCTGCTGTCTCTCATATTTTCTTCCTCTATACATAATATGTTTTTTCTTATCTGGCTGTTTCTAAGATTTCTCTTTATCACTGGCTTTCAGAAATTTGTTTATAATATGCCTTGATGTGGCTCTTTTGGTATTTATTCTACATGGGATTTATCAAGCTTCTTAGATCTGTGGGTTTATACTTTCCAACAAATTCAAAAAACGTTTGGCCATTATTTCTTCAAAACATTTTTCTGTCCCTGCCTCTCTTCTCTTTCTAGATCTCCAGTTACACACAGGCACGATGCTTTGATATTCTCCCACAGGTCACCAGTGTCCTGTTTTTGTTTTTGTTTTTGTTTTTTGAGACTTTTTTCTCTGCTTTGATTTGAACAGTTTCTATAGCTGTAGCTATAGTTTCTCTAGCTTCAGACTCAATCATCTTTTCTTCTATTCTATGAACCCCATCCAGTGTATTTTTCATTTCAGGTATTAAATTTCTATCTCTAAAAGTTTCGCTTCTGACCTTTTATATGCTTCATTTCTCTCCTTACATGACCATGTTTTCTTCCTCCTTCTTGAACACATGGAAAACATTTTTAATAGCTGTTTAGCACCCTTGTCTGTGAATTCCATCATCTGTCACTTATGATTGATTCCCACCCTCACTCCCACCTCCAACTATGGATCTTAATTTTTTGCATATCTTCTTATTTTTGACCAAATGCCAGACATCATGAAAATTCATTGTTGATTTCTGGCTTTTGTTGTACTCCTTTGAATAGTGTTGGACTTTATGTGCAATGAAGTTATTTGGAATCAGTTTGATCTTTCTGAGGCTTGCTTTTAAATGTTGTCAGGGTGGGTCCAAAACAGCCTTAGGCTACGGCTAATTTACCACCATCTCTCAGGCAACACTCTTCTGAGGATTCTCATATTATAAAGTCTTTCCATCCTGGCTGGTGGGAACACAAACTGTCCCCCACCCTGTCCCCCACCCTGTGTGAGCTCCAAGTATTGTTCTGCCTGCTCCTTTTTGGTGGCTGTTTCCCCAGCCTTCAGCAGTTTCTTCACATGCACACACAGATCAACGCTTAGCCAAAACCCCAGGGGCCCTCTCTGCAGACCTCTGGCGCTCTCTCTGGGCAGTGCTTTCCTCTCCAGTACTCTGCCCTCTGCTTCTTGCTGTTTGCCCTCCCTGAACTCATTTCTATCTCCTCTACTCAGCGAGATGGTCACCTTGATCTCCTCCCCTCATGGCAGTGAGCTGGCACCTCCATGGGACACTTGTGTCCTTTCTTGCAGGGATCACAGTCTTGAGCTATCTGTTGTCCAATGTCTGAACATGATGCTCTGAACATTTCATCCAGTTTTCTAGTAGTTTACAGCAGCAGGAGGGTAAATCCCCATTCCTGTTACCCCATATTAGTCAGAACCAGATGTCCAAATAGCAGTAAAATTTTGAGTTTTTTTGAACAAAATCATTTTTTATTCCCACATTTTAAAGGCTAACCCCAACAAATACATCACCCTCTACTGTCACTGTCATTCCATCAAACAGCGGAAGGACATGATCTCAGGATAAAGACCGTTTCTCCCCAGGGTAACGCAGCAATGGGTCTTCCACCCGTTTATAAACTCTCTACAATGTCCGCATTTAACCACAGATTCTGAGCATTTTTCATAAGCTAACATTTGGGACTATTCATTGGAGATCATGGAGACATAGTACCTGATCATAGGACTTAAGAATGTGATTATTTTTATGTGTGTGTATCTGAAGCCAAGATTGTGAGCCTGACATTCTTTGCATGTGTCATCCTGGCAGAAAGGTAGGGTTCCTGCTTCAGGAGCTTTCTGAGATGCAGCAGGGCAGGCTGGGCCTGGGGTGGCACCATCAGGAACAAGTTCTCACACTGAGTTCCTGGGGTGCAATCTCTGAAACATGCTCCACACAACTCCAGGTGTTCCTAGGCAAGTGCCTGGGACAGCGATCACTTCGAATTCTCAACATGCTCCTGGAACAGGTGGCAGATGGGCCACCGCTACCTGGGGTGGAGCTGGGGCTAGAACAGGCCAAGGCCCTTTGCGTTATTTCAGGGATTCTCGAACATCACTCACATGTACACCCTCATGACTTTTGCCAAATCTCCATCATGCCTACCTTGGTAAATGTCTACCTTGCTAAATGCCTGCCTAGTTATTTATTTAACATATTTCTTTAAAATTAGCTTCTCTCTTGAATTTAGATAAATGTATGTTTAAAAGACATTTGTACTACTATAACGCTGACCTCCTAGAGGTTGTCCTAGGGTGAGCGTTTAACTGTGACGCACTTCCTCTCCTGTGCCTGGACCCTGGCCTTTGCGGCAGCCCGGGGAAGTGCCACTGCCCCCCGCTACCCCTGGCGCTGGGTGTGGAGCGGCAACACTTGCTCGCGGTTGGGGGGAAAGTCAGTTAGCTTCCGGGGAGGACAGTATGCAGGTTCCTCAAAAAATTAAAAATAAAACCACCATATGATCCTGCAATCCCATCAACAGGTACCTATGCAAAGGAAAGGAAATCAGTACATCATCGAGACGTGTCAGACCTGCTCACAACAGCCAAGAAAGGAACCATCCCAAGGGCTGCTTGGCAGACGAGCAGACAAGCAGGGCATGGTATAGACACGATGGAGCATGCTACAGCCTTTAAAAAGAAGGCCGTCCTGTCATCTGTGATGACGTGGAGGAGGCTGGAGGATGTCATGCCAAGTGAAATAAGCCAGGTGCAGAAAGACAAACACTGCACGATCTCACTTACATGTGGCATCTAAAAAAGTTGAACTCACTGAAGCAGAGAGTAGAGCCATGGTTGCCGGGGCTGGGAACAGGGAGGGAACGGAGAGGTGTCCATCAAAGAGTGAGAACTTTCAGTTGTACAGTGAATACGTCCTGGGGATCTAATGCACAGCCTGGTGACTCTAGTTCAGAATAATCGATTGTGTATGTGAAATTTGAGAAGAGCAGGTCCTAAGCATTCTCACAACACACAAAGGTCACTGTAGGGCGATGGATGTGACAATTAGCTGGATTGTGGTAATCATTCGGCAGTGTATATGCACACCAAAGCTTCACGTTACATGCCTTAACTCTATTCAATTTCCATTTGTCAAATATACCTCTTTAGATAAAGGTGGAAAAGAAACACAGTGATAGGAAGTGAGGCTGAGAGAGGTTAAGTGACTCACCCACAGTCACACAGTAAGTCAGCAGCCACAAGTGGGACTCAGGTGCTCTGTCTTCCTCCAGCTTGTGCTCTCTGCACCATGTCCCCCATAAATGCATCCTAAAAACAGCAGCTGAAGTCCATGTAAGGCACACAACATCACTAGTCACTAGGGAAATGCATCTTGAAACCCCAGCCAGGTGCCACTGCACCCCACTGGCAGGGCCAACCCCAGAGAGACTGGTGGGCCCACGTGCCAGAGGCTGAGGAGCCACAGGAACCCTCATGCACTGCTGGTGGGAACAGGGCACGGCCGCTCTGGAGAATGGTTTGTTCAACATGCACATGCCAAAGCCCTTACAAACATTCCTGGAGTACTGGCTGGGTGCTGGGACGGAGGGGCAGACAGCCAATGTGAGCACGAAGGCCGACTGGGCACAAAGGCTCACAGCAGCTCTGTGTCCAATCGGCAGACCCGGAATCAGCCCAAACGTCCTGTGGCAGGTGGATGGACCACCACAGCTGGTGCCTCTAAACCCCGGACTCAGCTTAGGACTAAGAAGGATGGAGACAGGCTGCAACCTGGATCGCCAAACGCACTCTGGTAAGTGAAAGGTTGCGTACTGGAGAACTCCACCTCGATGACATTCTGGAACAGGCAAAATCATCTCCAGGACAGAAATCAGAGGGGGCTGCCAGGGGCTGGCGCAGGGGAGGGGCTGACTCCCAGGGCACGAGGGAGTCTGGGTGCATCCTGAACCTCCGTTTCCATGTTAGTCACACAACTATACACATTTGCCGAAACTCAGAGAGCAGCAATTGAAAGTGTGGATTTTACTGATGTAGATTACATCCCAGCAAACCTGACTTCAGCAACAACGGGTACATCCTCCTGCACCAACGTCACCTCATCCCTCTGCCGCATGGCAGTCATGCGTGAGCTGGGCCCTGTCCTCAACCCCACCCTCTTCACAGCCCACCCTCCCACCCACAGCTGCACACACTTCTGGCCTGTCCCCTGGTGTCCCAGGGACCCTAACACTCTATCTCCCAACCTGAATGTTTGTCCTGTCCTCCTCCCCACATCCTTCCAGATGGTGTCCTCCCTACCACACATGAAGAGGCCCCCCTCCTGCCCTTTCAGATTCTAATTCTTATTTTTTGTAGAGGTGGGGTCTCACTATGTTGTCCAGGCTGGTCTCAAACTCCTAGGCTCAAGCGATCCTCACACCTTGGCTTCCCAAAGCTCTGGGATTACAGGCACAGCCACCACGAAGCCCAGCCTCAGAGTCTTATTTTTCTACTTAGCTGTCAGCTCCCAGTTTGCTCTGCAGAAGGCCTCCCATGGTGCCATTTGTTAATCCCCAAAGCCCAGCCCTCGTCCCAGTGCTTGCCAAATGGCAGGTGTGCAATACGAATGATTAAAGAAGCCGGTGGATGAATGGACAGATAAACAGACTGTTCTGGAGAGGAGATGGGGACAAAATGACTTATCTAAGCCCCATTCTTTGGCAAGAGAAAAGGGACTATTAAAAAGAAAGAAGTTACCTGGACCCCTCTTGAACCCACACAAGGTCACAATCACACACGAGCGACCCCACACAAGGTCACAGTCACACACGAGTGACCCCACACAAGGTCACAATCACACACGAGCAACCCCACACAAGGTCACAGTCACACACGAGCGACCCCACACAAGGTCACAGTCACACACGAGCCAGCCCAGGCCCACAGTGGACAGGTGACAGGGAGGCCACGGAATTCCCAGCTCAAGGCTGTTGTCAGCCTAGAAAATATGTGGGGAAAAAAGCCAGTTCACTTTGCCCGGATTCCAGCATCTTTCCCAACAGCCTGGCTCTGCTCAGCCTAAAATCAGTAGAAAATGTTCGGCCAAGTTCAGTACCCCTCAGACACCCACACTCTGAGTTTCGGACCAAACTTCAGTCTTTTGAAGTTGAGGGTCTGTTAACACTTGGCTCAAAACTAGAGAGATGGTAAGAGGCTTATAAAAAAGATTTGAAAGGCTACCCCGGCGCCAATTAGCTCTTACAAAACTGTGTTTTGATGCACTAAGTGTAAAGGAATAAGGGACACATGGCTCACGTCTCCCTGGAAACGCACATGGGGTTCATCGCGAAGCGGGTGGAGGGGGACCCGCCGGCCAAACTGCATGACAGGTTGTGCCAGATTCCAAATGTTTGGTGGGGGGCAGTGTTCAAGACGCCTGGCTGACATCAAAACACTGCTGGATTCTTCCTTCCCCGAAGCCAACATTATTCTCATTAAAACCTAATCAGATCATCCGCTGTAAGGAGCGGTCCGTCCTGGGGAGCGGTGCAGAGAATCCCTCTGTTACACAACAGCTGCTCTTCCAGCAGCCAGAGGAGGGGGCTTGGTGGCCACACCCACCCCCAATTTGCAGCTCTGCCCGGGATGGGCGCCCCCATGACTGGAGAGATGAGGAAACGCAGCGGAGCGGCTCCTGAGATGGAATCAGGACTTCCCCCAGGGCTGGGTCTGTGGGTCCTGCCCCCTACCTTGGAAACCTCCCTACCACATTCCTAACCAGGGCCAGGGCAGGAGGTGGCAACTTGCAGGCGTCCAGTGCAGGAGGGAAATCTAATGTGTCGCTCAGGGGGCTGGGGGCAGTAGCGGTCAAGCAGCAGCCTGGACACTGCAGTGCAGGTGCCAGGTGGATGTGGTCGGTGTCAGCAACCAGATGCCGGAGTCAAGGAGATTCTTCTTGCAATGCGGGGACCCCTCTGGTCAATGGCAGGCCTGAAGAACAAATCTGCAAGCCGGGCATGGTGGCTCACGCCTGTAATCCCAGCACTTTGAGAGGCCGAGGTGGGCGGATCACCTGAGGTCAGGAGTTCGAGACCATTCTGGCCAACATAGTGAAACCCCATCTCTACTAAAAATACAAAAATTAGCCGGGCGTGGTGGCGGGTGCCTATAATCCCAGCTAATCGGGAGGCTGAGGCAGGAGAATCGCTTGAACCCGGGAGGCGGAGGTTACAGTGAGCCAAGATAACACCACTGCACTCCAGCCTGGACGACAGACGAGATTCCCCTCTCAAAAAAAAAAACAAACAAAAAAAAAACGAAAAAAACAATAAGCCTGCAGTTTTCCAGAGAAGAGGGAATTGCACCTGAAGACAACAGCGTGGATTCTGCCCGAGAGTCCTGCCTGCCAGCACCTGCACACCGTGAGCTCGCCAGCCCCCCGAGAGTCCTGCCTGCCAGCACCTGCACACCGTGAGCTCGCCAGCCCCCCGAGAGTCCTGCCTGCCAGTACCTGCACACGGTGAGCTCGCCAGCCCCCCGAGAGTCCTGCCTCCCAGCACCTGCACACCGTGAGCTCGCCAGCCCCTACAGTTGCAAGAGAAAACTCCTAAAAATCACACATATAGAAATGATTTTACAGATATAATGCTATCTGTTATCAATGTGGTGGATTTAGATATAAAATTTTTATATATTTACATATTTTATATACATTTATATGTATTATGTGTGTGTGTGTGTATGTGTGTGTATTTATGATTCTGATTCTCTGGAGTGCCCTGATCCACAGAGTAGGAAAGGCATGTCGGTTCTGAAACCCAGCCCTTGAAAAACGCCTCACCCAGTGGCGCTATCGATGGGCGGTTTTCAATGCTGACTCTGGCTTATATGAAGTTCTGGGACTAAAAAAACTATTTTTGATGAAACAGTCAGGACAATGGTTGCCTCAAGGGGTGGAGGAGGGACACGGATGGCTGGGAAGAGTGGGGAGGGAACTTCCTGGGGTTCCATGTCTTGATCGGGGAGGGTGCTGAGGGGCGCTCACATTTGCCAAAACAGCGAACTGCACATCTAAGACTTGTGCATTTCACCGCATGGAAATTTCACTTAAAACATAAACAACGATTGCACTCTAGCTAATGAAATTGAGCTAAAACCGTTTAGAGTGAATCATGCTTGCGTCCACAGTTGTTTTCTGAAATGGATCCAAAAATAAGATGGATGGAGGGAGGGAAAGAGGGAGGGAGGGAAGAACGGAGATTTGATCAAAGTGAGTGTAGTTCACTGTTAATGGAATTTAGGTGGTGGGTGTGTGGGTGTTGACTGCAAAATTATTTCAACTTTACTGTATGTTTGAACTTCTTCATAAGAAAATGCTGGAAAAGAGAACGAACGCAGGCTCTGGGCCAGCCTGTCTGTCATGAATCTCACTCCACACGCAGTGACCGTGGGGCGAGGGTCGGCCTCCTTGCCGGCGTGGGCCTCAGTGGCTCCTGGGTGCGTGACGATAGTGCCTGCTTCTGGGGTTGTGCAAGGGTTTAAAAGTTTAAAAACACCACTCAGCCTTAAAAGGGAAGGAGATTCTGACACACCCCATGTGGATGAGTCTCGGGGGCTTTGTGCTGACTGAAATAAGCCAGGCACCAAAAGACAAATGCCGCAGGATCCCACTTACGTGAGGTTCCTGGAGGCATCAGACTCAGAGATGGAAAGGAGGCGGCGGGGCCGGGCTGGGGCAGGGAAAGCAGGGAGTCGGGGTGTAGTGGGGACACAGTTTCAGTTTGGAATCAAATAAGTTCTGGAGATGGATGCTGGTGAGGGTTGCACAGCATAAAGAAAGTACTGAGTCCCACAGAACTGTACCTTAAAAGTGGTTAAGATGGTACGTTTCTTATGTTATGTTATCACGATTTAAAAATTGGAAAAAAGTTAGCATGCTGAAGCCCTGGCCCGCAGAGAGGGCCAAGCAGTCCCCAGAGATTCTCGCCAGCCACTTCACGCCCAGGAATCCAGGAGCCCAGAGGCTGAGCAAGGACTCAGACAGCAGAGCCCTGCATTCCCAGTTTCTGGAAGTTGAGCCCAAGTGAGCCCTCCTGAAATGGTGCCTAGGAGAGAGCAGCAGACCCCGCAGCAATGTCCTCCCTCAATGGCCTTTCACAGGCATCGGGGACACCAGTTTGAAGGCACAGGGACTGGGAGGCACCAGAGAAGCCTCGGCTACCCGGGGTGGCGTGAGTCGGGCGTTGGGAGCCAGGGCAGGCAGCACGTGCTTATCCATGGGGAGGTGACAGGCAGCCTTTTGGGGAGATGACTCCAGTGAAAGGCACATGATGCCAGACAGGCCCTGCTGGGTGCCCTGAGCCCACTCACAGGAGCCCTGCTGCCTCTACCTTCGGACTGAGGCCACTCTGGTTTGAGCACAACTGAAAGCCACGAAGAGGATGAAAGGCACACTCGCCCACAATGGCCCTCCCCTCCCTCAGGACCAGCGGCATGGGGGGGCACACCACCTGCGGGGGGATAAAAGACACACGAGCCCACGATGGCCCTGCCCTCCCTTGGCACCGTAGCATGGCGGGGCACACCACCTGCCGCCTGGCCCTGAGCCAATCTGGAAAGCGTGCTCGGTGTAGACTGTGATCCTACCCCACAGAAAGTGTCCCATGCTGGTCCTGCCTCCAATGAACTCATGCACTGTTCAGTCACAGGGGATACTGCAGACCCACCGCCCAGAAACCCAAGGCCCAGCTGCTTCCCAGTGAAGATTTAAGGGCTTTATTCTGACCTCATCCTGCTTTCTCACCCACTGCCCTGATGGCCAGGCCCTGTGATCCCCACTGGCAGAGCCATAAAGCACCATGAAATCATCTGGCCAGTGAAGGCATTGTGCTGTCATGAACCAGAGCCCATGCCAAATGTAGAAAGGGAAAAACTCAGAATATCAACAGTACCCTCATCAACAACGAGGTTCAGGCCACATACCCACCCCATCTGTCCATCCACCCACACATTCATCTGCCCATCCAAACATCCATCTACTCATTCATGCGTCTGGCCACCCATCTATCCATCCATCCGCGCATCCATTCATCCACTTACCTACCTATCCATCCACCCATCCATCTGTACATCTACCACTCCTGCATCAGTCCACCCATCCATTCATCCACTTACCCACCCTTTCATGCATCTATCCACCCATCCATTCATCCACTTACCCACTTATACATCCACCCATCCATCTGTACATCTATCATCCCTGTATCCATCCACCCATCCATTCATCCATCTACCCATCCACATATCCACCCACCCATCTACCCAACTATTCATCCACTTATCCCACCCATCCACTCACCCACCCATCCATTCATCCATCCACCCACTCATCCATCCATCCATTCATCCATCTACCCATCCATCTACCCAACTATTCATCCACTTACCCCGTTCATCCACCCACCCACCAACCCATCCATTCATCCAGCCACCCACTTATCCATTCATCCATCCATCCATTCATCCATCTACCCATCCACATATCCACCCACCCATCTACCCAACCATTCATCCACTTACCCTGCTCGTCCACCCACCCACCCAGCCATTCATCCATCCACCCACTCATCCATCCATCCATCCACCCACTCATCCATCCATCCATCCAATCTACCCATCCATTCATCCACTTACTGACCTATCCATCCACTCATCCGTCTGTACATCTACCATCCCTGCATCCATCCACCCATCCACTCATCAACTTACCCACTCTTTCATGCATCTATCCATCCATCCATTCACTCACCCATCTGGCATACATCCACCCACCCATTCATCCATCTACCCACCCACATATCTGCCCAACTATTCGTCCATCCATCCATCCATCCATCCATCTACACATCCACACAACTGCCCACCTATCTACCCATCTATTCATCTACTTATGCCACTCATCCATCCACCCACCCACCCATTCATTCATCCATCAACCCATCCATCCATCCATCCATCCATTCATTCATCCATCCATCCATCCATCTACCCACCCACACATCCATTCATCCAGCCACCCATCAATCCACACATCCATCTACCCATTCGTCTACCCACCCATCCATCCAACACCTACTCCCTCACCCACCATCCATCCATCCAACTTTAAAGGGCCTTGTATTGCTATACTCTTGCTACATGCTGAGTTTACAAAGTTCTAATACCCGGCTTAGTGTAGGCACTAAGTATTTTTTGGATAGCTGAATTGAGTGAATAATTAACACAAAAATAATTAAGATATCTTTTGTACCTTTATATAAAGTGCAAGAAAAGTGAATAGAAAAATCATGCCACGAATGTGATGTACAACACACTGCCAGGGTGGCAAGGGAACCTGCCAAGCAAACCAAGACACTGAGAATAAAAGGGGGGGGGGGCACTAAAAAGAATTGTTAAGATAAATGCTTTTTTGAAATGCCTATTTATTTTCTGACATTTTTGTGTATTTATTTTTATTGGCAGACTTATAAAACAGTTCTATTTAAAATTTATTATCAAAAATAAATTATTTCAATAGATCTGTATATTAAAGTGAAATGTTTTTTAAAAAATCCTTTGTATTGATTACACTTAAAAAACAAGCAGAATAATTATTCTTGGTACATATTTACAAACTTCATTTCAGTCTTCAAGCATTTCTGGCTCTAACATTATATCATTGATGTGGTTTTTTTTTTTTTGAAGAATGTCTTTTTTCATTATTTATTAATTTTATTTTTCATAAAATATCCTCCAATTTTTTTCAATGTTGAATTTTGTGATGGATAAATTAAAAACTGTTGACAGCTTTGACTCTACTCTGTAGTATGAAATATTTTATTGAAAAAATACCCTTCCTACAAGTCAAAGAGACCCAGGAAGCTCAGGGCAAGTTGGCTAAATGGAGGATTTTCTCAACTCTCATGTTTCCACGTGGAGACGTGTGGCTCTTTCAGCCTGGCTATTTGTGTACGTATCATTTTTTGTCTCCATTCAGAGAACTTTTCATAAACAAAAAAATTGGACAAATCTTCATGCAAAACTCTTCCAAAAAGTTGTCTCTATTCGTGATTCTTTCCAATGTTTCACTAAATTTAAATGCTCTAAAATCATTGGCTGTCTCAACGGCATTCCATTTGGGTCCAGAATATAAATATATCCAACTTAAAAATGTGGACTCCATCAGAAGGCTCTTGCCCAAGTGCAGGACATTCCACAGTAAAACTGTAACATTGCACGCCAAGTCCACGAGCCACGCAAGCTCACGTCATCTGGCTTCCTCGGCTGTCCCTCGGTTTTGCAGGGAAACATTTATTTCAGCTTTTCTTTCCTTGAGCTAGCTTTTTTTTTTTTCCTTACAAAACTGATGTTTTCTGGCACAACATTCATTGAATAACTGGAAGTTTCTAGTGAAGTCCGAATAAAATGCAACCAAAATTTATAGAGCACTCACGTACAAAAAGGTTCAATGCCCTCGTGAGCCACTTTGATTTACAGAGGCAAGGACGTTTTCTCTAAATGCTGAGTGGTGACAGGCAACAAACAGAAAGCACTGACTGAGATGAAGTTTGTTTTGTGTTTTCATTCAGTGTCAGTTTTCTCACACACATGCTGCAGTCTAGTCACTCTACACCTCCTGAAACCTCCGCTTCTACTGTGCTGGGAATAGATTCCGATGAGCACACACCTGCAGGCAGTACTGTCAGTTCCAAACACATTTCCGCCCCATAGATCATCGCCGTTTAGGGAGAACGTTGTTTTTACCATGATATTATGCTCCACCAGAATTGGTATTTGTAAAGATAAATCAGTGTACCTTTAAGGTTGGAGTTTTCAATGGAATTAATAAAACCCTTTTTTTTTTTTTTTTTTTGAGATGGAGTCTGGCTCTGTCACCCAGGCTGGAGTGCAATGGCGTGATCTCAGCTCATTGCAAGCTCCGCCCCCTGGGTTCAAGCGATTCTCCTGCCTCAGCCTCCTGAGTAGCTGGGATTACAGGTACCTGCCACTAATTTTTATATTTTTAGCGCCCAGCTAATTTTGGTATTTTTAATAGAGACAGGGTTTTGCCATGTTGGCCAGGCTGGTCTTGAACTCCTGACCTCAAATGATCCACCCACCTCAGCCTCCCAAAGTGCTGGGATTACAGGTGTGAGTCTTCGCACCTGGCCTTTAAAACCCTTTTTATTCCTGTGCTGCTCACTGTTCCTGCCTGCTGGCGACTGGGTGGCTCACTGTATCTCGCAGGCTGCCGGGTGGGAAAAGGTGCAATGTCAGAGCTGGGCAGCAGGTGCCACGCCTCTCCCACCACGAATGGGAGGCACAGCGGTGCCTCAACCCCACCAACAGTGGGAGGCTCAGTAGTGCCCCAACCCCTTGTTCTGGACCCACCTGATCCCCAGAGGGAAGATTTTAGCTAAGTTGTTGTGGAAAGAGTTGAGAAAAGGGAAAGGGCTGGTGGCTCCTCTCAGGCCTCGCCAGGCCTCTGCCCACAGCCCACATGCCTCCCGCATCCGCAGAAAAGACCGCGATGGAGCTAGGAGCACGAGGTCAGAGTGCAAAATGTGCAGGCAGCACCCCCTGCTCCCCAAGCACGTTCCAGTGCAGTGATCAACAGCAATGCCTCATTAAAAATGCCGGTCTCGGACAGATGCCGGACCTAACAAGGAAACCAGCATCTCTTGCTGTCAATGGGAGGTCACTTGAAAAATAAAATCGTTTAAAAATCTGTTACATTCTAGAGAGATAATCTTGCCCACCAAAGTCTCCAGGCCTGATATTTGCTGTCTCTTTGCTCCAAAGGGAGATTGGCAAGCGACAGCCGTGGCTCCTTAGCCCCAGACCCAGTCTCCTTCCTTGTCATAATCACAGGATTCGGAAAAAAGGCACAGGGGTCAGCACCCTTCCGTGGGTTCTGTGTGACTGATGAAAGCTGCGTACGTAGGATCATCCATACGGGATAGGAGAAAAGCCGGCAGAATTCACACTTCAGGAAACTGAGTCAGAAAAGGGGAAAACAAGCTACCCGAGGTGATCCAGGCAGCCTTGGGCCCAAATACCTGCCACCTCCCTCTGCCATCAGACAGGCTGCCAGTTCAGACAAGGGAGGCAGCTCTTCTGCAGGATCCTCCCCTGAGCCTGTGCTGACTCCTCATAATCCTCACTCTCTTATCCCTCAGGGACCATCCTTACTTTGTGGGATGACAGCCTCACCGCCCACTGCTGGTGACAAGGGACAGAGATGGCTGCCCATGTGTCTGTGAAGACGAGAAAACCGTTGCACAACAGGAGGTGAGAAATAGCCCCGAGAATGCGGCAAATAATTTTAAATTATGGGAAAAGCATTAATATAAACACTTAGAGGCTTTGAGGAAACACAGCTCTGTTTCAAAGGAAAATGCAAAGTCAGAAAAGGAGGCTCAGCTGTTGTTTCTGTTTCAAGAAGCTGATGTAGAGACGAGAACGTGGGGAAGGGCTGCTCCTTCCCACCCCTCTCTCCGTACGCCGCGCTCCGCACTCATCCATCCGAGCCTTCCCTTCCCAGATCCCTGAAGCGCTTCCATGCGCCACACGGACACGAGATCCACAGAGCCGTGGCCTGTCCCCCAGGACTCTGAGAAGATGGGATCAGATGTACCCGTGAGTCGTGGCATGGTACAGACGGCTCCTCTGAGGCGCTGCGCACTGCACGGGACACACACAGGCACCATCGCTCCTTATCTTTTCCACAATCTGCAGTGCCCTGAGACCATATGGGCAATCTTGAGGAAACCAAGGGTGCAGGGGAAAGAGCTCACACAGACAGACGCTGCCCAGCAGGGCGGTGAGAGTGGTCCACACGGCCCTGTGAGCATCCGTGACCAGGACGGTGAGTGGCCCACACAGCCATATGAGCGTCCCTGACCAGTGCACTAATAAGAAATCACTTCGTAGGCCACAAGTTCTGTACAAACTGACCCACCCCATAGGAAGCCCCTCTGGACCAGCATGTGTGCACCTGGGGAGCTGAGGTCCCTGCCCCAGCGAGGTCTGGGGAAGGAGGATGGAGGAAGGCCCCAGTAGGTTCGGAACCACAACTTGATTCCAGGCCCCAGAAGCAGGAAAGGAGTCTTCCTGCAGAGCTCTGCCCCCCTGCACCGCCCAGTGACCCCAGACCCCAGTCCTGTCTGCACTCTGACTCGGCCTGGCTTCCTGCCAGGGAGGGCGGGAGCTGCTGTCCACAGGCCAGAGATCCACTTTAGAAGAGAGTAGCGGAACTCCCCAGCAGAGGGGCAGCGGTGGCCACGTTCTCCCATCTCTTCCCTTCCATTTTCCAGGCTCATGGTACTGTCCTGCCGACAGTAGGCTTCAGCCAGGTTGTCCAGCCCTGAGTCCTGACCAAGAGGCTGCCGGGGACAGCAGAGATGAGGCCAGGCTTCTGCGCAGAGGCAGGCATGTGCCCAAGTTCAAGGTGTGGCAGGTGGTGCTTCCGCTGTCGGAGTCCAAGGCCCCCAGCCTGAGCTCTCCCACCCTCCCCATGGGGTCCACAGCACCCCCAGATGGCAGGATGTGGCCTTGCAGCTCGGGGTAGGTGGGGCTGCAACCCAGACACCCCTGCCAGGAACTGTCCCGGGGGCTTCCCGTGCCCCCACCCCACTCTCTAGCAGCCAGAGCACAGAGCCTCGGCTTTGTTACAGCTGCCCCCACTCCCCGGCCTCCCAGCCCCCACCTCCCATCTCCCGCCTCCCTGCTGTGTGGCCCAGAGGCTGCCTCTAACAAGGGTTCTCAAGGTGGGGCCCCAGCAGCAGCACCCCCAGGGGACTTGCCAGAAATGCACATTCTCAGGTCCCACCCTGGACCCTGAGTCTATAGGGCTCAGGCAAGCAATAAGGCATCCCCTGGGGGGTGGCGGACACCCCGAGAGCGGACCCCCGGAGCATCCCCGCAGCAGGACCTGACCACGTTGCCGGTCCAGGTGGCCTTGGCCTTGAGTCTCAGAGCCTCGTGTGTCATCCAGGCCTTAGAGCTGCCTCTCCAGGACAGGAGAGGGTGAGGGGCCCGTGAACCCCAACGCAGGATCCCTGGTCATTCAGCAGAGCCTCGTGTGTCATCCCGGCCTTAGAGCTGCTTCTCCAGGACAGGAGAGGGTGAGGGGCCCGTGAACCCCAACGCAGGATCCCTGGTCATTCAGCAGAGCCTCGTGTGTCATCCCGGCCTTAGAGCTGCCTCTCCGGGACAGGAGAGGATGAGGGGCCTGTGAACCCCAACGCAGGATCCCTGGTCATTCAGCAGAGACCCAGGCATCCTCACCAGGTGCCAGCACTTTGTATGGGCATGGCACCCAGCAGTGGCAAGGATGGCATGGTCACATAACAATGACACACAGGCAGCCCCCACCTGGAGCCCTGGACCCAGACTTGGGATGGGGGCTGAGGGAAGGCATCTGGGGCCCAGGAGGCCACCAGGAGCGGGGAGCTGGGTATTTCTTCACCAGCCCCACATCCAACCGAATAAACTTTCCTGAGAGAGTCCACCTGCTATGGCACTTCCAGCTCCTGAGAGGGTCTGTCATGGTGCTGTGGATAAGCACAGGTTTGGGGGCCTTGGGAGGGGGTGGCGGAGGGTGGAGGAGAGATGGGTGCTGTCCCACCCTCACCATGGCTGGCAGACAAGGCTTGCTGCCCTCTGAGCCGCAGTGACACAGAGGAGAACCCTCACCAGGACATGGCTCGAACTGTCCGCATGCAATTTTGCACAGGAGGTGGAAATGGTGCAAATGGATTCCTGGAGTAGGAGAGAGGCTCAGAGCCCAGGCCTTCCTGAGGTGCAACGTCTTGTGTGGAAGAAAGTGGGCCCCACGCCTGAGGCTGTGGGGCTCCAATGAGTCCATCAGGCACCGAGTATTCAGGGAGAAAGAGCACGGAGACAGCAGGCCTTCCTGAGAGAGCCTGTGAGGTGGGGGTGTTGGCTTCAGCCCTGAAAGAGCAACAAGCGTGTGTCCCTTGGTGGCGCGGGCTGCCTGTGCGCCCTGGTGCTCGTGAGTGATGGGTGCAGAGCCTCTGGGACACAGGAGCCCTGCAGAGGGGAGGGGCATCCCTGCATTGGCTGCATGGGCCATGGAGGCCCAGTAAGGAAACCCAGGCACCGAGGCCCATCTAGAGATGACTGTTGGGGCTGTGTTTTCTTCGAGGCTTTGTTACCAAGGACATTTTGTGCCAAATCCCTGCCCCTCACCTGAGATCATCGTCCATCTCTGTGAAAAGACAGAGTAATTATTTCCATCCCTGCTGGCCAGGTTGGGTGTTCATGGGCCAGGCTGTTGTTGGCATGGCAACAAGACAGGGCTGGGAGTGGTGAAGCCTCTGCCTGCACAGCCAGCTGGGTCATGCTGCTTGCTCCCCACCAGCCAGCCCCCAGCAGCACCTCAAGTCCCTCCAGGAGAGAACATCCCTGTCCTTCCTCCTCACTTTGTCATCACCTGGTGCTCCAGGGTCTGTAGGATGCCAGCGCATAGATAAGACACCCCTCCTGTGAATTCAACCCTTGTAATAGCAATATGATGCAGGTATTAATTTTTATCCTGATTGCAAAGATATAAATCTAACACTTCAACTTCTAATATGTAGGTTCAATTGATTTTCAACAAAGGCATCAAGACTATTCAATGCAGAAAGAATAGTCTTCAACAGTGCCAGGACACCTGGATATCCATGTGCAATGGGATGGAGCTGAACCCCTACCTCACACCATACACAGAAATGGACTCACAGTTGATCAAGGGTAATGTAAGAGGTAAGATTATAAAAGCCTTAGAAGAAAGCAAAGGTATTAATATTTATCATCCTGGGTCAGGCAATGGTTTCTTATATACGACACCAAAAGCACCATAAGAAAAGAACAAATAAATAAATTGCATCAAGAGGAAAACTTCTGTGCAAAGGATATCATCAAGAAAGTGAAAAGACACACAATGGGAGAAACTACTTGCAAATCACACATCTGATAAGGAACTTGTATCTGGACTATATAAAGCACCTCTACAACTCAATAATAAAAAGACAGATAACCTCATGAATATATGGGCAAAAGAACTCAATAGGCATTTTTCCAAAGCAGATACACAATGGCCAGCAAGCACATGGAAAGGTGCTCAGTGTCATCAGCCACCAGGGAAGTACAATTTGTCACAATCATGCAAGAGGCACCTCACACCTACAAGCACGGCTGTAAGAAGAAGGCAGACAGCAGTGAGTGTGGATGAGAACGTGGCGATGACGAGGCCCTCATGCACTGCTAGTGGGAACGTCATGGTGCAGCTTCTCAAGTTAAACACAGAGTCACCCTACGATGCAGCAATTCCACTCCTCCGTGCACACCCAAGAACAAAAAGCTGATGCCCACGTAGAAACTGACGCACCAGTGTTTTCAGCAGTGTTATTTGTAATGGCCAAAAAGTGAAAACGACCTAAATTCCCACCAAATTCATGCATAAACTGTGGTCCATCCACACCATGGAATATGATTCAGCCATACAAAGGAATGGGGTTCTGGTCCACGCTGCAACATAGATGGAGAACGCCATTTGGAGTGAAAGAGGCCAGAGGCAGAGGCCACATCTTGTGTGATCCCGGTTCTGTGAAACATCCCGAACAGGCAAATCCACAGAAGCAGAAAGCAGAGGACAGGTTGCCAGAGGCTGGGGGATGAGAGGATGGGAGTGGCTGCTCAGTGGGGACAGAGTTTCCTTTTGGGGCAACAAGAATGCTCTAAAATTGATTTGGTGCTGGCTGCACACCTCTATGTCTATAACCAGTCATCACTGACTTGTACACTTTAAAAAGCTGAATTGTATGGTAGGAAAATTATGCCTCAATAAAGCCGTCATTCAAAACAGTGGAGGTTCGGCAGGGTCATCAGGGGGCTGCGCACACACCAACGGCAGAAGCAGGACTTGAACTCAGCCATGCGGGCCGGCGCTTGCAGCTGGGCTCCATGGCCCACTCTGGACTTGGAGGCTCTGTGTCTGTCCCCAGCTCTGCATCTCCTCATCTGTGCTAGCCTAGCCCTGTACCCCGTGGAATGCGGTCTGTGAACCAGCAGCGTTGCAGTGCCTGGGTCTGCTGGTGATGCAGAATCTCCCGCCCTACCTGGACCTGCAGACGGGATCTGCATTTTGTCTGCCATACAGGTGGCTCATGTCCGCATTAAAGCATGGGTTGAACCCTGCCACCCACACCCCACTGCCCAGAAGCGCTTGCCAGCTGTTCCTGGATGTAGATGAGTCACATCAGTCACCAGGTTAGTGAGGAAAAAAGCCCACGATCTGGAGCGAGAAGACCCAGGCTTAAATCCCATCCGTGCCACTCCCGTGCACATCCCTGCCTGCGTTCACCATCCCCTCGATGGCACGGGCAGCTGCCTGTGATGTGGCAGATGCTGCTCTAGGGACACAGACAGTGATAGACAAATGAACAGAATCTGCCCTACGCAGCTCACAAAATAGCAAGTCTAAGCAGCCCTTACAAACAGGAAAGTCAGCAGCCAGCTCTTCTCTCTGAGCCTCAGCTCCTTCTCAGCAAATGGTGATGGGGATATGCTGGCCTTGGAGGCTGGCGAGGCTTCAATCAGGAAACACAGGGGCCTGGAAATGGCAGAGCTTTCTACGATGGTACCATGGCTCTTCCCAAAGCGTTTTTTGACAGAAGCAATGGGGCAGACCGGGCGCGGTGGCTCACACTTGTAATCCCAGCACTTTGGGAGGCCAAAGTGGGTGGATCTCTTGAGGTCAGGAGTTTGAGACCAGCCTGGCCAACATGGTAAAACCCCATCTCTACATCTCTACTAAAAATACAAAAATTAGCTGGGCGTGGTGGCGCATGCCTGTAATTCCAGCTACTCGGGAGGTTGAGGCGGGAGAATCACTTGGACCTGGGAGGCAGAGGTTGCAGTGAGCCGAGATCGCACCACTGCACTCCAGCCTGGGCGACAGAGCGAGAATCCATCTCAAAAAACAAAACAAAAACAAACAAACAAAAAAGATGCTTAGAAAAGCATGAAGGCTGGGCAAGGTGCCATTACACACCGTGACGGAGACTGACCAGAGGACCGGAGAGGCTGGAAGCACGAATTCACACCTCCCGTGGATTGAGCTGTGTCCCCAAATTCATACCTTGAGGCCTTAATTAGGCCCCAGTGTGGCTGTATTTGAAGATGGGGCCTTTAAGGAGGGGGCTCAGGATAAATAAGGCTTTGAGAGGGGGGCCCTGATCCAATGGGGCCGGTGCCCCCTAGGGAGAGGAGGAGACACCAGGGATTTCTGTCTCCCCTTCTCTCTCTGTCTCATCCTCCCCCGAGGTGTGCACAGAGGGAATGCCCTGTGAGGACACGGCAGAGGAGACGCCTTCTGCAGGCCATGGAGAAAGGCCTCGGGGAATCCAACCCTGTAGGGCCCTTGACCTTGGACATGCAGCCTCCAGAACTGTCAGCAGCAAGCACCTGCCTCAGGCCCCGGGGCCAACACGAGGCCTCCCGCACTCCGCAGTCAGCGACCTCAGGCCCCGGGGCCGTGTGCCTTGCAGGCGGCCTGGGCTAACAGGAGGCCTCCTGCGCTCCACAGTCAGCGACCCTGCTGAGGGCTGCTATGACCTTCTCGCCTGCACATGCCATTTGTGTCCCCATAAGCAAAGGTCAACCTCACCCTGTGATGGGCAGGTGCAGGGCAGGTGCATCCTTCTACCCACTCGGGAAAAATCCTCAGGGCAATGGGTAAATTCTACCTTATTTTCCCAGCCACTGTTTTTCTTCCAAAACACCAGGTAGCATCACCGACACCGCGGTATTAGCATCGGAAGAGACAACGGAGACTCTTCTAGACCAGCCCATTGCTTTACATGTGAAGGGATACAGGGAATAGCTGGGGTTAGGGTGCTCAGTGTGAAGCCCGGCACCACCGCAGGCCCCCACGAAGGCGAGGGACACCCCGGAACACCCTGGTTGGAGCCTACGCTGTGGTGCAGCCACTCAGCCCCTTCACCTGGGTTCCAGGGGTGCAGAGAGAACGAGATTGGGCTGGAAATGGGACACCCCGTCCAGCCTGTGCTGGGCACTGTCCACACCCCCGGCCCCGCCAACCTGCCCGGGGCAGCAGGAGTTCAGAAAGAAATATCCTGTCGTGGGAGGGAACCCTCACGCTATCCCCCCATACAGCGCAGAACGTCACCACAGCAGCAGATGACAGCCGGAGCCAGGGTGTTGGGGGCGCGCCGCGCCAGAGCCCTTCATGGCCAGTGAGGTGGAGGAGACGGCATTTGGAGCACATCCCCTTGACAGAAACTTGCCCCGGCTCCAAAACCATTAATGAAAACGCAAATGGTTTAAGTCTGGGAAATCATTAGACGGCGGCTTGTGTCAGAAACACAAAGCAAATCACCGGGGCTGCAGCCTCCCTGGCAGCTCTGCAGTCCTTCCAACCCTCGCTTTCCCAGAAAGGGACAGTTTCTCTGGAAATGAAGAGAGGGAAGCGGTTTACCAACTGCTAAATAATTCTTACATTTTAAAAAAATCCATCCAGAGGCCCAGGTAGAGGCAAATGGTTTTTTCCAATTAGCATAGATGTAGCTACAAAGCACCACAGAGCCCGCCTGTGGACGCCGGGATTCCGTCAGGGCTGGCACAGGGGGGCTCAACAGAAGACCCAGCCAGAGACAGATTCCACGGAGAGGCATCCAGCGGGCCAAGCAGACATCAGCAGCACGGATCCGGGACCGCGGGGGCAGCCAAAATCCACAGCTGCCAAGGCCCCGGCCCCAGCCCCGGCCAGCACCATAGAGGGAAAAGCAGCTGCGCTCCCCCAGCCCCAGAAGAAACCCTGCAGAGGAGTGTTGGAGAGCTATGGAAACCAGAGCGTGTCTGTGGGCTGCCCATGGCTGCCCATGACTTTTCCAACGCCAAAGCGCATCTCAGAGGGCCACGCGCTAGCGCCAGAGCAAGGTGGGGCCTGGTGCAGAATCTTAGCCAAATGATTTTTTCAACACATTTAAAATGAAATCTTCCTTTCGCTACAGTTCTCAGAATTGTTTTTGCATCCACAGCCTGAGACGCCTGCCCTCCTCCGCCCACGGCCTCACCTCCAGGCCATCTTCTCCAAAGCCAGCTCTCTCTGTGGGGCTTTCCCCACACCCTGCCCCCAAAAGCTGAGACGCAGGCGTTTCCATCTCTTCTGTGTGAGAAGGGAGTATCTACTGCTGGTGTGGGAACATCAGCTCCTCCACAGAAACATCCTTTACACAAGTATTTATTTATCAGAAAAGGGTTTTCTGAGTTTCTGCGTTCCCATGACTTTGTTGCTCAGAGCAATTCTGCACTTTTGCTGTGATGAATTTGGGGACGTCCTTACTAAGATGCCTTAAAAATTGTTTGAGGCTTCCTGCCAAAGCCTGGGCTCAGGTTCTTGGGAGCTGTAGCTTGCAATTCAGAAGTGGCCGAACGAGGATCCTTCTCGACCAGCGGGTTGGGTTACGGAGAACATTTACAGCAGCAGCCAACTGAGGGTGCACACAAGTATTGTTTGGTTTTAAAAGAATGATTACGATACTAATGGTGCCTACCAATCCACACGGAAGACACTAGAAGTGGTGGTGTGACGCATACAATTATATTAACAGCAAAGGACTGCAGCAGACGCCACCTTGGCAGAGGTCTCACCCAGAGCCCTGCGCATCTGTGGATTTTTCGACAATCTCTTACAGGTGAGCACTGCAAAGTGAAATTGGTTGGAAGCAGGAGAGTCTGCGGCCATTTCTGTCCCGCCATTCCATCGGGAAACACTCATTCTCTGACACGCAGCTGCCCAGCGCTCCCCAGCTTCCGTGTTTTAAGCTTTGGCTGAGTCACAGAACACATCAGGCTGGCTGACCACGTGGATGCTCCCGGCTGACCACAGCCTGCGCCCGTGTGATCTGGGGTCGTCCCGGCTGACAGTCCAGGCCTGGATGAAGCCGGTCTGCTGGGTTTGACAGTTGGCACCAGCCCCCGGGCGGCCCCTGAGGGTTCCTGTTTCAAAGGAATAAGACTTTGTTTGCAGAGGGGCTGCCCTTGGGCTGAGCCGGCGGAGGAGCTCGCTGAGGTCCCAGAAAGCTGCCCCCTGTGGGGCTTCACCTGGACGGGCGCTGGCTCTGGAGTCGTGTGTCGCTTCTGTGCCACTTTCATTAGTGAGTCATAAATTACACGTAAGCACTTTCCTCCCAGACTTCTTTGGATGATACTTTCAAACTCTATGGCTCCAAATCCCTTCCCGGGGCCTGAGGAATTCAAACCCCTGCCTCTACCCTCAGTTTCCCCACCGTGGCGAGAGACGGATGACGTGGCGCGGAATTCCACAGCCTGCCTACCGGAACCCCACGGCGCTTCTACGGCCGGGCCAGTTTCATGTTCTTCCTTAGAGGCTGCTTCCCCAAAATTAGCGCCCTCCCACCCCCTGTCCTGAGTGTTGCCTCCCAAAGTCCAGAAACTTGAACCTGGAAAGCTCAAAGCTCCCGAATCGTCCCCACCCAGTCCTGGTGCTTCCTGTTCACGGCACTTTTCCCAGGCCGGCAGGATTTTCACCGTGGGGTCCAAAGACCACCTGCAGCCAGTCGCCTGAAGGGCTGATTCACAATGCAGCTTCCTGGGCACTGTTCCAGGCGCTGAGAGTCCACCCACAAGAGGGGGAGCAGCTATTTGCTGTCAGCAACCCCTCCGGATGACCCTAACACCCACCTGAACGTGGAGGCAGCTCAGAGGGCAAGTCTAGATTTTACCCAGATGCTATGGATTGCCCTTCGAAATATTTATACAAAAACCAAAAAGCAGCTCTAACTGAATCCAGAGAGGAAAATGGCTCTAAATTGATTTTTGCAGCCACTTTGTAGTTTATTTGTTTGGTTTTTTTGTTTGTGTTTTGAGATGGAGTCTCACCCTGTCACCCAGGCTGGAGTGCAGTGGCGTGATCTCGGTTCACTGCAACCTCCGCCTCCCAGGTTCAAGCGATTCTCTTGCCTCAGCGTCCCAAGTAGCTGGGATTACAGGCATTTACCACTACACCCAACTAATTTTTGTATTTTTTAAGTAGAGACGTGGTTTCACCATATTGGCCAGGCTGGTCACGAACTCCTGACCTCAGGTGATCCACCTGCCTCGGCCTCCCAAAGTGCTGGGATTATAGGCATGAACCACTGCTCCTAACCAACAAATGTTTTTTGAACCCAGTGATGTGCTGGAGGGCTGTGCCCCTGCCTGACAGAGGTAGGCAACACCTGGAAAGTTCTATGGGGAGCACAGCAAAGCTGGAGGATGGCAATGCCTGTCCACCTGGAGAGGAAGGGCATGTGAGCAAGGCTTTGAAGGATAAGTAGGAGTTCACTGGGGGCAAAGGAGTTTATAGACCAGTTCCTCAGCCTGTTTTCTGAGGAGAAACCTGAGACTGAAAGAGGGAAAGAGAGCCTACCCAGCACGTGTCAGGGGTAAAGCTGCAGCCAGGAGCTGAGGCCCAATGCCCCGGCATCATCCGTGTCTCCGGGAGCTGCTGGGGATGCGGGGGGTTCTTCAGTGGTGAGACCACGTAAGAAATAAGTCCCCTTGCTACTTTTGGACTGAGTGCAAGACTCGGCCACTGCTTACTAAACTCCACTCCTCAAGCCGCAGCCCTGCAAAGGGTGTCAGGAGAAGCAGAAAGGGTTGTTCAGGGATGCGCCCATCTCTGCACTCCGGCTGCGGTTGCACGGAGACAGGGCGGGAGAGGCGGGGGCCGACAAATGGCCTCTGTCAGGACACAGACACTAGCCTGACAGATAAGGGGCGGCTGGACGGCTTTGGTCTTTTCTGTGAAAACGAATCCATGGAAATCTCCCCCGCCCAGCACTCACCAGGGGAATTATCTCTGGCCGAGTGAAGGCCGGAGAGCCCACGGAGGTCTCCCATGTGGCCTGTGCACATCTCTTTCCAGGAATAGCACAAAGAAGCGGGCCTGGCTGCTGTCCTTCAAGGAGAATGCTCCACAATATCAGCTGATGTGGTACCAGGAGACCTTGTGTGACCTTGGAGGAAAGACTGTGAGCTCAGCTTCCGACTCTGAACAATGACAAATGAACCAGGCCCAGCCCCTCCCGACCCCAGGGAACACAGGTGGCTTTGATTTAATAAATGGAGCAGGCACAAAGACAGCCAGAAGGGCCTGACCTCACCCTGGAGGACATGCTACGGTGGCCCGCAGCGAGGGTCCCTGCCACCCAGCCACGGCCAGAGCACCTGCCACGTGCCAGGCACTGTCGGAGTCCTAAGGACCCTGCAGCGTGTCCCACACATGAATCCCCCTGGCACAAGAGGTCATGGCCACACAAGGGGATGCTCAGCTCCATGCCGGACTCAGGCCAATGGCCCAATGAGAACAGAGTTGGCCCCAGCACGGCGCCTCCCACCAGCCCAGCCCCAGAATGATGACAGCCTCACCGCCACCAAGGCAGGGTGGTGGCAGACGCCCGAGACAGGGTTGCCAAGCCCAGAGGGAGGAGCCCATCCAAGGCCCGGATCCGCTGACAGCTTCTGGAAGGGTGTTTGCCTCAAGGACACCAGTGACCTGGGAGCTCAGGGACCCCGGAGAAAGGGTCCCATGAGCTCTAAGGAGCTGCGATTCACAGAGACATTGGTGCCGCAGCCAGGCTTCCACATTGCCCCTCTGGCCAGTTGTGCCCCACAGGAGACCTCCTCCCTTAGGATTCATGATTAAAGAAAGACTTCGCAGAGTGGGGTGCTGGCGGGAGGCACAGCGCCGGGGCCAGCTTCACCCTCCTTGGTCTGTTGGTGTGTGTCCGGCACGGAGCAGGGCGTCCTCTTGTGTGGCTGGACCTCCTGTGCTGGGGGATTCATGTGCAGAACACACTGCAGGCCCCATGGGGGTGGTGGAGCTGGGAATGAGGCCCCGAGGGAGTCTCTGAAGGAGCAAAACACCGCCCGCCTCTGCCCCTCAGAGGGGCAAGTTGGTGAGTGAACACACATTGATGCGTGGGAGGAACTGGGGGAAAGTCCCATTGCAGGCTGCACAGTGGGGTGCAAAGACAGGTGACTGCCGGCGTACACACAACGACGAAGGAAGCCGAAATCGCTGCCCCCTGGAGGCTGCAGAGCGGGGTGCAAAGACAGGTGACGGCCAGCGTACACCCAACGACGAAGGAAGCCGAAATCGCTGCCCCATTGCAGGCTGCAGAGTGGGGTGCAAAGACAGGCGACCGCCAGCGTACACACAATGACGAAGGAAGCTGCAATCGCTGCCCCCTGGAGGCTGCACAGCGGGGTGCAAAGATAGGTGGCTGCTGGCATACACACAACGACGAAGGAAGCCACAATCACTGCCGCCTGGGGACTCCAGGCTGTGGTTTCTCTTCGACACTCAGATTTCCTCCACATGGGATATTCTCTGAGCTCAGCCGCCTGGTCAGCTGCACGTGGGCTGTGGAGGGCAGGAAGCCCCTGTGATGACCAGGAGGCCAGCGTGCATCCAACATGCTCTCAGTCTAAGGGGTATGTTGGAATGGCCCAGGGTTGAGCAAGCAGCTGCCCGGGGACTCCCTAGCTGGCAGGGGGCACAGCGTCCCATGACCACACCACACCCAGCAGGTGCTCTGCACACTGGCCTCGAGGTCCCCACCTCCTCCAACTCACAGGCCCCTCCCTGAGAGTGAAAGCAGCCTGGCCTCTCCTCCCAGCACCGACCAGAACCTCTCCTGGCTCCCACCCACACCCCTGGGGGCTGGGATTCCATCGGCCTGAATTCGCAGCCCTGGACCCCAGTAGGTGCTCCCCACCCGGGAGCTTCCTGTGTCTCCCACTGCTGCCAGAACGATGGCCACAGTCTCCGTGGCTACAACAACACGGACTGACTTCGGCTCTGAAGGTCAGAGGTCGACGTGGGACTCCAGTCTCCCTGGGCTACGGTGAGGGCGTGGGCAGGCTGGTTGCTCCCGGAGGCTCCAGGGGAGAATCTTCCCCACCTTTCCAGCTTCCCAGAGCCTGCATCCCTTGGCTTGTGGCCCCTCCTCCGCCATCAGAGCCAGCTGCGTGGCAGCTCCAGCCTCTCCGTGGCCTCATCCTTCTGCCTTCCTCTTCCAAGGACTTGAGATGACAGGGAGTCCAGGGTCCTCTCCCTGGAAAGGGAACCTCAGTCACATCTGCAAAGTCCCTTTTGCCACATGAGGGCACATGTTTGCAGGGTCCAGGGATCAGGACATGGACGCCTCTGGGGCTGTTATTCAGTAGACCCCTCCTGACGTGGGGACAGTTTCTCTGAGCTTGAGACACCCCTAGGAGGCCACCCACGCTGTACCGTGGTGGAAGCCCCACTGCCCTCTCTTCCAGTGTGTTCTTCCAGCCCCTTCAGCCTTAGTCCACCCGTTGGTCACGTTCAGCCCCAGGGGTCCCTTCCATCCTGGCAGCCCCGTGAGTGCCCTGGGGTCCCACAGGCCCTTCAGACAGCAGCCCCTTCTCTCAGGTGCAGATGGATCTCATGGGCTGGAAACCACCCTTGTGCTGTGTGGAGGGCCAGGGAGAGGTGTAAGGAATGCCCCCCACAAATGCACAGCACACAAGAGCAGCCGTCCCCAGGGCAGAGGCCGGAGACGGCGGGAGAGAAGAGCTGTCCCCATCCCTGGGGTTTCTGCTTCGGGCCCTGGCCACCAGATTCTTTCCCAGGAGCCCAGAAAACCCCATGGGGGCTGAGACTAGGGGGAGGGTGCCGCTCTCCCCGGGCCTCACCTTAGCTCCTGCTGTGCCTGGGGGCGTGAGGCCCGGGTCCACAGGGAGGAAGACTCCAGCCACGGCTGCCACTGCAGGTGGCACAGCCCTCTAGTCACCCAGGCCCAGGTGGGTCGTGGTGCCGCTGGCGCATGGATGCCTGAGGAGCCTGGACTGTGCCCAAGGAGCTGGTGGTTCCAGGATTACAGGCAGCAAGGAGGGGTGCACAGGCAGCAAGGAGGGGTGCACAGCCAGGGCGAGCAGGCAGGCCCTGCACCGGGCGCCATGTGGAGGGAGGTGGTGCTGGATGAAGCTGCTGTTCCTGTTCTCAAGCCCAGAAAACACAAAGTGGCCCAGTCTCCCAACACGGGACTATGAGGCTGGCTGGGAAAATTCCAGCTTCTCGGCCGCTTCACAGAGGCCGGACCGCTGGGCCCTGGTCTGAAGGCCCCATCAGGACACTCACCACTCATCACCCCACATCTGCCACCCACTGCCCTCATGGCCTCGGGCCACAGGAGTCTCCGGAGGCAGGGGGAGCCCGTGCATCTCCCAAGCATCCTTCTGCAGAGCAGCTGCCCGGCAATGGGGGCTGGGGCAGCACCCTAAGCCTGCAGCGAGGGGACAAGAGGCCCCCTGGGATCGGGAATAAGGAGGACGTGAAAGCCCAGCCAGGACACAACATCCAGCTCTGGTCTTCACTGGGCCCCTAGGGGAGCCAGAAAGGGGAGCTCTTGCCAGAAGCAATTAGAAGCCATTTGGAAGACCAGACCTGGCAGCAGAGCCGCTGCCCTGGGCCCATCGCAGGCGCCTCTGCACCAACAGCGGCAAACCCAAGAGGGCAGCTCGGCCCGGTGAACAGCGGCCAAGCACAAAGATCTCAGGGGCTGGATGGCAAAGCTAGTGCTGTGGGATTCCAATGCATGAGTTTGAGAAAGGCATCTGGGATATGCCACCAATAGCCCAGTGGGAGGGGAGGTGGGGGGAGCAGAGATAGCACGAGGGGCTGTGGTGTTGTGGCAGATCCCCAGGTGGCGTGCATTCATTATGTGTGTGTGTTTGAAATGCTCCAAAATAATTGCTTTTAAAATGCTAGTCGGGTGACTGCAAAGCTGTTTCCTTACAAATGACACATCACCCTTCCCTGGGACTTAAGGTCACTTAAGGCTTAAAGATTTTTTTTTTTTTGGTAATCGTTAAATAGGCAACAATGGGCCGGGTGCAGTGGCTCATGCCTGTTTGGGAAGCTGAGGTGGGCGGATCACTTGAGGTCAGGAGTTCAAGACCAGCCTGGCCAACATGATGAAACCCTGTCTTTACTAAAAATACAAGAATTAGCTGGGTGTGATGGTGGGAGCCTGTAATCCCAGCTACTCAGGAGGCTGAGGCTTGAGAATTGCATGGGCCTGGGAGGCGGAGGTTGCAGTGAGCCGAGACCACACCATTGCACTCCAGCCTGGGCTACAGAGCGAGACCCCGTCTCAAAAAAAAAAAAAAAAAAAAAAAGGCAAAAACAGGGCACGTAACTTCCCAAGATAAGAGACTCTAGAATATGGACACGTCTAGAAAACAAGGTGAAAACAGCTACAAAGCCCAACGTGTTGAACTTCTAACTTCACCGTCTGAGGTTGAAAAGCAAGGATAGAGCTTCGCCTTCTCCTTAGAGTTCAGGATTTCGCTGGGCCACATGGGTGATGACAGACAGAACATATGTCTTAAAGAGGCTTTGGAATTAAAGGCCAAAAATTAGCCTAAAACATTTCAAATGCAGCACACACTGCGTCTGTGACCTCATCTGTCCTTGAAAATAGAAAAATGTGCCTCAAAGAGCACATTTAAAGACAAAAAAATCTTTAAATGTCACGTGTCATGGGCTGGGGTGGCTGGAGGGGCGTGATGGCCTCCGTCCTACCAGGGCAGAGGCAGCTGGCGTTAATCACACCAGCCCCTTATCTCTGCCCTACCTCCTGGCAGGACATGAGACAGCTACGTCGACGCCAGGCAGAGTCCTGTTTTATTCTGGTTACGGCATCTCGTGGCCAACACTGTGCATGGTTCTCGAAGTTAAACATGACCCAATCAACAAACAGACGTAGTAGTGACTGGCAGCTCTGCCGGGACCAGAGAGACGCCCCCCGCCCTCCCCACCACGCCTTTGGCCTTGCTGTGGCCTCTGTGCCACCGGCTGCTCACTGCCACAGGCTGGACCAAGCCTCTGCTCTGCTCCGGGACGGCCCCCGGCGTACCTCCTCCATCCCCTCCTCTGGGGTGTGAGGCCACTCTCCACTCCTGTCTCCCCAGCAGGCGGGTTCTGCCTCCAACCCTGCGCCGTTTCCCCCCCACCTGGCACGTGGCAGACCCTCATAAACGCTGGCGATGGGCGGGAGGAAAGGCAGATGGGAGGTCCAGAGTCAGGGGCTCTCGGTGGCCTTGGGAAGAGGAAGGCAGCGAACACAGGGAAATAGCGGCGGGTCCTTGGTCTGGCGCCGCTGGCTGCCAGCCAGGCAGACAAGTGAAGATGCAGGAGACACAGCCAGCTGGGACAGCTCCCCCCCAGGCTGCAACTTGTTCACGACGTTCCCTTAATGAGAGCAAACGTGTGTGATGTTTCTGACAAGCTGTCATTGTTTAACAGCAAGAGACAGACGTCAGACACAAAGGCAGCATTTTCACCCGTGTCTGACACATGTCAGCCCTGGGCCTGGGCCACCTCCTGGCTTTCTCCTGCTGCAGGGAGACGCATGGCCGTGGCCACGTGTTGGGGCAGCAGAGGCCTGCAGGTGGGGGAGATCCCCACTTCCAGTTCCAGGCTGGTGGTTGCGTCTTGGGGGAAGGAGTTGGGGGGCATCTGTATCCCCCCAGCAACAAGGAACACAGCCTCGGCGCCCCACCCCGCTCGGCGCCCTACCCCGCTCTGCGCACCACTCCTTAAGGCTGGAGACAGCCCTGAGTGCATTAAGCACGCTAACCTATTCCATCTTCATGGTGTTGTACAGGTTGGAACTGCTAAAATCTCCATTGACACAGGAGGAAACTGAGGCACAAAATCATCAAGCACTTGCCCCCGATGCCATGACTGAAGAAGCCCCAGGTGGGCATTCCGTGGGCAGGGCTGCTGAGCTCCCCCCCTCCCCCCCAGGGCTTCTCCAGATGAGGATTCGGTGAGTGCTCACCGGGTGACGGTGAAGTGCCTGGGGCCCCGTCTCAGGCTGTCTCCTCCCATCCTAATCACAGGCCGGTGAGGTGGGGATGGCCACCCCCAGTTTTCAGGCAGAGAAACTGAGACCTCTGCTTGCCTTTATTCCTGAGACTCTGACTCTGCCGCAGGGGCTCTCCCTAAGGGGCCCTGTGCTCTCAGGCCCCTGTGCGTGGAGGGTGACAATGCCATCCGTCCCACCCTCGTGGGCCATGCTGGTCCCAGGCTGCATATCCAGGTGGGGCTGGGGATTAAAGCCAGCACATAGGTGTGACCCACATCAGGGACCTTCGGGTGGGATCCACAGCGACGCAGCTACTGCCGGCCGACTCCCTGCAGAGTGAGCTGCTGAGCCTCCCCGAGCCTCAGTTTCCTCCTCTGTAAAATGGGGTGGTGACAACATGTGCTTTATAGACCGGGCAATAAAGTTCGAGCCCCAGGGCCACACCTGGCACATCACGCGTGCTCAGTAAACAGAAGGAGTTCTTCAAGCTCCTGAGACTTGAGGCTCACGCTGAGGTCTGTGCTGTTGATAAGGACCTGCTCAGTCCTGAGGCTGGAGTTCAGTGCTTGAGGCTCACACTGGGCTGTTGATAAGGACCCGCTGAGGCATCACTCTGGGCTTTTCAAGGTCCCTCCCATCTATTTCCACCTTCGAGCCTCAGGATAACCCTCACAGGATTCTGGCCTGCCAACATCATCTGCCTAGCCTGGATGGCAGGGCCAGGGCCAGGAGGCGAAGGTCAGGTGCCCCCATAGCAAAGCAGGGCAGGGCTGTGGCTGAGAGCCCAGGTAACCTGCTCACCCTCCCAGGGCAGCCTTTCCCAGACCACCCACCCAGCCAGGTCTCGCAGGAAGGACAGCTGATTTATTTTCCCCTTCTTTCCCTGCTTCCCTGTGCTGAACGAGGCCCTGCAGTTTCACCCTGGACGCGCCCTCGGATGTCGCTGTGTTGTTCTCCTGGAAGCCTGTTGAGATCCTGGCCGCTGTGGACTATTTCCTATTGTCTGCATCAGGCATCTCGAGCTCAGCTCCGATCTGCACACATGCGCCTGTCTGCGTAGCCTCCTGCGGCTGCAGTCACAAATGGCCCACAGAGTTACTGCTGAAACAACACGAATGCATTCTCCCACAGCTCTGGTGGACAGAAGCCCAACCCGGCTCTCACGGAGCTGAAATCAAGGTGTCAGCAGGGCTGGTCCCTTCTGGAGGCGCAGGGAAGTATCCATTTCCCACCTTTTCTGGCTTCCAGAGGCTTCTGTGTTCCTGGGCTCATGGTCCCTCTGACGTCACCATGACCTCTGCTTCCATTGCCACTGCCTGCTGCTGACCCTCCTGCCCCCGACCTCACGCCTCCCTCCTACAAGGATGCCCGTGATGACCTTGGGCCACCCAGATGATCAGGATGGTCCCCACCTGGAGGCCCCTCGCTCAGTCCCATCTGCACAGCCCCTGCTGCCGTGGGAGAGGCACATCGCAGGCTCCGGGAACTGGGATGCAGGCTGAGCGTTTCATCACAGGCTCCGGGAGCCGGGACGGGGGCACCTCCCAGGGCCTCTTTCCCAGGCTGAGCGTTTCATAGCAGGCACCGGAGACCAGGACGGGGGCACCTCCCAGGGCCTCTTTCCCAGGCTGAGCGTTTCGTCACAGGCTCCGGGGTCCGGGACGGGGGTACCTCCCAGGGCCTCTTTCCCAGGCTGAGCGTTTCGTCACAGGCTCCGGGGTCCGGGACGGGGGTACCTCCCGGGCCTCTTTCCCGGGCTGCATGTTTCTTTCCTAGTCCGACTCTTGTCTTCTAACACTGGTTTTGGTGTCTTTTGTTACACAACTGCTTTAACTTCTTATGTAACTGAAGATGTCCATCTTGTCATTTTTGGGTTTAGAATTTGGGGTAGAAAGTCTTTTCCTCCACCAGAATTATACAACTATTCTATTTTTCTTCTAATACTTTTATACTTTTTTTGCAATTTAGCGGATTAATCTGCACAGAATTTATTGTGTCCGTAGGTGAGGTTCTAACTTCGTTTTTCCAGATGGGGGATTGATTGGCCCAATGATGCCTTTGAATGATTCTTTCCTCTCTTTCAAACGTGACCAATTTCCTGTATTAAATTCTCTTGTAAAGGGCCATATGCTAGACTTGATTTTTTTGTTTGTTTTTTTGAGACAGAGTCTCCCTCTGTCACCCAGGCTGGAGTGCAATGGTGTGATCTCAGCTCACTGCAACCTCCACCTCCTGGGTTCAAGCGACTCTCCTGCCTCAGCCTCCCAGGTAGCAGGGATTATAGGTGCCCGCCACCACGCCCAGCTAATTTTTTTATTTTTTAGTAGAGACGGGGTCTTGCCATGTTGGCCAGGCTGGTCTGGAACTCCTGACCTCAAATGATCCACCCAACTCGGCCTCCC
This sequence comes from Pongo pygmaeus, assembly GCF_028885625.2. Lineage (NCBI taxonomy): Eukaryota > Metazoa > Chordata > Mammalia > Primates > Hominidae > Pongo > Pongo pygmaeus. The sequence goes on along the minus strand of NC_072391.2, from coordinate 85,445,534 downwards.
AAAGTGCTGGGATTACAGGCGTGAGGCACTGCACCCGGCCTCAATTTAAAATCCACTTACCTGTTTCTAAACTGAAATTCCTCCTGGATTAACACAGTTTTAGAGTATATTTTGGTAACTAGAAGAGCAAGGCCCTGGCTTTTCCGAAGGATCTTTGAACATCGCGTCTCTCACACTCTGCCTGCTCATTTGTAAATCAGTGTTGTCGCTGACTTTCCACGCTACTCCCCGATTTCTAAATGGCTCCATCCTCCTTTCCAAATATTTATTCCTCTGTATTTTATTTCCCTGGCCACTTTTCTTACCAGCTCTGTTACAGCTTCCATTTAATATAGCCAAAGTGTTTTTTTTTTAATGACTATATTTTTCTTTTAAATCGGTTCTGCCACTTCAATTCCAAATCCATTTCTCTTGCTCTGGCCTTTCATTACGATTCCCTCTTTTGTATTAAATAATTTTAGATAAACACATGTATTTCCTGCTGTTCAATTATTCCCCGTTGCACAGTGCTGATTCTGTGTTCACTGCACTTGATCCTGACAGTTCATTTCTTCCTGTGGCTGTTTATTTGAGCTCAAACGCGGTAGGAGTTGTTTTGTGTATCTTTTGTTGTTGATGCTGTTGTTTGGAGACTGTCTCATGAATGCTGGGTTGAGGAAATGTCCTCATTTACCAGATCCTCTGGCCTGGGGTTCTGTGAATTTCTGTCTTAGGGATCCTGTGCTGTGCCAACAATGCAGTCACCAGACTCAGGTGTCGAGAAGGTCTGGAGATTCTATTTCTTATGGGAAACTTCTTTCCTCTACTCAAAGCCTGGACAGACAGCAATTTTCCTCATCGCGTCCCCATGCCAGGGGGCAAAAAGGTTTCAGATCCACTTTTTGCAGCATATGCAGTTCTTTAGGGCTCTGAGCCTCCCGGCCGGACTCATCCCAACTTCTGGCACGTGGGATGCAGAGCAGTCTCCGCTCTGACACTCGTCACAATTCTCAGGGTCTCAGAAATACCCTCTCATTTCACTCTTCATTTCTAGTCCTGAAAGCTTTCCCGGTCTTTCTTTCAAGCTTGTCTATGGACTTAAAATGTTGCAGGTTACATGTCACCCAGAATGTCTACGTGTTTACAGTGGGAGAGGGTCCCCCCTGTCAGCACAGCCTAGCATTTCACCAAAGGCCTCCCTCTAGCATTTTCCAGGTAGCCGAATGGTGAATAGCCGAATAGCTGTGCTTACGCTGCTTATTTCTTTTTCTTGTCTTATTCCTTTGGCGATGACCTCAGATACAACATAGAAAAGTAGCAGCAAGGCCGACACCCTTGTTTTGCTACTGACTTTAGTGGAAATGCTTTAAATGTGTTTCCGTTAGGAATAATATCCGATGCAAGTTTATGAAGTTAAGAAGGCTGCTTTTTGTGTCTAGTTTACTGAAATCAGGAAGAGGTGAATTTGGTCACATTGCATTTTGAATGGATTTAGAGGTTAATCTGGTGATGGGTTGTTATGTTCCTTTGCAGAACCAACCTTGTATGACTACAAATGTCCCTTTTATTCAGACACTGCCACATAAAGTTTACTAATATTGTGTCTAGGGGCAGATTCCTTTTAAAAAGATGATTTTTCTACTATTCCATCAGGCTTATGTAGAAGGAAGATGAAAATTAGGAGGTTTATGTGTTATGTTATTCCAAGAGGTAAGGAAGCTGGGGCTATGACTCTGTGTAATCATCCCTTGACAACCCGCTGGGCATTCCCAGGCCCAGCCAAGACTGGTGTGGCATTTGGGAAAGTGAGGTGAGGGCAGGGGAGGGGCCAATCCCAGCACTAGGACATGGTTTAAACAGGATTATGATTAGAAGACAAACAACAGTGAACTCTTGCCAGTGAGTAATGATTCACCAAGTACTACAAAATTATGGCTGAGTTTGGAATAGTAAAGTCCCTGCTCTTGGATGCCAAAAGAGTCCATGGAACATTTTAGGATGTGATAGTTTCAACACACCTTGATAGTTTGTGTGTCTGATTCCACGGTTCTGCTGTCCAGCATCACAGACACCGAGTGAGATGGGCACTCCCTTGGACCGGGAGTGGTGGAATGCTCCATGATGGGGTGAAGGCCACACCAGCTCCTCTCCAGGCTCTGCTGTTGCCTTAACCCAGCTCTATGGTCTTGGGCAAGACAGCACCCCTAGAGCTTTCCAATCCCATCTTCCTCTTCCCACCCTCTGTCTCCTTGGGCTAGCCATGGTCCCCCAGCCAAATCTGCAAACCCAGGGCTCTGCACCTCACATTGCTCCCTGAGCCTTGAACATGCCTTGTATCAAACATCTTTCTCCTCCTCAGTTGTAAAGAAGCTCTTCCTCTAAAGACTATAATAACCCCTTGGCTGTCTTTCCTTTCCCTCTTGCAGTGAGTTACCGTGGCTCATAGCATAGTTATACACGCACAGTTACATGCACACATGGTGGTATGCGTACATAGCCGTGCACACCCCGTGGTGGTACACACGCATAGCTGTATTCATGCACAGTTGTAAGCATGTATAGCTGTATACATGCATGGTGGCATGCACATATAGCTGACACGTGTTTGCATGCATGCGTGGAGTATGCACACATGGTCATATGTGCATATAATTGTATACATGCATGATTGCATGCATGCATGGCTGCACACACACGGTTGCACACACATATAGCTGTCACACACTTGGTTGTATGCACACATGACTGCACACATGGTGGTATGCACACATGACTGTTTACAGTTATACATGGCTGTATGCATGCATAGCTGTATACAGGCTTGGTGGTATGTATGCATAGCTGTATGCACACATGGTCGTACACACACATGGTTTTACACATATGTGGCTCTATGCATGTGTGGTGGTATACGCGCATAGCTGTATGCATGTATAGTTGTATGCTCACATAGCTGCATGCACACATGGTTGTATGCACAGGTGGTTATTGCATGCATGGTTGTATGTGCACATGGCTGTATGCACACATGACTTGCACATGCATGGTTGCACACACATGGTGCGTGTGTGGTGGTATGCTCACATAGCCATATGCACACATGGCTATATGCACACACAGCTGTACATGCACATGGCTGTATGCATCCATAGTTACATACATGCATGTCTGGCCAAGGATGCTGAGATCTTTGAGTGTGGAGGACAGAACTTATCTTTGCATCCTCCCCTCCCAGTGGTCAGGCTCAGGACAAAGCCCTCCACAGTCATCACTTAGGTACAAACTGCACCAACCTGAGCACTCACCCAGGCCCTGCCCTGTACTGGGCATGCTCAGTACGTGAGACTCATCTAATCTTCTCCACAAGGAAGGCAGAGCTGGCAGGATGGCAGCTGGGGACAGACTCGTAACAGGCACAAGGCAATCTCTGGATGAGATGAGCCATCGGATGTCCATCGTTCAGGCTCCAGGCCTCCTCTTTGAGTAACTAGCAAAATGTCAACTGGCCCCCATGGGCAGGGCCCACGCTACATCTGCTAGCTAGGTTTATTTGTGAAGGGCACACGATACAGCAAGTGCTGCTGACCAGGAGCGCACAACTCATTCATCTAAATGTTCAACCTGGCCTGGGGTTACGAATAGCCAGAAATAGACCCTGCTGCCGCCATCTGGACCCAGCCTCCTGGCCAAGCTGGAGACGGCTGCAACACGCCATCCTCAAAGCTTGGGACAGCTGCATGCCTTGAACATGTCTCTGCTTTATCCCAGCAATCTGAGTTAACAAAATGAAAATCAGAGTTGTGAGAGGGACATCTGTGCCTGTAGGGCGGGCCGGATGAGATGAGGAGGAGGAGGGCAGGGGCCAGGCTGGAAGACAACACTGGAGGTGGCTCTACTCCTCGCAGCCTCCCCAGCGCAGAGGAACCTGACTTAACAGCAGTGGCTTGCATTTCACAACGCCTCTGGTGCTGCTACCCAGCTGCACTTTCTTAGGTCCAGGGACTAGGACGTGGACAACTGGGGGACCTTTGTCCAGCTGAACACATAGAATAAAACATGGCTGGCCGGGCACGGTGGCTCATGCCTGTAATCCCAGCACTTTGGGAGGCCGAGGTGGGTGGATCACGAGGTCAGGAGATTGAGACCATCCTGGCTAACATGGTGAAACCCCATCTCTACTAAAATATAAAAAATTAGCCGGGCATGGTGGCAGGCGCCTGTAGTCCCAGCTACTCGGGAGGCTAAGGCAGGAGAATGGCATGAACCCAGGAGGCAGAGCTGGCAGTCAGCTGAGATCATGCTGCTGCACTCCAGCCTGGGCGACAGAGCGAGACTCCGTCTCAAAAAAAAAAAAAAAAAAAAAAAAAAAAAAAAAAAAAAAAAAAAAGAATAAAACATGGCCAGCTTCACAGTGAGATCCCTGAAGACAGATCTGTGCCTGTGGATCATGGGTCCCAGCACCAAGCCAGTGTTGCTGAGGAACCGAATGCCCAGGAAAGAGGGGCCCCGGGTGTGGGTGTTCCTCTGGGTGTGAGTGCTCCCCTGGGCGTGGGTGCTCCTCACCAACAGCTAACGTACGGGGCCTTCCTGTGCCCCAGCCAAGGTGACACGAACACCCCAAGTTTTCACCCCTCAGGCACCCATGAGATGGCCCCTGCCCGGGAAGCAGCAACAGGCTGGCACTGTTGGCCCAGATCGACCCTGGCCAACCCCGTCCATCTGGAGTCAGCCCCATCTGGCGGTGTCACTGACAACAGAGTCAACCAGCCCCAAATTCTCCCCAACAGATGACTTCTCAGTGAGCCTGGAATTCCAAACATTGAGCAGCAGAACAAAGCAGACGACAAATGATGTGTGCCAGAGAGGATTCCTCGGGGGAGACTGGGCTCAGCCAAGAGGCCTTGTGAGATAAAGGAGGGGAGAAATGAGGACACTGAAGATTTATAGAGACGATTCCTTCATAGCCCTGCCCCACGGAATGCTCGGGTCCCCAGGCCAATAGGCTTCTGTTCCAGACGCCAGCAGGGAGTGCCAATTCTTTCCAGGTGGTCAGCAGCCCCTGCTGCCTGGGGCCTCACCCTGGCTGCATCAGCGAGGCAGGCACATGGGAGTGGACTGACCCCTGTCTAGGAGCTGCCTGCAGGGAGGAGCGGCCTGGGGACTTTCTTTTGAAACAAGATGAAAACTCTGATGAAATGAATCAGTTAACAGAGAGAAAAATGGCAACGGGTGTATGGCAAGGAGTAAATATCCTCCATATAGAAAGACCTCTTATAAATCAATGAGGAAAAGACAAATCCATTTAAAATTTTAAAATAATATACACTGGCAATCAGCCAAAGAAAAAATGCAAACAGCTGTCAATCCTGACTCACAATCAATGACACCAGCTTGCTCCAGGCACAGGCCACCTGCCAGGCAGCAGGGATTTACAAGCGTGGCCACACCCTGCTGTCAGGGTGAGAGGGATGGGCACACCCACACGGGGTCGGCAAATGGAAATTGATGCGGCTTTTTCGGAGCTACTTGGACATCCGCCTGACTTTTAAATGTGCTTATTCTTGATTCTGTAATTCCACTTCCAGGAACTTATTCTAAATAATTAATAGATACATATGCAAAGATGGATAAGTGAAGACATGCATTGCAACATGGCTCATTGCAGAAAATAACCACACGGAATGATCTAGACCCATCCATAAGGGGTTTGTGAAATGGATGGTGGTGCATCCACGCAGACCTCTCTGTCCTCCTCACTGTGTCCCCAGCTCCCAGCACATGGTTCCAGCACACAGCACATGGTTCGTAAATGTTTGCCCAAAGAGTGAGTACAACAGTGCACCGTGCAGCCATGAAAAGGAACAAAGCAGTGTGTCTGGATGGCCACAAAATACCACTGGGTGGAAAAAGTGGTTATAAAGCTAAATGCGAAGGGCAGCCCATTTAGATGACAATACATTCAGAAAGATGATACTCTAAACCTAAGTACTGGGATCACTGTGATGATTCCATTCATTCATTCATTCATTCATTGAGACAGAGCCTCGCTCTGTCGCCCAGGCTGGAGTGCAGTGGCGTGATCTCAGCTCACAGCAACCTCTGCCTCCTGGGGGGTTCCAGTGATTGTCCTGCCTCAGCCTCTCGAGTAGCTGGGATGACAGGCACCCACCACCACGCTTAGCTAATTTTTTGTATTTTTAGTAGAGACGGGGTTTCACCATGTTAGCCAGGCTGGTCTCAAACTCCTGACCTCAGGTGATCCACCTGCCTCGGCCTCCCACAGTGCTGGGGTTACAGGCATGAGCCACTGTGTCCAGCTGATGTTTCCGGTTTTATGTATAACATACAATCAGAAAGCCAGGTCGAGGTATTTCCAATATTCAAAACACAAGAATTTTACAACTTTAATATCCTATGAATGTTGTTAGTTAATTAATTTAATAATTATTTAATTTTATTTATATTTATTTTATTATTTTGTTTATAATTTATTTTATTAATTTATTGATTTATTGATTTATTAAAATTATCGAATGATTTAATTTATTGCTTGAATGATTGAATTTACTGGTTAAATCTGTTGGTTTTATTTATTTTTAATAATAAATTTAATACATACAGTATTAAATTAAATCTTCCTGTGAGAATCCGCGTCCGGCCTGGACTAAGAGCCCCAGGTGGGGTATGCCATTCCCACCATCTGTGTGAGCTGCGGCTTCCTCAGCCCTTCCCTGAGAGGCCCCAGGGGCTGCTTGACAGGGAGGGTTGAGGAGCAAAGATGAATCCTGTGTGCAAAAGACGTTCTCAAGCTGCCATGCGCTGGGAACGTGCAGGATCGCCAGCAGTAATGATTTGACCACAGGAATCATCAGAAGTAACCCTTTATTCTTAGGCTGTCAGAAACAATACCAAGGATGAGGGCGGAAGGAGCCCTAGCAGGGCCCTGTCTCAGTGCCCGCCTTCCCGAGTGAGGTGCTGTGGCTGGTATGCTGCAGCACAGCTGGCGGGTGATGCTGATCACAGGCAGCAACTCTGCCTCAAAGCCAAGCTGCACAAGAAGGGCGGCCCCCCACCGGCCCCCATCCCGTGTGTGGTGACCCTCCCATGGGAGCTGCCCATGGGTCTCCTTGCATCTCTCCCAGCGTGCCCACTGCACCTGTGCCTACCTGGAGTGTCACGCCTTGGCTCTGTGAGCTCTTCACCCGTGGCGGTCTGCTCGGGGGTCCACAGTGCTGCCCAAGGCAGCTGCTCTGTGCAGGGCCCTCAGCTGACCTGTTTATGCCCAAATTCGCTTCACCTTCCTGTAACTGATGCTGCACGGAGGTCTCCACCTCTGACTTCACTAAAGAGGAAGCATGGGCTGACATGGCAGACGGTCACTGCCCCTGGACACTCAGCCAGGTGCACAGCCACCAGGCCCAGGAGAGCCGCACTTATGTCTCCGTTTAGTTTGAAAACTTGAATCCGCTCTCATAAGATGAAAGTTTGTCACCACCGAGAGCACAGGAAAGAATGTGATATGGATTCTTTAAACAATTCTGAAAATGTTTTGCTGATGGTAGCAGAGCTGGGGCCAGCGTGTGTCTCCAAGACCCCGGGTTGTGTGAGTTCAGATGAGTTTGTGACACTGGATGGCCACGTGTTGTTGGGAAACGCTCAGTCTCTCAAGCCCCATGGAGCTGGAGAGAAGGGGCCAGTCACAGATCCAGCCCCACCCAGCGGCGTGCCCTGGGTGGGCTGAGCACCCAGGAGGGAGCGATGGGGACGATGGAGCTGCAGCCTCTCTTCTGGGCAGCCAGTCGCCACGCAGAGCCGAAGGCCAGGGCATGGGGAGGACAGAGAGAGCATCCGTCCCCGAGCACCGAATGACTGGGATCACTTTCTGGGTGCAGGAAGGCGGGGTCGGAGGCCGAAAGCAACCTCCCCGTCCTGGGCAGGGGCGGGGGCCTGGCGCTGTGGCATGACCCCAAGTGCAGCCTGAGCCAGCTGAAGTCATCGGTACGGCCGGGGCCACAGACGGCGATGTCTAACACATGGGGAGGAGAGTGGCCACGAAGCATCGGAACTCCGGGCCGTGATTCAAAGCAGATGGAGAGGCTGGGAGTGCCGTCCCGCCACTGCCCATCTTCCCACGGGCGGAGCATCGCTGCCCTGTCTTCAGCAGCCCCGGAGATGCGCGGGCCGGGCAGGAGCCATTAGAGGCTGGCAAGGCAGCATCCCACCCAAAGCGGGCAAGTGGGCACGGGCAGCTGGGGGCCCCAAGCCACCCACCAGGAGGGGAATTCCCCACCAGGAGGTCACAGAGCTGACCCCAAAGCACAGCCGTGTCCCAGGGAAGCATCTAGGCAACAGCCAAACCTGTCCCTGACCTCATCCCTGGACAGAGTGTCCACTAAAGACATGCAGTGGATGCCATGCGGCCAGGTCAGCCCCTGCCTTCTGCGAGCGGCCCCTCCCTGCACCGGCACGTGGGGTCCAGGAGCACCCCAGCCTGCCTCGCCTCGCCTCACAGGACGCCCAAGCGTCCTGTGTTGTTTTCAGAACTGGGGAAACATAAGACCTTCTCTGCCTGACTATGAGAAACCCGGGGAAGGGGTGGTTTAGGAGAAGGCCTGGGCCCCCAGGAAGGGCAGCGCCAAGAGGTTCTAATGGGCCCCTGGGAAGGCAGCGCCAAGAGGTTCTAATGGGCCCCCGAGAGGATCTAACAGGCCGGCCCGTCTGCATCCATTCCCGAGAGGTTCTAACGGGCCGTCCCGTCTGCATCCAGACAGGGGTCACAAGGGCTTAGACGACACGCCAGCCTTTGTTTTGTTTTGCCTTCTTTTGTTTTGTTTTTCATTTTTTTCAAGTCTCTGGCTGAGAAAAGCAGTCACTTTTGAAATTTCTTCAACGGGGTGTGATTCTGCGCGTTACTCAACACGGAATGGCCCAGACAGCCGGTTCGGCCGCACGTTTGTTCTGAAAATGCCAATTGGTTCCAAAGCAATTGATTTGTAGGAGACGATCTGAACACGATGCAAATTTGTGTTTGCCTTTGTGCAATTTCACCCGCCAGAAATGCCAGGCGAACACCGTGCTGCCCGCTGTGGAACCCAGCCACGCAGGAACAGAAGCACATACCCCTCGCACCCCCGTCCCCGGCTGCCCAGGCACCTCGTCCTCATCGGGACACGACTCCCGCCTGTCTCTGCCGACACCCCACGGCCACTTCACACCCCCCACTCCGCGGGGCCTTCCCACGCACCCGCCATCCCAGGCAGCGTCGTTTCCCAGCGCCGGTGCTGTGTTGAGACCAGCCTAGGTAACATCTGTATTGCTGTCTTCGTGTGTCTGAATGACTAAGTGCGTGGGAGGCTGTGCTGCCGTTTTTATTAGGTGCCTCTCCTTTTTTTTTTTTTTTTGAAACAGAGTTTCGCTCTTGTGGCCCAGGCTGGAGTGCAATGGCGTGATCTCGGCTCACTGCAACCTCTGCCTCCGGGGTTCAAGCGATTCTCCTGCCTCAGCCTCCCGAGTAGCTGGGACTACAGGCGCCCGCCACCACGCCCAGTTAATTTTTGTATTGTTAGTAGAGACAGGGGTTTCACCATATTGGCCAGGCTGGTCTTGAACTCCTGACCTCAGGTGATCCACCCGCCTCGGCCTCCACTCCCTTTGTAACCTGGTGACGGTGAAGTTCTTGAGTGCTGCACCCTTGGCTTCCTTTCCCCACACGCCCTGTGGTTTTTAACTGCACCATTCTGTGTGCGTGGTAGTTTCTAGGAACGCCGACGTCACGTTTTGGCAGAACCGACTATACCTGCTGTGTGTGGCGTGTCGTTTGTCCACAGCATACAGCCAGACCTCTCTGAAGACCCCCAAGTGGCCTCGACCCCGGCTTTTGAGGGAGGGCTGAACAGCTCGGCCTCGCGTTTCCTGCGCACGTACCCCGATGCTGCAAGCTGCCATCTGGGAGGCGTGGCATTCAGCTTAGAGACAAACAGCGCCTGACAGTAATGGTCCTCGAGCCCAACTCCACCGACCCACGCATTCGGTTTAGTCCTCTTAATGCAGATCTAGAAATGTTTTTCACTGAAGACAATGCTACAGAAACTTCTCCCACTGCAGGACCAGGATTTGATCACAAGCAAGAAAAGCTGAGTCTGAAACTGGTAACTTTTCCAAACCAAAGACCAAAGCACGCCAGGATTCCCTCGGAGGGGCTTCGGTGGCTGGTGTGGCAATAGCCTCCTTTATCTTTTTTTCTCTTTTTAGACAGAGTCTCGCTCTGTGGCCCAGGCTGCTGAAGTGCAATGGCACAATCTTGGCTCACTGCAGCCTTGATCTGGACTCAAGTGATCCTCCCACCTCAGCCCTCCTGAGTAGCTGAGACTGCAGGCGTGTGCCACCACATCTGGATAATTTTTTGTATTCTTAGTAGGGATGGAGTCTCCCCTGTTGCCTAAGCTGGTCTCAAAATCTTGGGCTCGAGCAATCCTCCTGCCTCAGCCTCCCAAAGTGCTGGGATTATAGGCATGAACCACCACTCCCAGGCAGCTTCAATTTAACAAAAATATATTTATCACCTATTGAATTCCAAGCACTGTGTTGAAAGAGGGCAGGACCCCAGATAAAGAAAAAGATATTTGCATAAGTCAATGCAATGCAATATAGAACTTGTAGCAATAAAAAAACTGTATGTGCAAAGTACAGAAGCAAAGGACGATGAGTTCTGTCTTCTCGGCTCCACAGATTCCAAGTAAGAACAGAGACAGTGGCAAGACTCACCGAGGGCCTCCTGCCCGCCAGACCCCGCCGAGAGCCTGCCGTGATGGCTCACCAGAGGCCGAGACAACCCTAAGGCTAACCCCATTTTAAGATGAGGAGGCTGAGGCTTGTGTTAGTTTGGTGCCCGGCTTGACGGTGTGGCAGGGCTGGGGAACTCATCTCTCTGACCCAGAGCTCGCAGGAATGAGCTCCAGTTGGAATGAATGAGTCAAGTACTTTTTGATAGTTGGGGTTTAACGCTTTATCACTGTATTACCGATTGTTTCTCTTAACTTATTTTACGTATTCTTCTCCACTTAATGCTATATCTGTAAGCACAGCACCTTCATTCAAAGCAAACACGCGTATTTCACACATTCGTAGTGTGGTGCAGTTTCCAGTCATTGAAGATTCTCTCCATTCTTGGTCATTCCTGTGAGCCAGGAGCTTTCTCAGCAGCGGCAGATGCTGGCGAGGGGAGTGCCTGCCCTGCGCTCTGCTCTGCCTACCTGCCTGCCTGTCAGATCCTCCCAGCCCAGGTGAGCAGAGCCCCGGGATGCTCTGTCTGGACTGTCCCAGGAAGCTTAGCAGAGGCCTGGAGGGGCTGGGAGGGCCCCAGCTCTTGCCCAGGCAGCTTGGGGAACCCACAGCCTAGAGGGGTTTACGTGACCAACGCGTCATGGGGAGCAGGCTCAGGGGCAAAGGGAGACCTGGGGTGGCGGGGAGAAGCCCCTGCCTCTGCTGGAAGTGGTCTCTTGTCTGGGCTGTGGGCTTTCACACCCACAAAGGGAGTGCCCACACCTTTGCTTAGGAGCTCAGGTCCTTCCAGGTGGAGCACCTTCTAAGCAAAGTGTGAAGTGTTCTGAATCACAATAGCGCCACTTCATGGAGGATCGATTGTATTTGAGGGTTGGAGGGTGAGAACAGCAAAAAATAATAATTCAACCAGTTGGTTATTATGAACATCATTTTCATATTTTTAAAAATATGCTATATCATGGAATTCAATGTAAAACCTCAAGAGACCCCATCCTTGGAGAGGGCTGCACCAGCCTGTGCCCCAAGTTACCCGGGGTCACCCCCTACTTCTCCTGACAGCCCCCCGAGAAAGGCCTGCATTCTGGGTGACGTGGCCTTCAAGAGCTCAACCCTTGGCCTCGAGAGGGGCCACCCATCCTCAGCGGCTGAGGCATCTGTGCTGGTGCCGTCTTGCCATCTGGGTCACTCAACAGCTGCTATCCTCTGCCCTTCTCCCAGGGCCCAGGGAGTAATTCCCACAGAATTCACACAGACCAGAGGCCGGTGGGCTGAGACCTAAACAGGGACACGGCCCCTCCTGTGCAGAACCCTTGGCCTACACTGACTGTTGTAGCCGCTGGTGCGGGCAAGCCTCGTGCCTGTGTGTCCTGGAGCTTGGTTCTGGGGAGGCATTTTGGGAATAAACTCTTTGATCTTCAGTGTTGGGCTGGTCCTTTAAAGTCTCCCTTATTTAACTGAGGTGAGGAGATAGCAAAACCCTCTGGAAATTTGGAGTAGATGTTGCTTCAAGAAACAGAGTTTTCCTTCTAAACACGGGTCCTGTTGTCACCAAATCCAACCTTCTTCATCTGAAATACAGAATTCAGATGAAAAGGAGGCCACCCCACCCTCAGCCCAGTGCTCAACTCACATAGCACCTCCCAAGGTAGAGGCGAGACAGGGCATCCCCAGGTCCTCCCTGCCGCCTCCAGCACTGACGGTGCTCATCATACCAGCCTTTCCACTCTCAACAAACAGTTTTGCCGTATCTAATACCACCCTCCTCCTCCCGCCCCAGAATGCTGTTCACTTATCTTTCTTTAAACAGATTTGCTCATAAGCGGCAATGCAAGTATTGAGAAATCAAACTTGATGTTGCTACTATAAAGGAAAAATCAGAATCAACTGACCAAATAGAAAGTCGCCATAAAAATGAAAGCAATGAAATCAAGGCAATAATATTCTATTCTAGCGAGATCCTGGAAGCCAGGGATTTGTGGTTGAATTCTATTAGACATTTAAGGAAGAGAATGACGTCAAACTCATACAAACTTCTTCAGAAAGTGAAGGAGGAGGGACTGTTTTCCCATCTGTGTTATGAGGGCTGTGACATGGACAACACTGGAAGGAACCTGCAGGCAACAGCAGAGCAAGGCCCTCATGAGCATGGCAACATTCCTCAACAAAAATGAGCAAATCCATCCCAGAAAACATGAAACTGGGCCGGGCGTGGTGGCTCACGCCTGTAATCCCAGCATGGTGGGAGGCCAAGGCAGGCTGATCACCTGAGGTTAGGAGTTCAAGACCAGCCTGGCCAACACGGTGAAACCCCGTCTCTACTAAAAATACAAAAATTAGCCAGGCGTGGTGGCGTGTGACTATAATCCCAGCTACTCAGGAGGCTGAGGGAGGAGAATCACTTGAACCCGGGGGACAGAGGTTGCAGTGAGCCGAGATCGCCCCACTGCACTCCAGCATGGCCAACATGGCAAAACCCCATCTCTACTAAAAACACAAAAATTAGCTGGGTATGGTGGTGCGTGCCTGTAATCCCAGCTACTCAGGAGGCTGAGGCAGGAGAATCGCTTGAACCCGGGGGGCGGAAGTTGCCGTGAGCCGAGATCGTGCCACTGCACTCCAGCCTGGGTGACAGAGCAAGACTTTGTCTCAAAAAACACAAAAAACAAAAAACATATTATCGCCAAGTGAGATTCATCCCAAAAATGCAGAGTTGGCATTCAAAAATCAATCAACACAATTCACTATATAAGCAGAATACGGAGAGAAACAATAAGATCATTGTGGAAGAGGCAGTAAAGGCTTTGGCAAAACTCAACATCCAGTTATGATTAAAATCTCCAAGCACAACTGGGATAGGAAATAACTTCCTCAACTGATAAAGAACATCTCTGTAAAGTCTAGAGCTAACATCTACCTTAATGGTGAAATACGAGACGTTCTTCCCAAGGCCAGGATGTCTCCACACATCACTTCTATCTCACATTGTACTAGGTTCCAGCCAGTACAGTGAAGACAGAAACAAACAATAAAAAGCATACAGGAAAGGAAGAAGTAAAACTGTTTTATCTACAGACAATGCAAACATCTACTTGGATAATCCCCCCAATTTTTTTTTTTTTTTTTTTTTTTTTTGGTGATGGAGTCTTGCTCTGTCACCCAGGCTGGAGTGCAACGGTGCGATCTCGGCTCACTGCAACCTCTGCCTCCCAGGTTCAAGCGATTCTCCTGCCTCAGCCTCTTGAGTAGCTGGGATTACAGGCACCCATCACCACTCCCGGGTAATTTTTTATATTTTAGTAAAGACGGGGTTTCACCATGTTGCCCAGGCTGGTCTCAAACTCCTGAGCTCAGGCAATCCACCCGCCTTGGCCTCCCAAAGTGCTAGGATTACAGGCGCGAGCCACTGCGCCCAGCCGGAACTTTTAAAAAAGTTATTAGAACTAGAATTAAGCAGGGTCTCAGGATAAAGGCCAGTATGCAAATATTAACAGTATTTCTGTCTATAAGCACAAGCAATTGGAAATTTAAATTTTTAAAAAATACCATTTGCAAAAAAATAAAATACCATTTGCAAGTGAATCATAAAATTCTTAGGGATAAATTTAACAAAATATGAGCTACTATACTCTGATTTCTCTTCAGATCATATAAATCCTTCACCTTTTACAAAGTATGAGCTAGACCTGATAGTGAAAACTGTAAAATACTACTGAGAGAAATTAAAGGAGATCTAAATAAAAAGAGAGGCAAACTATGTTCATGGATTGGATTACTCGATAGAGTTAAGATGGCAACCCTTCCCAAATCGGCGAATAGATTTAACTCATTCCAGTCCAAGCCATGCAGGCTATTTTTGTAGAAACCGACATGCTGATTCTAAAACTTATATGGCTTCATAGAATGACTTAGGGAGGATTCCCTCTTTCTCCATCTTTTGGAGTAGTTTCAATAGGATTGGTACCAATTCTTCTTTGAATTTCTGAAATGCAAAGGATCTATAATAGCTAAAATAATTTTGAAAAGAACAAATTTAGAAGACATACTATCTTAAGATATAGTATAAAACCATAAGACAGCATGCCAGTGTAAAGATAGATGTGTAAATCAATGAAAGAAGTCCAGAAATAGACCCACACATAAATGGTCAATTTTCAACAAAGTGCTAAAGCAATTCTGTGAGGAAAGAACATTCTTCTCAACAAATGGTGCTGGCACAACTGCAAATCCATATGGAAAAATATGAACCCCACCTCACAGCACATACAGAGTATCTTGAAATGGAACATAGATCTAATTATAAAAGCTTAATCTAGAAAACTTCTGGAAGAAAACATAGGAAAAATTATTCATGACCCTGGGATAGACAAATATTTTTTGGATAGGACACAAAAAGTATTTTTAAAAGATTGATAAATTAAACATCGAAAACTTCTATTCTTGGCCGGGCACAGTGGCTCACGCCTGTAATCCCAGCACTTTGGAACACTGAGACGGGCGGATCACCTGAGGTCGGGAGATCAAGACCAACCTGGCCAATATGGAGAAACCCCGTCTCTACTAAAAATACAAAATTAGCCAGGTGTGGTGGCACATGCCTGTAATCCCACCTACTCGGGAGGCTGAGGCAGGAGAATTGCTTGAACCCGGGAGGCAGAGGTTGCAGTGAGCCTAGATTGCACCATTGCACTCCAGCCTGGGCGACAAGAGCAAAACTCCATCTCAAAGAAAACAAAAACAAACAAACAAAAAACAATTCTATTATTCCAAACACATGATTAAGAAATTAAAAAGCAAATCAGCCTGGGCATGGTGGTTCATGCCTGTGATCCCAGCACTTTGGGAAGCTGAGGCTGGTGGATTGCTTGAGCCCAGTTCAAAACCAGCATGGGCAACATGGTGAGGCCCTGTCTCCACAAAAAATACAAAAATTAGCAGGGTGTGATGGCATGTGCCTGAAGTCCCAGCTACTCAGGAGGCTGAGGTGGGAGGATGGCTTGAGCCCAGAAGGTGGAGGCTGCAATGAGCCATGATTGCACCACTGCACTCCAGCCTGGGTGACAGAGTGAGACCTTGTCTCAAAAAATAAGTAAAATAAAATAAAAATAAAAAACAAGTCACAGACTGGGAGAAAATTTTGGCCAAACAGATACGTGATAAAGACTTGCATCCAGACCACAGTCAAAAGCTTTTGAAACTCAACACAAACATCCCCATCAAAATGAATGAAACTGGCTGGGGCGTTGGCTCATGCCTGTGATCCCAGCACTCTGGGAGGCTGAGGCAGGTGGATCACCTGAGGTCAGGAGTTCGAGACCAGACTGGCCAACATGGAGAAACCCCGTCTCTACTAATAATACAAAAATTAGCTGGGCGGGTGGCACACGCCTGTAATCCCAGCTACTTGGGAGGCTGAGGAAGGAGAATCGCTTGAACCTGGGAGACGGAGGTTGCAGTGAGCCGAGACTGCGCCATTGCACTGCAGCCTGGGCAACAAGAGTGAAACTCCATCTCAAAATTTAAAAAAGAGTGAAATATCTTAATAGACGCTTCATCAAAGATTGCAAAGAGGTATAGGAAAAGATTCTCAAAATCATTAGTCACTAGAAAATGAAAAATAAACTAGAAAAATAAAAAAGAAAATCATAATATGCCACCCACCCCTACACCTATCAGGGGAACAACCCCTTTGGCAAGGGTTTGGCGCTGCTGATGAACTAAGACATATACTCACCACGTGGCCCTGCAATTCTCCTCCTAGGCCCTCACCCAAGAAAAATGCAAACCCAGGCACACACCAAGACTTGCTGTTAATATCCACGGCAGTTTATTCCTAACAACAGCCCAAAATTGAAAACAACCCAAATCTTCATCCACGGCAGTTTATTCCTAACAACAGCCCAAAATTGAAAACAACCCAAATCTTCATCCACGGCAGTTTATTCCTAACAACAGCCCAAAATTGAAAACAGCCCAAATCTTCATTGACAGGTGCACATGCAAACAAACCATAGTACATCCAAAAATGAAGCACTACTCAACAATAAAAGGAATGACCTTCTGAGAGGCAACACTGCATGGATAAACCTCGATACTCCGCTGGGTGAAAGAACAGACACACAGCCAGTGAGTGCTGCCTGACTCCACGGACACGAAACCCTGGAAAACCCTGTCTCATCCAAGTGAGGGAAGGCAGACGGGTTGGGGCATAGACGGGGTGGAGCAGGGCCTTTCCAGGTGATGGGTAGTCTCAGGGTGGTGCTGGCTATGTGAGTGCAAAAATGTGTCCACACTCACCAGCATATGCCATTCAAACCACTAAAATCATTTAGCAAAAATAAATAAATAAAAGTGACAGCCAACAAAGAGGCAATTTGAGTATCAAAAATATAACAATTGCAGCTGGACCCAATGGCAGGCACCTGTAGTCCCAGCTACTCGGGAGGCTGAGGCAGGAGGATCACTTGAACCCAAGAGGACAAGGCTGCAGTTAGCTATGATTGCACCACTGCACTCCAGCCTGGGGGACAGAGTGAGACGCCGTCTCTAAAATATATATTTATATACACACACACACATATATACACAGAGTTAAGCACATATATACATATATACACACATATATATACACACAGAGCTAAGAATATATACATAAAGTATACTTATGTACACACACATAAAACTGTGGTAGACTAAAGCATACAAATATGTGTACAAATCCTCCAGCTCCTGACCAAACTGACTATGTTTGCCTTTTGGAGGTCGCCAGCTCACACAGGGTAAATGCTTGACCTCCCCATTTCATTGACCAAGTATCCGAGTGGCCGCCGTGGCTGTAGCGAGTGACAGAGTGTAATCTGAGTGGCCGCCATGGCTGCAGTGAGTGACGGAGTGTGATCCGAGTGGCCGCCGTGGCTGTAGCGAGTGACGGGGTGTGATCCGAGTGGCCGTCGCGGCCATAGTGAGTGACGGAGTGTCTACACTGTTTATTTGGCTTCTGTGGAAGTTTGGCAAAAGGGAGAGGAATCACTTTGATGAGAGGACAGGGATGCACCATCTCTGTAGGCGTTACCATGAGCCTCTGTTCTAGTGGCCAGTGAGTAAAAAAGAAGCATATTTTGACAAATAAATTCCTAATCATAAACAGTAAACTTCAGCAAACCGGGGACCTAGTGGGCGAGTATTCGCACAGTTACATCAGAACTGTGCAGTGCGGCCTGCAACCGCCTGGCCAATTTAGGATTAGGAAGGCAGGCTTAAAAGTTACTGAACAACAGACAAAATGATATATGATTCCTTAGGTCATTGGAATAAATTATAGATAAGCTTAAATATGTATGGAATTTTGCCTACTCAACTCTCACAGCAGCCCAGGGCCAGATTTCAGCCTGTGAGCCGGGGTTGTGACGTGACAGCCAGACTTTAAGGGCCCATCTGGCCAAGGCTGAGCTCTCTTCAAGGTCAATTTTGTTTCTTTGCAAACAATATCATTCTGGAAGTTCACTGAGCCAGCCTCTCCGATGGCCAGAATCAATACTGAAATGTTCGGCCCACAACACGGCGCTGGCGACAGCGGCTTAGTTTCTCTCTCTTTAACTCTCTGAGTATGTTTTTTTGTTTGGTTGGTTTTTGTTTTGAGTTTTAATAATAGGGTGAACTCCTTGGAGGGTCTGGACAAGGACCAAAGTCAGTGTAAGGAGAGCGCCAAGTACAGCGCCCCCACCCCTCCGACCCCCCCCCCACCCCACCGTGCATGGTACACAGAGGGTGCCAAGTGCAGTGCCCCCTCCCCGACCCCCCACCCCACCATGCATGATACATAGCGGGTGCCTCATGCAGCGTCTCCCCCAACCCCCCCACCCCACTGTGCACAGTACATAGCGGGTGCCTCGTGCCACCCCAGTGAAGCAGAGGGTGCAAAACACCCCACACCTATGGTGAGGCCTTTCTAGAACCTCACCCAATGCCTGCAGCCAAGAAAGGCCGCATGGCTGAGGACCAAGAAACCACATGGCCTCCCACCCTCGGGTGAGGCCAAGCGGCTCCAGTGGACACAACCAGCCGGGGCTCACGCCTGGATTCTAATTGCCCTTGACACGGGCGTCTCCTCCAGGATTCATACGAGACGCCGTCGACAAGCTTTGTTCTCCGAGTTCCATTTTCCAGCCAGTGTTCCCAGGGCTCAGGCCTTCCGCCATGCTGGGAGCTGCCACGTGTCCTGACGTGTCCCAGCGCAGTGAGGCCCGCCCGGGAGCTGCGGTGACTCAGGCATTCTGGTGGGTCTGGATGCTCTGTGGACAGGGAGGCTCTGTCCCTGGTTGAGGGCTCTCGCCTCCCTGCTGCAGCCTGCCGTGGAGCTCAGGCTGTGGGTCCAGCATCCGGCAGCCTGCGACCGCCCAGTCCAGGTGACCATCACGGTAACACCGCCCACGTCCTCCAGCTGCCTGTGTTCTCCGAGGTGGGGCGCGCCATCTCCGCTGTTTCCCAACCCTCTGGCTAATGCGTCCCGCCGGCCCGATGACATCACTCCGGGAAATGAGCACCAAGCTCTGATGGAGGAATTAGTTTATCATCTGCCATTTCTGTAACACACATGCTGCAGAAGGCAGGGGCCTGGGCCTCCTGCATGGACCCCAGAGAAAGCAAGTGTCCCTTAGCAACCACGGGGCAGTTCTGTGCTCCCTGGAAGCAGGGAAGCTGGAGAATAGCTCAGGGGTGATGCCTCCCCCTCCACGGGACATGTCCACCCACCCTGGCCCCAGCACACTCTCCCCGGTGCAGCCTCCACCCTCCCAGGCAGACTTGGGGGCCTCTTGGTTGTGTGTGGTTCCCCATCCCATTCTTCTCAGAAGAGAGTGCTCTCCTCACAGCGCACACGGAGGCGGCAGACAGACCCAATACCAGGACCCCACGGGCCGGGACTCCACAGACGGCTCTCGCTTTGCAAATGTGGTCTGGCTGAACCATCCTGTCCCAAACCGTGGGCAGGACAAAAACCAGATGTCCCCATCTCTTCCCTAACCCCACTCCCTACCACACGCTCCCAGTTAACCAAGACCAGGCGTCAGGGAGCTGGGCAAAACCTTATCAGTCAGCCGTCGACTTCCTAGCAGAGAACCAGGAGAGGCAGCCGCCTGGGAACAGCCCAGTCCCACACATCCAGAGCTGAGCCGGCCAGCATCCACCCAAACGGCTGGACCCGGTGGGGGACCGTTTCCGGCACCTGTGTCTCCACCTCCTCCACCCCACCCTCTGTGTAAAACACATCCAGGCTGCCGGCCCTGTGACCCAGGAGCAGGTGTTCATCAGTGCACGTGGAGCGAGGCATTCTGATGAAAACTTTGGTATTTGGTTGCTTTGAGCAATTGGCTTGGAGGGAAAATTGGTGACCAAGAAGAATGCTGAGTTGCTCCCAGCAGTACAAGGTTATTCTCATCAGGGTCACTTAATAATGACTAACGCCCGGCACAGACGGGCCCTGAAGGTGCACCACAGGCTGCGGACGGCCAGGCTTCTGCACTGAGGGATGTGGCCTTAAGGAAGAGTGTGGGGATGAAGCGAGGGAGGGAGACAGACCTATAGGAGATCATGAAACAGTGAATTTCAGACCCGGTTCCCAGGGTGCCCAGAGCTAACCATGAGACCGCCTCGGCTGATACAAAGAAGCCTCTAGAAGACATTTCTTCACTCACTATCTTTCTTTTCAAGCTTACAACTCCTCGAGGACTGGACAAACTTTATTTTCATTCCACAGATGGCAAAACAAGCCCAAGAGTTACGAGTGTCAGGGAAAATTGCAAAAGACTTTGAAACGAGCAAAAACAGTGACTCAGTTCCTGCCTAGCGCCCTGCCTCTCATTGTCTTGGGGCTATTTTACAACTTTGTAAATCCTAGAAAAGTGAGAGCAATGGAAACACAAGTGAACTGCATCTCCACAGAACGCAGCCGACAACCGCCTGGAGATAAAGCAGCTCCGCATCTATTTGTAAACTCATCTCAGCATTCCCTATTTCTTATCCGTGAGGTTCTCTGAATTCTCTCCCAAATGCCGGAAACATCTTACTGGTGCCTGCATTAGTTAATGAGTTAAATAAAGTCTTTGACATGTATGTATCCTGTATTTGTGAGTCAGAATTGTATCTTCTTTTAAAAGCAGTCGTTTGACACCAGGGCCACTCTGCTAAGGAAGCTGTAGAGTCGGGAATCTGAGCCTGGATCAGCGCACTCTGAAGGGAAGAAAAGAGGAAGATGAGCCTCCAGGAGCACCCGGGGCGTGCCTGACCCCTGTGCGCCATCACCCTCCTTCTGCAGAGGCGGAGGCGACAGGTGAGCTGACACAGAAAGCAGAGAGTCAGCCCAAATGGTAGGCGTTGCTCCCACGGTCCTCTGGGCCCACAGCGGGCAGGACCAGGTCGAGCGGTTGAGACTCTTGTGCCTCCTTTGCTGACACCGGCCCCATCCGAAGGGCTCCCGTCCTCAGGGTGGAGCTGTGGAGAGCCCATGAAAAAACTCAAAAGGCTCCACCAAAACACTGTGAAGAATTCTAAAAAGAACTTAGAAGAAATGTACAGTCTTTAAAAGCTGCGAGGCAAGATTTCAATGAAAAGATAGGAGCCGGGTGCGGTGGCTCACGCCTGCAATCCCACCACTTTGGGAGGCCGAGGCAGGCGGATCACCTGAGGTCAAGAGTTCGAGAGCAGCCTGGCCAACATGGCAAAACCCCGTCTCTACTAAAAATACAAAAATTAGCCAGGTGTGGTGGCGGGCGCCTGTAGTCCCAGCTACTGGGGAGGCTGAGGCAGGAGAATGGCGTGAACCTGGGAGGCGGAGGTTGCGGTGAGCTGAGATCGCACCACTGCACTGCAGCCTGGGTGACAGAGCGAGACTCCGTCTCAAAAAAACAAAGAAATAAAATCACAGTATGGCGCCTCCCCTCACGTTCCTCCTCCTGCTCTGCTGACGGGCGCTGTGTGCGGAGCCTCCCTTTGCCGGAGCTGCCTCTGACGACATGGCGGCCTCCCGCCTTCACACAGCTTCCCTCACCGTCGCCCCAACAGGTCCACCTCCCAGGTCACTTGCACACGACCGGGGTTCCGAGAAGCTGGGTCCCAGCAAGAGTGCAGCAGCGTCAAGCCCTTCCCCAGGAAAAGCCCCTCTTCCACGGTCCCTGAAGACACGTGGCACTTCCACAGGTGTGAACTGGCCTGAGCCTCAGAGGCCCAGCCCTCCCCAGGGTCTTCTAGGCAGTCAGTGGCTGAGTATTCAGAGACCTGAATCATCTCTCCAAATAAAAAAAAGATCAAAGGGACAAAATAGGAATTTGCGGTGATTTTTTCTTCATTTTTTTCTTTTTGTAAAAAAACTTTTATTTTTGAAATAATTATAGATGCACAGGAAATTGCAAAGAAAGGCAGAGAGAGCCGCACACATCTGTCCTGGCTCTCACACATCCCCGGCCCTCACACACCCCCAGCTCTCACAGGTCCCCAGCTCTCACAGGTCCCCGGCCCTCACGCGTCCCCAGCTCTCACACGCCCCAAGCTCTCACGCGTCCCCGGCTCTCACACATCCCCGGCCCTCACACACCCCCAGCTCTCACAGGTCCCCGGCCCTCACGCGTCCCCAGCTCTCACACACCCCCAGCTCTCACGCATCCCCGGCCCTCAAGTGTCCCTGGCCCTCACACATCCCCAGCTCTCACACATCCCCAGCCCTCACACATCCCCAGCCCTCACATGCCGCCAGCTCTCACACGCCCCCAGCTCTCACAGGTCCCCGGCCCTCAAGCGTCCCCGGCCCTCACACGTCCCCAGCCCTCACATGCCCCCAGCTCTCACGCGTCCCCGGCCCTCACGCGTCCCCGGCCCTCACACATCCCCGGCCCTCACGCGTCCCTGACTTCCAGCCAGCCACACCCTTCAGAGCATCAGACGCGCCAACACAGCAGCACGCAAAGCCATCAACCTGGCATGACCCACAGGGCCCGTTCAGATTCTCCCAGCTCTGCGTGCCCTGGTGTGTGTGTGTGTGTGTGTGTGTGTGTGTGTGTGTGTGTGCACGCACTTCAGGCAAGGCCACTTTATCACATGTGTAGATTCATGTAACTGCCGCCACCACCAAAGCACTAACCGTTCCCCTCATCACAGGCTGCCTCCAGGTGCCCCACCTGCGGACCCTACTCCCCCCACCCACCATCCCCAGCCCTGGCAAACCACCAACCTGTTCTCGGTCTCTGGTTTGATTACGCCAGTTCCATAAACAGCATCATGGCATGTAGAGCCTTTTTGAGGTCGGTTTTTCCCACTCGGCAGAATTCTCTGGAGATGGTCCAAGTTGCTGTGTGCAGCTGGTCTGTTTGTTTTCACGGCTGAGTAGCGTTCCACGGTGCGGCCGTTCGTGTGTCCACTGAAGGACGCTCGGGTTGTCTCCACGTTCTGCCTGTTACAAATGCAGCTGCACAGTTTTTGGCATGAAGATACGTCTTCATTTCTTTGGAATAAACACCCCAAGAATGTCATCGTGGGGTTGTACGTTAGTCGGGTGTTTAGTTTTGGGTGAAACTGTCAAGCTGGTGTTTAGAGTGGCCATGCCATTTGCATTCCTGCCAGCAATGGAGGTCCAGGCCCCATGCCTACACCACGATATCGCCGGTTCTGGAGGTCCAGGCCCTGTGCCCACGCCGCAGCACCGCTGGTTCTGGAGGTCCAGGCCAGCCCTGTGCCTACACCGCGGCATCAGTGGTTCCGGAGTTCCAGGCCCTGTGCCTACACCGCGACATCGCCGGTTCTGGAGGTCCAGGCCCTGTGCCTACACCGCAGCATCAGTGCTTCTGGAGGTCCAGGCCAGCCCTGTGCCTACACCGTGACATCGCCAGTTCTGGAGGTCCAGGCCCTGTGCCTACACCGCAGCATCTCTGGTTCTGGAGGTCAAGGCCCTGTGCCTACACCGTGACATCGCCAGTTCTGGAGGTCCAGGCCCTGTGCCTACACCGTGGCATCAGTGGTTCTGGAAGTCCAGGCCCTGTGCCTATACCACGGCATCTCCGGTTCTGGAGGTCCAGGCCCTGTGCCTACACTGCAGCACCGCCGGTTCTGGAGGTCCAGGCCCTGTGCCTACACCGCAGCATCAGTGCTTCTGGAGGTCCAGGCCAGCCCTGTGCCTACACCGTGACATCGCCAGTTCTGGAGGTCCAGGCCCTGTGCCTACACCACAGCATCTCCGGTTCTGGAGGTCCAGGCCCTGTGCCTACACCGCGGCATCAGTGGTTCTGGAGGTCCAGGCCCTGTACCTAACCGTGGCATCGCCGGTTCTGGAGGTCCAGGCCCTGTGCTTACACCGCGACATCGCCGGTTCTGTGCTGGCCGTCCTGACGGGGGTGCGGTGATCCCTGCCTGTGGTCTCAGTGCGTTTCCCGATGGCTGCTGGTGAGGGGCACCTGCCACGCCCTGATCGGCCGTCTGCATCCTCTTCAGGGAAGAGCCCCCCTACATCTCGCCCATTCTCACATTGGCTTGTTTTTTCACGGTTGAGTTTTCAGAGTTCTCTATACAGTCTGGACCCCAGGGCTTTAGTTGGGCGTGTATGTTTGTGAATATTTTCCCTGCTCTGCAACTTCTCTTTCCATCCTCATCACAGAGCCTCTCCCAGAGTGCACGCTTTTCACCTGAGATGGGGAGGCCACCCTGGATGACCAGGTATCCTTACACGAGGGAGACGGGGGGGCGGGGTTTGCCCCCAAAGATGAAGAGGCCACACGAGGATAAAGGCAGAGATGGGAGCGATGTGGGCACAAGCCCAGGTATACCTGGAGTGCCCAGGAGCTGGGAGAGGCTGGAAGGGCCCAGAGCCTCTGGAAGGAGTACGGCTGGAAGGACCCAGAGCCCCCGGAGGGACTACGGCTGGAAGGGCCCACCCCAGAGCCTCCGGAGGGAGTACGGCTCGGCGGGCCTCTTGATTTCCCTTCTGGTCTCCAGAACTAAAGTTAGGAAGTCCAGGAACAGGCAAGTCCCCCGAGGCCACAGAGCTCCAGCACCTTTCTCTTTCCACTCCACTGTCCTGGACAGTGAATATTTTTAGCGGAGCCCATGGCCATCCCAGATAAACCAGGGTCAACTCAGGAGGGAAAGTGGGAGGGGACGGGGTTGTGTGCACCGTGCAAGGCTGACATGAGCTGGACGGGTGCAAGGTGGTGACCCCCGAGCTTCTCCAGAGGAGCAACCTTGGCTGATCAGCCGGGACATGTGAGCGTCACACGTGTACTTGTCTTCCTAAAGCTTTTTATAATGTGTTTTTCTGATTATGAAAATAATATATATCTATTGTAGATCAGAAACGGCAGCAATGCATAAAATAATCCAGCCCCTGGAAAATAAACACAGTGGCTGTTTTTGGTGTGCTTCCTGCCACGTTTCCCCTTTGCACACTAAGGTTTGGTTTAAGTATTAATTAAATGAATCACCCTGAACGTGCAGAGCCCGGCACAGAAGACCAGGCGGCATGGTTAAGACAGGCTGGGCAGGGGCAGAACCAGCTGTGTTTTCCTGCAGAGCCACCATTCACTGCCCTGCGACCTGGAGGGTTGGTGGCTGTTTTTTAAGTCATCTCTGGGTTCTGCTTCCCCGGCCCCAGAGGCATCATCTCCATGAGAGGTCATGGCAAGAGAAAGGCGGCTGAAGTTTTTTACAGACTGATAAGACATTTTCCCCCTGGCCTGTTTCCAGTACCCACTTCCTCCCAAAGCAATGGCGCCCAGGAATCCTCAGTGCAGCGGCCACAAGGAACCAGGTTTGCTGGGCTTGTAGGTGGAGAAGGGGAGACACCTCGTCCCCAACAGCCCCTCTGACTTCCCTGTCCCTCTGTGGGCCCAGCAAGCAGACTCATTGCACACACAGCAGCAGCTGGGGGCCAGGCCCGCCCTCGCCAGGCAGCAGAGAGGCTCAGACAGGGCCCCGGACGCCCAGGGCAACACTTGCAGAAGCTGGAGGCACAGAGGAGAACCAGAACCAGAACCACGGCTCCGTCTACCCTGGCTCGTGGGCTGGAAAGTCAGCTGGGCACCGCACGTTCCCTAATCCAATCTCACCTCAGACTCTGCAGTGAGTGTGGTCCCTGTCGTTCCCCACCCTGGAGACCCCCGCAGTGGGTGAGTGTAGTCCCTGTCATTCCCCACCCCAGAGACCCCCGCAGTGGGTGAGTGTGGTCCCTGTCATTCCCCACCCCGGAGACCCCCGCAGTCAGTGAGTGTGCTCCCTGTCATTCCCCACCCTGGAGACCCCCACAGTGAGTCAGTGTGGTCCCTGTCATTCCCTACCCTGGAGACCCCCGCAGTCAGTGAGTGTGCTCCCTGTCCTTCCCCACCCCAGAGACCCCCGCAGTGAGTGAGTGTGGTCCCTGTCATTCCCCACCCCAGAGACCCCCGCAGTCAGTGAGTGTGGTCCCTGTCATTCCCCACCCCGGAGACCCCCGCAGTGGGTGAGTGTGGTCCCTGTCATTCTCCCCCGAGACCCCCGCAGTGAGTGAGTGTGGTCCCTGTCATTCTCCACCCCGGAGACCCCCGCAGTGAGTGAGTGTGGTCCCTGTCATTCTCCCCAGAGACCCCCGCAGTGAGTGAGTGTGGTCCCTGTCATTCTCCCCCGAGACCCCCACAGTCAGTGAGTGTGGCCCTTATCGTTCTCCCCATTCACAGGTGGGCAGACTTGGGCACAGAGAGGTGGAGGGACTTGCAAAGACCATGCTGGGGGTGGGGGACAGGACTGGCTGTGGGGTGGGGGAGCCCCTTCCTTTGCCACCCATGGTGCTCACCGGACATCATGGGACCACAGGACCTCTCATCGCACAGCCCACAGCCCTGCCCAGTGCGGCCCTGGCAGGAGCCAGGTGTCCCATCCCACAGCACTCTCAGTGCAGCAAGAACTTTTTCCTCATACCCGGGAGCTTCTCCACGCTCTAGACCACACGGTGAGCTTTTCAAAGCAAGAGGCTACACGTGTATCTGATCTCCCTGCAGCCTGCACCGGGGGATGTCAAATCAGCCGTGTCGGTGACATTAAGCAGAAGGGACGCACGCCTCACAGCTGGGGCCCTGCACCGCCTGTCCCAGAGGGGCCACTTGTTACCCGTTTAAGACAGGCCAGACGTGACTTACGATAGGCCCTTCAGCTGCAAGAGCCTTTGTGCTTTCACCACAGTCTGTGGAGGTAACTGAGACCCAAAAAGCATGGCCTTGCCCAGGACCGGAGGTAAACTGTTCCTCCCCGAGCCAGGCTTCGGCCACAGGTCCTCATGTCCTGCATCCACAGGGCAGGATCCCTGCTCACCAGGCTATCCTGCCACCAGGTGTCAAAGTGCCAGAAGCCATGGAAACTCACCAGCTGGAAGAGCCGCCCATTACCCATGCACCTACAGTGAACTCACTTTCAACAAAGGTGGCAAGAACGTACACTGGGGAAAGGACAGTCTCTTCCATAAACGGTGCTGGGAAAACTGGCTACATATCCTCAGAAGAGTGAAACAAGACCCCTAGCTCTCGCCACATACAAACATCAAGCCAAAATGGATTAAAATCTGGAATCCAAGACCTCAAACTATGAAACTACTACAAGAAAACACTGGGGAAAATCTCCAGGACATTGGCCTGGGCAAACATTTCTCAAGCAATACCCCCACGCACAGGCAACCAAGGCAAACACGGACAAATTGGGCCACCTCGAGTTAAAAAGCTTCTGCACAGCAGGCCAGGAGTGGTGGCTCACACCTGTAATCCCAGTGCTTTGGGAGGCAAAGGCGGGCAGATCACGAGGTCAGGAGATCGAGACCATCCTGGCTAACACGGCGAAGCCCTGTCTCTACTAAAAATACAAAAAATTAGCCGGGCGTGGTGGCAGGCGCCTGTAGTCCCAGCTACTCGGGAGGCTGAGGCGGGAGAATGGCGTGAACCCGGGAGGCGGAACTCACGGGTGATCTCAGTGAGCCGAGCTCGTGCCACTGTACTCCAGCCTGGGTGACAGAGCAAGACTCCATCTCAACAACAACAACAACAACAAGAAAGCTTCTGCACAGCAAAGAGAGCAATCCAGAGTGAAGAGACCCCCCCACAGAATGGGAGGAAATATTTTCAGACTACTCCTCTGACAAGGGATTCATAACCAGAAGATATAATGAGCTCAAACAACTCTATAGGAAAGAATCTAATCATCTGATTAAAAATGGGCAAAAGATCTGAATAGACGTCTCTCAAAGGAGACACACAAATGGCCAACAGGCATCTGAAAAGGAGCTCAACATCATTGATCGTCAGAGAAATGCAACTCAAAACTACCATGAGACATCATCTCACCCTGGTTAAAATGGCCTTTATCCAAAAGACAGACAATCACAAATGCTCGCGAGGATGTGGGAAAAGGGAACCCTCGTACCCCGTTGGTGGGAATGTAAATTAATACAGCCGCTATGGAGAACAGTTTGGCGGTTCCTCAGAAAGCTAAAAATTGAGCTACCATAGGATCCAGCAATCCCACTGCTTGGTATACACCCAAAAGAAAGGAATCCATCTATCAAAGAGATGTCTGCAGTCCTGTGTTTACTGGAACTCCTGACCTCAAGGGATCCGCCCACCTCAGCCTCCCAAAATGCTGGGATTCAGATGTCAGCCAATGCGCCTGGCCGGCACACCTGTGTTTACTGCAGCACTGTTCACAGTAGCAAGATTTGGAAGCAACCTAAGTGCCTATCAATAGACGAACAGATAAAGAAAATGTGGTATGTACACAATGGAGTACTATTCAGCCACAAAAAAGAACGAGATCCTGTCACTGGAACAACGCAGATGGAACTGGAGGTCATTAAGTGAAATAATCAAGGGATGGAAAGAAAAACAACATGTTTTCAGCCGGGCGCGGTGGCTCACGCCTGTAATCCCAGCACTTTGGGAGGCCAACGCAGGCGGATCACAAGGTCAATAGATCGAGACCAGCCTGGCCAACATGGTGAAACCCCATCTCTACTAAAAATACAGAAATTAGCTGGGTGTGGTGGCAGGCGCCTGTAGTCCCAGCTACACAGGAGGCTGAAGCAGGAGAATCGCTTGAACCCAGGAGTCGGAGGTTGCCGTGAGCTGAGATGGCACCACTGCACTCCAGCCTGGTGACAGAGCAAGACTCCGTCTCAACAAACAAACAAAACAAACAAACAAACAAAAACACGTCTTCACTTATTCGTGGGAGCTAAAAATCAAAACGATTGAACTCATGGACATAGACAGTGGAAGGAGGGTTACCAGAGGCTGGGAAGGGAAGTGGGGGCTCGGTGGGTGGATGGTTAATGGGTACAAAAAAAAAGAAGAAATGAATAAGACCTATTATTTGATAGTACAACAGGGTGAGCACAGTCAACAATAATTTGATTGTACATCTTAAAATAACTAAAATAAAATCACTGGCTTGTTTGTAACAGAAAGGATAAATGCTTGAGGGGATGGAGACCCCATTCTCTCTGATGTGACTGTTATGCATTGCATGCTTGCGTCAAAACATCTCATGTACCCCATGAATATATACATCTACGATGTACCCACAAAAAAAAAGTCTTTAGAAAAACAGCCCATTGCAGACTGGCCACTGTGGGGAGTGGTTTTAGTTCAAAAGCGCTTCCTCACGCTGGCCTCTTCGGCAATGGCATCACAGCCCCATCGCTGCAGGAAATGGTTTGACATGGGGCGGTACGGGAGAGGCCCTGACAGTGGGGTTTGGGAAGCCCCACCCGGCCCGGGTGCCTGGGGGCTGAAGAAAAGCAAGGGGCCTTCGACACTGACTGCAAGCGCCAGGAGTGCCCGTCTGGGCCGCAGCGTCTTCATCTGTGAAGGGGGCTGGACCACAAGCTTCCTGAGCTTCCCTGCCACGGACACTGTGCCATCACTGGCCCGGGTCTGCAGTTTCTAAGGTCTCCCAGTGCCTGTCCGAAGGCCCCATGGAGCCCGGCTGCAGACACGTCTCCAGTGAGGCTACTCCTGGCCGAGCTGCACCTGCTGCCCTGGGCCCCTCGTGGAAATCCATTTGTTAGCGCCCACAAGCACCTGCCCAACCCGCACAGCACTCCCTGGGTTGGAGGCCATTTTTTTTCTCCCCTCCCCACCTTCGATGGAAAAGGCGTTTTTTGTCTAGAGAAGGCACTTTAAGACGAGTGGTTCTGAATGACCACGTTATGATTCTCACCCACAGGACGGCAGCCCACGCTGGGAGGACATCTCTCCGATACAGTTCACACCGAGGCAGAGACGGGCCTGGAGTCAGGAGGCTGCACCAGGGCTGGAGAAGCTGCTCACGCCACGTGGGTGCGGAGGAGCAGGAGAGGGGCCTGGGGTATTACACACAGACCCTGTAAGCAAACTGAATTGAAACAACCAGGCACTCGGTGACACCTGGGAGAGCCAGCCCCTGCCAGAGAAGATGGACGGAGACTGTGGTAGGCTGGGCAGCAGCCAGCTCAGTCCAGCGTGAGCCGGAGCAGAGTTCTCCAAGCGGGCCGGCAGCGGACCACCTGCAACTTGTCAGCAATGTGGCGCCTCAGGGCCCGCCCCAGTCTCCTGAACCAGAAGCCCAGGAGGCGGCCCCCCGGGGGTCTGAACTCACCCTCCAGGGGGTTCTGATGGGTACTAGGGTGGGGCGGCCTCGGCCTGGGTGATTTGGGGAGGGGCAGTTGGACTTGTGTGTGACTCTGAAGCTGCTTCCAACTCTAAAGTGTTAATGATTACATGCCTTTGCCTTCCTCATAGTATTTGCATTCTACACATGAGGAATGAGGGAAAAAGGAGTCACGAATGGTGAGGCCCAGGCATTCTGGTGCTAGGTTCCAGGAGGCTGTTTGCAGGAAGAGTTTTCTAGAATTGCTCACACAGATGGCCACCTAGCCTGACTCCTCCCATGCCACTCACTCACATTTACTCAACTAACATTTGGTAAGAGTCCATCATGTGCCCAGGGGCCAAAGCTGAGCAAGCTGGCAAAGCCCCTGATGCCAGGGAGGAGACAGCATGGACACAGACGCCCAGCATTGCCTGATCCTGGAGAGGAGACAGCATGGACACAGATGCTCAGCATCGCCTGATCCCAGGAAGGAGAAAGTGTGGACACAGACGATCAGCACCTCCTGATCCTGGAGAGGAGACAGCGTGGACACAGATGCTCAGCATCGCCTGATCCCAGGGAGGAGACAGCATGGACACAGACGCCCAGCATTGCCTGATCCACGTGACATCAGAGGCTGCCAGGGAGAAGCCTCATGCCTGGGTCCCAGGAAACAGATCTGAGTCTGGGAAGAGGGGCAGAGGCTCCTTGGAGAAACACCTGCAGGGGTGTGGGAAGCGGGCCTGGGCAGGGGGAGCCACTGGGCTGCGATGCGGTTGCGGCAGAGGCCTCAGCTGAGTCTCACTGTTGAGGTCCCACTGTTGAGGCTCACCCACAAAGAAGAGAGACCCTCTGTGGGTGGTGGGTGTCCTGAATGGAAACATGAGGACCAGTCTTTCTATGCAGCTGCTCCCAGGAGAAGGCACTACGTGGGGTGACACAGCAGCCATTTCCAGAGGCACCCAGCTATGAGCCGTTGACAACCCTGGCAGCTGGTGCATTTGTTTTCTGCTTTTGCATAACAAGTCACCTCTGAACTTAGTGGCTAAAAAGAAAAACAGTCATTGATTATCTTGGTTTCTCTGGGTCATGAACATGGTGTGACTTGGCTGGGCAGCTGTGGCACAGTCTCACTCATGAGGCTGCCATCGAGATATCCTTGCTGGAGTCATCTGAAATCCCGACCGGGGCTGGTGGCTCAAGCCCTCAGCACTCCCCTGTTGAGCCTCCCCACAGAGCTGCTGGCACATGGCGCTGGCCTCCCTGGGAGCAGGTGGTCTTGGGGAGTGGGGGCAAGAAGCTATGGTACCCATGATGACCTAGCCTCAGCAAACACATGCATGGCCCCCGATACAGTGGACAAGGCACTGAAAGAGGGTGAGGCCAGGAAAGGAGGCCAACACCCTACAGGGTCACCACCACCTGCTTTCAGGGAAGTCATGCCAAAGTGGGGACCCTTGAGCCGAGAGTTCTCTGGGGAAACAGAAGTGGGGAGAAGATCCTAGGACATCAGCAACTCAACCCCCAAAGATCCTCACCCCCAGAAGTCCCCTTCACCACAGTTTTGTGCAACTTGACAGCCTGTTTCTTCGGGGTGGAAAGAGCAATTGAATTCTGGGCAGCAACCCCAGAGTCCTGCCTTCTGCCTGCACCCAGGAGACGTCCAGTGTGACCATTGAATCTCAGTCCAGAATCGAGATGTGCTGCACCAGCAGCCAGACCCAGACGCGCTGGCCCACAGGGATGGGCAGGGCCACAGTGTGATGGTGCAGGGCTCACCGGAAGGCGTCCTCTGTGCACCTCCATCCGCACATCCCCACAGACATGCACCTCCGTCCTGGGATTCCCAGAGATGTGTACCTCCGTCTCTGCGTCCCCACAGACGTGGACCCCCGTCCCCACATCCCCACAGACGTGCAAATGGACTTATTTCTTTAAAGAGAAGGGGACAAAAATCCTCAAGAAAGTCTTCTCTTCTCTACCCTGCATCCACCTCCAAATGATACACAGATCGCACGGAGGAGTTCAGACTCGGGTCAGCGAGGCCTGCATGCAGGGCATGGGAGGGCACCTCAGCCCTCAGCTGTTACCAGGCTCCTGGGCTGCCATGACGTCACAAACTGAGGGCCTTAAAACGCAGTGTGGGGCCGGAGCCCAACATGGGCCCTGTGGGGACAAAGCCAAGGGCTGCAGTGCTGTGCTCTACTGAGGGTCCTTCCTGCCTCTGCAGTGTCTGCAAGCCAGGCATGCCCTGACTTGTGGCTGCTTCGCTGTAATCTCTGCCTCTGCGTCTGTGTCCCAGGGCCATTGCCTCTGTGTGGGCTGAATCTTCCTCTGCCTCCTCCTTAAAAGGACCCTGCCATTATGTTGGGCCCAGCTGGATCATCTGGGAAGACCTTGCCTCGTGACCCTCAGCCACCGGCAGTGCTGTGTATGGCAGTGGCATGGTCAATTTCTGTGTCTCCACCCAGCTCTCACCTCGAATTTAATCCCCATGATCCTCACGTGTGGAGGGAGAGCCCAGGGGGCGGTGACTGAATCACGGGGCGGTTCCTCCATGCTGTTCTCATGATAGTGAGTGAGTTCTTGTGAGAGAAGATGGTTTTATAAGAGGCTCTTCCCATCTTTGCTCTGCATTTCTCCTTCCTGCTGCCTTGTGAAGAAGGTTCTTGCTTCTTCTTCACCTTCTGCCATGATTGTCAGTTTCCTGAGGCCTCCCCAGCCATGCTGAACTGTGAGTCAATTAAACCTCTTTCCTTTATAAATTACCCAGTCTTGGGCAGTTCTTTATAGCAGTGTGAAAATGGGCTAATCCAGGCATCAAGCACAGGTTCTGGGGATCAGAGCATTTGGGGGAGCCTTTTCCAGCTGGCCACAGTCAGCTTGTCTGAAGCCTGGGACAGTCATGGCACCTCCCGCGTGGGCCTGAGAGAGCCGAGGCACGCAGACCCCTGCCCGCCTGCCAGCACGCCCCAAAGGCAGAACTCATGACCCTTGCTGCTGTTACTTGGATATTACGATGGCTCTTTGCCCCATGAGGCTGAGCTGGCCATGGTGAGGGCCCAGTTTCTGGGATCTAGAGGGGTCTGTTTCTACCGAAAATCACCCTGGAGAGGCTGGCGTTGCTCCGCCCCCCCGAAGGCAGACAGTGGGATTCCCTCCTGGGGGTGATGGTTTCAGCTAAATTCACCTCCTGGCCTGTGCGGCAATGGCAGGTGGTGGCTGAGCTGAGCTCCGTCCCGTGGCATCCCAGGCTGGTGGCCAGCAGGCATCCATGCCCAGAGTGCGGCGCCATCCCCACCCCAGCCTGCACCTGAATGCCCGTCGCTGGGACCAAGAGCAGCCATGGCCCACCCAACCTGCCTCGGCTCACGTGGTGCAAAATGAACAAGGGAGTGTCTGTCAAGGCCACAGACAGTGGGGGCTGCTCCGGGTGCAGCATTGCGGAAAAGCCACTGGTTGGCCTAGACACGTGGGCACAGGCAGCCTACTCCTTTCTCTGTTCACATTTGCTCTCTGAATCGGTTTTTAAAGTGAAAAAACATTTCAAAAGAAAATTAGGCAGGAGGTTGCAAAAATAAATAAGGTGACACCAAAAGAAAGTTCTAGAACACAAGAGTACACAGGGTTCTCCTCTGCTAGACAGCCAATCTCATCTGTGGGAGTTTATCGTACTGCCTCTCAGATGGAGAAAAATTCCTTCAGGAATCCCTGTGCTGAGCCCCATAGGTGAATCACGAGCAGGGAGAGGCGGGCGCAGGAGCTGCATGGAGGAAGAGGAGGGGCTGTCACAGCTCTGCAATGCACTGACTCCAGGGTGTGGGGGCGCGAGTGGGGGCTGAAGCACGGCCTGCTGGCACCCGGCCACACTGTCTCCCTCTGCAGGGACCCGGCTACCCAAGAAAGACACACACTGTGCTGGGCCAGATGTTGCAGATGTGGCAGGGCAATGGGGTCTGGTTTTTAAATCCTCCACTACTCAGAGGTGGCTGACCTGAGAGGCAGCTCCTCACAGACTCCCTGAAAGCAGCTTACTAGGCCCACACCAAGACCCAGTCGGCCTGCAGCTTGCAACCATGATGGAGCCTCCTGGGCCAGGCCAGCCAGGCCCTGCTGTCCACACACGAGGTGGTGTGAGTGCTTGCTTCCTGGGTGTGCCCACCCTGACTTCTGGAATCCAGGGACTTCTCCCACCCAACCAAATCTGCACCAGATGCCACCACGTAGCACATGTGCTGTTAACTCCCTACCCAGCCATGGCAGACATCATCAATCGACTACCGAGCTCCCACCAGGGCTTCCAAGTCTTTACAACTTAACACTCAGGCTTTCAGCTCTTCATCCGTTCCCAATTATGCTTATTTGCTAATCCTGCCTGGGGTTGCTGGGTTCACTGTGTCTCCCTGGGCCCTTTGAAAATGCTGTATGTAGTCAAGCACGGTGGCTCACACCATAATCCCAGCACTTTGGGAGGCCGAGACAGGTGGATTGCCTGAGGTCAGAAGTTCAAGACCAGCCTGGCCAACACAGTGAAACTCCATCTCTACTAAAAATACAAAAATTAGCCAGGCGTAGTCACAGGCATCTGTAGTCCCAGCTACTTGGGAGACGGAGACAGGAGAATCACGTGAACCTGGGAGGCAGAGGTTGCAGTGAGCCAAGATTGTGCCATTATACTCCAGCCTGGGCAACAAGAGTGAAACTCTGTCTCAAAAAAAAAAAAAAAAAAAGAAAGGAAAAAGAAAATGCTGTATGTGTTATAGAGGCCTTTATAGTGTTGAGGATCAAAACTCCTCTTTCCTTTTTTTGAGACAGGGTCTCACTGTGTTGCCCTGGCTGGAGTGCAGTGGCACCATCCTAGCTCTCACTGCAGCCTTGACCTTCCCAGCTCAACTGTTCCTCCCGCCTCAGCTTCCTAACTGGCTGGGACTATACACACGTACCACCACCCCTGGCTAATTTTTAAAAATAGTTTCTTGTAGAGATAGGGTCTCACTGTTTTGCCCAGGCTGGTCTCAAACTCCTGGACTCAAGTGATCCTCCTGCCTCAGCCTCTCAAAGTGCTGGGATTACAGACATGAGCCACTGCTGCGCCCGGCCAAAATTCCCCTTAACACCCAAGTAGTGTCCTCTCCAGGAAAAAAATAACCAGAGGTCCACACACTGATAGTGAAACGCAGGCCTGAAGGAAGTCTAGCTGGAGGCCTCCAGGTGTAGGAGAAAGGGAGGGGTGGGGAGCACATTTTGTCAGGCTGTGGGGACAGGCAGAAAACAGGCTCACAGAAGGATAAGGGTGTCCACACTAGCTGGAGCCAATGAAGCTGAAGTTTCTAACCTTTCTTTAGGAATCTTTGTAGGCTGAGACAAGAACATCTGGGGTGGTGCTGGCTGCATGGACAGGCCCCCCAGAATGTGACGCTGAGCAAGGGAGACACTCCCAAAGGGCCACGCGTTGTGTGACCCACACATGGGACAGGACCAGAGCTGATGACTCCTGGACTGAAGCAGAGTGTGGCTGGCGGGGCCGGCGAAAGGCTGGGGGCTTCTGTCCGGGGTAATGAAAGGGGCTGGCGAGAGGCTGGGGGGCTTCAGTCCGGGGTAATGAAAGGGGCCGGCGAGAGGCTGGGGGCTTCTGTCTGCGGTAATGAAAGTTTCTGAGTTGATAGTGGTTGTGGGTGCACATCTCTCTATGTTCTAAATGGAATTGCACTTTAATGAGTGAACTCTATGGTATGTGAAGTGTATCTCAATAAATCCCTTGTCTTTTTTTTTTTTTTTTTTTTTAAGATATTGTCTGGGAGGCAGATGACGTCCCCATTGGACAGTCCTGGTGCAGGCGAGGCCCGGAAGCTTCCCGGCCAGTGTCTTAACCTCTCTGATGTCCCATTTCTTCAGGCATGAAAAGAGTTGAACACTGTTTGCCTTGCTGGGCTGTCTGGGCTTCTTTGGCAAGGAGTAAAAACCACCCTACGAACCACCTGGGGCAGAGCAGACACAGGCAACCCCGTTCCTCAAACAGCAGCCCTGGCGACTGTTACAGGCGCTGCAGCTAAGAGTGACGAACGCGGTGACCGTCCTCGTGCCACGGAGGATTATTCCACCGCCCCCGCCCAGCCTCGGCATCCCAAGCCTCCCGTGGGGTGAGGAGATGATCTGATTCATGCAGGAGAAATGAAACTAGGAACCCCCACTCTCCCGATGCCCCCCAAGGGATTAGGGAGGGGGAGATTCGGGGGGGACAAGGAGGGCAGGCCCCCAAACTTGGGCAGTGACAGCACCAGCCAGGAGCCCCAGCACCAGGTCTTCACGCCAGTCCCGAGGGCGGGCGGCTGGAAGCATTTCTGAGTTTCTGAGCTGGGTCTCTGGCAAGGGGCACTGGGCAGCCACAGCAGGTGGAGAGCTCAGACCAGCTTGGTGTGAAGGATAGAGAGCAAAGCGTCCGGTGCCCAGCCTTTGAGATCTCACGGCCCATGGACTGCTGTGGGGACAAACAGGACCAGCGGAAGGTGGCCAGGAAGCTCTGCATCGCTAACAGCCACCACACTGGGCGAGAGGCCCTGCCAATGTTTTTAACCAAAAAGCCACCGACACCCTCTGTCCTGTTCCTGCTCTACCCAGGGGAGGGGGGAGGGGCCGGGAGGGGCGTCCATCAGAAACCAGCCCCTGCAGTGGACACATGAGAACAGCTTTAGCAACTGATGACGGTCCCATTCTTGGCGTTGAAGAATCGCATTACCGTCAGGCACCACATAAAACACGAGAACAAAACTCCTATCCATGTCTAAAGAGTTGGAGGAGAGCGATTCCTGTCCTTGAAGAGTCTTTGAACACCTTCATCTTGGGACACCCTTTCCAGAGAAACCAAAGCCATGAGCACATGCATTCTGCCACGTGTCACGAAGCCAAGGGGCCAGGTCCCTGCGGATGGAGGCGGGGAGGCAGCGATCAGGGGCCCCGCAGCGGATGCCTTGGTAGCAAGTGTCCTGCCACCCGCATCTACCCCAGGGAGAGTTTCTCCTCTTTCTCAGCCCAATCCAAGTACTGGGTCTGCAAAGAAACTCTCCTTGAAGTCTGGGAGGACAATGAGGGCTGTCGGTACCTTGTGATTTAGCCCCTGGACCGCTGTGAGAACAGATGGGACCAGAGCGGAAGTGTGGCCAGGAAGCTCTGCATCCCTAAGCCATCACACTGGGTGAGAGGCCCTGCCCATGTTCTTTTGTTTGTTTGTTTTGTTTTGTTTTTTGAGACAAAGTCTCACTCTTGTCCCCCAGGCTGGAATGCAATGGCGCAATCTCCGCTCACTGCAACCTCTGCCTCCCAGGTTCAGCCTCCCGAGTAGCTGGGATTACAGGTGCCTGCCACCACACCCAGCTAATTTTTGTATTTTTTTTAGTAGAGATGGGGTTTCACCATGTTGGCCAGGCTGCTCTACAAACTTCTGACCTCAGGTGATCCACCTACCTCGGCCTCCCAAAGTGCTGGGATTACAGGTGTGAGCCACCATGCCTGGCCTGCATGGCCCTGCCTATGTTTTTAACCAAAAAGCCACCGACGCCCTCTGTCTTGTTCCTGCTCAGGACACTGGAAGGTGTGATAAATCACCACCACATGGGAATTCTGCACCAATATCTTAGATCACACCAGATTTCTGCACAAAGCGTAAGGACACTGGGTGGGGGTCGGGGGTTGGGGGGGGGGATGTCACTTCTGAGGCCGGCCTGTCGCTAAGCTCAGCCACTTTTCTTCCCTGTTCCGTCACTTAAGTCCCCTCCTGGAGTTTACAACCCTGACCTGCCACCCTCACCAGGATCATGACGGAGCCAAGACGCACCCGCGGCCGACCTCCCAGAGTGATGGCTTTCTGGTTATGTCTACACGTCATGGAGGAACCTTCTAAAGGAGTTTCAGGAAGTTTATGTTTGGAAGCTGCGATTGTCACTTTCGTTCAAGGCCCAGCTTTATAATGGGAAACAGACACCTCACAGAAGTGCCAGGAAGGGGTCTGCTTTGAAACGTGTTCAAATAAAAGGACCGAGGAGAGCCTAGTTCTTATAAATATCGTAAAGGCACTTTGTTATTGACGGCGCCTGCCTCAGATTCGCTGTGGACTTGCAAGCCCCAAACTCATCCTGCCCCTAGGTGGCCGGGGAACCCAGCCCTTCTGCCTCCACACTTTGTTTTTCTTTTCTTAAAAAAAAAAAAAAAAAAAAAAAAAGCCGTAATGAGATGCACATTTAACAACATGTTTAGCTAATTGAATCTGTCCACGGCATAGCCCAATCCGGGCGCTGAGAGATAAGTCGGTCACCTGGAGCATGCCACAAAAAGGAGAGAAGACAAAGCCAGCAGCTAATAGAAATTGTTAATTGGGGAGGACGCCCCTAACCACGTCAGATCAAAGACGCAGATGGACTCTTCCCACCAAATGAATTCGCCTTTGAGCTCTTGGCGTTGGGTTCAGCACTCCCTATTATCAACTGGAAAGCAAAACGCTTTGTTTTGCCTGAAAGACGTTCCCAGATGGCACGTTCCCCTGCGTGCACCCCCTCGGTTGTGAGTCTGAAGGCATCGCGATCATCACCATCGTCAATCCGGATGGCCCAATCGCATCGAATCCAGCCTGTGTGAAAACACTTCACTTCTGACCTCCTTAACACCAGAGCCACCCCACACACCGCACACTGCACTTACCCTGGAGCGAGCGGGCGTGTCTGCCAGCGCCCATCCCCTGTGGCGTGTGGCTGCAGAAGGACAGCTGCCCCGTGCCCCGGCTCCACACCCCAGGTGCCCGCAGCGGCAGCAGCGAGTTAGGCCTGCGTCTCCGCACACTGGCTGGCTCTGGGCTGGGAAGTTTCAAGTTCCAGGCGGTCTGCATTCCCTTCTCCCCCTTCACACACTTAACCCTACCTTGTCTGGTCAAGAGAGATCCAGACAAAATCAACCTTCTGCGTCAAGAGCCGCGTCCGGCTGCCTCAGAGGTACAGAGTCTGTTTCTGGCTCCACCTGGCTTTCACCATAAACTACAACCAGCGGCCAAGACCCCAGATGCTGCGGCTTTGCAAGGGTGAGCGGGTGTTTCCTAACCCACTGGGCTTTTTTCCTCCTAGGCAGCAGAGGGGTGCACCTGCTCCAAGGAATTCAGGATGTCCAGCCCTCTGGTCTCTGGGGGGGTCACCCTCGGTGGGGGTTCCCCTGGAGAGTTTAACACTCAGACCCCAATCCAGGCTCAGCAAGGGGCACTGGTTGAGGGGGGGATTTCCAGCCCACTTCTCAATTCCGTGTGGGGACCCTCAGCCAGCCTTTGTGCTTTCAGAGCCCTGGTTTCCTCGTTCGTAGGAGATAAACAGCACCCAAAACTGAGCTGCAGCCACTGAGGCAGGCTACTGCCGGGCGGAGTGCAGGTGCATCAGTGATCCTGCCTGCCTTCCCCTGAGCCCTGAGCCGCCGTTCCATCCACTTAAGGCGTCCTGGGCTCTTATGAGCTTCCAGGGAAGCCGAGTCACAGGAATTTAATCATGGCCAAAATTTAGCCAATAAATAGCTACTGAGCGGCTTCATGCAGGATGGGGAGATGTGAGGCGTGGGTGCAGGAGGAGGCGTGGGCAAGTACCCCGAGGGCAGCAACAGGCCACGCCTTCTCAGTTAGGTCTGGAAGGCAGATTCGCAGCACCTTTTCCCACTTTCTACTTTCCTGTATTTTTGAAGTTTGCTACAATGAGCATACATTGCCTTTATAATCAGAAAACAGACATTTAAAAACTGTTTCAGAAGCCCGTCCTGACCGCCCCCTCATTTTCCCCAGACCCTCCTTCCATTGCTTCCACACTGCTGTTTTCACACTTGCCTTCTGATGGGCACCTCCCACGGCCCGAGCACCCCAGTTTCACACTCGCCTTCTGACGGGCACCTCCCACTGCCTGAGCGCCCCAGCAGCCCCCTTTACTCCCCTGAAGCAGGTGTGGCCAGTGAGCCTCTGGGAGGGAGATGTGCCTGTCCTTACGGGGCCTCCGGCCTGAGCGTTCCCCGTGCCTACACAAAAACCGGCTCTCGCTTCCTGGAAGCTTCTAGAAAGGCCCCAGCGCTGTGGTCGGAACACAGAGTCCCAGCATACCGGTTGGTGCACCCTCAGCCGCCCCTAAGTGACGGGTCTGACCTCGAGAACATGTGGGTGGGGCAGGGTCCACCCGAGTGACGCACTCCCCCCTCGAAGCCCCAGGCTGCTAGGACACCATCCCATTCTTTTGGGGGCTTCGTACAGGTCGTTGACCCCAGGAGGGCAGGAACGGCACCAGGTTGGGAGTCTGCAAGTGTGTGTGGGGTGTGACATTCATCTCACATGCACAGAGCACACAAGGAGTAAACAATTCTCATCCTTGGGTACTTCTCTTCCTGTTTTTTAAATTGAGGTGAAACTCACTGCACATAAAATTAACGTTTTAAAGTATGACACTGTAGGTGGCATGAGGCGCATGCTGTACTATGCCCTCTGTTTACTTCCAAAGCGTTTTCATCATCCCCCAAAGGCCACCCAATGACTGCCCATCCCCTCCAGCGCCAGACAACCACCCATGGGCCCCCATCTCCGCAGACCCACCTGCTCTGCCATGTCACAGGCATGCAGGTGGCCATGTGTGGTCCTCGCGTCTGGCTTCTTCCACTTCCATGATGTTCTCCAGACTGGCCCACACTGCAGCACGGATGAGGCCGTCATTCCTCTCTGGCTGAGTCATACTCCTTGGTGGGGAGAGACCCCATGTTGGGTAAGCAGGCATCAGTCCACCCAAGGACATCCGGGTTGAGTCCACCTTTTGGCCATTGGGGGAACTCTAGAGATAGAAGTGCCATTTTCACCCCGACCCACGGTGCTCCCCCAAAGTTTGAGCTGGAACCACCCACCTCTCAACGTGTCCAGACGGCCCTATTCCTCCAGCATTTCCGAGAACGCGCCTGGCACACATCGTCACCTGGTCTCGATCCCATGGAGGGACCCTGGGGTTGCTTCTATCATTGCTCAACGTTTACCGTCTCTGCACATGGCTCAGGAAGAAGGTGGGGTGGGGAAGAGAGATCTCTGGGTGATCAGGTTGTCTCGGGGCTCAGGACGCTGCTCTCAGTGTTGGTTGACATTGGTAGATTCCAATTTCTGGAGCCTCTGGCGGCTCAGATGAAATATCTAAAGTTGGCACAAATGCAGCCGTCCCCCAGCAGGGCCCCATCACCCTCAGGAAAGCCAGGGCATCTAGCAGGGAGCTGGGCAGCTCCATCACCCTCAGGAAAGCCAGGGCATCTAGCAGGGAGCTGGGCAGCTCCATCACCCTCAGGAAAGCGGGGGGGTCTGGGCAGCGGGGAGAGTCCCCTGTCATATTTTGGACATCCTGTGGACATCTGTTATTTGTGCAGAAGCATCTACATAAGATAGAAGCAATGTTTCGTGGAAGTTTCTTACAAACTTACACCAAGGACAGAGGGTCCTAGAGGAATTGAGGGGCTTGCTGTCCACTTTAAGTGGAGGGAATTCTTTTATTCCTTTACTGTCACTAAAGGTTGGATTTCAGAGCAAGCACTCAAGCGCATGGAGGAAGATGAGGGAGGGAAGATGGGAAGAGAGTGAGGAAATGTGGGCATCCAGTTCCCTGGCTGCGCTCTCAGGGGACCCTGGGGGACCAGCTGCTTAACAGGCAGATGGCTCTGTGAGTCACCGTCAAAGTGAGGACGTGGCTGAGCCCAGTTAACACTCAGGGCGCCCATGCACAGCTGGAGCCTGTGCACTCTCTTGGTGACAGCAGTGACCACATGGTGTCCTCCTGCAGGAACCACATGGCTGGCTTTTATTCTCTCTATCCTTGGGCAGAAAGAGGAGGCAGAAGCGATGAGTCCTGCCCTTCTACCTTTGAGTAAGTCAGAAATGTTTTCATAAGATAAAAGTTACAACTGAAAGAAACAGCAGGTCTGGGCATAAAAATCCTGCATTTTCAGCCTCGAGTGTGTGTGAGAGAGTGGGAGCTCAGGGTGTCTCTCCTGGGGGCCATGAAGCAGGAACAAAGGGCTGTGGGGCTGATGCCGGCCCCACTTCACATCCGTGTGCTGGGGCTGCCACAGCAAAGTGCCACAAACCGGGGGGTCCGTGTGATAGAAATTCACCCTCTCCCTCGCTGGAGGCTGAGTCTGAGAGTCAGTTGTTCCAGGGCTGTGCACCCTCTGAGGGCCCCAGGGAGGCCCTTTCCCACCTCCTTCAGCTCCCAGTGGCTCCCGGGGTGGGCAGCTGCGTGTTCAGAGCTCCCAGGTGTCTCCAGGGCTTAGCCAAGGCTGACACCCTGGTTTGGCACTAGGACTCTGATTAGGCATTTTGGACAAAGCATTTCCTCCACGGGGCAGACACAGAGCACACCCGTGGGTAATGGCATGCTCAACTTTTTAGAAGAGTCACCGGTCAAACACTGGCCACCCAAGTGAGAATCAGTGAGATTGCAAAGTGGTTGTCATTAGTGAGGGTGTCAGATGGCCTGGCATGTTTAAGTAACCAAAAGCAAGTCCTTCTCATACCTCGCATCTTAGAGGGGACATGCCAGTGCTGGTTAGAATTAAAACCCAAAGCAGGTCATTGATTCTGATAGGAGTGCCCTGACCCCAGGATCATTAAGAAGGGTTTCAGGGAGGAAAAACAGATGATATTGTCTGTCCCTGGTCCAAATCCATCCCCACTTCCATAGGAATTTTGTGCAGGTCTTTTATATGCTGCTATATTTTATATCTGTTGCTGTGTTGCTACACACCCAAAACTTAATGGCTTAAAGAGCAAAACTCACTTTTTATCTCTCACAGACTGTTAGCCAGGAAAGTGGGAAGTGCTCAGCAGGGCGGTTTTCCTCAGGGTCTCTCATGTGGTCTTATGTCAGCTTGGGCTGCATCACCTGAAGGCTCAACTGGGGCTGGTGGCTCCCTCACGAGGCGGGTGGGCTGGTGCTGGCTATTGGCTGAGGGCCCCAGTTACTCTCCAGGGCCTGCCTGATGTCCTCACAGCATGGTGGCCAGCTTCTTCTAGAGTGAGTGAGCCAACAGGCCAAGTGGAGGCTGCAATGACATTATAATCCAGCCTCAAGGGGAAGTCACACGTTGACCACCACCACACTCTATGCTGAGCACACAGACCAGCCCTGCTGTGTGGGAGGGGAGCACACACAGACAAATACAGGAGTTGGGGGGTCACTGGAGCCATCTGGGAGGCTTGCCACCATCACCTGTCCTGTTCCCTAAATGACCTGCATCCCCAGGTTTCCTATTCTTAGCATTGTGTGCCACCTTGAGGGGCTGGGGATGAGAAAAAGTATTGTTTTCAGACAGAAAGCGTCTCTTTTATATTTAGCAGCCCTTCCTTTAGTTTATCTCTTCCCTCTCTTATTTTATTTAAAAGTAGCAAGAGGCCAGGTGTAGTGGCTTATGCCTGTAATCCCAACACTTTGGGAAGCTGAGGCAGGTGGATTGCTTGAACCTAGAAGTTTGAGACCAGCCTGGGCAACATGGCAAAACCCCATCTCTATTTTATAATATTACTATTTAAAATAAATAAATAAATAAAATAAAGTACAAGATATGCCACCCTCAGTGCCCTCCTTGCAAAGCTTGCTAGCTTGATCATTCAGCTCATTGGGCCACTTTCTACATTACTGCAGTCCATGGTCTTGCTAATAGAATAAGAGCCCCTATTTCTGGAGGGGTTTGACTAAGCATTCTTTCCTGAAGTCTCCTGAAGCTGTAGTATTGCATCAGCTGGAGTTGCAGTCTCATTTGAAGGCCTGACTGGGGTTGGAGGAGCCACTTCCCAGGTCACTCCATCACACACTGGCCAGTGGTGCTGCTGGCCAGAACTCAGTTCTCTCCAAATGGACCCTGCCATGAGGCCACTTGAATATCACAGCATGGGGCTGGCTCCCCTCGGAGTGGACAGCCCGAGAGACCAAGACAGAAGCTGTGGTACCTTGTACAGCTCAGTCACGGAAGTTACACGCTGTCAGCTCTGCCACGTTCCACGGGTCACATGCATCAGCCCTGAGTCAATGTAAGAAGATGATAAACCCCAGGAGGCGTGGGTCAGTGGGTTATTCTTGGAGGCCACAGAGCTGTCTCAGCATTGTCCCAGAGGGGGATTCAGTGACAGGGCCAAAGGGATTCCAATGACTCAACCCAAGAATGACCAGATTAGACAGGACTGATCAAGATAAGATGATGAAAGGCCGGCTGACATGACACATGTGACAGGCCCTGGGCAGAGTCCCTGGATTGAAATCTCCACCCCAGCACTTCCCACCTGGGGTTTGGGCTTTATCCATT
Source organism: Pongo pygmaeus (assembly GCF_028885625.2). Classification (NCBI taxonomy): domain Eukaryota; kingdom Metazoa; phylum Chordata; class Mammalia; order Primates; family Hominidae; genus Pongo; species Pongo pygmaeus. Next base: position 85,400,828 of record NC_072391.2, on the reverse strand, counting down.
GGCAAGGCAGAGATAATAGTGAAACCCAGCCTTCTCCCACCCGTGTGCTGGATGATCAAAGGAGCAAACAGAAAAAAAAAAACAGGAAAGTGCCAAAGAGTCACACTATTATCATTTATTTTTGTTATTAGAATGATAAATCCCTTTAGAAATAGCTTTCTTGGATATAGTTAACATACTATACATTTCACCTATATGAAGTGTACAATTCACCAGTATTTAGTCTATTCAGAGTTGTGTGACCATCATCATTATAGAATAAGGTCTTATTGATGCTTGAGAGATGATGATGATGATGATGATGATGATCATGATGATAATGATGGAGACAGAGTCTGCTCTGTCCACCAGGCTGGAGTGCAATGTTGCTATCGTAGTTTACTGCAGTGTCCACTTCCTGGGCTCAAGTGATCCTCCTGCCTTAGCTTTCCGAGGACTCCAGGCATGAGCCACCACACCCAGCCGAATTTTTTTTTTTTCTTTTTTTTTAGTAGAGGTGAGGTTTTGCTATGTGGCCCAAGCTGGACTCGAACTTCTGACCTCAAGCAATCCTCCTGCTTTGGCCTCCCAAAGTGCTGGGATTATTTTTAGACCACAATGAAAAGTTCCAGTTGGTGTTACAGGAAGCAAGCCAGGGAACACTTGACCCCCAGGCTCTAGGAACCATCAAGGTCAAGCTAGAAAAGGGCATCGGCAAGAAGGGGTGTCTGGAGGCGTCAGGGCTGCGCTGTCTGTGCAGAGAGAATTCCACTGTGTGGAGCAGCTACGCTCCCTTGGGGTGGCTGGGTATGAGGGCTATGGCCTGTCCTCGAGGGTCCCACCTCTTCCCCAACTCCCAAGATTCAGGGGGTAGGACTTCCCCTGGAACCCTGGAAAGCAGGGAGCACCGACCGCCCATGGACGCCAGGAAGGAGGGAGTGTTGCTGCCTTTGGACCCTGAGAAGGAAGGAGCATTTCTGCCCGTGGATGCCGGGAAGGAGGGACCACCAGCCACCTGTGGACCCTGAGAAGGAGGAAGCATTGCTGCCCGGGGACCCTGAGAAGGAGGGAGCATTGCCACCCGTTTACGCGGGGAAGGAGGGAGCATTGCTGCCCGTGGTCCCTGGCTGCGTGCCCTCCCCTTGTCTCCTCCACCCAAGAGCGAAGTCGAAGCTGTTTTTCCAAAGCTCTGTCTCCCCCACCTCCTCCAGCTTCCCTCTAAGAGTTCCTGTTGGTGTCCTCCGCCCCCAGTCCACAGTCCAGGAGCCAAGAATTCGTGGCAGACCCCGAGCCACAGCTCGCCAAATCATTCGCTCATTGTTAGACATCTGGGGTTTTCAACTTTCTGTTTTCATAAAGGACAAGCTAAGTGCCCCTGGGCAGCGGCTCCTCTGGAGCTCCAGTCTGAGAACGTTGGGGGTGAAATTCTGTTCTCAGCTCCGCCCCTGCCCAGGCTGCTTTACCATCCCACGAGAGGCTGGAGTTGGAAGCCCCTTGACGTCCCGGCCTCCATGGGCATGAGCATCCCGAGCACCCAGACCTCGGCTTCTCAGTATCGTGTTCCATTCAAAGTGGCCAGGACTCCTGGGAGAACTGGCCAGCTCCAACCTGGGCAGGGAAAACACCAGAGACTTGTAGGAGATCGCGACCCTCTGGGGCTACGAGGCCGCACCAGAGCACTCAGGAGCCTGCTTGATGGGGAGGGTGGGGCAGTGGGAGCTGACGGTGCCAGGAGATGGCCTGGGGCACAAGCGGCCCCACAGCTCAGGCTCAGACAAGCAGTTGGAAGCCTGGCGCGTGTGTATGTTCCCATGGCTTTAAAGGACCCCCCACAGAACACGGATTAATCATAATAGAGAGAAAGGACAACGTTGCAGGGGAGCCTGCAGACACGGCATCAATTAAACCGTCAGCGTTCACGTCACCAGAGACAGCCCAGGGTGAGATTTTACACCCGCTGCCAGGACACCTGCGGAAGCGCAGCCTCACCCCCTGCTGTCCCTGCCCACCCAGGATCTCATCACCAGGAATCCACAGGCAAAGCAGTTCGAGTGCCCACAGCACGGAGGGGCCAGGAGCCTGCACAGGCTGACAGAGATGGAGGAGAGACGGCGGCTTGGGGGAGGGTGTGACACCCTCAGACTCCGCTCTCAGAACCTAGTGGGGACAGTGACCAGGCTGCAGTGGGGCCTCGCAGGGACCTGTCCATTCCCTGATTCTGACGGTGCTGAGGGCTTGTGAATGTCCTTGTGTGGAGGAAACACACCAAAGAGCCTGGCTGTGTGGACCGTGGTACAGCCCGGTTGCACACACTGCGTTTCCTGTACCATACTCGGCACTCTGGCCTCCTGCGCACTGCCTAAGTCTGCGTTATCTCTGTGTGTAACTCGGCCCCGCCCCGGGATCAGGGGAGGCTGATCCCCCACGGGCCTCTCCCAACCTGAGCGGCGCCCTCCTGGTCACTGTCCACTGCTGCCTGAGGCCCTGCCCCAGCAGAAGGCACAGGCTGGGGCGGGCCTGCAAGAGTGGCCAGCAGGGGCCTCCCAGGGTCGAGGCATCTGAGCAGCACCCTGCAGGACCGGCAGGCCCCTCGGGCCCCAGCACCCGCACAGGGCCGGCGATCTCGTGCATTCGAATGGTGCCGCATGGGCCGGGGTGTCCTGGGGGATCCTGTCGGGCGCCCTCCTCAGCTCTTCCACCTTCCACAGTAAGTACTTCAATAGTAGGGCTCATGGTCACCCCAAGTCCCCGAGAAGGAAAGAGAGTGACGCCATGGAGATGGGAGGCCAGCCCTGCGAAGGGCACCATAGTCCTGGGCACTACCTCTCCTGGGGAATGGGGGCTTGGGCACCTTCTTCTCCTCCTTCCCCCCTCCGTCCCTCCCTCCTCCCTCTCTCCCTTCTTTCTCCCTCCCTCCTCCCTCTGACTTATACCCCCAAATTGCCAGTATCGCCCCCTCCCCAGTTGCAACAACCCCAAACATTCAGATATTGATTTGTGTTTCCTGCTTGGGGGCAGAATCACTCCTGTTCCAGAACCACTGAGCCCCCCCATTCCCCCACGGGCAGGGACCCACCTCACTGCCCCCATGCCCATGAGGCTCTGGCCCCCACCCCCATGGCTGCTTGGTGAAATGACAGCCCTGCTCTGCCGGGAGCCGGGGAATAGGAAGGGGCTGGGGCAGGGAGTCCAGCTTGGGAGCCCTGTGAGCCCCTCTCGGAGCCTGGCCCTGGCTAGAGGGAGAAGCACTGGGATGAGACACACTTTATTCACACGGCACAGGATTGCCATCTGCAGTGCTTGTGCTAAACTCCAGCAAAAAGCAGACGCAGGCTTTCCTTCCTGGGTCCAGCCCGGGGCCTGGAATCAACTACGCCCACTGCACCGAGATCAGCTTTGAAAAGTCCCCATTGCAGACATGCGGCAAAGGCGGGGGGAAGCTGGAAGCTTTGCTAAGGCTGCTCTGCTGTGATCAGCCTGGCCTGGGGCGCCCTGGGGGATTCCTGAGCCGCCTCCTGCACCCCTCCCCGTCCTCCAGTATGAGGCCCTCACTCAGGCACGCCTGGCCCCTGGAGGCGGAGAGCCTGGGACTCCACGGAGAAGCCGTGCCCTGCGCCCACTTGGCCTGGATGGGAGCCCGGGCCCTGTGTGGTCACACCCGGAGGTCCTCGCCGGCAGCGGCGGGGGCAGACTCTGTGGGGGCACCCCCTCCTCCAGCAGGGCTGGCCCCAGTGGGGTGGGAGGGTGTGGTGGAGGGTGTGACCTCTAGGAGAAGCTTGGCCGGAGCAGCCCTGGGGGGGCAGCCAACTGCCGGGCAGGGGCTCCGGTGGCCCATTTCCCATGACAGGCGGCCTGGCCGGGAGGCAAGCACAGTTCCCACCACCTGGGCCCAGCTCCCCAGCTCTGGGCATTCAGATGGGCTTGTGGCCACCAGGCTGTCGGGTCCAAGGCGCCCTGTTGCTTATTCCAAGGGTTGGCGGCCAACAGGGTCTGAGGGCCACCGAACGGAAACGTGCCCCAACTCAGAACCCCTGGCCATGGGCAGGCGGCCTCAGCGCACTCCTCTCCTCTGGGTCCTTTGCCCGCAGTGAGGACTCCGCGCCCAGCACCTTCCTGTGGTAGAAATGAGGGAGTTTGAGATGAGATCAAGGCCGATCCAGGCCTTGCGTGGCTCCTGCTCACAGGATCCTGGGGACCGTTTCAAGAAGAGCCTCAGGACACGGAGAATGCTCAGTTCCCTGGCTGTCCCCGCCAGGCAAGAGGGCCTGGGGGTGGAGGGAATCCAGGGGCCACGGTCCTCACCCCACTGTCAGCGCCGGCAGACCCCAACACTCATCCCCCAGCCCCAGGCACACAACCCACCCTGCCACCCCTCGCCAGGCCCTGCCGGGTGTTCACCCGCTGCAGCAGCAGGCCGGGGAGGAGACGTGCTGGGGAGGGGCCCAGGCCTGGGCGGGCGCTGCCCTTCCTTTCACTCCCCTTCCAGGCAGTGCCTGCGCCCACCCCCACCCCTCGACCCCCCGCTGGCTGGGAGGAAATGAAATGAGCACAGGGCGGTTGGTGTCTTTGGTGCTGCTGGGGCGGAGTCAGGGGCCAGATCCCATCGTGAATTTGACAGAAAAGGAAATGGGCTCCGAGCGCAGGTGAGGCTCAGCCAGGGCTCCGCGGCTCTCACCCAAGAGCTGAGCTCCAGCCTTCCTGGCCCAGCTCTGTTTCCCGAGCTGTGGAAAATGCCTGTCCACCCGGCATGGCTGGGGGTAGTGCCTGCTTCCTGCTTCCCCCACGCCAGCCACGGGCCGGCTCCCCAGTCCTCTGTGGGAGGGTTGCTGGTCTCTGTTAAAAGCCCCCCGGGTGACTTGCATGCCGCCAGGGCCTGTGTCCCCGGGAGACACTCTGGGGAGGGGCCACCACAAGGAAACCTCAGTCCAAGCTGCCCAGCGGAGGCTGGGCATGGCTGTGCCAGCACAAGAAGGCAGGTAGGGGTCTCCGGGGCAGGCAGCTCTCCTACCGGCCCAGCCCCCTGTGTGAAGTGCTCAGCCTGGGTAGGAACGTGCTTCCCACTCAGCCTCCTCCAAGCCGCTGGAGGTCCCGCTGGTTCCCCAAATGGCTTCTGTCCTGAGCCGTGGGCTCCTGACCACACACCTACCTTGCACGGTCTGAACAAGAGTCTGCGCCAGGGACCCCGCTCAGGAGGGGCACAGAGGAAGCCAAGGGCCCACACAGGTGAGGGGTCTCGGGTCTGAGCTCACCCAGCCCAGGCTCAGCAGCAGCCTCAGAATTTCCTGGCATCTGCTTGCCTGTGTTGCAACCCAAGTGGGGTGTGCACGCTGCCTGAGAGAGAAAACACTCGGGGAGGATTATATAAGCACTTTCCTCCCCAGCACAGGGCCGTCTTGGGCACATTGAGACCAGACCATGTGCAAAAGCACTTCGGGAGAGTGGCAGGAGCTGAGCCTCCAGGGAGGGATTAACCCCTTCCGGGATGCTGGTGGCTCATCCTGGGGAACGTGGGGCTGGTCAGGATTGCAGGACACAGAGGGGCGGAGTGTGAATGTGGAGGCACCGGTGCTGCGTGATTTTCCACAAGTTGTCTAACCTCTCTGTGCCTTCATTGCCTGACTCGGCTGTTTCCAATGCAGCTGATTTTAACAGCACCTGTTTCATGAGGCCGCAGCCAGGATTCTGGGAGGCAAAGCACAGAAAGCCCTCAATGCGGTTTGAGGCTCCAGGCGACGCTCAGCTGATAGTAGCTGAAAACAGCAATTTCAGCCGCAGAGTCGCCCGCCCTGTGCACCACAAAACGAATAAGGCTTTCCAGCTTTGCTCGGATTTGTGGGGACCACTGGGTTTGGACTTTAGGAAAAGCTCATTTGCCTTTGGGCAGAAGTGACTGGAGCTGGGGTCACCCGAGGTCTGGGCAGGAACCTCTCGTTCGCTGACGCAGGACCTGGGGAGGGGCTGTCTGTGTGGGGCAGCTCTGGACTCAGACCCGTCAATACCTGTGAAACCTGTCAGGCTGAGCCACCATCCAGCAAGCGAAGAGACTGCAACTGGGCCACTGCGGAGTCACTTGGCCGCCACCCCCGGGTCCTCACAGCCCTCATGTGTGTCCCAACCACGAGCAGGCAGCCGACAGTGCACCCTGACAAGGCACGCGTGTACCATCGGGGACACCTCCTTCTTTAAAGTGACCGGACGGTGCCCAGGACCACAAGAACCAGCCTCGCAGCAGGGTGCCCAGCCTCCTTCCCCCTCCACTGTTAACTTTTTTGCCCAGATTCCAAAAACGAAGCTGCAGCTGAAAATAATTTCTTTTTCTTCTATAGCCCAAATGAACGATGGTGTCGAGATTTTCCCATCATAGAACTGCCGTCTCCATTTGTAGTAGGCCCAGGCGGTGACATGTCTGAGGTTGGGGTGCCTTGGGGCCAGAGCCCAGAGGCGAACCCACATTGGCGTCCTAGTAATGTGAACCCTCATAAGAGCTTCAGGACAGCAGAGGCAGTGGAGATGCCGGCAGGCAGGGAGAGACGGCCTGGCCAGCCCCTCAGGAATGAGCTTCAGTCCTATTTTAGCTCAAAATGATAAATCTCATCTCAGGCGGCTGCTTGTGACTCCAAGAGACCACCAGGCCCTGGTGATAGCCAGCAAGGTACCTGGCACATAAATCCCGCCCACCTGCCTGGCGTGGCTGGGAGACCCGCCCGGGTGCTGTCCGTCTCTCCCTCCCTCTTTCACTGCTCCCTGAAGGCAGCATCTAAAGAGGCTGAGGCTGTCCTGTCGCTGCCCCGACCTCTGGGGAGAAGCCCACAGTTCTGATCACGGACCTCAGACGGCGAAGCGCACAGGAGGCCTCGGGTGGCCGGGCTGTGCTGCTTCTCCCTGGACGGGCAGAGCTGGCACACAGGAGGTGCTTCACAGGTGACTAAGGAGGCACAGACCCGAGGCCTGGGGGACTGCAGTGTCCGGTGGATCCCAGCTGCGGCCATCAGGCCCATGGGTGGGAGATGCAAGTGGGCGGGGGACACTGCTGGGAACTCCCTTCACTGCACAGCCAAGAATGTGCGTAAGCAAACAGGGCGGGAGAGCTGCATGTGGCCTCGGGCAGTCACTCAGCCTCTCCGCCCGTTTTCCTGGTCTGTAAAATGGGCCGAAACGCCTGCCCCGTGCTGTTCTTTGGGCAGTTTCTATAAATGCTTGGCCCAGCCTCCCCGGCACACGGTTGCTACCTGGGTGACTGTTCTGTTATTTTCATCCCTGCCCCTGCTCTTTGCTTAGACTGACTTCCACTGACTCCGGTGAAATCAGCCTCCACAGGCATTTTGTCAGCCCTTGTTCGTCCACAACACAGCTAGGCAGGTGTGCTCACGGGGTCTGAGGCTTTCATGGACGTTAAATGTATGTCCCTGCAAGAAACAGGTTTCTGTACAGCCCCAGAGACCAGCAAGGTTAGGGGCTTGAGGGGCAAAGATCTCAAGGATGCTGGTGCCAGGGATGGGGCTGTAGTCACGGGGGTGTTGGGGAAGGAACACCTGCCCTGCCAGGACCTCCCACAGCCGAGTCCACTGAGAAGCCAGCCTGCAAGGCCTAGGGTGGGGGCACAGGGAGCCCACCCAGCAACACGGGGAGGACCCAGAAGTGGACAGAGAACCGCAGCGGCTCTATCACAAGGCCACACACGTGACACACATCTCTCGGGACCGGGACTTCAGCTCTTGGAGGGCCATTTATAGAAACGAGCCGTCTCCTTACACAGAGTTCACTACCCTTTGTTTCACGGATGTGCCAAAGTTTAAAATCAGGACGGTTTCCTTCCGCCACTGTGTAGAAATGCCTGGTGTTCTTTCAATGTGAGATGTCGTTTCCCCACTGGGTGGTGGTCTCGGTTCGTCCATCACACTCACGGCTGCTGGATCCTGATGGTCTCAGATCAAACCCCCCGGGGAAGATGGGCCGGGCAATCCATCATCCATCCGAACCTTCGAGCTGGTTGCGGCGAAGGTCTAGTCTGACTCCAGGGACCAGAGATGGAGGGGAGCTTGCCACAGCCCCCATGCCATTCTGCTGAGGGGCACCCCTGCCCGGTGCCAGGCTGACGTCCACACCATCCTGCTGTTCCCACCAGCTGAGCTGACCGCCTGCTGCCAAGCACTCAGAGAACTGACTCTGGCCCATCTTCTTGCAGCCGGGCTGCTGGGGGAGCCGGGCGGGCACCCGCCCATGTCGGGGAGCAGAAGGAGGCAAGCGTGGGGCGGGTGGGTGAGTGGATGTGGCTGGGGTGCCCATGGGGTTTCTTTTGATTACTTTGGCTGATGAACAGGGAGGCATCCCCAGCAGTGGAGTGGAGGTGGGGAGGCGGCATACAGGTTCAAGGCAAAGGGAAGGGAAGTGGGGCTGCTGGGCAGAATGAAGAGGCTGCCTGGAAGCCTGTGGTTTCACAGCAAAAATGCAAACAGGTGTGTGCTGCTTCTCCAGCTCTCAGGTACAGGGCAGGTGAAGGTTCATATCATCTCAGTTTGGGGCTTTGTCTAGGTGAGTCCTACGAGGTGAGTCCTCGGAGGTGCGAAGGGGTGGAGGGTGTGTCCACGCAGAGGTGTGCGCGGGTCTGGGCTCCTGGCCCGGCTGAAGGAGGGGCCAGGGGAGTCAGCTACAGGGGAGGCGGCAGAACAGGGGTCAGCGCAATGTGCTCTGCAATCCACGGATGCGGGACGGGGCTCCTTTAATTTAGGTCTGCTTTAACCTCTTTCAGGAAAGTTTTATGATTTTTTTCCCATAAACATCTTTTGCATCTTTAATTGGAGTTATTTCTTGACATTTCTATATCTTAAAGCTTTTTGAATGGCGGCTTTTTAAAGTTTCCTTTTCGCATGACTGCTGATGACAGAAACGCAATGACACCTTGTTACTGACTTTGATCCCCAAAAACGTACTGACATCTCTTAATATTTCCGATATTTATCCCTGGGAAATATTTTAGGTTTTCTTTGGAAATTGTTTGGAGTTTTCCAGAACACAGTGACATCACCTGCGAATAGTGGGTTTTGTTTTGTCTGTTCGTTTCCACAGTGTACCTCTGGCTTGTTTTCTTTCTCTGCTCCCAAGACCTCCACACAGCTGAACAGAAGCTGTGAGAATGGCACCCAGTCCTGCTCCCGATGATGGGGACGCGCGCTGTGGCTGCAAGGCTTCTGTGGAAACTCTTGATCAAGTCTAGGGAATTCCTTTTATTTTCTAGAATGCTTTTTTTTATTTTTTAAGAGTTGGCTGGGTGCAGTGGCTCACGCCTGTAATCCCAGCACTTCAGGAGGCCAAGGCGGGTGGATCACGAGGTCAGGAGATCGAGACCATCTTGGCTAACACGGTGAAACCCTGTCTCTACTAAAAATATAAAAAAACAGCCTTGCGTGGTGGTGGGCGCTTGTAATTCCAGCTACTGGGGAGGCTAAGGCAGGAGAATCGCCTGAACCCGGGAGGTAGAGGTTGCAGTGAGCCGAGATAGCGCCACTGCAGTCCGGCCTGGGCAAAAGAGCGAGACTCCATCTCAAAAAAAAAAAAAAAGAGAGAGAGAGACGGAGTCTCACCCTGTCACCCAGGCTGGAGTGCAATGGCGCGATCTCAGCTCACTGCAACCTCTACCTCCTGGGTTCAAGTGATTCTCCTGCCTCAGCCTCCCCAGTAGCTGGAATTACAGGTGCCCGCCACCATGCAAGGCTGTTTTTTGTATCTTTAGTAGAGACGGAATTTCACCATGTTGGCCAGGCTGGTCTCGAACTCCTGACCTCCAAAGTGCTGGGATTATAGGTGTGAGCCACCGTGCCTGGCCTTTTTTTTTAAGCATTTTTCTTGGATGCTGAATTTTCTCAAAAGCTGCGTCTGCCTCGGCCGTGAGGATCACATCACATGAATTTCTCCTCCTTTAATCTGTCAGTGTGTCAAGTCACATTGAGTGATATGCTAAGGTCAAGCCAAGCTGCAGTCACAGCCCAAACACGTGTCATGTTGAAAATCTAAAGGACTGAGATTGTTATATTATTGGAAACTGTTATGATTAATTAGAGAGCTTAAAAGGGTACAGAATACAAGATATGACACCTGATTGAATCCAGCCACAGTTAGTTACCAAATGAGATTGTTCACTGCTAGATTTGGTTTGCTAGTATTTTGCTTAGAATTTATCTGAGTAGGAGGCTGAGGCAGGAGAATCGCTTGAGCCTGGGAGGCAGAGGTTGCAGTGAGCGGAGATTGTGCCACTGCGCTCCAGCTTGGGCAACAGAGCAAGACTCCATCTAAAAAAAAAAAGAAAAGAAAAAGAAAAAAGAAAAGAAAAGAATGTATCTGCGTAAGATTGGGCTGTAATTTTTTTCTCTCTGCTGATGTCTTCAGATTTTGATGCCAAAGAGATGCTAGCTTCGAAACATGAGTTGGGGGATGTCCACCTCTTTCTGCTTCCTGGAAGAGCTTGTGAAGGAATGGAGTCCTTTCCTCCTTCGGTGTCTGGTGCAACACACATCATTTGGGATCTCTTCCTCCCTGTTTTCCAGTTCACCTCCTCCCTCCTCAGATGTGTCTCATCTGCTATTATACCTACATACTGAATTCTTAATTTTGATAATTCTGTTTTCTAGTAGTAGAGCTACTGTTTGGTACTTTTTTTTTTTTTTTTTTTTGAGACGGAGTCTCGCTCTGTCGCCCAGGCTGGAGTACGGTGGCACCATCTTGGCTCACTGCAACCTCTGCCTCCCGGGTTCACGCCATTCTCCTGCCTCAGCCTCCCAAGTAGCTGAGACTACAGGCGCCCGCCATCATGCCTGGCTAATTTTTTGTATTTTTAGTAGAGATGGGGTTTCCCCGTGTTGGCCAGGATGGTCTCCATCTCCTGACCTTGTGATCCGCCCGCCTCAACCTCCCAAAGTGCTGGGATTACAGGCGTGAGCCACTGCGCCTGGCCTGTTTGGTACTTTTTAAAAGTGTCCAGTTCATCACTGTGGGTCTGTTTCTATTCTCTGCTATTTCCATAGGTTTTTATTGACATTGTTTCCTATCCTTTGCCTCATTGTTTCTGTGTGCTGGATACCGTATTTGCAAAATTGCTCACAGACGTAATTCAGCATTATCTTCCTCCCAGAAAGATTAGTGTTTGCTTCTGCCTGGCAGCTGGGGACACCAGCCGTGCAAGACCACGTCAGTCCAGGATCATGACTGGGACGATGTGAAGCTGAATGGCAGCCCCGGGAGACTCAGGGTGCAGCCCTCCCACGATTCAGCCCAATGGGAAGGGGTACACTGGGGCCCTCGTCCTTGGCAGCCCCAGGTCCCAGTGCCCATCCCTCCGGCTGTGAGGCTGGCCAAGGCCCCACACACCCACCCAGGCAGCACTTGCCAGGGCAGCCACCAGCCCAGGAGAAAAGTGACCCCGGGCTGCCCCGATGCCCAGGCACTCTCCTTGCCCGGACCCTTGACTAGGAGGGCTGCACTCCCCTGAGACTCTCAGCACATTTGTACATTTCAGTCAGCTTTCCTGTTGACCCCAAGGAGGGCCAGCAGCACTGCCAAGCGGACACCCCCCAGGCTAGGCCCCCGTCCTTCCTTGCCTTCTTCTGGACAGACCATGTATTTTTCTAATTGTAGCTTTCCCCTCTACTAGCGTGGAAGTTACATATTCTGGGTGTAGCCTTTAACGGATAAGGGATCCTGAAGTTTCTTTTACATATGCTAATTCTTATCTTTTTCTCTTTTTAAGCCCCACAAGACCTCTTCTTTTATAAATCCAGTTTTTGGCCTGCCCACATATTTACCACTTTCTCTGCTCTTCCTCCCTTCCCCATCTCGGATCTTCCGTCTGGAACCGTGGTCCTGCCGCTTCATGTACAGTCTTACAGCATCTCCTAGTGCAGGTCTGCCCGTGGCCAGCTTTGGCCCTTTGTGTTTTAATTTTTTTTTTTAATTGAAGAATGACATTGTGAAGTGTGCAGATCATAGCACACCATCTGACAAAGTGAATACACGCAGACTGGGAAACAATGCCAGCCTCCCGGAAGCCCTCTGCCTCGCTTCTTCATCCCTGCCTCCTCACCCTCTGCAGAGAATGTCTCACCCACTGATGATTTCATTGGTTTCTGAAAGGGGCAAGACAGGATCACACTGCATGTCTGTGTCCCACGTCACGCACACGTGCAACTTGCTGGTGTGACTGTGGAAGCTGCGAGCCACTCCTTTATGTTGCTGCAGTCTTCCATGGGACGAGCAGCAACTCTGCGTTGGTGATGGGTGTCTGAGGCTCTCCAGGATCGAGCTCACTATGGCTGCCGAGGCCATCCTGGCGGTGTCTCCTGAAGCCCACTTGCTGTTTCTGATGGGTACACCCGACGTGGGCCGTTGCAGCCTCGGTGGCCTCAGCTCACTTGGCAGAAGGCACCACACCGTCTTCCACCCCACCAGGGTGTGCGGGAGGCCCAGTTGCTCACACCCTCCATGGCGCTGGCCTTTTACACCTTAGGGATTCTAGCGGTTTTCATTTGATCAATGAAGCTGAGCACTTTTTCATGTTTACTGGCCATTTGGAGGCCTTCTCTTAGGTGACTCTTCATGTCTTTGGCCTTTTTTCTTTTTTTGGTAGAGGGGAAAATTCACTAACTGTCAGATAACCCAGCAGCAAGGAAGGCAGGCAGGCTTCCGAGGAGGATCAGGAAGCTCTGGTGTCTGCTCCTGGCAGAACAGAGTCCATAAATCAACTCATACATATATAACCAATTTATTTTTTATTTTTTTGAGACAGAGTCTCACTCTGTCACCCAGGCTGGAGTGCAGTGGCGTGATCTTGGCTGATTGCAACCTCCACCTCCCAGGTTCAAGTGATTCTCCTGCCTCAGCCTTCCAAGTAGCTGGGATTACAGGCACGCACCACCATGCTTGGCTAATTTCTGTATTTTTAGTAGAGACGGTGTTTCGCCATATTGGCCAGGATGGTCTCGAACTCCTGACCTCAAGTGATCCACCTGCCTCGGCCACATTTTCTTTATCCAGTCTATCACTGATGGGCATTTGAGTTGATTCCATGTCTTTACTATTGTGAACAGTGCTGCAATGGACATATGCGTGCATGTAAATTAGTTCAGCCATCGTGGAAGACACATGTGGCAGTTCCTCAAAGACCCAGAACCAGAAATACCATTCGACCCACCAATCCCATTACTGGGTATAGACCCAAAGGAATATAAATCATTCTACTATAAACATAGCAATTTCCACAAAAATCTCTGCTTGGATTTTCACTGAAATTGCAGTGAATGTACCATTTAGAGAAAATGATCATCTTTATGATACTGAGGCTTCCATTCACCAAGACGCTACATCCCTTTTTGTCCATTCACCAAGACGCTACATCCCTTTTTGTCCATTCACCAAGACGCTACATCCCTTTTTGTCCATTCACCAAGACGCTACATCCCTTTTTGTTTTGTTCTGTTTTGTTTTAGGTTTTCTTCACTTTCCTAATATTTTATAGCTTTCTGTCCCAGACATCTTTTGTTAGATTTGTTTCTACATAGTTTAAATTTCTTAGTGTCTATAATATCATTTGTAAGTGATTATTACTGTTCTTTTCTGGAATTTAGAAATATAATCAGTGTTTTGTATGTTGGCCTCGTGGGCAGGAATCTTGTAAATTCACTTATTAATGGTTTGCTTGTGAGTTCCTTTGGATTTTCTTCACACATAACCATACTACCTGTAAATACTGACAGCTTCATTTCTAGTTTTAAAGCCTTTTAAGTTTTTTTTTTTTTTTTTTTTAGACAGTTTCACTCTTGTTGCCCAGGCTGGAATGCAATGGCACGATCTTGGCTCACTACAACCTCCGCCTCCCGGGTTCAAGCGATTCTCCTGCTTCAGCCTCCCAAGTAGCTGAGATTACAGGCACGCCCAGCTAATTTTGTATTTTTAGTAGAGATGGGGTTTCTCCATGTTGTTCAGGCTGGTCTTGAACTCCCAACTTCAGGTGATCCGCCTGCCTCAGCCTCCCAAAGTTGGGATTACAGGCATGAGCCACCACACCCGGCCCTTTTAAGCCTCTTTTCTTGCCTTGGTGTGCTAGCGCAAAGCAGTGAGGGGCAGCCATCTTTGTCTGTTACATCTCAGGGAGTGGTAGAGGGGGGTGGGGGCAGCTCTCCACTTTCCACCCTTGAGTGGGCTGCTTGTTGTAGATTTCTTATAGATACCTTTGATCAAATTAAGGAAGGTCCTTTCTATTCCTGGTTTGCTAAAGGTTCTCTTAACACATTTATGCCTGAGGTCGCCTACTGCTTGGCAATGAGCTCAAGCAATAGGATATAAAGAACTCCCACATGCTTGGTGTTCCAATAATGGAACACTAGGCATAGTTCATCATGAATGGGTGTTGAAGTTTACAAATTACTTTTCTGCATTTATTAAGATAACCATATAGTTTACCTCTTTTGTTAATGGATTACATTGACTTTTAAAATATTATACCAACCTTGCATTCCTGAGCCTAACTTGATCATGACATATTATCCCTCAATGTCACTGGATCAGGGTTATTCATATGTTGTTTAGGGTTGCTTAGGATGTTCAAGAGAGACACTGGCCTGGATTTTCTGTTTTTCTTTGAAACATCCTTGTCAGGGTTATGCTGCCTCATAAAACAAGATGGTAAATGAGAGTCTCATGTTTTTTGTTTTTTTGTTGTTGTTTTTTTTGGTTCTGTGGAAGACTTTTAAAAGACCGTTATTCTTTCTTAAACATTTGGAAACACGTAACATTGAAATGCTGAGCCTGTAGTTTTTCTTTGTGACAAGATATAGGTAAGATTTCTGAAACACAGGGGCTAGTAAGATGTTCTATTTCTTCTGATAGCAGTTTTTTCCTAGTAATTTGTCAATTGCATCTAACGTTTCCCACTGACTTTTGAGACAGCCTCAAGTTTTTATGTCTGAAGGGTTCGTAGATTCTGACTGTAATTTGTCCTTGCTCTCTTTTTTCTGACTAGTGTACCAGGGTTTTCTCAAGTGTACCAATCTTCTCAAAGAATCCAATTTGGTTTTGTTGGTTGTAACTACGTTTTGTGCCTCATTTCCTTAATTTTTCCTTGTCTTTAAGCTTTTCTCTAATACAACTGTCAATGTATTCCCCGAGTTTTGATCAATTTGCACTTGTCATTCAATTACAAATACCTTCACATGTCCAGTTTTCTTTCTTATCTGACCTAGGGGTTATTTAAATGTTTGTGATTTAACTCCCAAACATTCAGGGATTTTTCTACTTTTCTTCTCATTAATTTTTGCCTTAATTCCATTTGGTCACAAAACATATTCTGCAAGCCCCCATCCTGTGGCGTTGAGGTGACTTCACAGTCTAGTGGGTGGCAATTTGGAGAAGAGCACATTCCCTGAGGTTGCTGGGCGTGACATTCCTTACACGTGGCTTGGGTCAAGGTGTTCGTCACCTTGCTGCAGTACCTTGCATCTCTACAAACGTTTTCTATGCCTTGTTTCTGAAGTGTTTGTCACAGTGAATTCCAGGACTTAAAATTGCACGACCCTTGGCCGGGCATAGTGGGACATGCCTGTAATCCCAGCTACTCGGGAGGCTGAGGCGGGAGAATCGCTTGAACCCAGGAGGCAGAGGTTGCAGTGAGCCGAGATCACACCACTGCACTCCAGCCTGGGTAACAAGAGCGATACTCCGTCTCAAAAACAAAAACAAAAACACAAAAAAACAAAAAACAAAGCCAGGCGCGGTTGCTTATGCCTGTAATCCCAGCACTTTGGGAGGCCGAGGCAGGCATATCACGAGGTCAAGAGATTGAGACCATCCTGGCCAACATGGTGAAACTCCATCTCTACTAAAAATACAAAAATTAGCTGGGCGTGGTGGTGTGTGCCTGTAATCCCAGCTACTCGGGAGGCTGAGGTAGGAGAATCACTTGAACCCAGGAGGCACAGGTTGCAGTGAGCTGAGATCACACCACTGCACTCCAGTCCGGGCGACAAGAGTGAAACTCTGCCTCAAAAAAAAAAAAAAAAAAAATTGCACGGCCCTTCCAGCCTTTTTCTGCAGGGCAATACAGGGGCTTTAAAACAATTCACCTCCCTTCGTCCATGGCCCAAGTTACACAGTAATGATGTTTTCCAGTATTTTGTTTTTAAGATTTCAATGAAACGATTTATGTATGTTTATTATTCTTTGTCCATCGCTCCATCTTACTCTAGGCACCTCCCCTGGATGCATACTCCTGCTCTTGAAGAAAAATTCCTAACAATTCCCTGTAAAGGAGGTGTCATTGGAAATGACAGCTTTTTTTTTTTTTTTTTTTTTTGAGACAGGGTCTTGCCCTGTCACCCAGGCTGGAGTACAGTGGTATAATCATAGCTCACTTCAGGAACTCAAGTAGCTGGGACCACAGGTGTGTGCCACCACACCCAGCTCATCGTTTTTGTATTTTTTTGTAGAGATGGGGTCTCACTGTATTGCCCAGTCTGGTCTCTAACTCCTGGGCTCAAGCAATCCTCCCACCTCAGCCTCCCAAAGCGCTGGGATTACAGGCATGAGCCACCGCACCTGGCCTCAATTCTTATTTATACATTCTTTTTAAGTATCACCTAATTCTTTATTTTTGTAATTTTGAGATAATTTATATGCCAACAAATTCGCCCTTTTAAGTGAAGGATTCAGCGACTTTCAATTCCACAACATTCTAATCACCCAAAAAGAAACCCCATGCCCACTCGCAGTCACCCCCGATCCTGCCTCACCCCAGTCCCTGGCAACCACGAACCAGTCTCTCTGCAGTTGTCTTTTCTGGACATTTCATATCAATGGATTCAAACAGTAAGTGGTCCTCTGCACGTGGCTTCACTCGGCACCGCTCCCCCGAGTGCTGGTCACGCTGCAGCACGCATCCACGTTCCGTTCCTTCACGTGGCTGGATGACGTCCTATTCTTTGGAGACTCTGCTCAGCACGCATCCACGTTCCGTTCCTTCACGTGGCCGGATGACGTCCCATTCTTTGGAGACTCTGCTCAGCACGCATCCACGTTCCGTTCCTTCACGTGGCCGGATGACGTCCCATTCTTTGGAGACTGTGCTCAGCACGCATCTACGTTCCGTTCCTTCACGTGGCCGGATGACGTCTCATTCTTTGGAGACTCTGCTCAGCACGCATCCACGTTCCGTTCCTTCACATGGCTGGATGACGTCCCATTCTTTGGACAGTCAGCTTTGTTTCTCCCTTCATCTGCTGATGGAAACCCAGGTTGCGTCTACCCTCTGGCTGGTATGAGCCGTGCTGCTGGGCACATCCAGGCACAAGTGCATGTGTGAGCAGCTGTCTTCAGAGCTCCAGGGTGGATCCCCACAAGTGGAACTGCTGGGTCAATTGGTGGCGTGTCACCAGCATCCTGAACAACAGGTTCACTGAAGACCCAGCCCCACACCTAGAGCTCCCTCCTCTGCACCAGTGGCTCCCCCTCCACCCAGCACCCAGTGGGGGCCCACGCCTGCTGCCTTGCTTTCATCCCATCGCAGGCATCTGTCCTTTCTCTCTGGCTGCTGTCAAAATTATCTTTGCCTGTGATACTTGCGTGTGTCGAGGCAGAGACTGATGTTCGTTTCTCCTTGGAGTTCTATTCTACTTCCTGAATCCTTGAAATGCATCTTCCTTCTGTTCTCTCCATTCTCTCCTTCTGGGATTCCAATCATACACGTGTGGACTTGACTTTCTACACCCTGCCTCCCAGCTGGTCCTTTCTGTCTCCTGGAGAGTGGCCAAGCTCCGGTGAATTCCCGGGAGGCCTCGGCCCGGCTCCTTGTGGTGGCCATCTTCAGAGGCAGCCCCACCACGATGGAGACGCAGAACCCATGAGCGCCATCCCCCTTTCAAGAGCAGCTCATCCAAGACCCTCACCCCCAAGGGGACCCGGCCCAGGATCCTGACGGGGTGGAGCTGGAGCTACGACCGTCTGGATGGCGACGCAGAACTCCTCCCAGAGAAAGCACAGAGAGGCCCCGCTCTAAGTCAGCAAACACGACTCCACGTAGGCCCTTCCCAAGCCCCTAACGTAGCTGCCACAACGGTGTGGGTGAAGCAGGCCAGGCACGGCTGGTCACCAGGGATTCAAACTGCCTCTGGCTCTTCTACTTGCAGATATTATCTCTGCCTTAAAAAAAATGTGTGCTTTGCTGCGTCTACTGCGAGAATGAAGACCATTCTCAGCAATCAGACTGTCGACATTCCAGCAAATGTCGACATTACTCTGAAGGGACGCACAGTTATCGTGAAGGGCCCCAGAGGAACCCTGCGGAGGGACTTCAATCACATCAATGTAGAACTCAGTCTTCTTGGAAAGAAAAAAAAGAGGCTCCGGGTTGACAAATGGTGGGGTAACAGAAAGGAACTGGCTACCGTTCGGACTATTTGTAGTCATGTACAGAACATGATCAAGGGTGTTACACTGGGCTTCCGTTACAAGATGAGGTCTGTGTATGCTCACTTCCCCATCAACGTCGTTATCCAGGAGAATGGGTCTCTTGTTGAAATCCGAAATTTCTTGGGTGAAAAATACATCCGCAGGGTTCGGATGAGACCAGGTGTTGCTTGTTCGGTATCTCAAGCCCAGAAAGATGAATTAATCCTTGAAGGAAATGACATTGAGCTTGTTTCAAATTCAGCAAGCCACAACAGTTAAAAACAAGGATATCAGGAAATTTTTGGATGGTATCTATGTCTCTGAAAAAGGAACTGTTCAGCAGGCTGATGAATAAGATCTAAGAGTTACCCGGCTACAGAAAGAAGATGCCAGATGACACTTAAGACCTACTTGTGATATTTAAATGATGCAATAAAAGACCTATTGATTTGGGAAAAAAAAAAAAAAAAAAATGTGTAAACAGTAGGGCCTGCCCCTGTGGCTGCAACTTTCTCTAAGGACCCCAGGACTGTGCCTTCTGGAGCTGGCAGAGCTCTGTGGTTTACGAGAACAAGAAGTTCCACAGCTGTGTCCTAAACCAGGTTTCCCCTCGACAGTGCCTATGACATGGAAACAGAACTGACTGTCCCGGGGTGCCCACACCTACCGTCTGCACAGTGAAGAGGGCAGCAGCATGGCCTGAAGGCCAGCGAGCCCGACCCCCCAGGGACAGGCACTCTCTGGCGAACCGTCTCACAGGAGGAAAAGCGTAAGGCTGCTGTGGTCATAAATACATTTTATTTCATTAGAAATGCATAATTACAGTGTTTGAGAGCATTTCCCCTAGAAAAGTAGGTCAGCAATACCCCATCGGAACCGAGAGCTGGCTTTGCAAACACCTGCCTCATGACACTGGACAGAGCACACAGCAAAGGGCTCCCGTCTCATGACACTAGACAGAGCACACAGCAAAGGGCTCCTGCTACTCCCCTGGGATTTTTTTTTCAAATTTTCTTTTTTTGTTATAAACACCATAGCAAATTAAAAAAAGCTGTTTAAACAGAAAAATATCATAGTTCTTGATTTCCCGCGCATACGCGATGCTCTCCGCACTGTGCCTCCCCTCGTCCTCCAACACCAACATCATGACTCAAACGAAAGGGGTCTCCGGCTGGGGGCGGCGGCGGCTGCTCTTTCAGTTGATAGGATGCTCTTCCCCGCGGAGGCAGCAGCCTTCAGACGCACTTCAGCAGAACAGGTGCAGCCGCTGCCTGTGCCGAGGCCGCGAGAGCAGGGCGCGTGGGGGCCGGGCTGTAGGCAGAGCCCGCGAGGGGCTCCTGGTGCCGGGGGCTCCTGGTGCCGTGGGCACCGCTCACTGGATCTGGATGGCCCCGTGCTCGAGCTGCATCTCCGGCTGTAGCGTGGGCTGCAGGGCTTCGGCCGTCTGCAAAAGGGAGAAAGGAGGGACTTTCTAGAAAAACAGCCAGCACTGCATGGCCAGCGGGTGTCATGAACAGCCAGTGACTTTAAGGCAGAATCAGAAACACGCACACAGGAGTGCGAAGGAGCCCTGACGGCCCCGAGGCTCACCCGACTTGGTACAGAACGCCTGGCTCCCAGCGGAACGACGAGCCCACGACCCTGGCGCCCAGGGCAGCTCGGGCACACCCAGGCCCCGGCCTGCCCCCCACATGGACTCGGTCACCCGGGCCGGCGCGGCAGCTGCTCCTGCCTCTCCAGCCCCAACCTGCTGCCTCACTGGGAAGTAACCTGGAAGTGGAGAATATCCCGGCCCTCCCTAAGATTTCCCTGAAGCTTCAGGTACCATTTTGCCTTCCTATCAACACTGTCCCAATGTTTCAACAAAGGATTTTCGGGGCAGCTATGTTTCTTCCCTCAAAGATACAAGTTCTGGTCAATGAGTTACAGATATTAAAAGGACTTTAAATATGAAATCACAGCTTTATCTTAAAATGAGTTAAAGGAGGTCGGGTGCAGTGGCTCATGCCTATAATCCCAGGACTTTGGGAGGCTGAGGCGGGTGAATCACTTGAGGTCAGGAGTTCAAGACTAGGCTGGCCAATATGGTGAAACCTCGTCTCTACAATAAATACAAAAATTAGCCGGGTGTGGTGGTGCAGACCTGTAGTCCCAGCAGCTAGGGAAGCTGAGGCAGGAGAATTGCTTAAACCCAAGAGGCAGAGGTTGCAGTGAGTCGAGATTGCACCACTGTACTCCAGCCTGGGCAACAGAGCCAGACTCCATCTCAAAAAAAAAAAAAAAAAGTAAAGGAAAAATATATAGTCATGGAATAAGTCAGTCATCCTCCAGCTCAGCCACGCGGAACATGCCCCAAGTGGAGGAGCCCACTCTAGGGCTTCCGTGCACACTCCCTGAAGCTTCAGCTGGAGGGCACAGGAACCACAAAGGAAGAGCCAGGAGAAGCCACGAGCCCACGGCCGAGCCCACGGGAGAAGAGGCCTGGCAACTTCTACTATAGTTAAGGTCCTGCTTCATTTTATTTTTTAGAGATAGGGTCTTGCTCTGTTGCCCAGGTTGGAGTGCAGTGGTGCAAGCACAGCTCACGGCTGCCTCGACCTCATGGGCCCAAGTGATCCTCCCACCTCAGCCTCCCAAGTAGCTGGGACCACCAGTGCACACCACCACGCCTGGCTAAATTTTTTTGAGATGGAGTCTCACTCTGTCACCCAGACTGGAGCACAGTGGTGCAATCTCGGCTCATTGCAACCTCCGCCTCCCAGGTTCTAGTGATTCTCCTGCCTCAGCCTCCGGAGCAGCTGGCATTACAGGCACCTGCCACCATGCCTGGCTAATTTTTGTATTTTTAGTAGAGATGGGGTTTCACCAGGTTGAGCAGGTTGGTCTCGAACTCCTGACCTCAGGTGATTGGCCTGCCTCAGCCTCCCAAAATGCTGGGATTACAGGCATGAGTCACCGTGCCCGGCTCCAGCTAATTTTTTTACGTTTTGTAGAGATAGGGGTCTCGCTACGTTGCCCAGGCTGGTCTTGAAGTCCTGGGCTCAAGCAACACCCCTGCCTCGGCCTCCCAAAGCACTGGGATTACAGGCATGAAACACTGCACCTGGTCCAGGTTGTGCTTTTTCAAGACAAATGTCAAATGACACTCGACATATACTGTTCCCCGGATGGAGGAGGGCCTTCCAGGGTGGGATGAGGGGTCAGTACGGGGACTGTCTCCTGAGGGCCCGGCCACAGCTGGGAAGGCCTAACGGGAAGGGGCGAACCTCAGCTGCCCTGGAGGAGCTACACCAGGGCCATGGGAGGCTGGGGTAGGGGGGCCACTGCCTGGGATGCAAAGCCCCTTCCCCCAGACAGCTGGAAAGGCAGCTGGGGACGTGGGTGGGTGGGGACAGTGGGGCACAGGCCTGGGCTGGCTGGGAGGGACTCACTTGCCCTCCAAGGACAGTGGCCAGACCCATGTTCCGGGCAGAGGCTGGTGGAGGTGCTGCCTCTGCTACAGATGGTTCAGGGAGCCTATGACACCCACAGGCCACCCTGCATTAAGACAAGTGTCTTCCCCTGCAAATGGCACCCCCCTACCCTCCCAACCCACTGCTCCAGGGAACAGGCCCCACTCTCCACTTTGAGGATTGGCCACCCCCACAGGCCAGCCACCTGCCTTCCATCCTAAGGGAACCCCAACTTCTCAGAGCCAGGCCCTCACAGCTGAGCCACAGGTTTTCCTAGAATTAGCTCAAGCGCGTGACCCTGCTCTGACCCATGCAAGATGCAAGGCTATTCCCAAGCATGACTGGGGTGGGGGCTTCATGTGGATAAGGAGGCTCAACCAGAAACCTGTCTCTGTTGGGTGCAGTCACGCCTGCGGAGTCACCGTGAAGGCCTTCGGTCACTTCCCAGTGGGGCAGAGCTAGCCTGAGGACAAGCTGAGATGGTAAGGCAGAGAGCTGAGCCCTTGGTGACAATCTAAGGCACCCTGCAGCTGTCTGGCCTCAGATGGGCAAACCTGCTCACCACCAAGTCCAACCACGCTGGGGTTTTCTGCAGGGAAAGCGGCCCGTTAAGCATGCCGTCTTCCTTGGCTATTACAATGGATCCTAATTAAATCGTTCATCTGGGGCCTGCCAGGGAGGGCATGGTGACAGAGAAAGCTTACAGGAAGCTAGGGGTGTAAACACCAACCATGGGACACAGGTTTCTTCAATTCTGAAATCTGAAAATGACCAGAAACTTATAATGCAGCAGGACGCCCTCAGGCATGGCCCCCACATCTAGTTTCCTGGGCGCTGACCTCACTGCCCTCCTGCAGCGCTCCTATCTGGAACGGCACGAGGGGCCGCCACGCGTCCTCAGCATGGGCTGAGGCAGCCACGCCTGACTGTTCTTCACGGACAGGCCAAGGTTCACACCACATAAAATAAGCGCTGCCGAACGAGTTTGCCTTCACCATCCCACCCACCCCCTCCCCGCTGCCTGCGCGTTCTGTGCCCATGGCCCTCACGTGCTTCCAGCCCATCTCCAGTGAGGTCAGCGACAATGTGGAACCAAACACCACGCAGAGTACAGGGCGTGCCTCTGCGGGGGCCACCGCATCCACGGGCACAGAGTACAGGGCGTGCCTCTGCGGGGGCCACCGCATCCACGGGCACAGAGTACAGGGCGTGCCTCTGCGGGGGCCACCGTGCCCGTGGGCAGAGAGTACAGGGCGTGCCTCTGCGGGGGCCACCGCATCCACGGGCACAGAGTACAGGGCGTGCCTCTGCGGGGGCCACCGCATCCACGGGCACAGAGTACAGGGCGTGCCTCTGCGGGGGCCACCGTGCCCGTGGGCACAGCAGGAAGGCTCAGGCCAGAGGAGGGGCCAGGAGGAGGGTCTAGGAGGAGGGGCCAGGCCTTCTACAGGACACGGGTCCTTAAACTCTGGGCCCGCAGCTGCCCCGCTGTGAAGAAGACGTGAGTGTCAGGTGAGCACTGACATCATCACACGGCTGCCGCGGCTGAGGGACCACAGAACCGCCCAGCCTGGCGACTGGCGCACCCTCGTGAGCGTGAGCTCTACTGAGCCCAGCCCTCTCCTCCCGAGGGCTGAGGGGCACACCTGCCCTCAGCAGTGTCCAGGTAGCAGGGAAAGGCTGCTCAGATATCTAGGATTTTAATTCTAAGCATTGAAGGCAGATGGCATCAAGACACAAGTGGATCACCAGAGCTGCGTCCACAGAAAGGAGAGAAACAGACCCAAAGACAGCAGCCAGAATGTTCCAGAAGGGCTGGGCAGCAGCCAACCACCAGGCTGGAGGTAGAACAAGGACAAGGTCCCCGTTGGGCACATTCCCAAAGCAGGTGGCACGGAGGCTGCGGGGCCAAGACTGCTCCTGGATGCGGGGCCACCTTCCGCCTCCTGTGTTCAAACAGCCCACGGCATCACAGGGCTCTTGTCTGGGCCTCGGCCACGCTGGAGATTTCAGCACAGCCTCACCCTCAGGGGCTTCCGCCTGCGAGGTATGGAGATGCTGGCCATGAACCCGTCCGGCCATCCACCGAGCACAGCAGCCCTGCGCTTTGTTTTGGCGGACGCTAGGGTCACAACAGCCCAAGGTGCTGGCTCTGCCCCAAGCTAAGACCTTCAACGAGGGGCAGGGAGCTCTTGGGCTAAAGGGGCCCCCATGCTCCCCAGCCCACAGGAAAGGGCTATGTGGAGGGAGGACAGGGCAGAGCTTCACTTCTGCCCCTGAATTTACAAACATTTCCACAGGACAGTCTCAAGAATCAGTTGGAATTTGGAACTGGGGCAGGATCTACCTTCTCACCTTCACGTTCACGGCGAGTGTGAGACATAGAACCCTCAGATGGGCATCCGTGTCCAATCACGTGCCCTCCACACGGGAAGAGTCACGAGAAAGCCCCGGGGCCATGTGTGCCCGGTGGCAGCAGCAGGCGGCCGTGCCATCACTTCAGTGTCCCGGCGCGGGGCCCCAGACTCACCTGCGCCCCGGCCGTGTGGTCACTCACAGGCGCCAGCTGCACGTACTGAACCTGGATGTCACTGCCCTGGAGTGGCGACCCATCCACGCCCGCCGCAGCGGGGTCCGAGGAGGCCACGGCAATCAGCTGTGCGCCCTGCAGCACCTGGAGGGAGAGACACGGGGGCCCGTCAGTGGCGTGGCCCACAACCCACAACCCACATGGCTCCACAGACCGTAGACCCCAGCCCACAGGCGCTGTCCCCTGAGCAGCAGGGACACGGCCTCAGGGCCACACCGAGGACTCTGCGGCACATCCTGTCTCCCCATCACTCTTGAGTCACATCAGATCCAGTGAGAGAGTGCCGTCGAGTCTCTGCTGGATCTGCAACTCCCCCCTCGAGCACCTACAGAGCGGACAAAAGGGAAAAAAAAAAAGCAAGGCAGAGTTTCCACATTGAGAGAGAGCAACAGCAAATGCCACAGAGCCTCCTGGAAAATCCCAATGGCAACCATGAAGAGCACAAGTGCTCCCAGAGTGCCACTCAGGGCTAAAATCCGAGCCAGGACCATGAGCGTGAGGCTGAGACCCAAACCCTCCCCATTCCCAAGGCAGAGTGACCTCAAGGGCTCAGGGAGAGCAAAGGAGCTGCTGGTGGGCACTGAGAACCCAGGAGAAGCTCGCAGGAAAGCGAGGCCCAGTTCCAAGAGAGGCGGAAGTGAGTCCTGGTGGCAGAGAGCCCCGCTGGCCCTCCCGACCTTGTACCGCCTCCCAGAGTATGGGATGAGAATGGGGGATAGGTGAGGCCCCTGGGTGGGCTCTGGTGACCCCATCGCCTGTAAGCACCCAGGCCCACTTCCCAGTCAATCCTCCGGGTGCTCCAACATCCAGGCAGGCAGCTCCAGTGTCAAGACGGCCCAGGCAGGCGAGTGGGCAGCCCCAGCCCTGACGGCACTTGACACGAGCCATGGGGTCTTCACTTGGGGTTGCATCCCACTATGGGAGGGCCAGGAGACGCATCCCACAACTTCCACACGGAACCGCACTCTATGCACTGAGGGTCTCACCGGTGGCCCTGGGAAGAGGAGCAGCCCCTGTCGCAGGGTGCCCCACCCCATGGAGCCTGGCTGCGGCAGCCCCACCGTGGGACCTGCCCTGGACAATAGCAGCACTGCACAGAGCAAACACGGCCCCCTCAAACACACTGCAGAGACAGCCCCGGACCAGGGCTTTCACCTATATGTGCTTTTAAAAATAGTTATGTTTCTAAGCAAAGTTCACCTGCAATACTAGAAGACAAGCCTTTTAAAGACACGAAGTATAATTCACTCTACATTGAGGTTAGCAAAGTACGGCGCCCAGAGCAAACCTGCTGGCTGCTTTTGTACAGCTGTGAGCTGAGAATGGCTTTTAAATGATTTTTAATGACAGAAAAAAAATGCAAAAAAATATTTTGTGCCACATGACAATTCTAGGAACCTCCATCTTCAGTGAGCATCTACAGGCCTGCAGGCCCCCCACGTGCTGGCCTGTCACGACCCAAGGGCCGTGGTGAGCAGCTGTGATGAGACCAGGTGTGCCCCCCAAAGCTGAAAACCCATCCCCCCTGGCCCTTTACAGACAAGCCTGGCAACCCTGCCAGCCACCACTTGCGAGCACACCAGCCTCAGGGACCAGCCTCGGGGGAATAGCTGAGCCATCAGAATGAACCTAAGGAGCGGTCGACCTTCTGCCTTGGGATTTTGTTGTCTCAAACAGATGCTATACAAGAAGGAATATGGCTTGAGTCAGATGTCCTGCTGGACTCTGGGGTTTCTTTACCCGACGGCCCCTACTGCAGAGGCCCTCTGAGTCCAGGTGTCAGATGCCAGCCCGACACGGTCCTAGGGATTAATTCATTGTGCATCTGGCCCTTGAATACCACAAGGGTTAGAGGCACTGACCCCTTGTGCAGCTGAAGTCATGTACAGCCTTTGACTCCCCAAAACTTTACTAATAGCCTGTTGACCAGCGGCCCCACCGACAGCAGTCAATGAGCAGGTATTTTGTGTGCTGTGTGTACCATCACCTGTATTCCTCTAATAGAGTAAGCGAGGGAAAACGTGGTATTCAGAAAGGCACAAGCGAGAGGAAATATGGCTGCCATTCATTAAGCGGAAGTGGATCTTTATTAAGTGGAAGTGGATCGTCATCCAGGCCTTCGTCCTCACCGTCCGCGTGCTGACTGGGGCTGGGGGGAAGAGGAGGAACAGGAGAGGCTGGCCTTGCTGTCTCACGGCAGCAGAGGCAGGAGAGATAGAGGAGGTGGAAGAGGAGGCAGGCACACTCAGTATAATTTTTACTGAAAAAAAAATCCGCGTATAAGTGGATCCTCATAGTTCAAACCTGTGTTGTTCAAGGGTCAACTGTAGTCTTCTTCCAAGGAACAAACGTTAATCTTTTGGTGATGGACAGAAAGAGCAGAGCATTGTGAAATGCGTGCATTGACATCAGAGCGCTGACAAAGGGGCTGCTGGCCCTGGGATCCAGGTGCCATTTACAGATGAGAAAGTGAGACCTGGGCGGGGTTAGGAGCAGTTTAGGGGCTGGGCTTCCATCACACAGCAGGTGGGGGCAGCGTCCATACAGGAAGCACCTGGGTCCCCGAGGCACTCTCCTGGGCCACCACCGTCCATAGTGGAGCAGCACGATTACCCTCTGGCTCCCTCCAGCCTGCGGTTCTTCGGTTCTTCAAGAGGGAGCGGAGAGAGAAGGCAGGGACTCTGTGAGGGGAGGGCTTGGGCGTGGGTCTCTCAAAGTCCTTAGAAAATACAGCCTGTGGTTTTAAAACAGCATTCTAGTTTTTGATGAGCAAATGCCTTATATTTTTTTAACAATGAATTTGTCAGTGGAAAAGAAAAAAGAAAAAGGCAGGTCAATGAGCTGAATGTCTGGCTGGCAAGAATTCCATCTTTCTGCTGACATGAAATAAACGCGGAGAGTAGCTGGTGCACCGAGGAGGAGGAGCTGCCAGCACAGCTGCCCCTTCCCATGATCTTTACAGGCCCTGAGGTCCTGCAGCGACAGCACGCCATTCAGAACCCAGCCTGACGATGAGAACACTGAGGTTTCTGGACTCTGTTTCACAAGATGGAGCAAGCCCACTGGAGCGCCCTCTATCTGGGCCTGGGGCCGGAGCTGGGCTGGGTGCAGGGACAGGGAGCTGGGGTGGGTGCAGGGACAGGGGGCTGGGCTGGGTGCAGGGACAGGGGGCTGGCCTGGGTGCAGGGACAGGGGGCTGGGCTGGGTGCAGGGACAGTGGGAAGGGCTGGGTGCAGGGACAGGGGGCCGGGCTGGGTGCAGGGACAGTGAGGAGGGCTGGGTGCAGGGACAGGGGGCTGGGCTGGTGCAGGGACAGGGGGCTGGGCTGGTGCAGGGACAGGGGGCTGGACTGGTGCAGGGACAGGGGGCTGGACTGGTGCAGGGACAGGGGGCTGGGCTGGTGCAGGGACAGGGGGCTGGGCTCGTGCAGGGACAGGCGGCTGGACTGGTGCAGGGACAGGGGGCTGGGCTGGTGCAGGGACAGGGGGCTGGACTCGTGCAGGGACAGGGGGCAGGAAAGAGAGACCAAGTCCCTGTCAGCCGCAGAGACTCCGGCTCAGACCACAAGGCTGAGGACGACAGCACCCAGGGAGGTGGAGCCCCTGGAGAGAGAACCTTCTTCCCGAAGAAGGAAGGGAGAGCAGACATTCCTGCCGATGTACAAACCCACCAGTAACTTTTCAGTGATGCCTGGGAACAGACCGGGCAAGGCTGCACTTGGAAAGGGGGCTGGGGAGGAGTTCCGCACTCAGTTCCACCACGTGCCCAGGCAGTCACTCTGTCCTGGGTGGATCCGCAGCCACCCACGTTCCTGCCCCAGAACCCCGGGCTGGCGCCCACTGGAGGAGACAGCCAGCACCCGCACTGGTGGGCTCTTCTGTGAGGCCCTGCACAAACTGTGTTTCCCACTCATCACAGCACAGGCACACTCCTGGCCCCAAGAAAGTTCAGGGAAAAATATCCTCAGGGGCTGTCCCAGAGGTGTCTCAGGGCTGTGAATAAAGCAAGCTGCCTGAACCAGCATTTCTCAACTATTCCCACCAGGCCGAGGCCTTGAAAACTCCTGACCAGCAGGAAATGGTCTGTGCGGCACAGGGACTTGACTGGTAACTCCCAAGCACCCGCCCACCTGTCTGCCCTCCAGGACAGCACGGGGACCCTGGCACACGCCCAAGGTTCACGCCAACCAGGTGACCACCAGGAAACCTAAGCCTGGGGTGAGCAGCAGAGGAGCACACGGCAAGCCCCTCCATCCATCCCCAGCTCTCAGGAGCCTGTGCCACACAGCCGGAGCTCTGCAGGGGCCACAGGTGGGCCGAGTGCACGACGCTTTCCACTTCAGGCACCTCTGCCGGACACCCAGCTCTAAACTACGTATGAAAATGGAAACGAAGTGCGTGGCCACATGCAGAGCAGTGCCACTCCAAGCACCACGTCATCACACACGCGGCGTGTCACAGACTGACGACACAAGGAGGCAGACAGTGGGGGGAGGGCGAGTCTGTTGGGGATGGAGGGGGCATTGACACAGTGGATGCTACGGGGAGGCCCCGTGCAACGTGTAACTGCGGGAAGGCAAGGCTCAGCCAGGAGCATTGTCAGGGTCCCCTCATCTCAGGGTGTAACCATGCAGGAAGAATGGAGTGGGGAGACTGACAGGTTGGGTGGAGACCTGGGTTTACCCTGGGGTGGAGCAGGGCAAGGTCAGTGAAAGGGCGGAGGACCAGGACTGGGGCAGCTGGCCGTCCAGGGCAGGGGTGGCCAGAGCATGGCAGGGTGAGGGGGGACCGGGCACTGGGGAGCAGCTCTGAATGGAAGCAGCAGCAGCTGACCCCCTCAGATTTGGAAATAGTGCCAAGGAAAAAAAAGTACTCTGAAACTCTAGCATAAAATACCCATAAAGTATCTCAAATCAGGTTTGAGCGGTGGCAGTGCAGCAGGTGAGGTGGGGCTGGCCTAGAGCCCCTCAGGACACAGCCCCTGGGTCCCGTCTCGGCGGGGGGGGGAGGGGGGGGCACGCGGCAGGGTGCAGGGCCACAGCCTGGTTCCAGCTCGAGTCTCCCCCCTGAGGGAGGCCCCGGCGCAGATGTGGTGTAGGGGGGAACCATGCAGCATGGGGCAAGACACCTGGGTGACACTGGCTGGGGACCAAACAACTGTGACGCCCCACACCCAGCCCAGCGGCTCTGACCCCCTCAGCCCCATGAGACCAGCCACACAAGCCAGTCGGCCACTCCACTGGCACCAAAGCAAAGAACACATTGAGTGGCAGGCGGCACAGAGCTGCAAAGGGTCAAAGGTCAGCGGCTTCATCCTCCCCCACACACCTGGGCCCTAGGACCCCACCACGTGCTGTGTGTCCAACACCAATAAATAAAAAAGAGAGCGAGCATGCATTCCTATAACTGGGTTTCCAGGCGAGTTCAAAACTCCGCAAAATAATTTGCCTGGTACCTCCATCCAAAAATGTCTAGGCCGCTGTGGCAACGTGCCCCGGCCGATGGCTCTGACCTCTGCCCGGCAGAGTCACCCAGCCTCCCATGGCCACTGACAGCGCCGCTGCCTCCCCTCCGCTCTGGAAGACCCTCAAGTCTCCCAAGGAAGCACGAGAGGGAGCGCCCGCACCGCTGGGAGTGGCGTTTTGAAGGCTGATGGCAAAGACACACACAGGCAACGTAGGCAAGGTTTGGCACCTTTCTGGGGAAAAAAAAAAAACTGAACAAAATGATTCAATGTTTTGAGTTTTTCAATAATCTATCAACAGAAACTTCTAGTTTCCTCCCTGATTAATGGGTTAGGATTTTCTCATTTCTGCCTCAAAACTACATTTTTCCAGGCAATGTGGTTTTACTTTATGTGAACAACACAGCTCAGCTGAAAATAAACAGAATTTTAGGCAAAAGGAGCAGGAGGCACTTGTTTTTGGGAACAGAGGCCACAGTGTCAGACACCGAGTCGAAGCTGGGTTCCTTCAAGCTCCTTCTGGCTGTGGGCATGGCCGAGGCCCTTCACCAGGCGGCCAGGCCCGCAGTACCCAGCAATCCATAAGGCAGCAGCAACGCCACAGAGAGAAACGACACCAAACTCCCAAGTTTCACTCAAAGTAAAATTACAGCCTGTTGGTAATGTCAGCCTCAGGGGTGAGGAATGTTCCCTGGACATTCACTTTCCGTTAATACATTTATTGGGCAGTTCAGTTCCACGTTCGTGAACCTCATCTCAGAGTCTTAAAAGCTGTGTACCTGAGGGATCCCCTGGCAGGGGACCCCTTCATGAGGAAAGGCTCTTTCGAGCCCTCGGTGCTCTAAGGAACGTGTCTGGGAGAAGCCCTGTCTGCCCCGAGGCCGCCTTGCTTGGTCACAGCTCGCCCTGCACCTGCCGCAGTAGTGGGACAGCAGAGGCTGCTAGGACGCTATCCCAGGCTTGTAAAAGCCACAGGCGCAGGCGCACACCCTCTCCCGCGCTCCCATCCCCACCAAGAATCCTAAGCTGGGCAGTGGGCCCAGGAGGGACAGGAAGGAGCTGGAAGGCAAGCATGGCTGGGGTCCTCCCAGAGGGGAGCTGCTCCGCTGGGGACACCGTGGGGCTGGGATCCTGTGGGCCTCCCGGGATCAGGATGCCCTTCCATACTCGCTTTCTTTGTGCGCTACCTGAGCAAGCATGCAACCTGGTCCTGCCACCAGCCCAGTTTCCCCGAATAAAAACAAAAGCAGAGCCGGTCCCTGCTCTCCTCCCTCCTAGGTTGACCAGTTCAGCCTGAGGGAACCATCACCACTTGTGCCATCAATTTTCTGAACAAAAGATGGTGAGAAATTCTTCCCCCGTTCCTGCTGTGTCTTCAGAAAGCACCTGCAAGCGCGTCTCACCCCACCTTGCTGCGCTAGGCAGAGCTACCCACCCCACAAAGACACCCAGGTCCCAATCCCTGGGTCCTGTTTAGGTGTTACTTTACATGGGCAAAGGGATCTCACAGATGTGGCTCAACTGATCACCCTCACATGGTAAGATGACCCTGGATGGCCAGGTGGGCCCAGTGTCATCGCGGGGGTCTTTAAAAGCAGAGACTCCTCCCAGCCACAGAGGGTGGGAGAGATGGGATGTACAAAGGACTCACCTGGCCACTGCTGGCTTTGAAGACGGATGGGGCCAGGAGGCAGGGGATGCGGGTGGCCTCTAGAAGCTGGAAAAGGCAAGAAAACGAATTTTCCCCTGGAGCCTCCAGAAGGACCAACCCTGCCTTGCTTTCAGCCCACTGAGACCCAGGATGGGCTTCTGCCCTCCGGTAAAGCCATGGGGTCTGTGGTCATTTGTTATGGCAGCCACAGGAGCCTCCAGCCAGGTCCCCAAAGGGCTCTTTATTAAAACATCAAATTCCCAAACAGCAAAAACAACAGAAACAAAAGGCCTGGCAGTCCCTGCCTTCAGGGCGGGCTGGCAGCTGCAGGGAGAGCAACCGCTTTTTTCCATTAGAAGGAGTTTGCACCATAGGAGTTGTTAAAAGCCAAAACAAAAATTGGAGGAGAAAAAAAATGAAATGTCCTCTATGACTCGTGTTCCCCTGGTGGCCACTGGGCTCTAGCTGCCTCCCAGGGCCTCCTGACAGCCTGAATGCCATGGCCCTCAGAAGCTGAGGGGTCCTGGCTGTCTCCTATCCCAGCCGGAGGAGAGCCCTGCGGGCAAGAGAGGCAGCACCCCCAACCACGTGAAGGCACCAGGCTCCCATCTGGCACTGCCAGCCATGAGAGCTGCACGGGAGCCTCTTGTGTCTGGCAAAAGCATTGTTGTTTTTTAAGGGAGGAAGGCATGTCCTGGAGGGGTCCCCAGGCCTCCTCGGTGAGTGCCACGTGGTGCCACACAGGCGCCCAGCCTGGCGATGCCCTCTCCTCAGCAAACCCTCGGCCAACCCGATTCTGGCCTGGACACCTGGCCGCATCCTGGGAGCATCTGTCCATGGGAGGCAGGTGGGTTGTTTTGCTCATTCAAGGCCCACTCGTTTCTTGAACCCTAAGTGAATGCGCACATCTGTCCTCCAAATAAAAGCCACTCTCCCAGCTCCATGATGCCACCACTGCTTCCAAAGGTGCTAAGGGAGATGAAGCCACTGTCCCTGACCACAGGTGACCACAGAGCAAGGGTGCAAGGGACACACAGGGTGCTGGGAGCACCGCCACAGAGGCAGGCCCCGCCATGGACGCACACCTGCCTCACCATCCACCGCCTCGCTGTCCACCTCGCTCCCCTCTCCCCCTGCTCCCCTGCGCCTCTCAAGCCCCCGACACCTCCTGCCCCAGCCTCGTGCTCTGCCGTCTCTGAAGACAGCCCCCCGACCCTGGTCCCCCAGCACCGGTGCCTGCTTGTGGTTGGCCCCCACGAAAACACGAGTTCCAGGGCAGCAACAAGGTCTGTGCCTTTGTTCCCCACAAAAGCCCTGGCACCTCTTTCTTCGAATCTTGGGTGTACTTTAAGTGTTTCGCTCATTTCTGAAAAATTTATCAAAACAAAATCAATGTAGAAACATTTGAAAGTCACGACTTTTCAAATGCATTCCCAGTTGAGAACATTTTCTACTTTTATTTTCATTCACCACTTGGGTATGCCTACCTTCATGGTTATTGTAAAGCTGCAAAGTTAGATTCTGAGGTTTCTGACCTTGTAATTCTTCCAATGTAATGAGCTGCATAGATCATGTGAAAAGTTGTGTCACTGGCAATGCTGGCAGGAACAACATCACTGTCAGGATGCCATGACGTGCCTTCCACAGCCAGAGGAGGGCAGAACCCTCTTGGAAATCAGCAACACGGTTTCCCAAGTCTCATTAAGAACAGCTGTGATCTGATCTTAAACTCATCTATCAAGGGATCTTTTAAAATGTAAAGTGATTACAAAATCATCACAGGAGCTTGTGCACAGAAGGCGAGATCAGAAATGACCAGCGGTCACCCCACAGACGGGCCGAGAGTCCAGGCTGGGAAGGGACTCACTTTCTCTATGGACCTGGTGGATTGTTTCATATTTTTGCCATATGTGGATTTCATAATGAAACACTGAATTCCTATTAACTAAGCAAGGACGCTGAGCCGGGCCACGCGGAAGGGCAGGGAGGACCACAACGACAACACAACTCCTCCTCCTGGGCCAGCTCCCAGGCCAGGGCAGAAAGCGTCTATACCGGGGAGGGGAGGGCCAAGAGGCGAAAGCCAAGGCACTGGGCCTAGAAATAAGGGAACCGGGGTCAGCAGATACCACAAGGGCAACGCCGTGAAACACACAGAAATGAAGGCACAGCACGCTCTGAGAACAGTCACACAGAAGGCCGCGGTGCGCCCTCCGCTTTGTTGCGCTGCTGCAGGCTGAGGGCACCTCCATGCACTGCGCAGCCTCTTAAAACACATGGGAGGCTGAGATATAGTTTGTTGATTTGGACTTGATTTTAAATTGGTAATGAGTAAAACTCAGGGGTCAGATCTTAAATGTGAAGCAGCAAAAATGAGGTCATGCCAGGGTCCCTCCAGAGCGCTGCATGCCCCAAGATGAGCGCCCTGGGATCCGCGCAGTTGATCCTGCTGCCAGTAGGATGGGGCCCTGCGATGAAAGGAACCCCAAGTCTGATGCAGGCCTTCAGGGGTAGAGCAGGCTGGGCCGAATTCCGACTTAGTGCCCAACAATGAAGGTTCAATCCCTTCTTTCCTCTCCTTGCCGGCTTTACGTCTGGACCAGGGCCCCAGTCTGAGGCATTTCCAAACCAGCTCTGGAATGCAGAAGCCGCTCATTGGAATGGACGGTGTCCTGGCTCCCAGGCTCCAGGGACGCTGGCCTGCGGCTGAACTTGAAGCGGACTTCCCAAAGGGCAGCACCTCATCATCTCAAGAGAGGCCTGGTTGGGGACAGGGCTGGAGACACGTGCTACTTTCCCAGCTCCATTCAGAGGGTTTTCCCCTGAACATTTTTGAAACAGAGCCAGTTGTTTTCAGATAAAAGAAGGCGGCAGAAGGTAGAAATGGGAGCAGCCTACTGAGGGAACCCCGGCCTAAAGGCACTGCATTTTGAGCACACACATCTGGTTTCCTCTGTCTACTGAGAATGCAGAAATTCTGTGTAATGCCCAACTCAGATCATGCTAAACTGGTGTAAATCTAAAGTCAATGCAAGAAGCCCAAGGACTTCTCAGTACTATTTAGATACAAAATCCTGAATCTAACCAAGAATCCACTCAGGTGCAACGCAAAACCAAACAAAAGAACCCCACCCCCCATGCATTTAAAAGAACTCTGAACACTGCTGAAGTGTGTGGACAGAAACGAGGATGAAACCACTAATCCACAGGTATGCTGGAAAAGCCAAGAAGTCCTTTGTTTTTGTCACTTAGCTTTGAATCCAACTTGTTAAGGTATGAGGGCTGAGACTGTAACCAAGATGCCTTTTTCAAATCTAGATGTTCACTTCAAAGTAGCTTCCTCAAACTAGAAAAATGAGGTGCTCAGGCTGGGCGTGGTGGCTCATGCCTGTAATCCTAGCACTTTGGGAGGCCGAGGCGGGCTGGTTACCTGAGGTTGGGAGACCAGCCTGACAACATGGAGAAACCCCGTCTCCACTAAAAAGACAAAATTAGCTGGGCGTGGTGGCACATGCCTGTAATCCCAGCTACTCAGGAGGCTGAGGCAGGAGAATTGCTTGAACCTGGGAGGCGGGGGTTGCGGTGAGCCGAGATCGTGCCATTGCACTCCAGCCTGGGCAACAGAGCAAAAACTCCGTCTCAAAAAAAAAAAAAGAAAAGAAAAATGAGGTGCTCAGAGAAAGAGGCTCATCCCAGTGATGCCCCCAACTGGCCTAAAATCTTTCTCCTACGTTCCTACAAGAAATGCCAAAAGGCCACATCATCATTCTTAAGCCTTTAAACCCACTGATGGGAATACTAATACTCGTCCTTAAATTCCATTTCTAATGCTTTTCACAAACCAAATCACCCATTAGTGGATGGTCAGAAACAGAGCACACACAGCAGGCCAGCGTGGGCAAATGCAGAAACCCGCTTCTCCTGGAGAACAAGAAACAGCACACAGAAGCTTCTTGCAGACCTCAGGGTTTAAGTCAACTGATCCAACGTTTTAGAAAATCGTCCTTCAGGCCAAAAAGGCTAAGTTTCAAAGCTAACAGGCTAAGAGCTATAAGCCAGATTTACAGCCCAGAGCGATGGCAAGATGCCCCAGGGGACCCCACATTCACACAAAGGTGCCTTGTGGCAAGCGGTAGGCACAGCAGTCTCCGTGGTGCTCTGCGGCTGGCTCCAGCGTTTCAGCATGAACCTCAATCAAGCACAGCCTTGGGAGAAGGCAAAACAAAGGCTAACAACTCGATCGAAGGAAGGGAAGTGGAGGCCTGCGGGTGCTTGCCGCCCACCCCACCCTTCTAGCAGGGCGGCGCTCCTGGGAGTGACCTTAACCATGGGTGTGTCTTGGGGTCTTCTGACTGACTAGGGCAGGGTGGGGGACGTTTAAGAACACAACCAAAGTCACCCCGAGGCCTGTGGTGCTCCCCATGGACCACAGGCCTCTGGCTTCTGGTTGGTGAGAGGGATGGTGGGCGAGCAGGGGACGAGGAAGAGTGGGAAGAAAATAAGGATGTATCTGCATGACGCGAGCACAAGCCTGCCATCACCGTGGCGCTGCTCAGGCGTCCCCAGGAAAGGGAGAGGGGCAGGTCGGGGAGCCCGGCCGGGCTGCCATCCAATTTCGCACCTCGAGGGGCTGAGATGTCAGCCCAGAGCTGATGGTGAGAAGAGTCTCTCCCTCCCCGCAGAAAGAGGCCACCTCCACGTGCCTCCACGCACCCTCCAGATGGCACCGTTCTCATGGCTCTGGTCATTTCTTTAACTTGGAAAACTTACTGTATGACACAAAAAATACGTTTGAATCCACCGTGATAGGGCAAAAGAACAAACTTCTAAAAACACGTGATCCAACGTTCCCACTAAGCTCACTTCAGTCGGAAGCCTCTGCACAGGATCACTCGCGTGTCCAACGTCAGCTGATCTCCCACCTAATCGTGATGGAAAAACGTGGCTTTTAAACAGAGGGTGGGCCAGCCTTCCCAATCTCAGCCCCACACTGACCATCCGAGTGGAGGAGTGACAAGCAGGCCAGGCGAGGCTAGGGAAACCCAGAGAGACCCCTCGTCAGATGGGCTCTGCCCGGAGGGCAACGCACGGTGGTCTCTGCACACACTTCAAACTATGTTATGCTTAGAAACATACGGCCTTGCCACTCGTGCCGACAGGTGGTTGCTATGCGCTGGTGGCTAAGAGCACCTTTGTACACTTCTCACACAAGCCGCTCACACTTCGGCACCTTCGGCCACAGCAGAGCACCCCTCACTTGGGTAAGTCAGAGCACCTTCAGAGGAAGGCCCAGAGATGGACAGCTGCGCCAAGCCAGTCTCACCACACACTACACGGAGAACCCCACCATGTACCAACCTCAGCCCTGCTGGGGTGTGTGTGCAGGTCTGGGGCCTGAATGTGACTCTTCCCCACCAGGCTGTGGCTCCAGGTCACTCCACCCCAATGCCG
The DNA here is from genome assembly GCF_028885625.2 of Pongo pygmaeus. NCBI lineage: Eukaryota > Metazoa > Chordata > Mammalia > Primates > Hominidae > Pongo > Pongo pygmaeus. The sequence continues at coordinate 85,363,816 of NC_072391.2, read as the reverse complement.
GGTCTCAAGTACATCTGACCTGGGCGCATTCAGCGGGGTGTCCGCGACCGTGCAGTCTCACACGGGGAGCAGAGGAGGGGGCCTGGCATGTGTCACGTCCGACAGTGCAGCTGGTAGGGCCCTGACAGGACGCGAGGAGTAGCACACGTCTCCGTTGGGAAGCCCCAAACCCCACCAAACTCACATCTTCCTGCAAAAAGCTTCATCTGTGGTGTTGAGCCAGGGCTCAGCACATGCCTGCAGGAACGTGGGACTGAGGCGAGGCGGTGGCCATCATTCTGCCGAAGATAGTATGGGGATGGGGAGGGTCCTGTGGCCTGAACCGTGTCCCTTAAAAAGCAACTCTCAATAACCTCTGGTACCTGTGAACTTGGGCTTAATTGAGAACAGGGTCTTTGCAAATTTAAGTTAAAGCGAGGCCACACTGGACTCAGGTGGGCCCTAACCCAGTGACAGGGGCCTTATGAAAAGAAGCAGATCGGAACACAGAGAAGCAGAGGAGGGGCAGAGATTGGAACAGTGTGGCATCAAGCCCAGGAACAGCAAGCACTGCCGAGAAGGGAAGGCAGTGCCCCCTCTCCACACCTTCACACACCTCCTCCAGCCCTACCCCACCCCCCACCCCACCCCCCACCCCACCCTTACAGCAGAGCCTCCAGGAGCATCCCTACTGTCCTCAAGGTCATGTCCCGCCACCAGCAGGAGCACAGACCTCAGCACACCAGCAGAAGCACGGACCTCAGCACACCAGCAGGAGCATGGTCCTCAGCACTGCAGTACAGGGGTTCCGACCAGGCAACATCCCTAATACACACCGGGCGTGAGGGACACCACTGGAGGAGCAGCTGCCGAAAGCAGGAGCACCAGCTCAGGGGCCGACCAGGAAGCAGAAGGAAAAGCAGGCAGGGGCCGCTTTATGGGCTTTTCATTGATCTCACTTTGGGAGTCAACGTAAACAATGCCTCAACGTCATAAATAAGAGATTGTCTACACGTGAAAATAATTCTAGGTTACTTTTCTACTCTTGATGCATATTTTATGTCCAGAGCCAATTACGCAACACAGCCAAGAGCAGCCATGGGTCCGAGTTGCTTCTTAATTACAACCTCCCAGTCCCATGGTCTCAAGATACCACAGGCTCCCTACAAACTCCGGGGCAGGACACACACATTTCATCTGGGGCTGCGACTCCTTAGAGAAAATGGAAAGAACGATGGTGGTGGGTTTTATTAAACCTTTGCCAAGTTCCCCTGTACTGCCTGTGTGAGAGGAAACAGCCCGTCCGGTGGTCAGAGTGAAGAGGGCTCTGGTCTGCGGATCAGAAATGGCCCCTGTGCTTGAGTCACTTAGGAAGCCACAGCACTGCCGTGGAGCTGGGCCCTGCTGCAGACCAAGCCCCATTTTTACACCTAAGGCCTTACAGGACCCAGGAGGGAGCTCAGTCGACGAAGGCGCCTGACATCAGCACGTCCCGGCCCTGCCCGTCGTCCTCCTCGGGCCCACCCGCGTGAAACCCAACAAATCCCAAGCTCCCGTTTGAGGAAGAAAGGGATCTTTGTTCGCACTGTCCTTCAGTTTCCCAAAGGCCAGTGAGTCAAAAAACATAAGCTTCTCTTTCAGGCATCTCAACACACTTTAGCACCAGCTTTAACGTTTTAACCAGGCACCGGCACAGTCCTGCATCTACAATCTCTAGATGAAAGATTCCTCGTAAATACACAATGAATTTAACAGCCACTCAGCGGTTCACTCTCAGAATGAAAAAAAGGTAGGAAATTATATTACGCTTGAACCTTTTCTTCCCGTGTAACTCCGCTGTTTCATAGTTTAAGGGGACAGGAGTGTGACTTCAATCAGGCTCGCTGGCCCACACCGAGCCTCGGTGCCTGGCTTGTCGGAACACAGGTGGCCACTCGCTGCCCCGCACCGCACTGTCCGGAAAGCGCTCGCTGTGTGCCCCGCACCTCCTCACTGTGGGCATCCAGCCAGCACCACTCGCCCTGGAGTCCAGGGTGCGGGGACAGGGCCAGCACGAGTCACTGCACGCCCCCGCCCAGATGGCCCCGCCGTCTCTCTGACTTGTCAGAAGTCAGATCGTCTCGCACAGTGCCGCAACTTCCCTTCTGGGATGTAAGAACCAGGACCCAAACACTGCCAACATGAAGGGTGTGAAGAACATTCTTCCAATTTTACACAACGTGGGCCAGTCAGAGTGCCTGCATTTTGCACGAGGGAAAAGCCAGGACCTAAACAGAATCAGCATGAAGCGACCTGAGGGGTGTTTTCCACTCCTCGTTTCTTGACTCTGACGAGGTGAACATGTGGAGGGGACCGCAAGAGTCTCCAGGGCATTCCCCTGGAGAAGGCTCACCTTCAGCCACCATCTTTCCTCTGGAGGCCAGGAATCCTGGTGCCGCAGTAACGCCCAGGTTTCCTTTCGCCAGCAGCTACTCTGATAGCCTTCCAGAAGATAATTCTTGGGGCAAAAGAGTCCTTTACACATCCATTAGATGCTCCGCACAGAGGCACCCAAAGCAACAGTCGCGCTGGCTGAGCTCTTGGGGGCTGGCCTGTACCCCACATCGAAGCGTCCCACGCCAGCTGTGTGAAGTCGCTCCCCGCAACAACGCAGCAGGCCCGCCCACCAGAAGAGGCAGATACGGCTCAACAACGGCAACAGAAAAGTCTCAGAACACCCAAAGAATCACCAAAACTCCCTTATTCAGAAAAAGTTCTCACATTTGGATCCTACCAAAAGGATATGTAAAATTATTCAGAAGTCACACTTTTTCTGCTTATTGAGTTACAGAGTTTTAAATCAGTACTGTTCTATATGTTTTCATGATTAAAGATTTGGTGAACATAAGCCGTAGTTTTAAATGGCTCAAACAAGAGTATTTCCAAATGTTTTCAATGTGTGCATCATACAACTAACTGCTAACTTGCCACAGTTCCCATTGTCTTCATTCACTCAGTTCACTCAGTGTTGCTAAGTATACTACACTGGGTATGACAGGTAATAGAAATGAATAAAATTTGGGTTTTACATTATTTAAACTCTTTTACTTAACCTTTTAAATATATATTTGAAAATGGTAAAATTGATCAAAAACAATCTTCGAATCATCAGGCCTGCCATCACTGTCTGACATCACAGAGTCTGATGCGGGGCTAAACAAAAGGGCCAGGAGTGCAGGGGCCAGCGTGAAGCGTGGCCAGAGCAGCGGGAGCGTCTCAGGGGTTGTGATAAAGACACTTCAGCTTCAGCTAACAGCGAGCCCTTCGAAGGCACCATTGTTTCAACTGAGTAAAACACTGAAAATGTACATTTCAGTCATCATTTCATCTAAGTTCTCTCCCTAAAAAAAAAAAAAAAAGAGAGAGAGAGAGAGACAGAATACATTTCCCAGCCAAACACTTTGTCCAGCTTGTCCTGGGCCCTTGCCTGACTTAAAGATTCTTCTATGCTGCAACCACAGACAGTGTCCCAAGAAATTCAACAGGACAAAAATGATAGCCCTCAAAACAGTACACCTATTTTACTGACTAGTCATCACTCAAGCCTGAAACTACCTTCCTTGCTGCTTGCCAAAACAAACCAAGAAGCAAAGGAGCAGAGGGTCCTTGGAGTTCCACAGCCACTCCACTCTCTCAGAACACTCTGCTGCATACGGCAAGCCTGTTAGGGGCCACAAGGACCCCTCCAGTGTCAGAGCCACAAGCAGGAGACACCACGGCCTCCCTTTGTAAGTCAGGGCCCCACCTCCCCAGACAGGGCAAGGAAGCTGAAGAGCCAGCTGTCCAGGTGGGCCTGAACCCCTCAACAAGGCAGCAGGAGGCATGCGGGCGGCTCCACACCTTTCCCAGGGGGTTTCTTGGGACTAGTCAACACCAAACTCACTCCACTTCTGACCTTTTATGGTTTAAATTACATTTTCCACCATTTCTGGTAGAGAAGGCTTTTCCATAAGAGATTAATTCCCTGAACCACTGAGAGTCTCCAAGATTTCTGCTTGTGTTTTGGCATGTAATGCAGCAATGTATTTTCTTGACGGGAGCATTTTTATTAAAAGTGACACAAGGGTGTGTGTCTAGGAAGGCGAGATGATCCTCCCTCTGTGACAAACCATTTAAAGTGGACTAAAGCCTCCGGGAAATACAAGAGGCCATTTTTCGGCTATAGATAAAGACACCCTGCACACACACACTCCTCCTCGCTCTCTCCAAAAAAATCCTACACGTAAAATGTTGGACATTTCCCATGTCTTCTGATCTTTTTCCCAGCTGGGTCTAGAAGGCCTTATTTCATGGAAAAAGATTCTGAAGGCCTCTGAAACTTACCCTTAAGCAAAGTATCAGGAGGAACACAAATGCCAAAGATGGGAGAGAAGCTGAAAAGCTTCAAGGTCACCAAGCCTGCTGTCAGCTGAACCCTGGTCAAGTCATTGCACACATGCACAGTAGGAAAGCCCTGGATCCGTCACTGCTTTGCTTAACTTTACTAAATATACATGCGTCATGTGTACGTACACATATTCAATTATTCAGGGGTGTGTGTGAGGAGGGCGTGGGTGGGTGTATGCATTAGAGATGGGTTTACCAGAACATACACAAAATACCTCCTAGCTTTTCCAGTGATTTCACATTGTTTAGCCTATAAACGTATATAAGCTTTGTTTGTGCACATCTTAGGTAACGTTAGCTACATCTGTTTTAAAAAAAAAAAAAAACAGTATTAAAGTACACACGTACTAGAAACAGCACTAAATAATTTCATGATTCATGATCTAAGCAGCATGATTAATACTCAAGCCTTGAAAAGTTTCCCATGTGACTGAAAATCTTCCAAATATAGCAAAAGAACTGACCCAGATTTGAACATCTCAATAGATATAATATCCCCTAGGAACACAGTTTGGTACTAACTGTTCAAAACATACTGCACATTGGATTCAATCTGCAGAATCCAAATTCAACACTGTGAAGGCTTTATCCTGAAGCAACACTGAGGACCTTCCATTTCTATCACACCTAAGCTACTACTCAAGGCCTACATAGTAAGGACAGAAGCCATGCCCACTGACCCTCCATAAACATTCCTATGAGCTGGGCAAAGGAAGCACTGTCATTTCAGTCTCGACAGGAAGAGGGTGAGAGGCCAATAAGTAGACAGATTAGAAAACAACTCAGGATAATCAGGAAATTCACCTGACCCCTTGACGGTGCTGGTGCTGTTGATGGCTGTGATAGCACTGGGAGTGGTGGTGGTTGTGGAGGTAAGGGCAATGGAGAGGGTGACAGGGACAATGGTGGTAGAGGTCATGCTTGTGATAGATGTGTTGTTGGTAGTGGTGGTGAGGATGAGGGACATAATAGTGGTGGAGGTGGTGGTGGTAGTGTTTGTTAAGGTGGTTGTGTTGGTGATGATGATGGAGATAGTAGAGGTGGTGGTGGTAGTGGTTGTTAGGGTGGTTGTATTGGTGATGATGATGATGGAGATGACAGAAGAGGTGGTGGTGGTAGTGGTTGTTAAGGTGGTTGCATTGCTGATGATGATGACAGTGGCGGAGGTGGTGGCAGTGTTTGTCAGGGTGGTGGTGGTTGATGATGATGATGATGATGATGATGATGGAGATGATGGTGGAGGTGGAGGTGGTTGTGTTGGCGATGGTGATGATGGAGATGACAGTGGCGGAGGTGGTGGTGAAGGTGGTTGTGTTGGTGATGATGATGACAGTGGTGGAGGCGGTGGTAGTGTTTGTTAGGGTGATTGTGTTGGTGATGATGATGATGGAGATGACAGTGATAGAGGTGGTGGTGGTAAAGGTGGTTGTGTTGGTGATAGTGATGGTGATGATAGTGAGGGAGGTGGGGGTGGGAGTGGCTGTTAGGGTGGTTGTGTTGGTGATGATGATGATGGAGATGACAGTGATAGAGGTGGTGGTGGTGATGAAGGTGACTGTGTTGGTGATGGTGATGGAGATGATAGTGAAGGAGGTGGGGGTGGTGGTGGCTGTGTTGTTGATGATGATGATAGTGGTGGAGACGGTGGTGGTAGTGTTTGTTAAGGTGGTTGTGGTTGTGTTGGTGATGATGATGATGGAGATGATAGTGGTGGCGGTCAGGGTGGTAGTGGTTGTTAGGGTGGTTGGATTGGTGATAATGATGGAGATGACAGTGGTGATGGTGATGGTAGTGTTTGTTAGGGTGACTGTTGGTGATAATGATAGAGATGGTAGTGGTAGAGGTGGTTGTGCTGGTATGATGATGGAGATGATAGTGGTGAAGGTGGTGATGGTGGTGGTGAAGTTGGTTGTGTTGGTGATGATGGAGATGATAGTGAAGGAGGTGGTGGTGGTAGTGATTGTTACAGTGGTTGTGTTGGTGATAATGATGGAGATGACAGTGGTGAAGGTGGTAGCGGTAGTGGTTGTTAAGGCGGTTATGTTAGTGATGATGATGGAGATGATAATGGTAAAGGTGGTGGTGGTAGTGGTTTAGGGTGGTTGGGTTGGTGATGATGATGGAGATGATAGTGGTCGAGGTGGTGGTGATAGTTGTTAGTGTGGTTGTGATGATGGTTGCAATTATGATAATTGTGAAGATGATAGAGATGACAGTGGTGGAGGTAGTAGAGGTGGTTGTGTTGGCAGTGGTAGTAGGTGGAGGTGATGATGATGGTAGAGCTCTGGGGGATCTGCAGGCAATGTTCAGGAATCATGAGAGTTGAGTTCTGGATGTATCCCTGACTTTAACTCCTTGAAAAGCTCCTGTCTACTGTCTTCATCTCCAAAATAAGAATAGCACTCAACCTAGTCACCAAACTTAAGCTCATTTCTCTTCAGAAATGCAAGACAGGTGAAGATATAGGAGAAAGCAAGTCTCTAACTTCAGACAGGGGCCCCTGAGTCAATGCAGGCAGAGCGCTAGCTTGCAACAATGCTTTAGAAGGTGTATTTCAGCTTTCTAAGGATGACTTGGATATGCCAGGGAATGTCCATACGCTGCATTTGAGCTGAAGTGACCTCTTACGTATCTTTCTTGTGTTTTGTTTTGATTTTCTTTAGTAACAATTTAGTAGTAATTAGAACAACAAATACACCAGCATCTGTCCAGGAATGGGTGCCTGTCCTTGGCTGTTAGAGTGCCCAGTGAGAGAAACTCCAGATACAGTGCTCCAAGAGGTATCTGAGGTCAGCTAGTAGCAGCTACCAATTCCAGAAACATACTGATTTGGAGTATTATTTCTTGGTCATGTGAGGAAATGTTTAGGTCTTCACTTTATTTTCTTAAACTCCTCAAACAAATGAGATGAATGGAATGCAAACGATACCACAGAAATTGCATAAATCTGGATTTTTTAAATCTAGATTTTTTAATATAGGAAAGAAAGCTCTAAGTCTATTTAACAATTATTATTTAATGATGCATAATTATAAAAATGTACTTATCATCAGCCGAGCTGCCCCCAACAAAGCACACAGTTAATAAATCAAGAGAAATCCTGAATTTCTCTATGTGGATTTTTATGTCAGGTGGGTGGGCTGCCTTCTTCCTGAGATCACAATACTGAAGGTGACAGACCAGCCCCACAACCTGCAACTGTGGCAGGGAAAGGCACCCCTGAGAGAGGGAAGTGTGGCTCACCAAATCCGTGTCTACGTGGGAACACATTGCACTCGGCACTGCAGCAGTGCCTGGGAATGGCCGCACTTCCCATGTACCTACTGCGCGTGGGGCACTGAGGCTGAGCCCGAAGGAGGCATGGGCTCCTGCAAAGCCCATGCTTCCTACAAGTTCAATGCGTGCTGGGCACGGGTCCTGCCCTTAAGGGGCTCCACGTCTACACATGCAGGGCAGCGACAGGCCCTGAAAGGTGCCGTACTCCACCCACGCCCTGCAGGCCACCCCACACCTCAATCTTTTCAAATTCAAGATTCTGGCATGGACATTTTGCCACATCCCTCAAGGGAAGCAGTTTCCACAGAGGTTCAAGGGGTCTGCGGCCTCAGCCCTAAACCACCGGGGAGCCCCCATCCTGGAGCCTTGATCTCATGCTGTGAGGCCTGCCACTACACGGGGAGGGACCGGGGTGCTGCGGTCAACAGCTTGGCTGTGGCAGCAAGAGATCACGGGAGAAGAGTGACTGCTCAGCTGGCTATGCAGGACAACACCCTCGTGTTTAGCATTCTAAAGAGTTCTGGGATGTCTGCAACCTACCAGCAAGCAGATGAGAAACAAGCAGGTTGGGCGTGGTGGCTCACACCCATAATCCCAGCACTTTGGGAGGCTGAGGCAGGCGGATCACTTGAGCTCAGAAGTTTGAGACCAGCCTGTGCAACAGGGCAAAACCCCGTCTCTATAAAAATAAAAAAATTAGCAGGTCGTGGTGCTGCGCACCTGTAGTCCCAGCTACTCGGGAGGCTGCGGTGGGAGGATTGCTTGAACCTGGAGGCAGAGGTTACAGTGAGCCGTGATTGCACCACTGCACTCCAGCCTCGACAACAGAGTGAGACTGTCTCTAAAAATAAAAAATTAAAATCAAAAAACAGCAAATACACATCCCCCACACTTATCCAAATGATGGGTTTCTGAGTGCAGATGCTCTTACACAATCACAGCTCACTCGTGCCCGGTCCTAATTCTGCCAGGTCTGGACGAGACTCCTGTGGGCTACAATGCCACTTAGGCTGCTGGCAGTTCAAGATGCTCAACACAACCAGTAGCAAGTGCGTGTCTTAAAGAGGCACAGCTATTAGTTTAAAACCTTCTTGTCGGCTAACCCGAGCCCTCTGGGAGGCCGAGGGCAGGTGGACTCCTTAAGCCCAGGAGTTCAAGACCAGCCTGGCAACATGGCAAAATCCTGTCTCTACAAAAAAATACAAAAATCAGCTGGTATTTTTTGTGGTAGCCCAAGCTGTGGTCCCAGCCACTGGGGAGGCTGAGGTGGGAGGATCACCTGAGCCCGGGAGGCAGAGGCTGCAGTGAGCCAAGATCACACCACTGCACTCCAGCCCGGGCAACAGGGAGAGACTGTGTCTCATTGATTAGCTAGCTAGCTAGCTAGGTAGCATCTCGGCTCTGTTTAGCTGGGTCTGTCCCTGTTAATCTTCACTGACACATCAGGAATAAGACCGGAGGACAAGGATTCCCATCCCTGTGAACGTGACTGAGCAGCTCACCAGCCGGCCACACCCACACACCAGTTCTTTCCTGAAGAGGGTTCTTAATTGGAAGAATATCATATTATACTCCAATTAGAACAACACATTTCCTATGCTGTATGTAATCTAAATCCCCAAGAAAACAATTGTCTGTAAAGAAATCAGAGGGAGGAGGAAACACGTTTTCCTTCTGGCACACTGAAACGCATTAGAGATGTCTGGTGTTCATCCGATGCCGTGTGGCTGGGGCGTCGTGTCACTGAGCGTGTGGCCACAGCACTCTCCATTCCCGGAGTGCCTGAGTCCAGCCATCTCCCCCATGACTCCACCTGAAAAACCCTTTGAAGAGCTGTGGTGTTTATGAGAGATACTGGTTTTGTCCCTGGTTCCTGGCCCATAACTCCCACAGCCCTGGTTCATCTCTTGTTATGATGCCAGGTGTGTGGGCCTCAGGGGCGGGCTCTCACCCTCCTTTCACTCTAATGATCCCTGGCTTGCAGACTGTGAGTCTTAAGACCCTCCCATGAGAGGGTCCTGCCCTAGACCCTGGGGAAGGAATGCTGATGTCATGAAGTTTCCATAAAAACCCAAGAGGGCAGGTTCAGTGAGCTTCCAGGCAGCTGGTCCAGCAGGTCCTAGAGGATGCTGCCCAGGGAAGGCCTGGAAGCTCTGTGCCCCTTCCCCCGTACCTCGCAGCATGTGTCTCCACACCTGTAGCCTATGTAGTATCCTTTATGATAATAAACACAGTAAACAAAAGTGCTTCCCTGAGCTCTGCAAGCCACTCCAGCAAATTAATCAAACCCAAAGACGGGTCGTGGGAAGCCCAATCTGAAGCCGATTGGCCAGAAGTTCCGAGGCCCGAACTTGTGACTGGTGTGGTTGGGGGGCAGTCCCTGAGCCCTCAACCCATGGGATCCGACGCTCTCTCCGTGTCAGAACTGAATTAGAGGACACCCAGCTGGTGTCCACTGCTTGCTGTGTCCAGAAAAAAACCCACGTTTGGTCCCAGCAGTCTTTTTGTGTGTTGATGATGGTCACGGTGTGAGAGCAGAGGAAACATGTGGTCTGCAGAGCTTTCCCAACACGAGAGTCCAGTGCGCCGTGCAGTCTCAAAGACCCCACACCCCACACTGACGAAGACACTGACTTCAGCGCCTTCAACTTTGAGGTCAGAATCTGTGGTGAGTGCCAATTCGATACCGACAACACTGTTAGAATGGACGTCCTTTCTTTAATCTGTGGTGAGCACCGATTCAATGCCGAGAATACTGTTAGAATCCACCTCCTTTCTTTAATCTGTGGTGAGCTCCGATTTCATACCAAGAACACCGTTAGAATGGACATCCTTTCTTTAATCCGTGGTGAGCGCCGATTCGATACTGTTAGAATTGATGTCCTTTCTTTAATCCGTGGTAAGCGCCGACTCGATACCGAGAACACTGTTAGAATCGAGGTCCTTTCTTTAATCTGTGGTGAGCGCCGATTCGATATCGAGAACACGGTTAGAATGGACATCCTTTCTTTAATCCATGGTGAGCGCCGATTCGACACTGTTAGAATCGAGGTCCTTTCTTTAATCTGTGGTGAGCGCCGATTCGATACCGAGAACACTGTTAGAATGGACGTCCTTTCTTCTGGCCCCTTCTTTCCTCCATTACTGAAATCCAACCTCCCATATGGTGTCTGCGCTTTATTTAATTCTACAATTGTGCTGCAATCTCCTCAATGAGGCAGATTAGTTATTTCTCCAAATGATTAGATACTTCTGGAAAATTATTTTTAGTTGGCTAAGTCTTCGATCACATCAAATTAATCAGAACCATAGCAAATGTACCTCTTGCTATTTTAAACTCTGATAACTGACTATCCCCTATATGATATACCAAAATTCTACTCATATTTCACTGTCCAAATTGAAAAACTGGTATGACAAAGTCATGGCCAGCTGCTGAAGCCACACAAGTCAGAGGACCCAGCAGGCCTTGGTGCTCTTTGAGCAGGCCCTGCGCGTCCCATCACCCATCAGCTTTCCTACCTTCCCCAGGGGGCAGCCCCCTAAGTCCCAATGTTTGCTTTGGCCAAGCCCTTGCAGACCTTGCTAATCAGGGTTAAATTTAGATAGAATCTTCAAAATTTTTAAATGACAGTATATACTCATAGCAGAGTAAAAAGAAAGCACAGTCAAACCCAACATTTCGGTGCATTATTGCCAAGTACACCAAACATAGGAAGGAGTTCACTACGTACTACATTCCTAGCTCACTGGCACTTTAAATCCTCTGAGGACCTGAACATGGTCTGCAGGAGTGCTCTGCGCCCTGTGGGGAGAACGGCTGTTCTGGGTGACTATTAGGAGTACACTAGGGTTGTTCCCACTAAGAACATCAGACCCCAGTGAGGCCCGGCGCCCTGAATTACTGCCCTTCTGGACATGTTCAGGAAGAGTCTGGATGTGAATAAGGATGCCACCTACAGCCATCCCAGCTCACCCCATGGGCATTGATCTTTGAGCTCCAATGAGGGCTGAAGGAACAGACATGCACCATGTTCCATTCTACCAAGCCTGACTGATGCGCACCCAAGTGGTGGGCCAAACTCAGCTTCCTGGTTTGGGGGAAGGAGCAAGGCCCATTCACTGACGTGCATGAAATCACTGCCTTGACTGACACTCTCACTACCTAACAGAGATGTGGGGAGAAACTGGCAGTTTTCGCCAAGGAACTGGGGCAAACATTCTTGACCCTTCCCCGTCCTGGTGGTATCTTACTTTGGGCCCTTTCCCACCCTGCGTTACGTGACATGCATCAAGCCCAAACTCCTGGCAGCCCCGGGAGCTCTGGCTTGGGATTTTAAACAACACAAACAATGCCACCTCCCACCCAGGACCGCACGAGTTCATGGCTCCCTAAGATCACCAAAACACGTTCACATGATAAGGATTTTTTTTTTTTTTTTGAGACGGAGTCTCGCTCTGTCGCCCAGGCTGGAGTGCAGTGGCGCGATTTCGGCTCACTGCAAGCTCCACCTCCCGGGTCCATGCCATTCTCTTGCCTCAGCCTCCTGAGTAGCTGGGATTACAGGCGCCCACCACCACGCCCAGCTAATTTTTTGTATTTTTAGTAGAGACGGGGTTTCACCGTGTTAGCCAGGACGGTCTCGATCTCCCGACCTCGTGATCCGCCCGCCTCGGCCTCCTAAAGTGCTGGGATTACAGGTGTGAGCCACTGCACCTGGCCAACATGATATGGATTTTAAAGAACACAAACACAACATGGTGAAACCCCGTGTCTACTAAAAATACAAAAATCAGCCGGATGCGGTGGCGGGTGCCTATAATCCCAGCGACTCAGGAGGCTGAGGCAGGAGAATCGCCTGAACCTGGGAGACGGAGGTTGCAGTGAGCCAAGATGGCACCACTGCACTCCAGCCCGGGCAACAGAGCAAGACTCCGTCTCAAAAAAAAAAAAAAAATTAAAAACATTTTTTTAAAAATTAAAAAAAGAACATAAACAATGCCAACTCCCACCCAAGACTGCACGAGCTCACAGCTCCCTAAGGTCACTAGAGCATATCCACGTTACGCTCAGTATTTCTTTACCAAACCGTTTAATTCACATGAAAGAATGAACTTTGTAGTCCAGATTGCTTTACAGCGATGAGGTTCAGATGATCTGCTTTAAAAGGTTCAGTCCTGGTCATCATTTTCACAAGACAATACTTCCTAGTTAATTAACTAATGCTTTGAGTATGCAGTTTTAAAACAGTATCTCTAAAATCACACACACACACACACACTCTCACACACACACACACACTCACACATGCAAAAGGCAGAAGTGAAAGGCCCACCTCTACGTCAGGAGGCTCTAAGGGCCGCAGTCCAGTGACGTCACTCAAATGAGCAGCTGTTACTCCTCGTATGTGTACAGGGTAAAGCTTGTGTCTGCAGACCACAGCCCCCCTACTCATCACCTGGGCGCCAGTGCCTGTGTGGTCAGTTTTTGAGGATTTGCACCGCCCCTCCCTGAGTGCTGGAGTGTGGACGGCACCTGCCAAGGGCAGCCCAGAGGCTGGTGAGTGCCAGGTGCGCCGTGTGCACCCAGCGAAGCCCACCAACTTCCTGAGCAGGTGCTGCTGCCACCCCACTATAGTGAAGAGGGCACTGAAGCACAAGGAAGCAATACTGCTGCATCCCAAGACGACAGACATTGAGGGAGCAGCCGCCCTGAGACTGGGACCCATGGCAACTCTCCCACCCTCCAACCCATCCAGTTCTCTCCCAAAAGATCTGCCAACCACAGCTGGGCCCTCATCTGTGGCCAAGAAGAGTATTTGAGAAGGTGGCCTCAGGGAGAAGAAAGGTGCTGTGGTCAGGGTGGCACCACACCTCCAATTCTCCACTTTACTCACAGGCTCTCCCCACCTCTGGCTGGTTTGAGTGCCCGGCACAGCAGGGCTCTGTCGGGGGTGAGGGGAGCGCTTCTCTGCCGGGAACGATTGAGGGAGTCCAGCACCTTATGTCCGACAGGTGCTGCAGAGGGAAGAAAGGTCCTTCCTGTTGCTGGGAGAGCCTGGGCTCTGGCCCCCAAGGGCTGCTCCTGCTGAGGCCCCTCGGCACAGCTCAGCTGCAACTGAAGCATTCCTTTGGCCCCGGCCTCTCCTGCAAGAAACGCTCAAATGCATGCACGGACAACTCTGCCAGAGGCTTGTGGATGGCGTAGAGGGGCATGGACAGCCGCGGCAAACATCGAGCCATCTTCCGTCCCATGCCTACCATTATGACCAGCAGAAGGCCAGCCACGCCAAAAACCTGACTGCAGTTCTCAGGAAACTTCATTCTAATGCCCAAGTGACACGGATGATCCTAATTTTCCTGATCTAGATGAAAAGCCCTGAGAAGCATGCTAAACATTTTTTTAACTAGCACATTTATAATCATTTTTCTTAGACTTGAATGTGATTTTTTTAAAAAGCTTCCCAATTCGAGAACAATTATCTTTTGATTTATCAAAATATGAGAGGAAAAATATTAATATTTGCAGTGTAAACTTTATATAGTTGTAAATTTTTTTTTTTTTTTTTTTTTTGAGATGGAGTCTCACTCTGTCGCCCAGGCTGGAGTGCAGTGGCGCAATCTCAGCTCACTGCAAGCTCCGCCTCCCGGGTTCAAGCCATTCTCCTGCCTCAGCCTCCCGAGTAGCTCGGACTACAGGCACGTGCCACCACATCCGGCTAATTTTTTGTATTTTTAGTAGAGAAGGGGTTTCACCATGTCAGCCAGGATGGTCTCGATCTCCTGATCTCGTGATCCACCCGCCTCAGCCTCCCAAAGTGCTGGGATTACAGGCGTGAGCCACCGCGCCCGGCCTATATAGTTGTAAATTTTTAAAAATTACTTAATTACACAGGTGCAGTGGTGCACACCTATAGTCCCAGCTACTCAATTACAACTTTTAGAACTACAAACTCTTAAGAAAGAGACATTAGCGATCATCTATTCCAGTATTTTTCAAAGTGTGGGTTGCAAAATCAATGCAATGTGTCATAGCCAGTTTTCAAAGAGACAAAAAGGAAGAGGAACAGAAAACAGAATAAAAAATGAGTGCAATCAGCACGCAGTAATACCACTCTGGGGACCTGTTCTGACTGTGTAAGTGCACACACGTGAGCGAGGGAGGAGGGCTCTGGAACCACAATGGAAAGCTGCCTTCTCGCTGTGGCCCGTTGTTCTGTGGACCTGTTCCAACTGTGTGTGTGCACACGCATGAGTGAGGGAGGAGGGTTCTAGAACCGCGATGGAAAGCTGCTTCCTGCTGTGGCTTGCACAGATGCTGGTAGAGTCCAGCCATGCAGCCCGCGTGCACTCATCACTCCAGAGGCAGCATCGCCGCGGAATGGGACTTGGCCTTTACAGGGAGTCTGCCCAGGTCACGTAGCACTGGCTCGGGGTACCCACGGCAGCAAAGCAGCTGCACCAAGATGTGGGTATGACCAACCAGTGGTTCCCCTGCCAGCCCCCTGAAGTGGCCAATTGGTCTATCTACCTTATGCAAAAGTTCCCATGACCTCATAAAAAAGCCATCAATTTTCATTTAAAATGCACTCAAAAACAAAATCATCCACCTCCCTGCAAATTTCGATCCTTACGACTCTTCATTTTTAAGGGCTTTTTTTGTTTTTCAGAATCTTCTGAAAATCTGCACCAAATTAAAGATTCTATTATCGTTACCACTAACTGAAAATTGAAATTCCTTAGACAATAAATTATTTTACACTCCTGGCACCATCTGTCTGAATGTACTCTCCCCCTCTGTGAATCGCTGGCACACCAGACTGCCTCTCCCAGCTCCAGGGTACTTCAGGGAATTCCAGATGCCCCTGATTCTGGTCTAATTTACCATACAAGGCCTGTCCTCTATTCAAACCAATTCTGCGATCCCTTAAGTTAACCATATGGGTAATACAGTAACACCTCTACCTAAATCATTCCGAATTTCTGCTATGATATCATTTGATCTTCATGCCCAGGGCAGCAATGATTAATTTCAAATACTCACTGAGCAACAAAGCCAACACCACGGGGACTGTCCAGTAAAGGAAAATGCTGCCCGGATGCCTCACACCCCCAGTGAGACAGGGACAAAAGAAATCAGCACAGTGTGGTCAGCTGACGAAGGAGCCATTTCTCCACAACTCCACTCTCAACGAAGAAGCACCCAGAACACAGCCACAAATGCATCTAAACAGCCAAAGACCCAGGCTCAGCTCTACGCAGCTCACCCGAAGGAGCTACCTATGTCTGGAGCCATGACCAGAACCAGCCGCTGCATTTTAATTTCAACTCCAACAGCAGCGGCTGTTTGGCTTCCCTGGAAGGCAGCAGATTAGGTGCACGATGAGGATGCAGTGGAGGGCGGGAGGCGAGGAGGGCAGCACACGTCCACACACACAGGGGCTCCGCTCTACAAAGCCCGAGACTGCGACTCTCGCTTGGGCACCTCCCACAGTGACCCGAATGCTTGTTCTTCTGTAAAGTTGTTATTCAGGAGGAAAGATAATACACAACCTTTGAAACCAGGCAAAGTGGTTCCAAATCATTTTTTAAGTATTTTAATTTTTTTAAACCATTGAATTGTACACTTCATTTATTTTGAGACAGGGTCTTGCTCTGTTGCCCGGGCTGGAATGCAGTGGCACAATCACGGCTCACTGCAGCCTGGGCCTCCTGGGCTCAAGCAATCCTCCTGCCTCAGCCTCATGAGTAGCTTGGGACTACAGGCACGCGCCACCAGACCTGGCTAATTTTTTTTTTTTTTCTGTAGAGACAGGGTCTCGCTGTGTTGCCCAGGCTGGCATCAAACTCTTGGGCTCAAGCGATCCTCCCACCTCGGCCTCCCCAAAGTACTGGGATTACAGGTGTGAGCCGGCACAAAACAATTTTTTTTAAAGATACAGCTGCAATTTCAATGTCAGTGTTCTAAGGAATCCCTTCACCTTCTCTTCCCTCTCCCAGCCAGCGATGCTGGAACACTGGGGCACGACAGCATGTGCACCTAGAGGTCAAAAAGAACAATAAAGACAGAGATAGCACTGGAGTGGAAACTGGTCATCACGGCTGAGCAGCTGGCAAAGCAGAGGCCACAGGGGCCCAGAGCTGAGAGGAAGTGAGTGCTCCTGGAGGGGAGGCTGAGACACAGCGCTGGAGGGCACAGCTCAGGTAGGAGGAAGCGGGCACCATGCAGCCAGTACGTCCCCACACCTGTGCACCCACCACCATCCCCTGAACGTCGTCTTCCCAAATGGCTCTTTATGAAGCCTCTGGTGCTCTGCCAACCTTTCCAAACTTCTCGCCCACATTTGGGATGCACCGTCCGCTACTGCTACCCCCCAACACTGGTCACAGGAGGCTGAGAACCGGGGGCTCCGTCCGACCTCACTGGACCTGGGTGCCCATGGCCTCCGGCCTTGCACAGGCAGTCACTCTCCCCATGGCTGTGACATTCGCTGTCCTGAGGCCTTGGTGCAGGTGGCTCTCCCAACCCCTCCTACTGCATCTCTCACCCTCCTACTGCGTCTCCCACCCTCCTACTGCGTCTCCCGCCCTCCTACTGTGTCTCTCAGGCTCTGTGGTTCTTGCGTACTCCCAGTGTGCCCAACAGGGCCTGAAATGGACTCTAATCAGCATTCCTTAGTGCAGGCTCACGCTCACCTGCAGAGCACCTGTCAGCAGACAGCCTCAGCCAGGGGAGCCCTCCCAGAGTCAATGAACAGCTGTGAGTCCCACCCTGCCTGCAACCCAGCACCAGATGTAAGCGCACACCACGACTGTTGGCAAAGAAGCCAGAGGATGCGGGTGTTGTGGGCTACAGGGAAAGGAGGCCGAGGCAGCCCTCCTGGAACCTCAGTATAAGAGCAGACAGAGACGTAACGGCAGAAAGAGCGTGAGACGGGGCATTCCATCTCTTAGCAAGGAAGAAAAGCAAGGCTGCTATGGACATGAAACTGACCACATGGCTTCAAATCAGGCGATTCTTCATATTTTCTACTCAGACAGCAAATGGCAACTGTGGGATGTGACTAGAATCTCTCAATATCTAATTTGAAGAAAACATGACTCAAAAAGAATGGTCCCCTGGCAGCAGGTGCCACAGGGTCACATCAATGCAGCACAATGGCGCTTCCCAGCACCGCAGCCACCAAGGCCCTCCTGGAACTGACGTTGCTGCTGGCTGCAGACGTGGCCTCAAACCCGTCGCCCCAGCAGCAATCCACAAGCACAGCGCACACCCCTCCCTCCATGGAACTAAGAATGGAGGCTATTTTCAGAGAAGCGGTCCACTGATTCTGAAAATAATCAATTAACTACAAGAAGTAACAGCAACAATTATCTCAGAAATGGAATAGGAGAACAGCAACAAGTGTGAGCCCAGCACAAGGAAAGGGGGTGGGGTGCAGGATGTGGGGCACAGGGCGCAGGGCACAGGCCCCGGCCCCAGGACGGAAAACGGATGGCCGGAAGAGGGAAGGCCTGGTCACCCTCCCAAGAGGATTTCTAGCTGCTCTGTCAGATTCTGAGTCTATTGCCACATAACCATTCTTAAATGACAGTTGGAACTAGGGAATCAGAAGGGAATACTAAGCTAATCCTCAGTGATCTAGGAACTTAAAGCAGCCGCGTCCATTTCTTTGTGTTCTCTTACTCTGGTTGGGGTGCTGTTCCTCACCTTCCCCCAACCGCCTGGAACAAGCATGGACTGCAGGGTCTCCCATCAGTCAAGCCAGTGCTCACACCAGAGCAGGCCAAGGGACTCCGGGACAGGATGGGGAGCCGAGCCATCTGCAGTGTCACATGAAGGATGCTTCTGAGATCAAGTCTGGCTGGAGAAGAGAGAGCCCTAGACCTGTGTGCACTATCCTCCTGTGGGCACGGGGACGGAGAGGAGAGCGAATGGGCCGTGTGACCACCCCCCCCCGGCCCCCGCCATGGCTCAGGGCTTCTGTAGGGACAGGGACGGGGAGGAGAGCGAATGGGCCGTGTGACAACCCCCCCCCTCCCCGGCTCAGGGCTTCTGTAGGGACAGGGACGGGGAGGAGAGCGAATAGGCCGTGTGACAACCACCCCCGGCTCGGGGCTTCTGTAGGCATGGAGCTTCTGTAGGCATGGGAACGGGGAGGAGAGTGAATGGGCCGTGTGACACCCCCCGCCATGGCTCAGGGCTTCTGTAGGCACGGGGACGGGGAGAGCGAATGGGCTGTGTGACCGCCCCCACGGCTCGGGGCTTCTTAGCCCAGCCGACAACATCGAGGCGAGTGGGCTTCTCTGTGCTTTCTGAAACATCCTTCTATCTCGCAAACATGTGGCCAGCCTGGAGGATGAAGCCTGCATGAGCAGGGTGTAGCTCAGCAGGAATGAGAACTGGCCAAATTATAGGAAAAAAAAAGAATTTCCACAAATGGAAAACGAGGGGGTTCGCTACACAGATTTACCAGAAAAGGCAGCTTCAGATGAACACAGCAGTTTCTTTAAATCACACAGGAGTTTCCTTCCCAAGAGAAGCAGGGGCCATGTACTGAGATTCCGCCAGCTACCCTGAGTGGCAGCACCGGCCTCTCCTGAAGCCGTCTTTGATTTGAGGTCCCAGAAATGTGACCGATAATAGGAATAAGGAGCGTATGAGTGTTCACAAGGGGAAAAAAAACCAAGTGATTTATAAATTATTATTTGTTTCACATAAAAAGTGGTAGTACGGCAGCTTTATTCATTCTGCAGTGAGGCCACTTAGAGTGGGGACTCGGGGGGGCCACGGAAGACGCGGGAATGAGCAGCAGTTGCGACCCTGCTTGCAGTGCAAAGGCACGTGGGGCAGCAGCAGTGATGGAGGAACAAGAGACACCAGAACAGGGTCTTCTTCAGAGAACTCCAGACAGCAACTCCTCTGACGTCAGCCCTGAGTCCTTCCTGAACTCAGATCTGTGCTGGAGCCAACGGGCCTCCATGCCTGCTGAGAAAAGCTGGAATCTCTGTCCCCACAATAGAGTTGGAAGAATTCTGTCTACAATCATAAACAGAAGCACTGCAGTAACACAGTGTAAAAGCCTGGTTCTATCTTTACAATTCCAAGTCACTGCAGTGACACAGTGTAGAAGCCTGGTTCTATCTTTACAATTCCAAGTCACTGCAGTAACACAGTGTAGAAGCCTGGTTCTATCTTTACAATTCCAAGTCACTGCAGTAACACAGTGTAGAAGCCTGGTTCTATCTTTACAATTCCAAGTCACTGCAGTAACACAGTGTAGAAGCCTGGTTCTATCTTTACAATTCCAAGTCACTGCAGTAACACAGTGTAGAAGCCTGGTTCTATCTTTACAATTCCAAGTTACTGCAGTAACACAGTGTAGAAGCCTGGTTCTATCTTTACAATTCCAAGTTACTGCAGTAACACAGTGTAGAAGCCTGGTTCTATCTTTACAATTCCAAGTTACTGCAGTAACACAGTGTAGAAGCCTGGTTCTATCTTTACAATTCCAAGTCACTGCAGTAACACAGCGTAGAAGCCTGGTTCTATCTTTACAATTCCAAGTCACTGCAGTAACACAGTGTAGAAGCCTGGTTCTATCTTTACAATTCCAAGTCACTGCAGTAACACAGCGTAGAAGCCTGGTTCTATCTTTACAATTCCAAGTTACTGCAGTAACACAGTGTAGAAGCCTGGTTCTGTCTTTACAATTCCAAGTCACTGCAGTAACACAGTGTAGAAGCCTGGTTCTATCTTTACAATTCCAAGTCACTGCAGTGACACAGCGTAGAAGCCTGGTTCTATCTTTACAATTCCAAGTCACTGCAGTGACACAGTGTAGAAGCCTGGTTCTATCTTTACAATTCCAAGTGGGTTGTGTTCAGGGGTAGAGACAGGAACAAGGGAGTATCGAAGGTGATGTGTCTTACTTTTCCTAGGAATTAAAAGTCCAGCAGCGTTTCAACTATGATACAGTCCTACTGCCAGCAGAACCATAAACCACTATATGTTGCAGAAAACTAAGACAGACCGCCAGGTATGAGTCCTGTCCTCTGCTGCCCCAGTGACCGCGAGAACCACGGGGGAGAAAGGCGCGCAGAACTGACCTGCACTGCGCCGACTGCAGCCTCATTACCCCAGTGCAGTGAACACAAAGCCACAACTGTGGATTTAAAAACTGCGCATTCCTTTGGCTCTTTTCCGGAGCAGCAATTTCATACTTACAGACGAGCGATGCTGCAGGACTACCTGAGAAAACCTTGTGCTGATCTTTAAGATGAAACTTTCCAACTAAGAAACTCTGACATAAACCAGTTCTGGAGGGTCTGCAGCCCTTCTCCCAAGGTGCCTCTGAGGGGTCAAGGGAAAGCCCACGGGAGCACATGCCCTTCTGTCCCCCTCTGTGTGAAGCACCCCGCTCTGGGGGTGACCCAGGCTCAGTCGGGTCAGAGATCCACAGGGCCTGGCCTTGACAAAGGAAACGCATGCAGGTTTCTCGAAGGACAGTGCACTGTGGTTTTGAAAAATTAGTATTATCTTTCTACGCAGTGAGCTCTGTTTATGGTTCTCACTGTCAAATTCCCAGCTTCTGTTTTATGAAATGGGAAGATCACCCAGATTCTTCAATGATCCAGAGGTGACAGCCGTCTCCTGAATAGAAAGGGTCTTCACCAGGACCTAGGAACACACAGCCTCAAAACCACCAGCGAGCTGACTCTGTCCTGCACAGCAACACCCTCCCCAGGACCCGCACCGTCGGAGCACATCATTTCGTAAAGACCACTCGTACTGGAGTGTTCAACCAACGGTCACTCTTTTTGTCAAGGATTAGAAAGCAGGCAAGTTTGTGAGTTTGATGGCAATACACAGGAGCGAAACCACCTTTTTCTAAGAGTTATCTGTGCAAACATGACCACCACCAACACACGCATGCGTGTGCAGAAAATAACCATCTGAAGGGGGTGGGGTGGTGGGGGTGGGAGGGCACGTTTCCGCCATAACGCAAAAGCTGCTGAAATCCTACGGAGCAGCAGATATAACCCCCAAGCCCCGCCCTCCCCCTTCCAGGCCTGCGCATTGCCATGGTGAGGAAAGTCAGTCCTGCTCTGGGGCTCACACTGAGAGGCCTTCGCACCCTCGCTCCCTCCCGTGAGAGCCCCCATTCCTTGGCAGCACAATGGCCTGTATGTGAGAGGGGGACTGTGGCACTCACCTGACCATCCGCCCCCCTCCCATGAGAGCCCCACCCCTCGGCAGCGCAATGCCCACATGTACATGGGGACCAGGGCACTCACCTGACCGTCCCACCCCCTCCCATGAGAACCCCACCCCTCGGCAGCGCAACGCCCGCATGTGCATGGGGACTGGGACACTCACCTGACCGTCCTGCCCCACGTGATGGATCTGGAGGTTGCCCTACAAAGAACGAGAGGAGGAGACGGTCACGAGTAGAAACACACCAAGACACCCGCAGACACGGCAAACACGCCAAGACACATCACAGGCCACTTGAGAATAACAAGAAAAACACTAGTTCTGCAAAAATTCAACCTCTAGTAGCAACAAAAGCCCCAAAACAAAATATTTAGATTTCTAGGTACTATTTATTATTTTAAAGATGAACAAACAACTCAAAAAGCACTGTACCCGTTCCCCTACCCTGACCCCAAATGAAAATGTCATTTTTACTTCATTTTTTATTTTGAAAGAATCTGACTCACAAAAAGTACAGAAAGTAGCAGAGAGAGGTCCTACGTGTGTGTCGCCCAGCTTCCCCGAAGGGGGACGCCTTGCTGAGCTGTGCGGCATCACCACGCCAGGACAAGGGCTGCACACAAGGAACCAACTCACTCAACCACAGAGCTACTAAAAGCTCTCCAGTTAGAAATTCATTTTCATTTGTTGTAAAAAGGAACTGTTTTATGTCTGCTAGGCCCTGCTAAATGTTTATTTGCAGATATCCTGCTTTAACAAAATAATTTTAAATGAACACGGTATGAATTTATGGTGAGGAGACTGCATATTGTCACTTATCACAAAGCCATCGTTAGTATTATTAGCAATTTCTAACTTACTGCATTCAATTCCTAATGAAAACGAAAGACAATCACCTATACAAGATGGATTGTTTTGAAAACTGAAGAGGATAAAACTAATAATAAAAAATTGAAATTCGAGTAGTCAAGATTTTTTAGCATAAACTATAAAAAGCAAATGTGTGTTGATTTTTTTCTTTTGCCGCTGTTTCAATTTTCCTGCATTTTCAATGACTCTAAGGAAATTAAGCATTCCGACGAGCTTCATAGGCTTCCAGGTATTCAAGAACTCTGGCTGGGCTCTCTGACAGTGAGCTTAGCCTCCCAGCCCCCACCTGTCTGTGCCTTGAGAAGCAAACCTTCCCTGCCCCTCAAAGGCAGCTCCTGCACTGGAAGGTGCTGCTGGGATCCTGCACCTCACAGCTGCTCAGGCCCCCAACTCCTGCACCTGACCTCGCTGAGCTGACAGGCGCATCTCACGACATCTCCACAGAGATGGTCCCCGACACACCCACAGACACAGAACCAGGCCCTGCTCCTTCCTGGACACTCTGGCCTCCTGGGACCATCCCCTACCTGCTCCCCGCCCTGGTGCTTCCTTCCATCCATCCATCTGACTACATGTTTCTTAGTGACCTGGTCATGTCGCTGTGTGGATGAGCCCACTCATTCCCAGTTGCTCACGGCCCCCACATGAATTCGGTCCTCCCCTTTCACCTCATCCTCATTCCGCCCTCGGAACCCTCATGCATGTGCTCCCCTCTCAGGATAACCCACTGGGAACTGCTGGTGTCCAAATTAAAGCCACTGCCAGCAGACATGCCTGAGTCCCTGGTGCTCCGCATGCCATGGAGTGCATGTGTCCACAGTCTTGCTCATGGGCACTTGGGCAGGAGCCTCTGCGCCCGCTGTGAGTCCCCGAAGGCAGGGCTTCTCTCTCCTCTGCTCCCCCACAGCACCTGCACCCAGCATGAGCTCCCGGGAGGCCTCGCACACCAACATCTCCATGAGTCCCCTTGACCTCAGCACCCAGGCTTCCTAGTCTCTGCTGCTGGTGTGTGTGGGGAAGCCTGAGATCTTTGTAGCGACACACTATTGTGCACCAAACACAAAGCTGGTGCCATTGTCACGACCTAGAAACAGCCATGTTCCTCATCCCCCAAAGCGCACCACGGTCACTCAGTACAACACATGTGCGCTGCTTAGTGCCCTGTGCCTGCTACTGCCTGTGCTGCAGGAAACAGCCCAGAGTCGAGGGACGGTTACCAGCCACCCAGGAGACAGTCCTGCTCTGGCACGCAAACACGGAGCACCGCAACCGGCTGGCCTCGGCTTTCCAAGAACTCAGACTGTCACTCCCGCCTTCACATTCCAGACCCCAACAGCAGCTGAGCCCACACTTCTGAGTGTGTGGCCAGGTAGAGCTCCAGAAACTGAGACAATCACAGACCCGGCAGGTGCGTCAAGGGCTATGACCAGCTCTCAGGACTGGCAGCATCACCTCGTGGGATTCCCCACCATCCCATGAAATCGGCACTAATCCCGTAGAGGCCACGAGGAAGCTGGGGCCACATGGCAGGTGAGGGGGTATGTCAGGTCACCTGTGCAGGGGCAGACCCCATCTCGGCCACACTGGGGGCCTCCCCTGGCAGGAAGGGCAGGGACAGACAGGGAGAGAAGGGTACTCAGAGGGCACTTCCAGCCAGGAGCAGAAACATCTACCCAGGAGATCTTTACCAAGACAGACCAGAAGCTGTGGAGACCAACGGACAGGAGGGGAGGCAGTCAGGTCACAGAGACTGCAGGCCCGCTATGTGCACCCTGGAAGCAGAGTCCTGCAGCCCTCGCCCACGTTCCCCGTCCTGGGGGCTCCCTCTGCCCTTGCACTGTGACACCAATGAAGGTCGGGAGCATGCGGGCACGGTGCCTGCAGGGACAGTGCTGCGGCAAGAGCTGACTCACCTCGCTGTCCTGCGTGATCTGGACTTGTTCCCCCTGTGGCACCTGGGCGATGTGGAGGTGTCCCTGTGGGATCCGCAGCAAGAAAAGACACCAAGAAGCATCAGAAGAAAATCAAAAGCAAAGCAAACAAGAAACATCTTCCGGAATGTTTGTTCTTGATTACCTGTTTACAATTCAAAAAGATAACTAAATCCTGAATAGTGCAATATAGTCTGTGGTCACCTCTTAAAATTAAGCTTTTGGTTCACAGTAGTCCCCCTCATCCATGAGGGTTTCAAGAAGCACCCGCTCCCCCCACCACGTGGACGCCAGAAACCGTGGATGGTGCTGAACCCCGTATATGCTACGCTTTTTCCTGCCCATACGTGCCACACAGCTTGGACATGCTGGACAAAGGAAGGACTCACGTCCCAGGCGGGACAGAGCAGGACGACCAGACTTCATCATGCTGCTACCCAGTAGAGTATGCAATCTGAAACTTACAAATTGTTTATTTCTGGAATTTCTCATCTAATATTTTCAGATCACAGTTGACCATGGGTAATTAAAACTTGGGAAAGTGGAAGCATGGGTAAGGGGGGGCCACTGTGTAACACAGAACATTTTCCAGTACTTCACAAAGGAGCAATAGGTCCCAGGAAAGATATTTGCATCTTTAAATGTTACTAAACAAGTAAATTTTAAAATGTGCATGATACACAGAAAAGAGGGGAAATAGAAAATCACAATGACGCCTCTTTTCAAATGATACGTTCAGCTCTCTGGGGATGCTGGGAGGCTACGCAAGCAGTGTGTGGCTGAAGCAGGGGAGCTGTTTGCGTGCCTACACTCACAACAGGGCAGGCAACGTTTTTCAAATCAAAGAAACACTCATATGACTATTTAAACAGTTTGGGTAAACACTAATAAATGTGATTCAAAAAAAAATCAAAGAATCCAATGTTTATACAAACGGGCAGACAAATAATTCCTATAAACCTATAAATGAAATGAATACTCCTTATCGTATTTGAAATTCTCTCTTAGTCGAAATGGATCTTAAAATAAACTCCTGTAGAATGTTCTATGTAAGCCTTATGACAAAGTTATCTACTCTGGAACACTTTCAAAGAACTTCTTACTAACAAGATGAGAGGAACTGCCATTGTGAATGTCAAACAAATTAATAAGCTTATTAAATAAGAGTCACTATTCATAACTGTCTCATCTCCTTTGGAAGAGGATAACGTCCCCTCTAAAAGCCCCAGAATTTTCTGGAAGTCTTCCCTCTTCCAGACAGCATGCTGAAGCCACACTGAGATGAGAGCCACACCCCACTCTCAATAGTGGAGGACCCTGTTTCCAGGAGAAAGCCCTGGCGACACAGAGGCATGTGATGACCTGTCTTGAGAGGTCCCAAGGGGGCTGGTGCCACTAAAAACATAGGCGATGTCTAGTGGTACATGTAAAATTTCTAGTCACCCAGCAAAGCTTCCAGAAAAGTCTTCCTTCCTTCTCAGCCACTCCCTACTCTCGTGCCACAGAATCCAGGAGGTGTTTGTAGAGGGACTTCACCCGGGAGCGAGCCCCTAGGCGCATCAGGCTGACCACAGCTTGGGCCACAAAACCCCAACAGAGAACTCCCCACGGGCAAGGCAGGACATTGACTTGCTGCTGGGACAGTGCCCGCCCAACCTGGGTGTGCTGAGTAACTCCAAGGGAAAAGCTGCACGGGAACAATGACCTCAAGCTTTTGCCACTGATCCTAGAAGGAAATTACTCTTTCCCTCAGTAAGAGGGCACCTGCACTTCTGAACTGAGAAATATTTCCGATGCTTCCCAGGAGCACAAGCTGGGGCAGGGACCACTGCACGGCCTGACCCTTGGAACTGACTGCCCGCCTGCCTGCTGGCAGGACTGAGGTGAGCTGACTGAACACCCCACCCCACCATGTGCTTCAATCCCTAGGCTCTGCAGCAGCCGCCCCCACCTGTGAAATGTTAAGAGCTCATGGCCACGATGACCTCTACTTTAAATGGGGACCTTGTGCCTCCTCCCAAGCTATCACTGTGCTCCCGCAACACAGCGGAACCGGTGGAAGCCGCCATGGCCCTGCCGTGGCCCACCCCGCAGGCCCCTTTCCCAAGGTGCAAGGTGGAGAGGGTACGTACTACTTGCACCTGTCCGTCTTCTCCGATCTGGTGGATCTGCACCTGCTGCGCGTTGGCCAACGCGTAGTGCAGGGCTTGCGGCTGTGGCTGTGGCTGTGGGAGCTCGCTGGCGGGAGATGGGGTGCTCATCATCGGCTCTGTGGGGGCAACAGGTGTGAACAGGGTGAATGAGAAGTTTCTTAGGCATTGCCTTGTGCGGCATGTGTGCACCGCCATCCCTCACTCTCGACTCCCACAGCAGAGAAGAGGAAATGCTTCATTTTTCCTCGACTCACTGCATCTCCACTCTTCTGCAGAGATCACTACGAGTGAGTCTTAGGAACTGAGGCTTCCGACATGGAATGCAGAAGGGCCTGAGAGTGGCGTGATGCTGCTATGATAAAACCCCTTCTAGTCCCCAACTTATTTAAATGAATGAAGTTCTTAAAGTGGACATTAAAAGCTGTTTCAGGCTGGCAATATTTGTCCATGGGTAATTAAACTAACAGAGCAAAAGTCTCATCCATGCACTTAAAGATACATTTCCAACAAATTTTACTTGCTGTGTTTAATGAAAATGAGATACATTTGCTTTGATGTACTCTGTATTAATTTTCACTGTAATGATGTCGCAATCATAATTTTCTTAAACTCTTAGAATATTAAGAGCGTAGAAAAACTTTTTAATTTTCAATGTATACACCTAGTTTTGTTGCAGAGAATTATAATGACTAATTTAAAAAAGCTTTTAAGCATAAAAATGTAGTCCGGGCACAGTGGCTCACACCTGTAATCCCAGCACTTTGTGAGGCCAAGGCAGGCAGATCACCTGAGGTCACGAGTTCAAGACCAGCCTGGCCAACATGGTGAAACCCAATCTCTACTAAAAATACAAAAATTAGACAGGCGTGGTGGTGGGGGTCTGTAATCCCAGGCACTCAGGAGGCTGAGGCAGGAGAATCACTTGAACCTGGGAGGCGGAGGTTGTAATGAGTCGAAATGGCACCACTACACTCCAGCCTGGGCAACAGAGCGAGACTCCATCTCGGGGGGACAGGGGAGGGAAGCAGTAAGATGAAATTCTGTGAGAGAAGTAGAATGTTGATATGAATGAAAGGAGAAAAATGAAATACATAAAATTTCTGATCATTAAAGAGAAGCGGGCCAGGCGCGGTGGCTCACGCCTGTAATCCCAGCACTTTGGAAGGCCCAGGCGGGCAAGATCACTTCAGGTCAGGAGTTCGAGACCAGCCTGACCAACATGGTGAAACCCCGTCTCTACTAAAAATACAAAAATTAGCCAGGTGTGGTGGCACACGTCTGTAGTCCCAACTACTTGGGAGGCTGAAGTAGGAGAATCACTTGAACCTGGGAGTAGGTGGTTACAGTGAGCTGAGATGGCACCATGGCACTTAGCTCCAGGCAACAGAGTGAGCGGGGGAAGGGAGGCAGAGGGGCAAGAGAGGGGAGGGGGGGGAGGGGGAGGGGCAGAGAGGGGAAGGGGAAAAGAAAAGCTTTCCATGTATTTTTTACCAATAGCTAATGGTAGGTTATTAAATTGCCATAGTACACAGATTCCACTGAATACATTTTTTAAAGTAACAATAAAATGTTGGGTTTTTTTTTTTTTTGAGACAGAGTCTTGCTCTGTCACCCAGGCTGGAGTGTAGTGGTGTGACCTTGGCTCACTGCAACTTCTGCCTCTCAAGTTCAAGCGATTCTCCTGCCTCAGCCTTCCAAGTAGCTGGGATTACAGGCACCCACCACCATGCTGGGCTAATTTTTTTTTGTATTTTTTTGTAGAGAAGGGATTTCACCAGGTTGGCCAGGCTGGTGTTGAACTCCTGACCTCAAATGATCCGCCTGCCTCGGCCTCCCAAAATGCTGGGATTATAGGTGTAAGCCACTGTGCCCAGCCACATAACAGAATGTTGATACTTGCAATATGCTAGAAATTGCCTAGCTACACTAAATCAGAATCTGAAATTCATGAGATTCAAAGGAGATTCAACATGCCCACCTGCACGTTGCACGTGGAGAGCTCGGCTCCAGCCAAAGACCCTGACTCCACCTGAGCACCTCCAGTGATGGGTCATGTCCCAAAGCAACCACCGCCAGGCAGTGCTGCATGCTCCACAGCGGCTTCCTGTCTGCCCGAGCAGTCACAGAGCACTCACCACCACAGGTCCTCGAGCAAGCCTTGTGCACCCCAGGAAGAAAACGACAAAATCCCAGCTGGACTGAAGCCCACCTCCGCTGAGCTGCTGTTCCTCCACTGACCCTCTTAGCACCTACAAAACCAGCCTAATTCTTCACTTATGCGCTGCTTCTGCAGGCATCTAACCATTATCAAACCTTGTGAAATCTCAATTTCTAACCGTTTCCCCAAAGAGAACGGTTTCCAGCCCACTGCCACCATGACAGTCTGTCCCTAGACAGCTCCTCCCAGCAGCTCCAAAATGCTCCACCGGGGCCACAGGGCAGACAAGCTAAGAATGGGTGTGCTCCAGAGTGCACCTTCCAACCACAAAGGCTCCGAGGAAGCTCCTGCACATCAGCGCAGCCAGCAAAACACTCGGCTTCACACGCTGTTACACCACCATCTACTCCTGTGCAAATGCTCTGAGTCTACATTTCCAGCTATGAAATTTCAGCTCATTAAATTCACCCTTTCAAGATTCTGGTATCCTAATGACGCAGGCCAACATATCCGGCAGTCGTCAGGTTATGTAACAGCAGCTTCTTGCTCACTAAGGTCCTGGCAAGTCATTTAACTTGGGTTTTGATTCCCCATTGGATGAAGCAGACCGCTAACCTTACCAAATGCACGCACCCGAAACACATGGAAGGCAAGCCTGGCAACAACTCTCCTCGCTCTTCGAGTCTAGGAGTTCCATACGGTTCTTTTTTATGTCTCCTATTTCTCTTCTTGCTATGTTCCTTTTTTCCTTTAAATTCTTGAATACAATTTTAATAGATTTCAATGTCCTGGTCAGTTAATTCCAGACAGGAATTAACTTCCTATTTGCTGATTCTCTGATCATAGGTCACAATCTCCTGCTTCCTGGTACTCTGGACTAGATACTGGAGATTGTGAATTTTACTTTGTTGGGTGTCTAGGTTTTGTTGTCTTTCTTTCAAAAGTGTTGTTACTTGTGGTTCAATATGATCTTTCTCAGGCTGTCTTAAGCTCTGCCTTTATTCTAGGGATAGTTTAGCCCACCAGTAGGCATGGCCTGCTAGTGCAGTGACTGATCACTGAGGACTCCGGCTAGTGGGAATCCAACCACCACCCAGCCTGGGGTGAGCTTAGGAGCCATTGAGCTCATGCCTGCCTTGGAATCCCCCAAACACCCAAGAAGGCCCCCGTGTAACCCTCTGCTCTTAAGAACTTGATTCCACAACTTTCTGCTGCCTCAGCCTCTCTCAACTCCAACCCATCTCCTCCATGCAGTGATGCAGCTGTCTTTGCCTGGCATCTCCCTGTCCCCTCCTCTCGGGTTCCTTCTCTCAGGATCACGGTCCTGTGCTGTTGCTTTTCTAATGTCTTAGGACAGCCAATTCACAGATTTTTGTCCAGATTTCAATGGCAAGAAAATTCAATCTGGTTCCTGCTACTGTGCCTGACAGAAATCTCCTCTCCTTGACTTTTTCTTTTCTTTTTTTTTTTTTTTTTTGAGACGGAGTCTTGCTCTGTAGCCCAGGCTGGAGTGCAGTGGCGCGATCTCGGCTCACTGCAAGCTCCGCCTCCCAGGTTCACGCCATTCTCCTGCCTCAGCCTCCCGAGTAGCTGGGACTACAGGCGCCCGCCATCATGCCCAGCTAATTTTTTTGACATTTTTAGTAGAGACGGGGTTTCACCGTGTTAGCCAGGATGGTCTCGATCTCCTGACCTCGTGATCTGCCCGCCTTGGCCTCCCAAAGTGCTGGGATTACACGCGTGAGCCACAGCACCCGGCTTTTTTTTTTTTTTTTTTTTTTTTGAGACAGAGTCTCACTCTGTCACCCGAGCTACAGTGCGGTGGCATAATCTCAGCTCACTGCAACCTCTGCCTCCTGGATTCAAGCAATTCTCCTGCCTCAGCCTCCCAAGTAGCTGGGATTAGAGACATGTGCCACCACACCCGGCTAATTTTTGTATTTTTAGTAGAGACGGGGTTTCACCATGTTGTCCAGGCTGGTCTCGAACTGCTGACCTCAGGTGATCAGTTTGCCTCAGCCTCCCAAAGTGCTGGGATTACAGGCATGAGCTACCACGCCTGGCCTCCCTGACTTTTAAACAACATTTTTTACAACTATAAAACTAATGCAGTGCTTATTGGAAATAACTGAGAAACTACAACGAAAGACAAAGGAAAAAATAAAAATTATCCTACTACCTAGAGATAGGCGCTGTAAAAATGATCACACATAAATTTTTAATCAACTTCCACATATACCTATATATTTGCAATAAAAATGGTATCATGCCGTAAGTATAGTCCTCACATCGCTCTCTGCTGCCTAGCTATGAGTATCCAAGAGCAGAATTCAAGTCATGAGCAATATTCCTACAGCCGCATTTCAGTAGCCACAGGTTACGCTGCTACATGGTATTTCAGTGAATGCCCTTAACCCACACCCCAGGACTGCTACCTCTCTCAAGTTCCAAGGCAGAATTCCTCATTGTAGTAGAAAGGCCTAGAATAGAAGAGCTTCTTCAATACAGGTCACTCAATAAAGCGCTGCTTTAGGGACACAACTTGTGTGGCCCACTACAGGCAACCACCTCCCATCCTCAAGCCCCTGGGCAGCAGCTGAGGCTGAGTATCTGATAACTAGCAAAACAGCCCAGGAAAACCACTTCCTGAAGTCCGGTTCAGAAAGAACGAGGCCCCGGGAGAACTCCAGGTGATCTCGTCTGTAACTCCCAGGACTTCCAGAACAAAGGGTTCCCGCCGACAAAGACTCCACTGAATAGGAGAGCTGGCCCTGCTCACGGCTGCCCTCGCATCCTAACCCCAGCCCCAGTCAGAGCTCAAGTTCCAAGAGTTGCTGCCAATGCAGCTACTGTGGGGAGCTTTAAGAGAATAGTTTTCATTCAAATACTTATTAAAATATTTTGAGATGTCTTGGGGGAAAGGCAATATCAAGTCACATTGTCATTCCTAGTGAAAATTCTCCAAGGAGAACAATCCCCCCAGCAATGCCTGAGAGGCAACTCAAAGAGAACTGTTTCCATTATCTTGTGGATAAATCCAACTAAGGCCATGAATTCAAAGTAAAAATAAAGCACAATTCAGAATCCACCCCCACTCCCTCACCCGGAGTCACCAGGCAAATCCTGAGAATACAATGGCCGGCAGCCCCACCAAAGGCCTCGGCCTCCTTGCCCCCATCCAGAAGACTTGGAGGAGGCCCAACAGGCCCTCTGTCCCTCGCGGAGGAGCCTGGAGCAGGCCCGAGGCTCTCTGTGTGAAGGGCGCACAGGGCCAGGCACAGGTCCTGCGGCTCCACTGCTCCGTGTGCACCACACAAGCCTCTGGCCTTGGCTCCTGGCCATTGATGGAGTCGCCGGCCTCGCTCTGGCTGCCCCAAGGGTGCCACCAGGCCAGCTGCCCCGAGCGGGGGAGGGCGGCCTCTCCTGCAGCACGAGGCCTACCTGAGGGGCAGTAGGAGGATGAGTTGGGCGTTCTCCGCGAGAAGCTCTTGACCGCCAGGCTCTGGCCCCGCTGCTTGCGCCGCCACGCCGTGCGGCACTTGGAGTCGATGCTCTGCTTGATTCGGTACCAGTCAGATTCTGTGATTCCAAATTTATAGAAAAGGTGACCTGGAAGGACACATCCAAGGAGAAGAGGTGAGGCCTGTTCGGGACAGCCACCAGGAGCCGCCTGGCTGCAGGGCCGGGGCCCGCTGAAGAGGCCTCACCCAGGCACCCCAGCCCGCAGGCCGGCCCCGTCTTCCTGCAAGGGTCCGGAAAGACCCACTGCACAGAAGGTGCTTAGCTGGTCCACCGGCGGGGCTCCCCATGAGATATAAATGCTCACTAAGGTGTCATGACACGCTCTTTCCATTCACTTAACTTCTCGATCCCTCTGACTTGGTCGGCCCACACCAGGTGCACACTTGGGGCTCTCCCAAGATTCCCAGACCTTCCACCCTCCAACTTCCCTCTGCCCTGAACTCACAGCAGCACCTAAGGTCCTGAATGCCCAGAGGGTGAGATCAGGGACCTCAACAATTGAATCAGAACTCACTGGTCCTCTGCCTACTCAGGCCTGCTCGGCCACCACCTTGCCTTCCTTCATGTCTTGGCTTCACCATCCCCCTGGATAACCACCTGGCCCTCCCGCCCTCCTCCCACTTGTTTTGTCAGAGCACTGACCACCTTCTGGCATTTGGAGAATTCATGTGTGTATTGTTACTCTGTCCCCCTCACAAACACAGTTTCGAGAATTCAGGTGTGTATTGTTACTGTTCCCCTCGCAAACACAGTTTGGAGAATTCACGTGTGTATTGTTATTCTGTTCCCCTCGCAAACACAGTTTGGAGAATTCAAGTATGTATTGTTACTCTGTCCTCCTCACAAACACAGTCTGGAGAATTCACGTATGTATTGTTACCCCGTTACCCTCGCAAACACAGTTTGGAGAATTCAAGTATGTATTGTTACTCTGTTCCCCTCGCAAACACAGTTTGGAGAATTCAAGTATGTATTGTTACTCTGTCCCCCTCACAAACACAGTTTGGAGAATTCACATATGTATTGTTACCCCGTTACCCTCGCAAACACAGTTTGGAGAATTCATGTATGTATTGTTACTCTGTCCCCCTGGTAAACACAGTTTGGAGAATTCACATATATATTGTTATTCTGTTCCCCTCACAAACACAGTTTGGAGAATTCAAGTATGTATTGTTACTCTGTCCCCCTCACAAACACAGTCTGGAGAATTCACGTATGTATTGTTACTCTGTTCCCATGTATTGTTACTCTGTTCCCCTCGCAAACAGAGTTTGGAGAATTCATGTATGTATTGTTACTCTGTCCCCCGCATAAACACAGGGGCCTTTGTTGTGTCCACCCACGCGGGTCAGGCACCCAGAACATTCTGGCGCACAGGGGCTGCTCCTGTGTAAACAGTGATTACAACGGACTGCAAGACACCCTCCCATCGCTGCTCAAGTCCGGGGCTTGCTTATATCATTCCCGACGCCTCTCCATCGTGCCTTCTCAACTAGAGCACCAACTCCTTACAGGCAGGGCCTGTGTCCTCATCCCTGGAGTCCCTACACCACAAGCCGAGTGGGCACAACCTACTCTCACTGTGGGGCCAAAGCCAGGTGCATCGTCTTCCTGAGGCTTACCATGCACACGCAGAGAACTGTCCTGGGACCCCCAGTTCTCTACCACCTGCGCTAGGGAGAGCTCTCAGCACTGAGCAGCATCCAGAGATGCCCGGTATTCAACAAGGAGAAAACTGAGGATCCGAAGGCCACGGCGGAGCAGTTGACAGGATGGAGCCAGCGCCCCACTGCACGCCCGGCCACTTCCCACTAGGCCACAGGACCCCATCCCTATAGCGATGACGAATGTGGGCATGATGGGAAGGGCTCTTCAATGCAGTGGCCTCTCTAGCTGGCTCATGCAACTTCACTAATTTACAGGAAAATACATGGATGGAATCCAAAATTGTAGTAATAAAAAGATTAAGCTGAAAAGTGTCCTGTTTCGACTACCAAGAGCCTCAAGTTTGGACTCTACTGCCCCAACCCTAAAAATCTGTTCCCATTGAGACTAAAATGGTGGAAATAATTAAAACAGAGGAAGAAGTGTTTGGGTTTTTTTTAAGTACTCTATTAGGTATCAAAAGTCCCTCGGGTTTTGGAAACACGCCTCTTGACTTTTTTATCAGTAGATACTTGAGACATGTTTTGACTCTCTGTATAATGACAACCAACCTGTCTGTGCTACAGACAAAAAGAAAACAGCCAGGATGGTGGGATTTGTAGGATGAGAGGAAAGAACACGCTAAAGTCGTTTCGGCAGCACGTTTTCATCCTCACGCAAAAAGAAGCCACACATGAAGCAGCAGCTCTTTGGCTTCCAATTTTCCAGTCATCTCTAAAATAATCAGAGTCACCCTCAAATCTTGGCTGGGTGACTGGGGTGCCTCAGGAAGCCCCAGGCTGAGCAACTTTAGTGACTCACAGAGGAACCCAGCCGCTGGCTGCGGTCATGAGGGAACCCAACCATTAAAATCACTAGGAAATCCTTACAGGAGAGCCCAGCTGCTGCCAGAGGTTGCCCCATAGTTACCGGAAAACCCAGCTTTCAAACTCCACTTCAATAGCTTCAGGAGAGCCCAACTACTGACTCTAGATACACAGCAGCCCAGCTGCTGCCACTGGGAGGCAAGAAAGAAACAGCCATCCCACCAGCAGGAAAACGTCTTTGGAGCACGAGTCGATAAAAAGAAACATCCTCAGAACCGCCCTTCTGTGACCCTCCCACCTTCACACTCCAGGAGAAAACTTCCATAGACCTCAAAGGATGAATGAGTCCATACGAAATTTAAAAACGGGTTAGTAACAGGAAAGAAGATAAATCTAAAACACCCAGGTGTATAGGTAAGAGAAATGAGTGAAAACATTCACATTTAAATTCAACGTTGTAAAAATCAAGTTGCCAGTTCAAACCCTGACTCATACTTATTAAATAAAAAATATATATTCATCTGGTTACCCGCCACCGAGTTGCCATTGTCCTCAGACATCAAATGATCTAATTCCTTCCGTCTGCGCTTTAGGCCCCGGCCTGGGCAAATGCCCCCTGCCAGCCACCAAGGAGATCCAGAGAACGGATCAGCCACCCAAGTGCTGCCCGTAGAGCGCGGTGGGTGAGGAGAGGAAGGATCTGAACATGCACAGATGGCTGCAGGCGCCGCCCACGGACGCTACTGGACAGCAGCTGGGGCAAGCGCCCGCTTCTGGGCAGCCCTAGGGGCTCGGATTCCTTTACCTTTTCTGACAGCACTGAGCAGCTGCACTTAACAGAGAGCGGGAAAAACCCTATCACGATGGGATCAAAAGACCACCTTGAACTTAACTGCTATTTTCCACTGTAAGCGTTTGATCTCATGTTATTTGACAGACTTTTTTTTTTAAAAGCCTCATGAAGTAGGAATGTCACTACTCTCATCACTTTGGTTTTGAGGCAAAAGCCAGAAAAAGGAGAAGTGATGTGTCCAAGTCCAATTGCTAGTTAGGAGTGAGCACCGGCCTTAAAGTGCAAGCTTCCTGGGCCCACCAGGTGGAGAAGCAGCGGCCCTCACTGGATCCTGAGAACCCATGAGAGATGCTCGGGGAGACGGGAAGAACACGCACAGCCTGGCACAGGTGCCTCTGCTATCCTGAGCTCCCTCAGCCCCAGGCACCCGCAGCCCCTGCTCTGGGAGGCCTAATCGGACTTCGATCGAGGCAGAAGTCTCCCCCGCACAGTGCCCACGACACAAGGAGAACAGAAGTGCTCGGCATCCAGCTGAGGCTCACGGGATCCCCACAGCGCGGCATCACCTGGTAGCAGAACACCCTGTCTGGCCTCAGTCCCTGCTTTCCCCAGCCATATCCCCACACCACGCCCACCGAGGCCCCTCAAGGCCGGGATGGGCTTGCCTTCCAGGCTCAGCCAGGCAGCATCCCTGCCACCGTGCACACCTCTATTTTCCTGGAGAGCGGTCCTGCAGTCCCCAAAGAGCTAAAGAGTCTCCATTACACCATTAGCTGCCTTCCCACTTTCCAGAACCCCCGTTACTGACTCTGGTGGTTCAAATCATAAGCCGATTCCCAGCTCTCCATCTGTGGGGCCATGAGAGGCACTGTGGGAAGCGAGACGAGAGAGCCAGGAGGGCTTGTCATCGTGCGCCTTGGTGGGTGGCATGGGGCTTTATCAGTCACAAAGGAATGAAGAGCACCACCTGCTAACGCACTCTCATGTGCAAGGGAAGGCAGCACAAAACCAAGTGCCAACAACTGATTTCTTCAAATTACAGACTCGACGTGACAGCACTGCCTAGAAAAACAAAAGGCGTCTTGAAGCCTCTGCCCGATGGAAGCCAGCTGACACGCTCCCTCCCGGGGGAAGCACGCGCAGCCCACGCCCCGTGCACCTCACATGTCCAGCCTCTAGGCCAAGCCGGCCGCCTTCTTCAAGCCCGCTGACTCACTCCTTTATGAGAAAAAATGATGGAGAGGCACCTGTCCTCAGTCTATTAGCAAGAGAGCCCCTCACAGCCACCTGCAGGACCACCTCCAGGTCACAGCATCTGGTCACCTGCTGCGAAGGAGACTCTGCTCACTTTTCTGCCTGGAGCCCACACTGACCACACCTTCCTCCCAGCTCTCAGTCACCGTGAGACACTCAATGTCCTAAGACAGACAGACAAACACCCACCCCTGCGTGGAGTCTACATTCTGCCCTTAAAGACACATACAGGGCAGCGTCACCATTTCACCTCACAGAGAACCTGGAGAAGAGACGGCATTTGACCACCCGTGTCCTGTGTCCTGGGCTGAACAGTGTCCCCACAAAACTCATGTCCTGGCCCAGGACCCCGGAATGTGACCTGACTGGGAACTAGGGTCTCTGCAGATGTGATTCCTTAGGCTGTAATGAGGTCATCCTGCAGGAGAGGGAGCTCCAAATCCAGTGACTGTCCTCGTAAGGAGAGGGACACAGAGGGAGACATGGAGGGAAGACAGCCGTGGGGGACGCGGGCAGAGACTGGAGGGATGCGGCCACCACCAGAAGCTGGGAGAGGGAAAGGGCCTTCCCAGGCAGCATGGCCCTGCCCACACCTTCATCCCAGGCATCTGGCTTCCAAACCTGCGCGAGAACACGAGCCTGTGTTCTAAGCCAGCCAGGCTGTGAGCTTCGTCCCAGCGGCCACAGGAACCTGAGGCACCCTGCAAGACACAACGGGGCCAGGATGCACACCTGCACTCACAGGGACAGGTGTGGGTGAAGTGGCCCCCGCTGCTTCCCGCTAGGAAACACCACCTGCGCTTGGAGTGAATGATTTGAAAAGAAGTACAATCATCTGACAGGTCAACTTGAAAGCATAACTTTTTACTTTGTGCAAATGAATCCAGTCTTTCCGTAACTGCTAGGAGGTCTCATGGGGATCGGCCATCCACAGCAGCATTCTTTAGATCAGACGAGATCGGTGTGTTCAGGGTGGCATGGCCATAGACAGCATTCTTTAGAAAAGCCCTCAGATCCGGGGTCGCCGGCTTGGATGCACAGTCCAAGGAGAGGCGTAAGTGAGCCGTGGATAGAAATCCTAAGAACTAAACCAATTTCTCTTCACAGAGAAAACAGGCGAATGCTGCTATCCTGAGAGCACAGTCCTTAGGAAAATGCTCCAAGGTTTTCCAAGTTGCAATAATATGCTACTTTTGCATAAAACACACAAATTTGGTTAGCTGCCCAAATTCGGGGGGTCCACCAATCCTTGGGAACCCTAAGAAAGCCAACACCCCAAAAAGCAAATTTCTCTCTCTCCCTCTTTCAATAACCTCATTTCCTCATTTTGAGAAGGTGGTACTTAGAGACTTTACCTACTGTGTGTTTCAAAATGTAGATTTTTTTCTCCAGAAAAAGAAAGAAAATCTTTCTGCTGACAAATAAGGAGAAACTTAAATCAAAATCTTCTCCCTCGTGAGCTGCCTGGGTTGAGTGAGGACAGCCGCAGGCCTCTGACTGCTGAGGCTACAGGCGTCACTGCGGGCTCTGAAGCAACAGCAGAGAGTAAGGTGGGGCGATGCGGCCAATTCCACTCCTGCCGCTGTTCAAGCTGTGGCCTGGGAGGTTTGGTCCATGCATTTATTTGATTTGTTTTGGTTTTTTGGGGCAACAATCAGCAATAAGAATGAAACTGGGCCACAGGGAGAAAAGGTAAAGCCATGCTTTTAACATTTCAACAATTCCATCTAAGCATGAGCAACACAGGCACGCCTGGCCTGAGGCAGAGGGAGAAGGCACAGCCCTGGTCCATACCCAGCAGTTGCTCCAGGCCCCTCCACACGGCCCTGTGGACAGGCCAGCCTTCCTCATGCAAAGTCACCCTGAAGGTCAGCCTCGCCATGACCTTCCCAAAGCTCGGCTCTAGAGACCAGAATTCACTGGGCATCTCCAAGGGGCCGGGCGCTGTGAGCAAGCCCAGGAGCCCCGCCCCGGAGGGACTTCCAGCAGAATGACGGTGCTAGCGGACGCCCCTGCCAGGGGACCGTGCTCCAGAGCCCAGCTCACAGCCTGGGGAGGCAGGGCCAGTGGGCCCCAAGCCATGAGGTCCAGCAGCCTGGTGAACACAGCCAATGACCTCAGCTGTCTGGAGGACGGCCCCGCAGCCAGCGGACCCAGGGGAGAGGGTGGTGGCCCATGCCAGGCTCCCACTCCCCTCTCCGGCCTCCAGACCCCCATCGAGGTTGGCAGCACTTCCCAAGCAAGGAGAAGCTCAGCAGGGAAGGTCAACTCATAGCCACGACACGCAGGGAATCGGGGCCTGCCCCATTCTGCCCCATGCAGTGCCTTCCACCGCCCCACACGGACTCCCTGAATACAGACACAGCCACCCCACCACCATGGGCTCTGCTCTGAGTATCGCCCTGCCATGCCCCTGTCACCTCACTGGAACATTCCCTGTGCTCGATTAATAAAAAGACCAATCGCAGCCAATGCCCTGAAAGCCCAAATGCTTAGCCTGACATTCCAAGGCACCGTCACCAAGGCAGAGCCAGC
The DNA here is from genome assembly GCF_028885625.2 of Pongo pygmaeus. Classification (NCBI taxonomy): domain Eukaryota; kingdom Metazoa; phylum Chordata; class Mammalia; order Primates; family Hominidae; genus Pongo; species Pongo pygmaeus. The sequence goes on along the minus strand of NC_072391.2, from coordinate 85,324,228 downwards.
CGGCCTCCAGCTTCACATCCAAGGCCCCTGTCATCTCCCCAGAGGAGCAGGGACTCCTCACCTGGGAACAGGGCCCAGCCCAGAACGCCACTGCCCCACACAGCACAGCACACTCATCCCACATGCCACCATCCTCTCCAAAGAGCACCCGTTCCTCTCTGTCCAGGCTGTGCCTCCAACCTGTAGCCCAGCCTGACACTCCTGCGACGCTCCACAATGCCACCTCTCAGGTTACAGACGCTTCTATCTACCTGACCGCACGCTCTGCCATCAGGGCCATTTCTCATTTGTCTATATATCTCAACGCACTCCACACTGTGATCCACACAGCAAGCACCAGCACGACGCAACCCCCGGGTTTCAAGCTGGAAGCACATCACGTGGTCAGGTGCGCAGATGTGTGCTCTCGGCCACGCCATGCCCTAAAGCAGAGGGTGAAGGCAGTGTCCTGTTGGAGCACAGCCACGACCATGCGCTGACACCTCGTCTGTGGCTGCTTTCAGAGCTGAGCAGTTGAAGAGAGACCCCAGGGCCTGCAAAGCATGAAACATCTGCCGTGTGGCCCTTCAGAAGGAGGCTGCGGGTGACCCCTGGGCATGGCCCTCTGATCCTCGTGGCCTGCTTTACTCCACCGCTGAGAAGCTGTGAGGAGGCCCCACGTGTGGTCTCCCAGGCAGTTATCGGAGACTACCCTCAGGGTCCAGGATGGGCGCCCGCTGGTGTCTGACAGCTGGGGCACATGCCTGGGACAAGATATGGCGCGTGGGAAGATGCCATGACCTGCTCACACACATATGGGCGGGACCCGGACCCACCTCTCAGCAGCTTCCAGAAAAACCTGCAGTCAGCACGACACCCCAGTCTTACTCAGACCCCATTTTCACAGCAGCTACTGAACAGCCGAGCCCTTCCACTCCCCACTGCTCCTGACAGAGGCTCACGGGCCACACCGTGCTTCCCAGAGGAGCAAGGCTCTTTCCTGCTGGAACAGCGGACCCCGCACGCTGAGATCCCGGACGCCCCCTGCATGGTGAGATCAGGGACACTGAGTGCTCCGCCTCGCTCGCCTTGTTTCGAGATCAGATTTACATTTCACGCTCCCCTGAGGCAACTTTCCAGAGCCCAGATTGCCGGAGGCCGCTGCACCCTCCCACACCCTCCTGCCAGGGGCCTCGTGTCTCTTGCGTTTGCTGCTGCTTCACTTTACATCTTCGTTAGAAGCCAGGAGGACGGCTTCCGAAGCAGACAGGCTCTGTGGAGCAAATGGACCATGGACGCTGGCAAGGAGGACCTGAGCGCCCATCAAACGCCATTGAAGGGCAGTACCGCAATCACCAACTGGAGCAAATCTCGCTCTTCAGAGGGGAGGGAAACGTCACAGGCCGGGCTGGGCACGAAAATCAGGCTTTGGAGCTCTCCTGGCTCCCATCACAGTCAGGTCAGCTGAGGCTCTGGCACGGCTGCCAAGGCCCAGCCCTCTCGGAAGGAAGGAGGCAGGCGGCACTCCACCCGCTGAGGAGAGACTCAGGGGGGCCTGACGTCAGCGTGGCCAGGACGGCAGGGAAGGCCCTGGCTCTCCTCCTCCTCTCTCTTCCTCAAGAGTGGCCTACAGACAGGAGGCGAGGAGTTTTTTTTACCTTCTAAGGGTACACAGTAGGTATATATATTATGGGGTATATGAGCTATTCTGTTACAGGCATGCTGTGCGTAATGAGCACATCAGGGTCAACCAGGCATCCATCCCCTCGAGCACTGATCCTCGGGCTGAGATTTCAAACTGCCTGGAGAAACGCAGCCCCGTGCTGGTGCTACTGATGCCAGCGTCCTCAGCATTGAAATGTGGGTCCTGACCCAGCTCCCCGCACACCCCATTCCCCCAAGGCGGGGCCCAACTTACACCGGATGCCGTAGATGGTGAGCGGGTCCAGCTGCTTCTTCCCGTGCTTGCCCTGCCCCGAGAGGTTGGACACGGCCTGCACCTCACGGTGGAAGAGGTAGTCCAGCAGCGTAAGCGCCATCTTCTCGGCCGTGCGGCAGTTGGTGCTGATATGCAGCATGTCGGAGGGGATGATGGCGCAGCGCACCCGCATCTCGGGGTTGTTCTCGTCGCCCAGCCAGGTGCCATTTGGGTAATCCTCTGAAAAACAGAAGACAGAGTCCTCAGATGGCCAAGGCTCAAATAAGCTCACATTCAGGACAGCAGAGCGCTCTGCTCAGACACACTCGGGAAAGGTGCTCCGCGCAGGGCTGGGCAAATCCCTCCTAACTTGTGATGCAGTCACCAAGAGCGGTGGACTGCTGCCCAAGAACTGACGTGGAACAGAAACGATCCCACTGCCCCCAGAAGCGGCCAAGGTGTCCTTCCATCCATTTCACATGGATCAATGTGGCAGGCAGGCCGCGTCCTGGCAATCCTCCTTGCTCTGCACTGAAGGCCGGCACCTCAGAGCTGAGCCCGCTCTGCTAACTTAGTGAAGCAAGCAGATCGCAGCGCACCTACCGCCGTCCCCCCCACATCCCACATCTGAACCTCCTGGGACGGCCCTGCCTGCTGCTCGCAGAAGGCTGGTGGGTGTGTGCCCAGCAGCAGGAGCCTCTGCAGCCCCCAGGGGGAGCACAGGCCCAAGTTCGTCCTCAGGTCTGGAAGAACTGACATCAAACAAGCTCTGGTCTCAAACACCAGGTTCTCTTCACAGCCCCAGCAGGGTAAAAAGCTTTAGAAAAATAAAAACGTCAATGTTTGCCCACATCTGGAAGGAGACCACTTGGCACACCTGTCTCTGGGACAACGGAGAGCCAATGCTCGTTCCTGTGTTTAGAGGACTGCACTGAGAAGACGCTGTCGGGCCCTCGCCATGGCCCGAAGAGCCGAGCGTGCCCCACCACGCCCTCTGTGCTGTTGAGGGTCGGCCCGGCCTGGTGCGAGAAAACGGCTCCGTGTGGGACATGTGGAGCTCCAAGGGGTTCTGCGCTCCTCCCCGTAGAGTCCCGGCCACCACAGTGTTGTGGGCCACTGCCCTTTCATGCTCCGCTATGTGAGCCTCACGCCTCCCCCTGGGCAGCTCCTCAGTGAGCCTGGGGTCTGTGCACCGCACCTACTCTGACCTCCCGCCCAGAGCACTGGAATCTCCTCCCCTTCTCATAGCCAAATTTCCTTCTTTGCCACAAACGTCCCTTAACCATGTGGAATGCACCCCTTGTGATCTTGTGACCTCAAAGGTCACTAAAAACAGAAGGAGAAAGCCAAGGCTGTGTCCGGGGGCAGGGGCAGGGGACACGAGAGCAGCAGGGTCAGGTGCCTGTGGGGCTGCGGGGCCTTGGGACCTGAGCGCCAACACGGTCACACACTCTGCTCATCCTGGACCTGGGACCCCAGCAATACCGATATCCTTGCACACAGTTGGTACCTGCCCCAGCCACCTGCAGAGCGGAACCCTCCCCGGGGCCCCTCACACCTCACTGCCAGCCATGCTCTCCCACTGGCCAGCCACTCCCACCAAGAAAGACGCAGAGGTGAGGGGCTCTAGCACCAGCAGCCGGCTTGGCGTCGCCCCCCGTGCACACAGTGCCAGTCCTTGCCTCTGCACAGTGTAAGTCAAAGCATGCCCCGGACGCCAGCATTCTCAGGCTAGTTACAATGCAGCCGCCCAGAGCAGCGCATTCAGGTGTGGGAATGCGCCATGTTCTCCACTGTCAACGAAGCCACAGCAAGGACCTGTGGACAGGCCCACGCTCTGCACGGAGGAGACAGGGTGGCCAGGCACGTGGAGTGGCCTGAGCTTGCCTGCAAAGCACACTCCTGTGGTGATAGAGTGGGACTTCCCACCTGCCTGCCCAGGCAGTGACCCCCGCCAGCCCCTCCACACCTCTCCATCTCCCTCCCTCCCAAGCGCGGGCTCTCAGCTTCCTAGCTGACCCTTCGCAAGTCACTGGTCTTCACTGAACCACGGACTCCTCTGTGTAACGGCATCTCCGGGTTGTCCTCAGGTTGACCAAGTACAGTATGTGAAAGGCTGCATTTTCAAAGCCTCCCCATGTGACGGAAGAAAGCTCCACACATGATCATAAACAGGAAAACTCACACTCCTGCTTGGAAGCTCAACAGCTTCCCAATCTCTTCTGACCCTGAAGCTGAACCAAAGTGAGGCTGCGAGAGTCTCCCCTCCCCCAGCACGTCCTCCCCTGTGGAAGGGTGGAAACACGAATACCTCCCAAGAGGGGCTGGGACCTAGAAGGGACGCCACACTCTGCCGGAGCCTCCGAGGCCCAGGGCCGGCTACAATCATGCCACGCTGGGCATCGTTGCCTCAGAATGTCTGTGAGCTTTATTCTGAAATGTCCCAGTACTGACTTTCCAGCTCCTACAAGGGCAGCCAGCCCTGCCTGCCGGGCCAGGAGGCCTGGAGCACAGCCGAGAAGCCTGTGTCTGCCATGTGCTCCTAGCGTGCACAGCTCCCTCCACAGGCAGCCTCTCCCATTCCCTGAAACATAAGATTTCCATGAAATATCAGGGCAGGGCTGGTCACCCTGTCTTCAAACACACATTGTCACAGGGGCAGGGCAGTGTGGCTGGGCTCTTGGCTGTAGCTAAGGATAGAAAACAGCTCTAATTTTTGAAATTCAGGACAGAGATGAGTAAGAAGCATCGATGCTCAGAGGTGGTTCTGAAGTACAGGGATGCTGCTAGGAACATAGGCTCAGACGTGCATTTTTTCAGAACATCCGTCAGTCAGCCACTATTACATTCCACCTGATATGAGGAGCAAAATGGAAACATGTGACCTCAAGACTAATGGATGGAGTCTCATGGCAGGGGCTGTCTAAAGGCCACAGCTGGAAAGCTAAGAGACTCCAACTCCTGGGGATTTTATGAATTTATCTACGAATCCTCATGGGACACCCAAGAACCTGGCAGTGGGTCTAAAGCTCCGCATCAAAGCCCTTGCTCAGAGTCACAGGTCAATGTCATCGAACACAGCGGCGCAGGCCCTGGCCAGCAGCAGCCCAGTAAGGAGGCCATGGGGAGGGGAAGAGGGTGCAGAGCGGACGTGTGAGCCAAGGCAGGAGTGGTCCAGTCTCCAAGATCTGAAGCCACATGCTGGTCACACCACGGCTAGAGATGGTCATGGACTCCGTGGGACTGAAGATCTAAATGGGAATCTGCAGGGGAAACCCAAGATGTGGGACGACAGCGGCCTAGGTGGCTCCGGAGCATTGGCGCCTGCACCACGCATTTCCCAGCACCGCATGCTTCTCCCGCATGGACAGGAGGCCCCAGACACAGCTCCCCGTTTGTGCTGACCTTAAACCATGCCACAGATTTCCTGGTCAGATTAAACCTAAGGGGCTGAATCCTTCCCTGTGTCTGTCCTTGTGAAGGAAGGATTTTTTAAAATGTTCTGCCCTGGGGCCTGGGCAAGGGGCAGAGATTTGCTTGTGGCCCCTGGTGGCTGGGAAGCAGAGGCTGCGGAGGCCCATGCTGGCGAATGGGAACTGTCCCACTGCAAGGTCTCCCGGACTCCCGCACCCGGGCTGGGCTCAGGCCAGGGTGACACCCTCAGATGCCATCCAATGTGAACCAGGGCCACGGGAATCAGCCTCAATCCCACACAGATGCTGCTCAATGTGGGCTCCCGGCCCGGGCCAGCCAGGCCTCCTGGCAGCGCTGGTACAGAGCCCTAGGTAAAGGAGCATGAATGGAGTGAAAACCACTGAGGCGCTGGAGGAGCACCTGAGTACCTGAGTCCCTGTGGCAGCCGCCCGGTAGCTCCTAGAGCGCGAGACCTCGGCCCCGCTCCTCCTGACTCCCAACTGCCAGGGACAGGGGCCTGCAAGCGAACAGGGAGACAGGCAGGGGTAGAGCTGACCTCAGACGAGAACGGGTGACCCCAAGCAGGGAAGGGGGAAGAAGCCACCCAGGGGAAGAGCTCCAGAGAACATTCCAGAGCGGGGAGCAGCACCAGCCTGGGCCAGGAGGGGCCACGTGCTCCAGGAAGGGAAGGGAACCAGCGTGGCCAGAGCAGGGAACATAGGGCAGACAAGGGACAGGGAAGGGTGGAGAACCGAGCAGGGCCCGGTCACCTGGACAGAAAGCAGGCGCCCATGCCCAGCGTGGTCCAAGCTGAACTGGCAGCGGGCAGAGGGGACTGGCAGAGGAGACGGGCAGAGGGCACGAGCTGAGGGGACACGGGCAGAGGGCACGAGCTGAAGGGGCACAGGCAGAGGGCACAAGCAGAGGGATGGGCAAAGGGCACAGGCAGAGGGGACGGGCAGAGAGCATGAACTGAGGGGGCACAGGCAGAGGGACGGGCAGAGGGGGCGAGCAGCTGATTACAGAGCTGCTCAGTAATCCAGGAATAGCCGAGGGCCTGGTGTCAGTAGGGCTCACAATGAGACCCACTGTCTTTAAACTTCCCAGGGTTCCTAGCACTAAGGCTCATTTAACGGGAACTCTGGGTAGATGAGGGTGGTCTCTAGCGACACCAAGCATCTCTGGACTTAGGACCTGGAGATCACAAACAGAGGACCCGAGGCAGGCAGCAGGAAGGGCAGCAGCATCCTGAGCCACCAGCCTCCCCGACCATCACCCACCCACACCAGGATGTGAGTGATGCAGGACCAGTGCGAGCATGGTGTGGGGACGGTGGGCGGGGGCTTTCAGCTGTAGCCACCAAGCTGCTAAAGGTCCCTGCAGCCTCCCTCAGGAATCAACAGTGCTGAAACACACTTAGCTGAGCTCCCTGTGGTGAGATAATATTTTTAAAGTAAACACTGGACAAGAGTTCAGAGTTGTTTTTCAAACAGTGAGTCAAAATCATGTCAAAGTGTCACTGAGACCCTCCAGGAGGGATGACGTGGGCTCTCCATGCCCACACTGAGAACCTCCCTGACTTAGGGTGACAGCCAGCTCCTGGGGGAGGCTGCCACCCACCACCTCTGTCCTCCCTAAGCTCCACCTCAAGGCAATGTCGGGGCAGCTGCTGAGCTCATCCTCTCGCAGGCTCAGGAGCCACCGAGGGCCAGTGTGCAAACATCCAGACCCAGTGCACCAAGGCTGGCTGTGCTCTCCACCCTACACAGAGCTGCCCCAGCTCTGGGTGACTCCTCCTGCACCGCAGGTCACAACAAGCCCTCCCTCTACAACCACTGGCCTCGTCCAGGCCTCAACACTTCTTCCTGGCCTTTTTTCAGCACCACAGGAGACTCTGACTCTAAACTCTGCCCCCACCAGAGTTACCCAAAGGCCACCTGGCCTGTCCTCCCAGGAATCTCCCGCCTCGAGCGTCCAGCAGGACCCAGTTTGTGCCGGCATGTGTTTGCGGCTCACAGCTCCACGCCCTGCGCTTCCTGCTCAGCACAGCCACATTATCAGTGCTGACCCACCCCAGTCTACTGGTTCCCATCCACAACTGTGTCCACGGATTTCCTGCTGACAACATCACTCCCACCTCACTCCTCTTAAGTACTAGAGATTTTCAGGCGTGTTCTCAGACCAGCAGCATCAGCAGTGGCAGGGAACTTGCTGAAAATGCTCATTCTCGGGCCCCACCAATCAGAGGCTGTGGGGTGGGCCCTGCTTAGCAAGGGGGTTCTGAGGCAAGGGGGGTCTGACCTGTGCGAGGAAGGCCCCGTGTGTAGAGACCATGAAGGATACCACTCCTGGCGCCTCCTGCACCAGGAGAGCACAAAGGCCCGCTGAGCTCTGACGGGTGCGGGCAGCGGTCTAAGGACTAGGCATGGGGCAGGCCCACGTCACATCGCACTGAGGGAGGGCCCGTCCTGTCAGGCAGGCTGAGCTCTGATGGGTGCAGGCAGCGGTCTAGGGACTAGGCATGGGGCGGGCCCACGTCACACTGCACTAAGGGAGGGCCCGTCCTGTTGGGCAGGCGGAGCTCTGATGGATGCAGGCAGCGGTCTAGGGACTAGGCATGGGGCGGGCCCACGTCACACTGCATGAGGGAGGGCCCGTCCTGTTGGGCAGGCTCCTGAATCCACACCTCCACCACTTCAGAGGCCTCATTTCCTCAGTCCTCACAGTAACTGCAGCAGCTGAGCCAGCCCATGATCCATCTCACAGGAGAGGCGCTCCGACGTCTGCAGAAATGAATGACCCTGATCGAGGTCGCAGGCCAAGTGAGAGGCAGACTGGGATGGAGGCAAACGCTCTAGGCCATGAGAAGTCCCTGCCTACTAACAACCAGTGATTCACACATTTCTAGTGTCTCTTCCTAGAAAGCTGCGGATCCTCAAAGACTCTGAGTTTAAATGATGCCTTTTCTACACTGAAATGGAAGGCATTGTCTCATATCTGCTTCCTGATACAATTTGCTGTATTACTCAACTTTTTATATATTCAGAATTCCCTATTGGGGGGAAAAAGGGGAACAAAACGATGATTTAAAAATCCCAGCCTGGAATTTGTACCGTCAGACGACAGTGAATAGTTATTAATTTACCCTTTTTTCTTAGGCAGTCTATAGAAAGGAATTAACCAATAATTGAAATACAATCTTTTTAAGATCCCTCTCTCTCCTACTTTCATTTGAATGCTGACTTTCCAAGAACAGATGAAACAATAATTCCGATAAATGTTATCTGTGTGTTGTCCAAGACCGAAGCCCTAACTTCCATGAACATCCTGGGAAGCGCAGCTCCACGGTCACTCTTCAGGCGATGGCTCAGAGTGTTCCTGTCCCTGGGATTCCACACGTTAGTCCCCTGCAGTCACAGAGGTGATGAATGCCGGATTTCTGTCTCCAGCAGGACAGTGAACAAATCAGAAGGCCATCCTTTGTGAGTCACTGGGCTGCAGGGCTGTTCAAAGCCTTAGAGCGTGGTGTTAATTTCCACAACACAACCAACTCCATGTCAGCTCAGTTCAAGGTCAGCCTCACCATCTCCAGGTAAGTCTTCAGAGAACAGATTCACGTTAGATATGCCATCCACGCCAAAAATTAATTTTCATCTGGCTTTTGCAAAGGCTTACTCAAGCTGTTTATGAATTTCAAAGGCAACTCTGCATAAAATGAAATAAATGGTTCCAACAATGGATAACACAGAGCAAACCCACACAGAATTCAAACCTAAAGGCAGCCCCGGGCTGCGTCGTTACACACATCATGGCTCGAAATGCTTCCAGCGCCAGGACATGACGAACCATAACTGCCAACAACTCATCTCTCCTATTCAAGGTAGAGAGTAAGAATTCTATGTGGAATGCATGAGACACTTTATCTGTTGGGCTCCTCGTAATTATTTGCCCCACAAGAAAACATAATGTGTTGGGGTACGCCAGGATCCTGGGGACTAGGGACACCCCATAAAGGTAAGGCTACATTTGTCCCAAACACACCAACTCTGGCCATCTACTGGCTAGATGTCTATGATGTCACATATGGATGCTTCAAAAGAACCTCCATTCCCATCAGGTACTAGTGGATGCTTAATTAATATTTGGGATGGGAAAAGGGGAGCAGAAAGATTAAAAGGGGAGGGGAGAGGAAGAGGGGGGGTACCCTGAACAGCAAAAAGTGCACACTCCTGGAGGACAACTTTGAAAACCAGGTGGGCTCCTGATAGGGTGGCCTCGCTCTAAAATCAGAGACTTTATGATTATGTGACATCCTATTTAAAAATTTTAGACACCTGTAACACTGACATTCCGCAAGCTACACATTACAGAGACCTCAGTTTAGAAACAGAACACTACCATTTTCTTTCAAAATGCTTTTTTGGTGTGGGCTACTTTTATTTTGTTTGTTTTTTTGAGTGGGCTGTTTTCCATCAACAATTCTATTGTAAAGATTTTGCCTGTAATGCTTAAGCATTTCTTAAAGTGAAAAACAATTTAACCCTGAGTTAAAAGGATCCTGCACCTCCGGGTCACGCAGAGAACCTGAGTCTAACACCAGTCGGTGGCCGAGCTCTGGAGAGCTGAGCGCCTCTAGCGCCTGAGAAGTTTGCTCTCCAAGTGTCTGGTCTCACAGGGCAGGGATGGAAAGGGCGTCTTTCAGGGTGGGGGAGGTGGTGGGGAGGAGCCTGGGTGAACTCCTGACTGCTCAGCACCAACACTGCCATGGATCAAGACTGCTCCCGACACCTCCATCCTGGGGCACAGGCTGTGCATCCAGAAACTCAACCCAAGCCACTGAGACGCCATCACCCCCACTCACTTCCCCAGAATGCCCTTCCGGCCACTCTGTGGCACTCAGAGCCGCGACTGTTCTCACGCTGCTGTCTCCCGCTTCCCCTGGTTTTGCTGCGGTCACTCATCTCTCTGCAGTCCTGCTCTTATCAGCGATCACCTCAGGACTGCCATGAAAAAGTGTTTCCCTGTTACCTCACACATACAGCACCTACGTTAAAAACACTTACATAAGATGAATTCTATAAATAAATGTTCGAGGAACGTTTGTAGCTAAATGTTCTTCTTTCCATGTGCACGAATAGCATTCCGTGGACTGCAAGGTCTGTGAATCTGCACAGCACAGCGTGGCTACACGTTCTCCTTTCCACGTGCATGGCTGACGTTCGTGGACTGCGAGGTCTGTGAATCTGCACAGCACAGCGTGGCTACATGTTTTTATTTCCATGTGCACGGCTAACATTGTGTGGACTGTGAGGTCTGTAAATCCACACAGCAGTGTGGCTACATGTTCTTATTTCCACGTGCATGGCTGACGTTCTGTGGACAACGAGGTCTGGGACAACAAGGTCAGCACGGCGTGCCAGTAGCAGCTGCAGGATGGCCACAGCTGACAGCTCTCACAGCTGCCCAACTCTCCCAGCTGTGCCTCACCAGCCTTCACCGGCATCACCAAGAGCTACCACGTAAGTCATTCTACTGACTGGGAAGTCCATGGGACCAATTCCTGGCAATAATTCAATTAGAATTCAACGACAATCCTTCCCCCACTGAAATGAAGTACCTAACATTTTGTGTGTAGGATCAGTCACGTTTTGTAAGAATTATCAAATGCATACACAGCAGAAATTTAAACTCTTCATTAAGAAGCGAACTAAATCCCTTAATGGACAAACAGATCCCATGCTAGGTCCATTTTAGCTCAACTTGTTTCTCTAACTCAGCTGGCAGCTTAGTCATTGAATGATGAGGACCCACACACTTTCAATCACAAAACAAAGCTATGAGCACACCAAGACCAAAACTACTGACAAAAGGCAAGCACAAGAATGAAGACATAGTCTACTGTTCCCTGCTTTCAACAGTCAGGAGCTACCATCCTTATTCCAATGAGACACAGTCTACTGTTCCCTGCTTTCAACAGTCAGGAACTACCGTCCTTCTTATTCCAATGAGACACAGTCTACTGCTCCCTGCTTTCAATAGCTGGGAATCACTGTCCTTCTTATTCTAATGAGACACAGTCTACTGTTCCATGCTTTCAACAGTCAGGAGCTACAGTCCCTCTTATTCTAACGAGACACAGTCTACTGCTCCCTGCTTTCAACAGTCAGGAACTACCGTCCTTCTTATTCCAATGAGACACAGTCTACTGTTCCCTGCTTTCAACAGTCAGGAGCTACCGTCCTTCTTATTCCAACGAGACACAGTGTACTGTTCCCTGCTTTCAATAGCTGACAGTTACCATCCTTCTTATTCCAGTGGAGTGTGTGTAATGACAAACGGAATTACCTAAGTGAAAAAAACTAGAATAAAATGATATGGCATCTTTGCAGTACAATAAACTGATTCCAAATTTGATACAAAACAGCATGTCAATTCACACAAGCCACTTGGAATTCTTAAGAAATAACCGTTTTGAAATCTGTGGTTCTCTAAGACTTAAGGCACTTAAATACTTAAACGAGAAGCTAAGAACAATCTGTCTCCTGCGGCTCCTGTCTCTTATCAGGGCCTAAAACAACTAAACAGAAAGACAAGCACACCCCCTTTAGCACCTCCCATATTCCTAATGCTTTCCCTCGTAGAAACTCGCCGATTCACCGCCCGCCCAGGTGCTCTGGGACAGAGGGCCACAGGCAGGAAGATGCTGGCCCCATTCTCGGCACATTCGCACCCCCCATGGAAATGCTGAAGAGATGACCCCACTACAGGTTGAGAGTAAATCTGACGTAAGAGACATTAATGGATTGTCTATTTTCCCAACATTTACATACACAGCAATCATTTAAAGGTGACTTCCTCATTTTCACCAAGCCACTATGCCAAATAAGGCAGCTCAAGCATATATTTTCATAACACCCACCCCACTGGGATATACATTCCCAAGGACAGAGTCAGTGAAACAGATTTATTACAAAAAATGTTTCCTCGTAATGAGATAAGAAAACAGAATGGCTCTGGATGATGACCCCTCCTTCAAAATAAAGTCAAATTTAAGATGAGAAAAAGTTCTTTAATTCACCCTAATCCTAACAAACTGTGTTGTACAGTAAAATTATGTTTGATGAGAACAATCAGTGGCAAACATGGCTATAAAACTCTGCTCAAAGCCTAGCTAAAGAAAAATGTCTTACACAAAACATCAAAAGAACCTAAACTCAGACACAAAGAAAATTTGTATTTTTCCTTATAGATACAGATCAATACTAAGTAAGCTCCAAATTTGATATCTTCTCATAAGTTCATTTAGTTTTTTTATTTTTATGACCCTGGACTCCCCAGAATTACCAATTGTTTTGCCTTAGCTAACACAGTTTAAATCAAACAAACATCAGGCCTGAAGGGGGTGGCCAGATCTATGTGGGGATTTACACAAAATCCACATCGAAAAATAATTACAACAATTAGTCTGTCGTTACTGCAATGTGATTTTCAATTTCCATGAAAATGAAATCAGGAGCATCCCACCTTTCCTCAAATTTAATGTGTGAAAAACTCTATTGCCCTGATCCTGCAATTCATAGATACACAAAAACCTGCACCTCAACCTTCATAGCAGCATTCCTGACAACAGCCAAAAAGTGCAAACAACCCAGATGCCCATCAACTGATGATGGATCAAAAGAATGTGGGCCATCCGTACCTCGGCATATCACGCAGCCATGAAAAGGAGCAAAGCACTGGGGCAAAAGCTACAATGTGGGTGATGCTACAGGATTCCATTTAGAGTCAAGGTCCACAACAGGCACATCCACAAGGACGGAGATGAGTTGGGTGCCGGGGCTGGAGGCTGGGAGAATGGAAAGTGACTGTTGATGGACACAGGGCTTCTTCTGGGGGTAATAAAAAATATTCTAGAATTAGTCCGAAGTGATGACTGTACAACCTTGAGAATATACTAAAAACCACTGAGACATATGCTTTAAAACAGTCAATTTTATGGTATATAAATTAGATCTCAACTTGAAAAAAAAAAAAAGATCAACTCAACCTCTCTTCCTCTCTTCCCGCCATTCTGCCATCTGAATCCTAGCAATTTGTATTAGAGGTAAAAGCAATTTTTGTGGAAAACATTGTTTTCAATGTTTGAGATATGGTAATGAGTCTTCCTAACAGGAACACCTTTGTTCAGTAGACAAAGCAACATCGAGTTGCTAGGAAAAATCAACAACTCAGACGCAGAGGCAGAAAAACTTTTGAGTTCTTCTAAATAAGGAAAACACATGCTTTACAACTCCACGCACAAAGCTAAGTCTGTCTGGTTCTTTCTCTCCTCCACGCTGTAGTAACTGACAGTCATCTGGTCACTTACGGTGACAGGATGAAGGGCTCACAGAGGCTCTCGGGGAAGAGGGCTCTGAAAGGCACACTGGGCAGGCCAAGGGCCAGCCGGGAGGGCACCTCAGAGCCCTGCAGGAGAGAAGCCCCCGCTAGGAGTCCAAGTAGGACAAACACGTTCACATCCTTCCAGATCTCGGGGGAAATGGGCAGTGCATCCTGTGCCATGGACCCCGTGGAAGCCGCGTCCTCTAGCCCAGCGACCTGCCTCTGAGAGCCCATGTCCAGACACTGATACAAGAGACGTGAAAACACAGCAGGCCAAGGCTACTTTCAATAATGAAAGGTTACAGGGGGCCATCCCTGGAAAGCATCCAGACCCGATGAAATAAGCAAAACTGGCTAAAAATGACTCTGTCCATCTGCACTAACGTGGAAAGATTTCTACTGTGTAGGGGAAAGAAGTGAGTTATAAAATCATGAAATGTGCACAAAAAACCCCAAAAGGTTTAGAGATCTCAGAATGGTGGGATCACAGTTATTTTCCCTTTATTCTTCATTTTTATACTGTATCACCATTTTTTTTTTTTTTTTTTTTGAGACAGAGTCTCTGTCGCCCAGGCTGGAGTATAGTGGTGCGATCTCAGCTCACTGCAACCTCTGCCACCTAGGTTCAAGCAATTCTCTCGCCTCAGCCTCCCAAGTAGCTGGGATTACAGGCACCTGTCACCGTGCCCAACTAATTTTTGTAGTTTTAGTAGAGACGGGGTTTCACCATTTTGGCCAGGCTGGTCTTGAACTCCTGACCTCATGATCCACCCGCCTCAGCCTCCCAAAGTGCTGGGATTACAGGCGTGAGCCACTGCGCCTGTCCTATACTGTATCACTTTTTTTTTTTTTTTTTTTGAGACGGAGTTTCGCTCTATTGCCCAGGCTGGATGCAAAGGCATGATCTCGGTTCACCGAAACCTCCACCTCCCAGGTTCAAGCGATTCTCCTGCCTCAGCCTCCCGAGTAGCTGGGATTACAGGCACCTGCCACCACATCTGGCTAATTTTGTATTTTCAGTAGAGACAGGGTTTCTCCATGTTGGTCAGACTGGTCTCGAACTCCCGACTTCAGGTGATCCGCCCACCTCAGCCTCCCAAAGTGCTGGGATTACAGGCGTGAGCGACCGTGCCTGGCCACTGTATCACTTTTTTAAAAAACAACAAAATTTCTAAAAAGCAAAACAAACAAAAAATCCTACTGGTGCTCTGGCCGAGGAAAGACGCCTGGGACGCACCTTCTGAGTTCAGGGTGATGAGGGTGACGTTGCTCCCAATGCTCTGGCTGCCCGCCTGTCCACAGCTGGACACAGAGTCGCTGGCCTCCGAGCCGCTCTCCCCATCTTCGTGGTGGCTATCTTCTTGGCCCGGCACCTTCACCACAATGGTGTTCTGCCGACGCCCAGGCACAGCGCTAAACGGGAAAAAAAACACACCAGCCCAATGTGGTAAGAGCCGCAAGCAGCACGCGAAGGTCGGCGCTTTCCTTATCACAAAATCTAACTCTGCATGGACCAGTGGATCACACAGCCTTCCCATACCGCTCTCTCTACCAAGATTAATAGCAACTCCATGGGAGAAAATGGCCTGGGGCTGAAAGAAACTGTGTAAAATAAAACTTAACCATTTAAAGAAAATGTTTGTATCACAAAAGAAGTAAAATCGTAACTCACTGGGACTCAGGCCTAGCATGCTGCCTTCTGAGTTCAGCAGTCATCCCAAAAAATGCCGGTAAGAGTCTTTTTTCAGGCGAGGTTAAAGGAAAGACTAAATGAGGAAAACTGCCCAGAGGCCTGGGTCAACTCGATCCATGCTGCCAGGCTCGCTGGAGATGGCTCCGCCTCTGCAATGCGAGCAGCACTCCCAAGTACGCCCACAGGCAAAAAACACTGAAGGGGCTTAAAAAACCCACTGAGATCCCATCGGAGCTGCCATCATCCCAAGGGCTGCTGATGTGGAAGGACAGAACACTGCTAGCAAAGCAGGGCGAGGCCACCTCCACAAGTGCTCAAAAAGAGGATGATTTAGAGACTTACTACTTCCCTTTTTTAAGGACCCTTTCAACATCCCCTACCGTGGACTGCTACGCACCAGGAGAAGAGAAAGGAGCACAACTTCTCTATTTGCAAAGTCAAAAAAAAGGGTGTTGAAAACACTGGCCGCACCCAGAGGAGGGCGCTGCACTCTGCACTTTCTGGCCTGGATTCTCTGGAGCGCTGTCCATGCTGAACCCGATCTCAACACTGGCCATCTGCCTGGCTGACCCCAGCGCAAAGCCCCTGAGGCACAGCTGACCCTGGCACCTCCTCACCGCCCATCACCAACTCCTCTCCCTTCACCCCACGTATCAGACCCTTGCGACCACAGCTGCGGCCCTGGAGAACTGAGCTAAGACAATACAGAAAGGGGACGAAGCTGGAGGAGGAGCAAGCCACAAAGGAGACTGAGAGAAAAAGCAAATAGAACTTTGTGAAGACACAGATGGGAAAGAAAAAGCAACAGCATCCTCGGGGGTTCACGCAGCCCCAGGGGGCACTCCTGGGGACAGCAGGGCCTGGATGCCAGCCAGAGGCCACTGCACGGCCTTCCCCACACACAGAGCGGGGACGGTGTCTTCTGTCCACTCCCACCTCTGACCAAAGTTCCATTCAAAATGTCTCAAGAGAAAAAGGTATAAGAAAAAAGTCATAAACTCAACATGCCTGCACCACTTAGCAACCGTGGGGGAGGGCGTCTGTTTGCCTGACACGCTCTGCACAGACAGACGTGAGGACCACTGAGCTAGGTGGGAGGATGAACGCTTTCACAGACTGCTGTGAGGAGACAGAGCCAGGCCCCTCCACAACCCCGGCCAGCACGAGACACAGAAGTCCCCGGCGGCAGCTGCCCCTGGTGTGGCTGGACTCAGCACTCAGCATCGCCCAGCCTCCCGCCCCGACCTCACAGAGCTGGGGTGGTGCCTGCCAGGCTCAACCCTGTGACCACAGAGATGAAGCATGTGCTGGACTGTGCCCTGGCTTGGGGACATTGACTTATTCTCACGGGACTCCTCACAGTGGCAGGGAAAGGTGGGGTTGGTGCCGTGCTACTGACTTGCTAATGACATTTTCCAGGGAATCCGGTGCCCTGTTGCTCAAGGGGTCTTCCATCTTGGCTACAATGGCGTTCTGCCGATCATTGTTGAGTATTACTGTAGTCTGGGGGACGACGCTAGGGAACAAAAGAATCACAAAGAAAAAGAAGGCCTTAAAACAACAACATTCATGGTAAAGAGCACATAAGAGTCATTCAACACAGTCCACTCCCAGGGACCCGCACTGAGGGGGAGGCCTAAGAGTCATTCAACATAGTCCGCTCCCAGGGACCCATCCTGAGGGGGAAGGAGCCCCAAATGCTAAGGAAGAATAAACTGGAGATGGGGTTTTTAGCAGAATGTACTTTTCCTAATTGTTGGTGTTCTGTCTGCACAACTGGATGGCACAGGACAGCTGGGCTGAGGATGCTGAGCTTGAGACACAGAATAGACTGCGACTGCACCAGCTGTTATCACACCCAGTTAATAAAGCTTCTAGGGTGGCACACTTGCATGAAAACCGGCTTGACATTTTCAGTCACTCCATCCCAACTCATTCCTATGGGACAGATCTAACGTTCGTAACCATGTAAGCGTTGGTATCATTCCAAAACGGTAGCGCCCTGGAAAGAAAGGGGCAAACATCACATTGGACTTGGGATGGAAGGACACACATGCTGCCTCCAGGTCCTGCAGGAACATGTGTGAGCTACAACCAAAGGGCTCAGGGTTCTGCTTTGAAGGAAAAGATTCTACAAAAGAACAGACCATGGCCCAGAAACCACCAAGCCTGGCGCCACCCTGGAGGAAGCACGAGTGTGTTCAGACAGGCGGCAGCTAACACAGCTTCATCTCAAAGTACAGACTCACCCACAGTTTTCAATCATGCGTTTTTAAGCCTTAGCACTTTCTGGTCACAAGGGATATCTAAGGTACACTTTGTTGTGGAAGGCTGGGGAGAGAAAGAACTAGCACTAGAAATACAAAGTGATTATCACCTGACAATAAAACACCATTCTTGGATTTCACTCTCCAAAAACCAACCTGGGAAGCCTGCCTTTCTGTGATCTGCACACAGGAAATTCCAGCCTAGTGTCACTGTAACTGTCCCCACATTGAGTGCAAGCACAGCACCATGCCATGCCCAAGTAAATCACGGGACCACCATGTTTTCTCCTAAAATAAAGGCATAATCAACTGCATTTCATTCAAAAATATTATTTTTAAAATTCCTCTACTTGTTATTGGTGACACCTAACATTAACACAGCAAAACCTGACAAATGACCTATAGGTCAGGTATGAAAAGTAACCCAGGTCACCTACAGGCTGTGACAGTCCTATGCTCCCCAGAGATGTAGAAATGGAGAGGCTACCGGCTTGCACGACCTTGGTATGTTCCCCAAGTGGAGGCTATGGAACACTGGTGTCCCCAGGATCCTAGGCTCACAGCATGTGGGAAGGCTGGTGTCCCCGGGATCCTAGGCTCACGGCATGTGGGAAGGCTGGTGTCCCCGGGATCCTAGGCTCACGGCATGTGGGAAGGCTGGTGTCCCCGGGATCCTAGGCTCACGGCATGTGGGAAGGCTGGTGTCCCCGGGATCCTAGGCTCACAGCATGTCCACACACACATTCATTCTCTCTCTCTCCCAGTGAGCAACTGAAGAAGGACGGTGCTGCTGAGTAGCCAACAGTCCCCTAATGACTATTCACAGTGGCCACTGGCACATTGACAGTCTGAGAAGAAATTTTAATAGAGTAAAATGTATTCAGGCCACCATTTGGCAATGTCATTTGACCAAATATACCTTTTTTTCCTTGAAGATCCTTATTAAGGTGAAGGAAATCATATTCTAAGACAACCAGCTCCCAACTGGAATAATGTGCCCCTCGGGTGCCCCACAGCTTTCTGGGGGGGGCTCATGGAAGCAGACAGCTCTCAGCAACACAGTCTCCAGATCCCCACCTTCCAGAATGTCCTGTTTCCTAAAGATGACTCTCCTTGAGTGAGCATCTCAATGTGCGTGTTCCCTTCCACAGAGCCCTTTTCCCACCTAAAAAACAACCTCTGCTCTGAGCACACTGGACGCACCATCCACCTAGGGCGCAGACCCCAGAAGCCAGCGCAGGGCCACCTGAACACTAGCACGGGCATGACAAAACTAGCACCTCACCAGCTAACTAGAAAGCCCTTGGTAAGTCAGCTGGGTTGCAATCCTTTGCTTTCAACAAAATAGACAGAGATCATCAAAAACAGTTTCTGAGGACAGACCACTGAGACCCCTGGCACACAACTCAAAGAAGCCGAGGACTCCTTCCTCTCCCACATATTACTGATGTGAGCCAAGTTTCCCAGCACCCAGAGCTATAAAAACCAAAAACAGCAGGACCAACGTGGAATCCTGTCTCATCTAAGCAGTCAAACATAATCATCCATCGATTCAATAATTAACCAAAAAGCCCTACCCAGCTCTTCAAAAATACATTCCCAGTATTTTATTATCAAGAATTAGTTCTAAGTGAGTGACATATTCACATTGTTTTGTTCAACCATTGTAGTAGGAACTCAATCCAGAAGGTTGTTTTTTTTTTTTTTTTTTTTTAAGCCCTTAGGGCCTTATGGTTAGGAACATAAATTTTTTCGGCTTCGATTTACATCCCTATTTCTGTTGCTAAGGCACATGACAGCCAGGCTAACAGGATAAAATTCTGTGAGGGAAGTAAAATGGAAACGAAAGTTCAAAGAACAGAAAAGTGACGTAACATTCAACTGCCAAAAGCTCATTGGTGAGATGTTCAAAATGCATCATGATATTTAGATTATAATGGAAAAATTAAAAAAATAAATAAATCAGTTTTGTTTTTAAAGATCAATATTATAATATGCTGTAAAAGTAAATTATTTTAATGTTTAAACAATGCCAGATATGACACGCTTTCAACTAACACAATTTAAATCAACCTCAAATTGCACAAAAGAATACTTTTTTTAAAATTATGGAACATCTTTATCACATTAAGGAGAATGAAGTCCCTATCTAAGGACTGATGTGGAAAAAGTGCCACAACAATACTAAGCAACAAAAAACACAGGTAAGTACAGCTGCGCACGTGTGTGCATGGAGACGTGTCTGGAAGGACAGGTAAGTACAGCCACACATGTGCGTGCATGGAGATGTGTCTGGAAGGACAGCAAGAAACTGAGAAGCAGGTCATCGAGCCTCAGGAGCCGGGTCCTGCAGCATCTTCACGGCACAGACAGCAGCCCACGCAGAGAAGCTATTAACCTGTTCAAGGCCACACAGCCAGTGAATGGCAAAATTAGGTCTGAGGCCAAAGTCCCCCTGTGACAGACAGCTGACATTCCTAATCAAAACCACTCACTGCCCCTACAGCCCTCAGCACTTTTTCATCTATTTTGCCATCTCCTTACTATACTTTAGTTTTCCGTGTGGCCTTCCCCTGTACAGGGGTCCTTCTGTTCGTCCAATGATGTCTCCCAAAGTCCCTAGAAGAACGCACAGGACATGGCTGAAGACTGTTTGGGACACGGAGGAATTCAAGAGTGAGCTTCCCATTTTGGAGGGAAATGCCTCTCGATCCACTGGTTCACACGCTGCTGCTATGCATGCCGAAAGCAAAGACTGAGAATCCCGACTCAGAGCAGAATCCACCAAGCTGGATGCCAAAAGACAGCCTAGAATGTTCTCATCCACTGTGCAAGGTCAGTTCTGAATTCCACTAGGAGGTGCTAAACTAAAGGTGACTTAAAGTCTGAGGGCTGACTGGTGGGAGCCAGCAGCCACCATGAGACCCAGCCGAGAGTGGGCACTCAGGGACTCACCAGGAAGTAACAGTCCTGATTCTGCTGAGCTCAAGGAGTACTGAGTGCTTCGTGTGCATGGTCTCACTCCCAGCCATCCTGGCTATTTCACCCACTTTACCACGAAGACACTGATGCTCAGAAAGATCAGGATCTGACCCAGGTCTCACCATTTATTGGTGACAGAACCTGTGTTCAAAACTAAGTATTTCTCATGCTTTTAGTCACTTGCTGGACAGGAACAGCAATGATCCTATTTCAACTACTGCTACAACTCACCCTTTCAGTGTTTGAGTTTTTTAACTGTTTTACTTTGATGGATTTAAAACAAAACCTCTTCAGCCAGGTGCGGTGGCTCACACCTGTAATCCCAACACTTTGGGAGGCTGAGGCAGTCAGATGGCTTGAGCCCAGGAGTTCAAGACCAGACTGGGCAACATAGCGAGACCCCATTTCTACAAAACAAAACAAAACATCTTCCACTTTGAAAGCTGTCACGGCAAACATTTTCTACGCTGAGCTTATAAAGTGGCCTTCCATTTCTCTTCTGCTTCAGGGAACCACCTCATCACAGAGCCCTAAGCACCTGCCCTGTGCTCTGGGCAACTGGCATGGCGGCCCCTGTTGCTCGTGGACCACACAAAATGGAGCACATGTGAACAGACATCAAGAGGCTTTGTCCAAGTACATGCAAAACAAGCCACCAAGATCAGACATAAAATTAAAAATCTTGAGAAATGAAGGATTTAAACTATTTTCAGAGATTTGTGTCTGCCATGTTTTATTACAAAAGGAAATGAAAACTAAGTTATTCTGAAGCAGAGACTTGAAAACCTACGCAATGGTTCAGTGCAGACAATGACACAGGGAGGAGGGAGGGACGGGAGGGCAACGCTGAGGACCAGAGCCCAGCCGGCACCCAGGACGAGGGCCCAGCAACACTCAGAACCAGAGCCCAGCCGGCACTTCAGAGCAGCAGAACTCCGACCCATGCAGCCAGTGAGCAGAACCCGAGAAACCTCGCAGCAGAGGTTAGCGTCAGAAGCCATCTCCAACTAAGTGGCACAGGCAGCTGAGACGCCGGGTGGGTCCCGGTCTCAGGCGGTGACTGGGCTCCACGAAAGCTGTCGAATGTGGAAATGACGGGGCAAGAGAGCCACCTGATCTACAGTGGTGACTCCAGACACCGCCATGGGTGCCTGCTGGACACACACCTCTGCCTGGGCACAAATGATCACAGGACAGAGAACAGACATGACTCTATTCTCCGCCTAACCCTCAACTCACATGGAGATGCCAAGAGGACAATCTGAGGAGAAAGCAAGCACCAACCTTCCAAAGATGAGTTTAAACAACTTTCAAATGCCCCAGGGCCAAACCCGCTAAATGTGCGTCTAACGCGTCTGCACTGAATGCTCAGCAAGTGAGAAGCCCACCCTGGGCACTGCAGGAACCCCAGCCTCCAGGGGCTCCCGCTCCAGCTCACCGCATGAACAAGGCCGGGCGCGCTGCTTCCCCTCAGTGCCCCACTGAGCCCAAGATCTTGACCCAGAGCTCGTTACCTGTGGAGTCAAGTCACCGGCCACTCCCATTCATGCCGTGGTATCTGACTGTTTTCTACAGCAGGGAGAGGAGGAACTCCATCAGGATATCTGACGTATATTTGAACAAGAACAAGTTTTTGTCTCCTTCCCACCCAGAGTGCAGCCTCACCACGTGAGACACTCTGCCGCCACGGGTGGCCATCCCTTTTATAATTCAAAGTAATTATCATCAAGTGCAGGTTAGAAAAGCTGATACTAGTTTTCTAATTTTTATGAATTCTCTCAAGGAAAAGTATTTCAACAACAGCCATGTAAAAAGAATTAAGTAATTTTTTCTGCTTTCTACTTATTAGGAAAAAATGGACAGATTTCTTTTAAACTCCAGTAACTGTTCCCTAAGAACATTTTCTCCCATGGACATTTATGCTCCTACATAACACACAAGGACCGGGGCCAAATAAAAGAAGAAACTCGTTTGATGTAATGTACTTACAAAAAGAGGAGTTGCTCAGAGCTTCAGCAGGAGGAAAAGCAGGCCCCCCAAAACCCCCCAGGCCAGGGCAGCCCACAGCCTATTTCCCTGGCCGTCAGGGGCTGTCCCGGGAACCCCCACACATCCAGACTGCATTTCCCAAGCCCCTTCTGTGCACACACGGCCCTGTGGCCAGACTCCATCGATGGACTCCAACAGGCGAGAGGTGTGTCATTTCCAGGACACAGGTTTTAAAAACAGGATGCACCTTTTCACGTCTCTCCCCTTCCCAGACTGAGGACCCCAAGGCCATAGGGTGAGCACATGATAGAAGGCTCAGGCATCAGAGGCACCCAGGGCAGTTGTGGGAGGACCAGAATCGCCCACACTGCACCCGGAACATAAGCAAGATGCACCCTCCCACCGCACTAATCACAAGTCCAGGGGACCCTCTACTGCCATGGCTTATGTCACCCAATGAATACAATCAGCACTCAGACTCATCAAACATTTACTAAAAGTATATTTCTACTGCTTGCAGGTTCGAGGGGCTTTTTATTTTATTTTATTTTTATACACGGGGTCTCACTATGCTGCCCAGACTGGTCTCAAATTCCTGGTCTCAGATGATCCTCCCACCTCAGCCTCCCGAGATGCTGGGATTACAGGCCTAAGCCACTGTACCACGCTAAAGATTAAAAAGTCATCAAAACACGATCTAACAAAAAATACCCACGGGTAAAAATAAATTGGCATTAAAATTTTCTTCCTAATATCTCATGAAATAAGCAAAACAGAATATAAAACCAACTCTCCAATTAACCACTGCACCAGAGAAATGGGACTAACCTAATGTAACAAATTTTAAAACCTCATTGCTAAAGAAAGAAAGAATCTTCTAGCTTCTGCCAATCAGCTTTGAGAGGCTCCAGATCTAACTCCTCACCCTGCTCTCCCCAAGGAGCCATGCTTGTGCTCCGACAGAGATCTGTGACTTCCACCCAACAGTCCCAAATCAGAGGGCGAGCAGGTCAAGGACGGGTATGTTTTCTTCCTCTTTCCTAGAAGCTACAGAAATGACTACTAGTGAGAGAGGGAAGCAGCGTCAGGACTGACTCCACAGAAGTCAGCATTCTGCAACGACACAGGATGCAGGGCTCCTAGGCAACATGTTTGGGTGAAAAGCCGCCCAGGGCCCTTCGCATGCTCGGAGGACGCTGTGCACCGCCGCGCACCACATCCTGATCTCTAACACCAGGGCCCTCCAAACACCGCAATGTGGTCTCTAATGTCATTTTTCAATTCACGGAGAAACGGCTGATTCTAGGCTGGGACAAGCACTCACAATGAGCCCGAAGAAGCATTTGGTAGTGCTGTGCAGGTAAAAAGTGCTCAGGCCGGGCATGGTGGCTCACATCTGTAATCCCAGCACTTTGGGAGGCCAAGGCAGGCGGATCACCTGAGGTCAGGAGTTCGAGACCAGCCTGGTCAACATGGTGAAACCCCGTCTCTAATATAAATACAAAAAATTAGCCGGGTGTGGTGGCACAGCCTGTAATCCCAGCTACTTGGGAGGTTGAGGCAGGAGAACTGCTTGAACCCAGGAGGCGGAGGTTACAGTAAGAGATCGCCCCACTGCACTCCAGCCTGGGCAACAAGAGCAAAACTCTGTCTCAAAAGAAAAAAAGGAAAAAAAAAACACTAATGATGAAACACCTACAATGAAGAGGGAATGGAGGGAATGTCAAGGGGCACGGGAGCCAACTGACGAGCTGCCAATGGCCAAAGCTGGAAGGATGTGAGCACCAGAATGAAGCAGAACTAGATTCTAACCCAGAGTGTAAAATACATCTCCATGAGCACACACTGATGGAAACGGATGAGTGAATAAATAAATAAATGGGAAAGAAGAGACAAGCCTCCCGGGTAGACTGACAACAGTATCTGTGACGCTCCACGCCCGAGGAGGCGGCACACAACTCCCCACTCCTTAACTGGGTGACGGGCATAGCAGCTTCCTTCTAAAGTGCAGGATGAAAGCGGGAAGAGTCACTTGACTGTGAAAAATGCTGAAGAGCACATCTCAGCCAGGTGACCCGCATCAGCATCAAGCACTGCGTCCTGCTGACGGTGCTGGCCTGGACAGCATATGATGAGAAGGGCTTCACTTCCGTGTCCTTCCTCCCCAAAACCCGTGACCCCAGTCTAGTCAGGAGACAAATTCCAACAGAGGCACATCCTACAAAATACCCGACCCAACGCTCCTCAAAAAATCGCCAAAAACAAGGAAGTGTGAGAAACGGTCACGGATCAGAGGAGCCCAGGGAGGCTTGGCAGCGGAGCATCCTGTGGACCCACAGACATGGAAACATACAGTGGGTACCATGAGGAACAGTGTGCGGACACACTCTAGAATTTGGGGGAAAAGAAAATAATCTTGAGAGACACAAACAACACTAACTCAAGAAATTCTACATTTATCAAAGTTCTTTTCTTTTTCTTTTCTTTTTTTTTTTTTTTTTTTTTTTTTTTTTGAGGAGTCTCACTCTGTCTCCCAGGCTGGAGTGCAGTGGTGCAATCTCGGCTCACTGCAACCTCCGCCTCCTGGGTTCAAGTGATTCTCCTGCCCCAACCTCCTGAGTAGCTGAGACTACAGGCGCCTGCCACCACATCCGGCTAATTTTTGTATTTTTAGTAGAGACGGGGTTTCGCCTCGTTAGCCAGGCTGGTCTCGAACTCCTGACTTCAGGTGATCCACCCTCCTCAGCCTCCCACAGTGCTGGGATTACAGGCATGGGCCACCGCGCCTGGCAGTTCTATATTTATTAAAATAATTGAATTTATTATTAAAAACCTAGGCTTCACTGGCAAATTCTATCAAATTTTTTAAAAGAAAGAAAACTAATCTCACTGAAACATTTTCAGAAAATAGACAATGAGGGGCAGCTTCCCAGCTCCGTTGCTAAGGTCAGCATTATCCTGATAACAAAACAAAGACGTGGCAAAAAAAGAAAACTGCAGACTAACATGTCGCACAAACACAGACGCAAAAACTCTTCATTAAATATTAGAAAACTGACCAGTATAGCAAAAGCACAATACACGCAGATGAAGTCAGGTTTATGATAACAGAAATGCAAGGTTCGGTTAGCATTCGAAGTCGACGTAATTCACTTTAACAAAAGAATCAAGAAGGATCACCACACCATCATCTTGGGAGATACAGAAAAGGCATGTGAAAATCCAATGTCCATTCGTTCATGCAAAAAAACTCCCATGAAACAAAGAATAGAAGGAAACTTCTTCAACCTGATTAAGAGCATCTGGGAAAAACGTACTGGTAACATCAGACTTAATGGTGAAATGCTGGATGCTTTCACTCAAAGATCAGGAATAAGGCAAAAATATTTTTATAAAGAAAATACACGAAATAAAGATCATGGCCAGCACATTAAAGTAAGAGAAGGTATAGAAATTCTATAGGAAGAAGCAAAACTCTATTTAAAGGTAACATAATTATGCATATTTAAAAAAAAATCCCACAGAAAATCTAAAACAAGTTCATTTAGAAATAACACAGGATAAAGGTCAGTAAAGAAAAATCTATTGTACTACTACATCCTTCCAATGACAACTGGATACTGAAATTTAAAATACAATACCATTTATGATAGCATCCGTAAGTATGAATATGATAGCATCTGTAAGTATGAAGTACTCAGAGATAAATGTAACAAAATATGCACAGGAGCTGAACACTGAAAACTGTATAACACTGCTAAGAAAAATTAAAGACCTCCATAAATGGAGAGACATACCATGTTCAGGAATCAGAATACTCAATACTGTTAAGTTGGCAATTCCCCCAAATTGATCTACAGATTCAATACAATGCCAATCAATGAGTTCTGAGTTATTCTAAAACTAGAGAAGTGCTCCAAATTATTAGAATGTGCATAATCATTACAACATTTAAATTTATGTTTCTCATTAGTTTGGTTATTAGATTGTATCTCTAAAGCATACGATTATGTTAATAATTCCCAAAGTTGTATGTATGTAAACTGTATCATATGATTATGTTAATAATTCCCAAAGTTGTATGTACGTAAACTGTATCATACAATTATGTGAATAATTTCCGAAGTGATATGTATGTAAACTGTATCATACGATTATGTGAATAATTCCCGAAGTTGTAGGTATGTAAACTGTATCATACGATTATGTGAATAATTCCCAAAGTTGCAGGTATGTAAACTGTATGTTTTCCTTGGCTAGTACTCAGCCCTAGCATGTAGAGGGTGTCACTATTAGGTCACCAAAAGTATGCAGCTGGCCGGGCGCGGTGGCTCACGCCTGTAATCCCAACACTTTGGGAGGCCGAGGTGGGCAGATCACAAGGTCAGGAGATCGAGACCATCCTGGCTAACACGGTGAAACCCCGTCTCTACTAAAAATATAAAAAATTAGCCAGGCATGGTGGTGGGCGCCTGTAGTCCCAGCTAGTCGGGAGGCTGAGGCAGAAGAATGGCGTGAACCCAGGAGGCGGAGGTTGCAGTGAGCCGAGATGGCGCCACTGCACTCCAGCTTGGGCGACAGAGCGAGACTCCGTCTCAAAAAAACAAAACAAAACAAAAGTATGCAGCTGTGCAAGGAAGTATAGACCAGTCAGGAAGAGAAATCACATGTACACAAAATTAAACGAAAGCAACCAAAATTCAGTATCAAATAAGAAAAGAATTAAACAAAACCATCTTAGCTGAGACCAAACCATTTCTTCACAATTCACGCAGCTCTCCCTTGAGTTTGTCAGACTCTAAAGCCTATGAAACGCTATAATTTTGACTGAGAATGTCAATGACCCAAAACTGAAAAAACTGGTTCACCCTGGCCAAGACCTCTCATGCTCCCATGCCAGAACAGAGACGCTCAGAACGAGGCCTAGCTCTACACACCACAACAGCCTTTCCACGGATATCTATCAATAAAATAGATACAAGACCCTCTAGGAAAAATACAAGACCCTCTAGGAAATCAAATAAAAGACACTCTAGGAAATAAAACAGAGAATCAGCAGCCAGCACACCAGAGGGAATTAAAATCATTCCTTAATCAAATATTTCAATTATCCACGGGTCAACAGTCAGTT
Source organism: Pongo pygmaeus (assembly GCF_028885625.2). Lineage (NCBI taxonomy): Eukaryota > Metazoa > Chordata > Mammalia > Primates > Hominidae > Pongo > Pongo pygmaeus. The sequence continues at coordinate 85,296,473 of NC_072391.2, read as the reverse complement.
CTGAGGAAAAGAAAAATTTCTCCCTCATTGAGCCTTACACGACACATCTCTGGAAGACATACTTTAAAAGAAATCACACTTTAAAAAATTTCCAGAACTAGTCTTATACAGAAGCCTATGGTTTATAATTGCTGTAAAATTGTAGAAACATGCTTGCTAGTTCTTTAATTGTTTAATGTTCTTAAAGATAAACATCTATGACTTTAAAAAGCAGATTTTAAAATCTATTTTTAATTAAAATAAACTAAAAATAAAATTAGCTTGTTTTTATTTTTAAAAATAATTTTTCGAGTCAGTATGTTCAGTTAATGAAAACAAAGCAGAAAATCCTGGGCTGTGAGCTGCGGTCTGAGCTGCCCAGTAGGCAACTCCACAGGTGTGCTGGGCACACAGAGCCCTGTCACCTGCCCTGTGTCCTGGATGTGCGCAGCCACACGGGCCTGCATCCCGTCGCCCACCATGTCCTGGATGTGCGCAGCCACGTGGGCCTGCATCCCCTGTCACCCGCCCTGTGTCCTGGATGTGAGCAGCCACGCGGGTCTGCATCCCCTGACGGGCAACACTCCATGCTCTGCTGCATCCTGTTTACACCACTATCTCTGTCCAACTTCGAAGTACAGACAAAGGATGTTAACATTTACCTGTATAAACGTGAGCATGTGCACACCCTGGGTCCCTGCAGGCCATGTGACATAACGAATGCCCCAACTGAACTGTCCACACTAGCATTCAAAGGACAGACCCAAACATCTTTAAAGTTAAAATCTCGGGTCACTACACCAAAATTACAATGAAGCAAAATCCAAACTGATGGCGCACCTGCAGGAAGAAAATAAGCCCCTACCTACAAAACTTAAAAGACCATTTTTCTTGTCCCCAAGTTGATGACGACTGTTGGATGAGGCCCATCCAGGTGACTCGCATTTTTATTACAATGATTCGACTTTAGCTTCAAATAAAAGGGGCTTTCTTTTTCTTTTCTTTGTTCTCGAAGTTATTTAAAGAATCTCATTCAGGTGTAGAACCCAAAAATCCGGATCCAAAATGCCAAGTGAGACAAGCAGTACTCCAGTGCCTTCTTGTGTTCCAGAGAGTGAAAGGAAAGAATAATCAGCTCTCAGCACTGATAGTACAGACCAGTGCAAGTCAGTTTTAATGAGAAATAACCAACAGGTGGGGTGGATTTCAACACACAGAGAGGGGGCCTTAGTGACACCCCTGCTGCTGCAAGGCTGTGCCCGCCCTTGAGGGTTGGGCTGGCTCTGAGCAGATGCAGCCGCTCTAAACAGAAGGGCAAGGGATACCGCAGGGGGCAGCTTCTCGCACTCTCCCCTGGGGCCTCGTCACAACTCAAAGCCCCTTAAGGTGTCTGCCTCTGTGCTGTAAGATTACACTCAGACTTCCCAGCTAATCCCTCACAGCAAGGAGTGAGCCCTGGGAATCCTGGGCTATTTTAACAGCATATGATTTGGATGTAATACTATCTGTGACTTACATACTTCTAACCTTCATTTTAAATATTTGAGTCCCGGCCGGGGGCAGTGGCTCACACCTGAAATCCCAGCACTTTAGGAGGCCGAGGCGGGTGGATCATGAGGTCAGGAGTTTGAGATCAGACTGACCAACATGGTGAAACCCCATCTCTAATTAAAAAAAAAAAAAAAAATTAGCTGGGCATGGTGGCCTGCATCCGTAATCCCAGCTACTCAGGAGGCTGAGGCAGGAGAATCACTTGAACCTTGGAGGCAGAGGTTGCAGTGAGCCAAGATCATGCCATTGCACTCCAGCCTGGGTGACAGAGCGAGACTCCATCTCAAAATATCTGAGTCCCAAAATAAATAATCTATAGAAGCACCTTATTATTCAGAATGCTAACCAATTTTTAACTTTGGAGACTTTTCCTTTTCAATGTTCCACTGCCCAGTTTTAGACAGACAATTCTCATTCACTCATCTGTGTTCACAAATTAGTAACTTTCTAATTTAAACATACTTTTTTTCATTGACATACTGGAATTACGCTCTTATCCGCTATTTCTCCCCTACAATTTTCTGTCAACAGCTTTCAACTGTTGGCAATTTTTATATCTAATTTTCAGGACTTGTATGGAAAGATACCAGCCTGGCCAACATGGCAAAACCTCATCTCTATCAAAAAATACAAAAATTAGCCAAGCATAGTAGTGTGTACCTATAGTTCCAGTTACTTGGGAGGCTGAGGTGGGAGAATCGCTTGAATCCAGGAGGCAGAGGTTACAGTGAGCCGAGATTGCACCACTGTACTCCAGCCTGCATGACAGAGTGAGACTGCCTTTTAAAAATAACTTACATGGAAAGAAATGTCAGACATAATAACATCCTTTTTTTTTTTTTTTTTTTTTTTTTTGAGTTAGGGTCTCGCTTAGCCTGGAGTGCAGTGGCAGAGTCACAGCTCACCATAGTCTTACCCTCCCAGGCTCAAGCAATCCTCCCACCTCAGCCTCCTAAGGGATTACAGGCAGGTGCCACTGTGCCCAGGTAATTTTTTTATTTTTTTGTAGAGATGGGGGTCTCACTATGTTGCCCACGCTGGTCTGGAACTCTTGGGTTCAAGTGATCCTTCCATCTTGGCCTTCCAAAGTGCTGGAATTATAGGTGTGAGCCATCGCACCCAGCCTCCTTCTTTAAAAGTCATTCAAATATACCATATTTAAAACTTTACTATGAAAGGAAATCACTCCACTAGGCGTGGTGGCTCACACCTGTAATCCCAGCACTTTGGGAGGCCGAGGCAGGCAGATCACCTAAGGTCAAGAGTTCAAGACCAGCCTGGCTAATGTGGTGAAACCCTGTCTCTTCTAAAATTACAAAAATTAGCCAGGCGGCATGGTGCATGCCTGTAATCCCAGTTACTCGGGAGGATGAGGCAGGAGAATTGCTTGAGCCTGGGAGGCAGAGGTTGCAGTGAGCCAAGATCGCACCACCGCACTCCAGCCTAGGTGGCAGAGCGGAGTCTCAAAAAAAAGGAAACCATTCTTACATTTTCTTGTAATTTTGAATAGGATATATTTTAAATAGAATTTTAAATAGAATATAATTTTATCCTATTTAAAACTATGAGAAAATAGAAGAACGATTTTTCTATTAATCTTAATTTTTACAAATAATGGTTTTATTAGCAATATTAATAATCCCCATGCTGATAAACAATAGATATATTCTACAATAGGTTGATTTTGCCTTGCCAATACAGTTCTTTCAAACCGGAAGATCTCACACATCTGAGTTAACTGGATTGTGCATCTGAGTCAGTATTAGGCAACTTTACTCTTATTTCACTGCTTGTTGACAAGCAGACAGACAACCACCGCAGGTCTGTGAATGATAACATCTGCCCCCAGCAGAGGGAAGCATGGGGGATTCCTGCCACAGCAGGTCTGTGACTAACATCACATGTTTTCGTGCGCACAGACACTGTTACCCTCAGAAAGCTGGAGGAGGACCCTGGGCCGAAGCAGCTCCAGAGGAGCTCCAGGTCCTCTTCCTCTTATCTTAAACTAGAAACTCAGATGGAAATGAATGCATGACTTGGCCAAGGTCACCTCAGTGTCTGTCAGGGCAACTGTGACAGCCAGAGGCCCAAGCTCCGCCCTGTGCAGATGGAATCCAAGCAAGGCACCCTCAAGGCCAAACCACGACAGAAACCACACTCAAGCCTTTGGAGTTCTTCACAGAGGAACTTCTCTCCCCATCACACATTGTCAGTGGTGGAACCTAACGACCAATTTTGTCAATACTTTTCCCAAGTGGTGACAATGACCTGCCCAGCACTGGCACAACGTGACAAGTGACAAGTGACACATGATGGGCAGCCGTCCGCCAGCATGCAAGGCTCCGGGGGCAGGAGAGGTTCGTTCATCCTTGTGTTTAATTCCTTAGAACAATGGTTCTCAATGCAGGTGCCCAGGTGTGCTTTGAGATCCCGTGGGACATCTTTGGTGGTCAAGATTCAGAGAGTACTGGAATTTGGCAGGCAGAGGTAAGGGAGGTTGAGACGTCCTTCAATGAGCGAGACAGTCTCACCCAACAAAAACTCTCCACACACAAAACTTACAATGAACCACAACTTCATGAGTGGAAAACATGCTTCTAACTTTCTGAACTCAGAATCTTACTCTATTCAACATTTACACACAAAACATTTTTGCACGGTCTTACTATGACTTGAATTTTCCATGAATTCAACTATTACATAAGTCTAGAAAAAATTATACTTTGCTTTATGTGAAAGTTCATTAGGAACTGCTCACCATTCTGTAATATTCCATCACCAGCTGGGGGCTGAACTCCCAGTGTCACACCTGGGTCCGTCTGCAGGGAACGCCCCCCAGTCACCAGGACGCAACACACCAGGTGGGACGTCCGGCTTTTTCACGGCCAGCCATCAGCATGTTGAAACGTGTTGTCTTATCACACAAAACTGCCATATCCATTCTCTATAGCTAGGGCAGTCTATTAACTCTAAGTTATAAATTACATTTTCTTTTTTTTTTTTGAGACATAAATTATATTTTCTAAAAACTGCATTTTAGGGTAAGAGGACATTACCCCAAAAAACTATCCCAAAAAAAAAAGGCATTGGGTCCAACAGCTTTGCACACCTGACCTGGGAGCCCAACAGCGTCCCTGCACAGAGGACACGGTAAACAAACTCCTGATGAGGGGAAACACGTGAGTGACAGCATTTGTACAGGGCGAAGGCCCCATCTCAGAGTAACACGTGAACGATCCCCAGCTCCTGCCTGCGAACTGAGATGCCAACTCCACCACCGGCAGCGGAGCTCGGAAGACGGCCGGGTAGCGTTTCCAAAACCCCCGGCACGCCTGAGAATTCAAAGAGGCACCACTGCTTCAGCCAGCACAGCAGCCATCATCTGGAGCTGCCCCCAGACTTCCCACACTCCCTGGTGAGGTCCACAAAGCACCTAACCCAGCGCCAGCCACCAGCACACACGGGCAGGGTGGCACCCGCAGCACACACGGGCAGCAAGGTCACAACAGTCCTTCCAGGCTTGCTGCAGCTCCCATTCCTCGGCGTCCACATTCCCGGCCCCCCCCCCGCTGCTGTCCCACCATTCTCTCTCCTCCCAGACACACCGGGCAGAAGGCTACAGCCAGGCCAGGGAAACTGAAGTGAGTAGCGCTCAGTCAAAAGGCCCCTCATCAAGCACAAAGCCATGCCGTGTCCACTGCCTTAAGCAGGACTTCTTTCTGGCCAGGTGTGGGGAAGGCTAGCGACACCAGAGCCTGCGCTTCAGCGCGAGTTGTCAGCTGGAATATCTGACAGGAAGCCTTGGATGAGTGGACACCAAGCAGGTCCGAGACTTTCTAAGACATCATAAAGGCTCTACTCAAACAGTTCGCAAACTACCACACAGCTTTCGAAGATTACACTCATTAGACTCTACTTTTTAAAAATAAGCAAAATAAAACCTGCAGATTTGAATGAAAAGTTTGATATATTCACGTGAAATGTATAAACATGACATACGAAGAAAAACATATCTAAAGACTAGCCAGGTAGAGTAGGAAAAAGGAAACAAGCACATGTACATCTTCTAAGATCTGGTGGGTTAGTTCCAAAGAAAAGGTGCATGGGTCAGCTTTATGTGGAAAGGAAACGTGAGGATGACTTCAGGTCATCCTGGCAGGATAGCATGTGTTCGGTTTCGGTCTAACTAAAGTCAGCTTGAGTTAGAAACTGCTGAGACTGCTGAGGCAGACACCGCGCATCTCCAGCAAACTGAGCCACTAAGCTGCGGGCCTGGGCGAGGAGGTGACGTGCTTCTCCCCAAGTGACCTGAAGGCCCCAGCACCCTGGTCTGTTCTTACCATCGCACTTTGTTGCACGTCTGGGTTGCCCCGAGAGGGGAGCCGGCCACCATGGGAACCTGGATGGGGCTGTGCTGCTTGTTCGTGACCAGATCCAGCTTTTCTTCTAAAGATTTACAAGTAGCCTCCAGGGCTTGCAGTTTGGCTTCAATGCTATCCAACCGCAAGCAGATTGTCTGGTTGATGGAATACAGGAATGACTGGAAGTGAAAAAAGACCGGCTTTAGGAAGGGTCTCCTGGACTGTAAGAAGACAACCCCAAGAAACACCAAACAGCTACTTCCTGATTTCCACTCTATCTATTCAGACAGAACAATCCCCACACTGGAACCAGCTCGTGAGCTACGAGCCAGAAACACGTGAGTAACCAGTTCACATTTCACACACGAGTCACATGTCTTGTTTCAAATGTGATGATTTAGTCATGGTTTCACTTCTATGTGCAGTTGCAATTCTTGGTTAAGCCCATTTAATTTTTAAAAAGTATGTACTTTAATATGTTATTATTAATCAGTAAATTTACACATAAAACTAGTCAAATCTTCTCAACAATAGAAACAGATTACACCTAACATCAAAACAGCATAAAAGCCACAGGCCATGCACATTCACCTCACACCCTGCTGCCTAATCCGAAAAGGCGATTGGATCCCCTGTGGCCCTGACTTGGGATTTGGTCCTGAGGCTCCCGTGGGGCTCTTGAGCGGCAAGCTTGCCACCTAGTGGTTGGCAAAGCCGGGCTCCATGTCTGACCTTTCCGGCTGAGTCTCCTCCGGATTCCTAACTCCAAGTAACCACAGGGAGCAGTGACGTGCTGGACTCCAAACCCAAGAAACAGAGAAACACACAAACCAGAAAGGGAAGAACTTCATTTCCCCAGCTGCCGTCTCAGCCAGGAGCCAACCGTGAGCACACGTGGAAACGTGTTAATCATGCAGGAATTGCACTGTGCAAAAGAGACACCCTCCACCAGGTCTCACCAGCAGACAGAAGGACACTCCTTCGGGTCTAGGGAGGGACAGGTTGGGGGAGCGCCCACCAGCCCTGCTTAGTAGTCAGGAAGGCTGGCACCTGCCTTAAGAATCAATAGCTGAAAATAGCACAGAATTTGTGTTTTGTCTTTTCTCTCTCCTTTCCTGCCATGACCTAATAAAGAGTGTGGGGCCCAAAGTGCACACATCAGAAGGAAGGGGGAGGTAGGCTCGGGACAGCAGGGCTGGCTGCGGAGCTCGCAGCACAGCGGAGCGGGAGGCCAGCCCACACTGACAGGGGAGCGGGAGGCCGGCCCACACTGACAGGGGAGCAGGAGGCCGGCCCACATTGGAGCTGGAATGGCTTTCCCACTAACTGCAGCTGACCTACAACGCTGCTTACACCCGCTCTCCTTTCTGATCTCAAGGGAATCTGCAGAATGTCAAAATTACAGCGATGTCACACATCATGTAGCCGGCATGGAAACCTGGTGTACACAGTGGCAGGGACAGCACTGCAGGAGGGAAAATCCACACATTGCCCAACAACTCACCTTTTCTCAGGTCACCACCTCTCCTGGCAAGATTCAGCACTGGGCGCTGATATAGACAGGAGCTAAAGAAACCAACTGAAACTCACCCTCCCTGACTGACTACTCCCTGTTGAAGGCGCGTGTGAGACAGGGAAGGAGCCACGGCGTCGGGTGGACCAAGCCCACGTGATGACACTCAATCAGCTTATCTACAAAGGAGGCACGGTCCATGGCATGACAAACGGGCATCGTCTTGAAAAGCAACAATAGGTGGCTGAATCCCTGAATGGCCACTGATAACCCCGCTATTTTCAACAACCGGAGAACTTCAAATGTTTGGCTCTCAAATTCTTTAAACAGTACACCCATATTATTTTAATTCTGAATTACAAATGATTCTGCCTGGGGTTTTGGGGAAAATCACTCTTATATACCAATAAAACAACCTAAAGCCATGCACACGACTCTATGCAAATTGCATTCAACCTGGGGCCCAACCTCTTCTCAACAGTGGGACAAGGACAAGGGCAGGGCCACTTTATCTATTTCTGTGCTATGTGTAATAGTTGTGTCTTCTGTGACAAAATCACAACTGCGTTTTATTTAGGGAATGATAACGCAGTGTTTACTAACAGAGCCACATCCTATCCATTCGTTGGAAATAGGCATTTTACAGTGAATTTATTTGTAAGTTTTTCATACACATTTACACTGCTTCTCCTTGTTAACAAAACAAATTAAATATTACCAAATAGACACCCTGTGTAAGTAGAGGAATTATATGAAAAGTGACTTTGGTTTTGTGTTGCTCTCATAACCTTCTCACATGTGCCGATATTTACCTCTGTGACTCTGCATACACTGGAACCAACCAAGCAAATTCAAAGATCCAAAAATAATTAACTGAATAAGCAGTTCCCAAGAACCCCATCTAGTAAACTTTAGAATCTAAGTAACTTAAATGGCAGACACAGAAGTCATTCATCACTGGTAGAAAGTTCATTTTCCTTCCATCCAAAATGGGCCTGCAGGTGTGTGGGAAGATGCCTCCTTCAGCAACATCTCAAGGTAAACAATTCTTACTCTTCGTGCTCTTCAAGAGAAAAAAATGGCTCACACTCTTTTGTAGCAGGCTGCCTAGTGATATAGCCACATCCTAAAGTGATATAGCCATATCCTAACTGTCGGAACCTGCCCATGTGGTCTCTTTGGAAACTGCGCAGATGTAATTTAGAAACTCTTCAGGTCTGTGTAGATGTAATTTAGTCAATAAGATCAACCTGGATTAGGATGGGCCTTAAATCCAATGACAGGTCCTTACTAGAGGAGAGAAGGGGAAACAGTCACAGACACACAGAGGCGGCAGCAACATGAAGAGGAAGGCAGAGCTGGAAGGAGCCCCACAAGCTGAGGCAGGCCCGGAGTCACTAGAAGCTGGAAGAGGCAGGAAGGATCCACCTTCTAGAACCTTTGGAGGGAGCGAGACCCTGCCTGCATCTTGGTTTTGGATCTCTGGCCTCCACAGCTGAGACGCTACATTTTTAAGCCATCCCATTGATGGTGATTTGTTATAGCAGCCCTTGAAATCTGCAATGCACTACACATCACAGAACACTGCAGTGCACTACACATCACAGAACAGAGTCAGATTTTTACCTTTATAGACGGATCCTGGCAATTGATTTCTAGTCGCTGGCGTTTCAAAGCAGGTTCATCTTCATCTGTCACTACATGATTCTCCAAAACAACTGAAATCAGTGACAGAGAAAAAAAATGTTTAACATGAAAAGTTTTACAGAATTATTTTAACATTAAGATAGTAAACAGTGCTGACACCTTAAGGTTGAATGAAAAATAGCAGAACCTATTTCATATTTTACCTTTTTAAACTTATTCCCAGTCAGGCAGAAAAATAGGATAACTCCTTAATCCCAAGAAAAGCCCAGACACTGGGTAATTAATGTGCCACTGAGTCAATCCTAACTCCAAACCTGCAAGCTTCTGACTTCTGACTCAATGTTCTGTGGGGCTGCCCTATTTGGTTTGATAAAACCCACAATAAAACCCAATCAATAATAATGACTTCTTCTCAACTTCAAAGTTTTATCTGTTAGTCACCTCATTCCAAAATCAAAGCCACTCTATCTGCAGGTCCAGAACTAAAAGGGGAAAAAAAACACTGAATATCACATTGTCATAAGTGCTGATAATCAAAACAGTCTCAACCTAACACACTAAGTGACAGAACCCCCACCCTCCCAGGCACAGCTGAGACCAGCTGCCCCCATCACACAGCAAGCATCAGGTGATCGTCACGGCTTCCCACAGGATAAGCAACTCAGCCCCAGCTCAGGGCGGCCACAGTGTGGTCCCAACCTCCTTCCTTTTGTCTAAAACTGACTACAAAAACAATGTCAAAGATAACCTCAAAATCAAAGACCAAAATTGGCCACAATTGCCCCATCTCTGCAAATCACATTTCTATCTGTCTGTGACCCTTCTAGTCCTTTTCCTTAGACCTAGTCAATTTTTAAAAATTTACATATTTGCAGTTATAGATAGAAGTTTAAGGTCAACAGTTCTTGTTAAAGATTGTACATTGTGCCATGAGTGTTTCTTTCTTCTCATTTCCTTGCCTGAAATGAGAAGTGTGAAGTGTCTAGTGCACTCCTACCGCACTCTACTCTACATGCTCACACATTGAGATAAACAAACGGCATACATGTGGGAGGTGCGAGACCATCTACCTCATCAACAGGTTTGTCTGCAGCCTTCCTCTTCACTGAGCAACAAATATGGACTCTGGGTTAATATTAATCGTTTTGTTTGTTTTTTGTTTTTGTTTTTTAAGAGATGAGTTCTTGCTATGTCACCCAGGCTGGACTCAAACTCCTGTACTCAAGGGACCCCCCCCCCCACCTCAGCCCTAGTAGCTGGGACTATCCAGGTTAATAACTTTAAGTTTTTAACAGTAATACCAGTGTGACTATTTACAAAAATGAATGCCAGTATATAAGAATAGATATTATATAAGCATGCTTACTGTAACACTTCTGGTAGAAAAAAATCAGAAATCTGAATGCTGGGAATGCCCTTCAGCACATGCACACCTTGGCACACCTACTTTCAAGGACCCACACCACAGCCAAGCACAATGACCTCACTGTGGCCAGATGACACCTGCCCTGCTCTGCTGGTGCTGTGCCCCGGCCATTCCCACACTACCAACCCTCCAGCCACCTCCACCAGGGAAATCTAACCACTTTCTGTCCAGCCCCACTCAAATGCCGCCTTGTTCGGAAAGCCATCCCTGGAAGAGCCTCAACTCACACCTGTTTATACTGTGACATCAACAAGGTCACAGCACCCACCCCACAGCAGACCACCCTCCCAGCACCTTACACACAAGGCTGCCCACAGATGTGGGTGAAGAACTCCTGGCTGGCATTCAGATTCTCCAGGTTCTAGAGGAAAGCCAAGTGCACAGGCCTCTCTGGTCCCTGCCTCCACCTCCACTAAAGCAACTCCCCTCAGACGTGTTACATAGATTGACATTCCAAAGAAGATCTTAACAGGAAAACAAAAAAGAGTGTCCATGCCTTTAAGCCTGTACACACTAGACGATTCATCTCAAAACTCTAAAACTTAAAGATGCTGAATCGTCCCGCAGTCCTAACAGGAACCTCTCACAGGTCCTAGGCAAAAGCTGTCAAACCTGATTTACCTGGTGGGAAATTATCCAAAGCCAAGGACCACTGTCGGCCGATTTTGGTCTTTGATTTTGAGGTTATCTTTCACATTGTTTTTGTAGTCAGTTTTAGACAAAAGGAAGGAGGTTGGGACCACACTGTGGCCGCCCTGAGCTGGGGACGAGTTGCTTATCCTGTGGGAAGCCGTGACGATCACCTGACGCTTGCTGTGTGATGGGGGCAGCTGGTCTCAGCTGTGCCTGGGAGAGTTGGGGTTCTGTCACTTATTAGTGTGTTAAGGTTGAGACTGTTTTGATTATCAGCACCTATGACACACTGGTCACACACTGCTATTACTGTTAAAGTTATTAACCTGGATAGTCCCAGCTACTCAGGGGCTGAGGTGGGGGGATCCCTTGAGTACAGCACACGGCTCTGCCTTCAGCCTCATGACTCCTCACAGGCAGGGAGTGCATCAACCATCTCCACCTAAGCCTTTGCAGAAGAATTCTCACTTAATGGAACTTTTAAAACTCCATGCCTACAAGTGCCTGTGGTTAGTCAAAGGTTCTCAGGACCTCAGTCAAAGGCTCTTTACTCTCATTGGAAACTGGTCATCACAAAAGGCCTAGAAGAACAGACACAGACCCTCGTACTCATTACTCTAATCTTTTAGTTTGCTGAGAAGAAAACAAGTTCAGAAAGGTTACGGGACTTCTCTGGGGTCACAGAGCTAGTTTTGTCATAACGGCAGAAGAGAGGCATGCAGTAACTCCAGTAATGACTCCACAGGTAGTGGGACAGCAAGTGACATTTATTTTCTTCTTTGTACTTTGCTGCTTTTTGTATGTGTTGCTTTTTATAATTTTGTATGCATTACTTTTAGAATTAGACAAAAGAACTCCTTGTTCATTTTAAAGATATCACAATCAGGCTGGGTGCGGTGGCTCACGCCTATAATCCCAGCACTTTCGGAGGCCAAGGTGAGTGGATCACCTGAGGTCAGGAGTTCTACACCAGCCTGGCCAACATGGTGAAACCCCCGTCTCTACTGAATATACAAAAATTAGCCAGGCGTGGTGGCGGGCGCCTGTAATCCCAGCTACTTGGGAGGCTGAGGCAGGAGATTCACTTGAATCCAGGAGACAAAGGTTGCAGTGAGCCGAGATCACGCCACTGCACTCCAGCCTGGCAACAGAGCAAAACTCTGTCTTAAATAAATAAATAAAGATATCACAATCAATCAACTGCAATGACAGGCCTGATGCAAGTCACAATTTTTGCATTCACACAGGTAGAGTAAGCACAAGCCATGGTCGGTACACACCAAGTCAGATGATCCTAGAAGTCTTTCTTTTAAATAAAAATAAGGAAAAATTGGAAAGACATACACATCAACAACTTAAAAGCTGCTACAACCAGTAGAATTATGGAAAATTTTTATTTCTTCTACCTTCTTGACTATCCTGTTAAACTTTTATTAGATGCATACTTTCGAGATGAGGAAAGTACTTTAAACCCGGTATGAATGCAAATGTGTTTGACACATCAAGGTACCTGCAGCTGTGCGCACCTTCTCCTGGGTCAGAGACTGCAGGCTTTGTACTGGGACAGGCCTCAGAGCTCTGCGCACAGCAGGTTTTTTTGTTTTGTTTTGTTTTGTTTTTTGAGACGGAGTCTCGCTCTGTCGCCCAGGACAGAGTGCGGTGGCGCAATCTCGGCTCACTGCAACCTCCACCTCCCAGGTTCACGCCATTCTCCTGCCTCAGCCCCCTGAGTAGCTGGAACTACATACAGGCGCCCACCACCACGCCCAGCTAATTTTTTGTATTTTTTTGTATTTTTAGTAGAGACGGGTTTCACTGTTAGCCAGGATGGTCTCGATCTTCTGACATCGTGAGCCGCCCGCCTCAGCCTCCCAAGGTGCTGGGATTACAGGCGTGAGCCACCACGCCTGGCCGAAACAGTAGGCTTTTCACAAATACTCAAGAAATCATAGTTCTCAGGCATTTAAGGAACAGAGTTGGAACAAAATCAAGATTCAAAATTATTTCTCTAAGCCTTTCTTGGGCCACAGTCTACAAAGATTTATTGGGGAAGTAGGCTGTCAGAACTTTAATGGTTCTGAAATCACTGAAAATGATGTAACTGGAACAATTTCATTTTACAAGATTACAGTGTATGTTTTCTAAAGAAACTGTCATTTGCCTTCTAAACTAGAAACAGGGATTTGTAAAATAATGTGCAGTGATGGTGTGGAAAACTAATCAGCAGCACTCCTGAAACGCTGCCTTCGTGTTCCCCTGGGACTGCTCACCTCACCCCAAAACTATTTCTACCGCCCTCCCCTTCCATACTACAACTAGTCTCCAAAGGTAGTTTTCTCGACTAACGAAGCAAATAGATCATATGAACGGACATCAGACTTTCTTAGAAGATTTCTGAAAATTCTCTCTTCTGGGGGAATAAATTGTGAGCATTTCGATTGTGAACATTCCTGAAAGAATAACCAGGCAACCGAAACACTCAGTGACTTAACTGTGGTGGGCTGGTCACTTCAAACTTAACAGAACAACAAAACATATACTACTTTATTACAAAAAAAAAAAAAAGAAGAAATCTTTTTAAAACAGTAAGTGTGGACAAAGTGTTTTCACATATGAAGAGATGAAGTTCCTGAAATTTAGGGTTTCATTTTTCAAGGGTCTCCTTTAAACAAACAAACAGTTATGATTTCAAAGTAGACATGTACCTTTAACATCATTTTTAAAAATTAGCAGCCTCAGCAAAGGTGTAGAAAAAATTTGTTTTCAAGCACTGTTGGTGGAAGAATTAGTAAAACATTTCTAGAAAACCTGTCACTGTCTTAACAAAATTTTAAACACATGTAGCAATTCTACTTCTAGGAACTTATCTATTTGCCAAGATATATATGCAAGGATCTTCCCTATAGGGTTGTGTATAAAGGAAAAATCAGACAGACTATGCCAGGAGCCCTCTGAAAGGGAAGAGTCTACTGTGGAGGGGGTACCTGTGAATGAATCCTGCGGAGCTGCTAAGAGAGCAGACTTACACACACAACACGGTAAAGTTCCATAACGCCACACACAGGGGATTACACACACAACACGGTAAGGTTCCATGACGCTGCACACGGGATTACACACACAACACGGTAAGGTTCCATGACGCTGCACACAGGGGATTACACACACAACACGGTAAGGTTCCATGACGCTGCACACAGGGGATTACACACACAACACGGTAAGGTTCCATGACGCTGCACACATGGGATTACACATACAACATGGCAAGGTTCCATGATGCTGCACACAGGGGATTTCACACACAACATGGTAAGGTTCCAAGACGCCGCACACAGGGGCACAGCAGGGGAGAGAGTGTAGAACACACGCATGCCCCCGAGGAGTGGGAGCAGGGACGGCCCTCGAGACAAAGTGTCACAGGGGCCCCCTACAGAAGGGACGTGGGGCTGAGGCTACAGGGGCGAGGGAAGGGAGGGGCCGACAGTGTTCACATCTCTAGGATTCAAACTTTTCATACGCAGCATGCGTTACTTTTTCTTCTGCTTAAAGAAAAGAAAATAACTGCAGCAGCTTTTGGTTTTTAAAGAATAAAGAGAATAATATTTCACCTACTGTCCCACAGCTCTGTACCTGGGTGGTCAGGGCTCAGGTCTTCCACTGCAATCTGAACCACATCCGCCAGGTCGTGTTCCGACATCATCCAGAGCACAGGAGAGTGGCCGGTCAACACGTAAGAGTCCAACTCACAGCAGGGCTGGCTTTTGGTCACCTACCAAACACAAGCAAAGGAGGAGGAGAGGACATTAACCATCGCTACACGTGAAATTAGGAAAACCACGAGCCGTGCATATGTGTGCAAGAGGCAGTGAATGTCTGTGGAGTTTTACATGCAGGGTTCTTCTTGCCTCAAACCACCAAAAGGTTAGTTTCTTTGAAAATTAACAAATAGTTGAAAATGCCACCCGCTGCCTCTTTCCTTAACCACTGGACGAGCCACCCAGGGCCTCTCTGTTTCCACTGCATTCCTCATGCCCTTCCAAAGCCACCCTCTCAACACTGGCTTGGAAACGTCCTCTCCCTCAGCCCCAGTCTCCAGTGGGGCCTGACTGCCTACAGCAAACGCCGTGTCACTTCCAGCTCCCGAGGGGACTCAGCCCTGCTGCACTCACCACACCCCAGAAAGCAGCATCCCTTCCCACCCACACCACTGGTCTCCATGGTGATACGCCATCTCTCCTCCTAAATCTCTCCCAGCTGCATGCTTCCATCTAGACTACAACCCATACTCCGTTTCTGCTACCCCACAGGCCTGGCGGAGTGGCAGCACCTCTGTTCTGCTTTCTTTCTGCTCTCAGGTTCTGTCCTGAACCCGAGCAGCATCCTGCCACCATGACCAAGGAGGAACCATCTGTCCTGTCCACAACTGTGCTGTCCAGGGCGAGGCTGTCCCCGAGCCTCGCACAGTGTCTGAAACACAGTCAGGGGCTTTCCTCCAGCTCCTGTGACACTCTGATTAGGCCTCAAGAGAACTTATTTTCCAAAGTAAAAGTAAAGCTGCATCATTCAAACTATGGTCTATGAACACACAGATCCAAATACAGTACTGCACAATAGGATGTCACAGAAATGAGGAATGAATGTGACCATAATATTTTTTATCAGATTACACTTTATATTTTAATTATTGACACATAAATGGTATAAAGTGAACTGTCTTCCCTGAACCACACTACACACTCCTGAGGGCAGAAACGCTGTGCCCAGCTCTGTACAGCACAGCTCTTCTCATCAGGAAGAGTCCGTTCACTGTGCCTAACCACAACCCCCGTCGCAGAAGGAAAAGTAAGGTTTTCAGGTCACATGGTTTCAACTCTTGAGTCTGTTCACAACTTCTGTTCATGGATAAGTCCCAAAAGGAATGAAATTACATAAGCAGGCCTCACACATGTCCTTAAATCCAATAAATAATGCAGTTCCTCCTCTCCTTTGTCTAGATTTAAATTTTACAGCTTAAATGGCAACAGCTCTAGAATTTTTTTCTTTTTCTTTTTTTTTGAGATGGAGTTTTGCTCTTGTTGCCCAGGCTGGAATGCAATGGCGCAATCTCGGCTTACCTCAACCTCCACCTCCTGAGTTCAAGCGATTTTCCTGCCTCAGCCTCCTGAGTAGCTGGAATTACAGGTATGCGCCACCGCACCCAGCTAATTTTGTATTTTTAGTAAAGACGGGGTTTCTCCATGTTGGTTGGGTTGGTCTTGAACTCCTGACCTCAGGTGATCCACCTGCCTCAGCCTCCCAAGGTGCTGGGATTATAGGCGTGAGCCACCGTGCCTGGCCTCAGCTCTAGAATTTCTTGGGGATAACAATTTGTGGAAGAAGGAGCCAAGTGCTGTCTTAAATCTTCCTTTATAGAATAAAGGCAATATTTTTCATAAATGTGTGATCAAATATACGATCAATAAAATAGCAAAGGTGTTTTTATTCCCACATTATAACTTTACACAAGATTAGATGAACTGAGGAAACATCAATTAACTGTCCTTAACAAAAAAAAAGAGCTGATGACAAATAACTGGAGGGAGAGACACAAAGCCTCAGAGGGACCAACGGTGAACCTCTAAAAAGTCCAGCTGGGAAAGACGGAATGAGACCGATGTTTAATCTCCCTAAATCCTCCCGTGCAGACACACAGAGCTCCAAGGATAGCAAAACCAAAATCCAAGTCAACACCGACAACAGAACGAGGTGACAGGATATTCTTCAAGAACCCCAAACACAAGCAGATGGGGACACTGGAAGCCACAAGGTCAGCATGGCTCACGGACATAGGATGAAGGAAGCAGAGGGAAGCAGGAGCCGGGCTGAGAGCAGCAGCTGCCAGATCCACCAGGAGACCCACACAGGGGCCTGCAGGGCTGACCCAGAGGCCAGAGTGTTCTGGACCCCAAGCCCTCTCAAAACGCATTATCCAAAGCTCCCTTTTAGGCCAAATACATTGAAAAGAAACGGCCTGGAATTGAACACAAAATGTGCAGGGCATGGAAACTAGAGACTAAGGAACATGAAAGCTAATTAAAGGTGGGAGGGGAGAACAGAGCCTAGAGAGCTGAGAAAAGAAGCTGCTGCATTTTTTAAACTCCCTAAAAACAACACAGGAAAGAACCCAAAACACTGAAATTAGAGAAACGATTCTAAACCAAGCCTCCCTTCTGAGCATTCAGAAAAGCAAAAGTCACATAAAAATGAGCAACAGAAAGTACTGAGGCCAAATATCATGCAAAAACAATGTATTTCTTAAAAGAATAAGAAGCAAAATAACACCACTGCAGACAATGAAAACATTCTAGAAACATGTCCCCCAAAAAGATGAAAACTAAAAAGAAAAAAAAACTATATCCTGATAATTCAAAACAAACTGAAATACATTAAACACGTAACATACCATTAACCAGAAACCAGCATTAGAAAAACTCAGAAACAAGGTGCTAGAACTCAGAATATATTAGAAACAAAAGAAAAAATAACTTCAGAAATGAACACTAAACTAGAAGAACCTTAGAACAAATAAACACAATGGTGCCTTAAGAAAAACAAAACGAATAAACACAATGGTGCCTTAAGAAAAACAAAACGACAAAATTTTCAAGAATAAAAAAGAAATGAAAGAGATGAAAAAAGCTCAAGAAAAAGTAGCACATAAGACAGGAAAAGAAGACCCAACATATGTATAATAGGAGATGCTAAAGATGAAAACTGGCCAGGCACGGTGGCTCACGCCTGTAATCCCGATACTTTGGGAGGCTAAGGCAGGCGGATCATTTGAGGTTGGTAGTTCAAGAGCAGCCTGGGCATGTACCGAGACCCTGACTCTATAAAATATTTTTTAAATTAACTGGGTACAGTGGCACGTGCCTGTGGTCCCTGCTACTCAGGAGGCTACGGCGGGAAAATCACTTGAGTCTGGGAGGGCAAGGCTGTGGCGAGCTGTGATCGCACCACTACACTCCACCCTGGACAACAGAACAAGACCCTGTCTCGAAAAAAGGAAAACTAAAGCAATGAAATGGAATACTAAAAACTGTAATTCAAGAAAGCTCTCCAGAAAACAGGAGGGAGGGTGCTTGAAACTACTCATTAAAAGGATACACTACAACCTAGGGGAAAAAAACAAAAACAAAACCACCAACACCAAGACACAACACCAAGACACAACACCCAGATACAGCCCAATAAAAACACTATTTAAAGAAAAATTTTTTAGCCATCCAAGCAAAACACTAGATGACTTATAACGTAAAGAAAATTAGACTATCAAACTCCAACAGAAAAAAAAAAAGGATTAACGTATTTAAGACACACAAGGAAAAAAATGTGAGCCAAGAATTTTATATCCAGACAAAATTACTTTCAAGTATAAAGGCAGCATCCAGTCCTCAGAGAACAGTATTCCCAAAAATCCCCTCCTGAAGGCACTGGCAACAAGCTTCAGAAAACCAAACCACTGGAGAAGCATCAGGAAGAGCGGCTAGCGGAGCACCCTATCTCCACGCAGGACTGAGACAGAGGAGATGAAGGAGCAGCATGCAAGGCTATGTGCTAAACGCAGACACAATGTACTGCTTGAAACTGGGAGGAATTGGGAATACATATAAAAAACAAATGTAACAACTTTCAAAAACAAAAACCACTGTTACAATGTTAACAATGTTCAGTGGCCATAAGGAGTGGTAGAGTTCTTTCTGAGCAATTTTCAAAAACTAACAAAAACAAATGTTACAATGTTCATTCAGTGGCCAGAAGAAATGGTAGAGTTCCAGAAGAAATGGTAGAGTTTTGTTTTGTTTTGTTTTGTTTTGAGATGCAGTCTCACTCTTGCCCAGGCTGGACTGCAATGGCAGGATCTCGGCTCACTGAAACCTCTGCCTCCCGGGTTCAAGCGATTCTCCAGCCTCAGCCTCCCGAGTAGCTGTGATTATAGGTGCCCACCAGCACACCTGGCTACTTTTTGTATTTTAGTAGAGACGGGGTTTCACTCTGTGGCCAGGCTGGTCTCGAACTCCCAACCTCAGGTGATTCATCCACCTCAGCCTCCCAAAGTGCCGGGATGACAGGCATGAGCCACCGTGCCCGGCCGGTAGAGTTCTGTCTGAGAACGCCTTGCCTTGTGTGCAATTCTGCCATCCCTGATGCCCTTGTGAACAAGCAAAAGCAGACTGTCAACAACGGTAACAACTTCACTAGGTTGAAAGGGAAATATTTTTAAATTCATGAGTTCATAATATTATTAAGCCTTTAATTTGTTTAATGGTAATAAAAAGAAAAAAATCAAGAATTTATTCTGCCTTTCTATACAAATCATATCACTGAAAAACCAAATCATAAGCAATAGAATGTTTCTCTGCATAAAAGTATTCTAACAAAAGAACAGTCATCGTTTTGCAATCCCTGATGAATTAAGAATCTAGGTAACAGAGGTGGCTGTTACCATCAGAAAAAGAAAAACATACACTATCTGCCTCATTAATGAAGAATTCAACACCATGTGGGAGGCTCCCCTACCGAACAAACAAAAATGCTGAATCTAATTAAGCTTCCAGAATCCTAACATTTCCTAAGCGACAGGATATACAGAGGTCAGAAGAACATGCTAAACTACACCACAGAAATGCAAATAGGAAAATCAAAATCAAGACTAGGAAACTCGGCCAAGCGTGGTAGCTCACATCTGTCATCCCAGCACTTTGGAAGGCCAAGGCGGGTGGATCACCTGAGGTCAGCCTGGCCAACACAGCGAAACCCCATCTCTACTAAAAATACAAAAATTAGCAGGGTATGGTGGCACATGCCTGTAATCCCAGCTACTAAGGAGGCTGAGAAAGGAGAATCGCTTAAATCCGGGAGGCGGAGGTTGCAGTGAGCTGAGATTGCGCCACTGCACTCCAGCCTGGGCAACAGAGCAAGACTCTGTCAAAAAAAAAAAAGACCAATCAACCTAATCAAAAATGAGCATAAGGAAATGAAAATGAATTCACAGAAAAACAAATTATGTAAAGATAGGCCGGGCGTGGTGGCTCACGCCTGTAATCCAGCACTTTGGGAGGCCAAGGTGGGTGGATCAAGAGGTCAGGAGTTCGAGACCAGCCTAGCCAACATGGTGAAAGCCCATCTCTACTAAAGATACAAAAAATTAGACGGGCATGGCGGCGCGTGCCTGTAATCCCAGCTACTGAGGAGGCTGAGGCAGGACAATCGCTTGAACTGGGGAGGCAGAGGTTGTAGTGAGCTGAGATCACACCATTGCACCCCAGACTGGGTGACAGGGTGAGACTCTGTCTCAAAAAAAAAAAAAAAAAAAGTCAATCTCGATGTGTAATTAAAAAAAAAAAATTTAAACAAGACACCATTTTTCACCAATCAGATTGGCAAAAATCACAAAATATGACACACTTCGCCAGAAGATACCAGAAAACATGGCTGTTGTACTTTTGCTGGGGGGTGTAAATGGGTACAACCTCTTTGAAGGGCAATAACTATCAAAATGCTAAATGGCCACAGCCCTTAACCTGGCCATGCCCCACGCAGCATTCAGCCAGCACAGACATTCACATATGTGTGCAAAGACCTACATACAAAAAGAAAAATACCAACGTAAGGCATTGTTTTTAGCAGCAAAAGAATGGATGTCAGCATTGCATAGCTAAGAATGAATATACCACGCAGCTTCAGGAGTCAACAAGAGCCCCTGAAAAGCGGCTCCCAAGGTGCAGGATCCCGTGAATATCAACGGGGCAGGGCAGTGTGGACAAAGGCAGTGCAGACGACATGCTTTATTTGTAAGAAGTATGTTAGATATGCACAGAATATTTCCGGGTTAAGATATACAAGACCTACAACAGCCTGGGGCATGGGGGAAAAGGAAATTATTTTTCACTTTTCATCCTCTAATAATATTTCCATTTTTATCTTGTGCATTTATCATTTTTTTCAAAAAGAAAAAGTATACTTTTAAAAAATGATCAGACAGGAAAACATGCAGATCTAAGCTGCGGGGGGAGGGTCCATTCCAACTCCACCTACGCACGCTCATGTTCTTCAAACACTGGTGCTAGGATCAACACTGGGACCTTGCCCAGCCTTCAGAGCTGCTCCAGGGAAGCAGAAGCCACATGGCCTGACTGAGGGGCCCTGTCAGGCGCAACTAGCATGAAACTTACATGGTGACGCTAAAACTGCATCCTCTGAAAAGGATCTTCCAGCTCAGAGTCCTGGGTAGTCAGCTTGAAGATCAAAGCTACATGTCATCAATACAGCCTTCTTTTTTCCAGATTAAGAACCAGAAGCAAAGATTATTAAAGGGATAAACTGAACTTTTTTTTTTTTTTTGAGACGGAGTTTCACTCTTGTTGCCCAGGCTGGAGTGCAATGGCACGATCTCAGCTCACCGCAACCTCCGCCTCCTGGGTTCAAGTGATTCTCCTGCCTCAGTCTCCTGAGTAGCTGAGACTACAGGTGCACGCCACCATGCCCGGCTAATTTTGTATTTTTAGTAGAGATGGGGTTTCACTACGTTGGGTCAGGCTGGTCTCGAACTCCGGGCCTCAGGTGATCCACCCACCTCGGCCTCCCAAAGTGCTGGGATTATAGGGGTGAGCCACTGCACCCAGCCAACTAAATTTCCTAATGAAACCAGTAGTTCTCAGTCAAAAGCCACCCAGCCAACCTTGGCATTGGTGCATTTAAAACATTTTGGGGTCACAGATTGCTTTCAGAACCTTTAAAAAAAAAAAAAAAAAAGGCAAAAAAACTGTAGAATCTTTTCTGGCCAGGCATGGTGGCTCACGCCTGTAATCCCAGCACTTTGGGAGGCCAAGGCGGGTGGATCACCTGAGGTCAGGAGTTCGAGACCAGCCTGACCAACATGGTGAACCTGTCTTACTAAAAATACCAAAAAACGGCCAGGCACGGTGCTCACACCTATAATCCCAGCACTTCGGGGGGCCAAGGCGGGCAGATCATGAGGTCAAGAGTTCGAGACCAGCCTAATCAACATGGTGAAACCCCGTCTCTACTAAAAATACAAAAATTAGCAGGGCATGGTGGCGCACGCCTGTATTCCCAGCTACTCGGGAGGCTGAGGCAGGAGAATCACTTGAACCCAGGAGGCAGAGGTTGCAGTGAGCCAAGATTGCGCCACTGCACTCCAGCCTGGGCGACAGAGTGAGACTCCATCTCAAAAAAAAAATTAACTGGGTGTGGTGGGGCATGCCTGTAATCCCAGCTACTCGGGAGGCCAAGGCAGTAGAATCACTTGCACCCAGGAGACAGAGGTTGCAGTGAGCCGAGATAGTGAGCCAAGGTTGCAGATGAGGTTGCAGATAGAGGTTGCAGTGAGCCGAGGCCACTACACTCCAGCCTCAGTGACAGAGCGAGATCCATCTCAAAAAAACAAAACAAAAACCAAAAAACAATAAAATAAAATAAAATGTACAATTAAATTATTATTGCCGGCCGGGTGTGGTGGCTCACATCTGTAATCCCAGCACTTTGGGAGGAGGAGGTGGGTGGATCACCTGAGGTCAGAGTTGGAGAGCAGCCTGGCTAACATGGTGAAACCCCATCTCTACTAAAAATACAAAAAAAAAAAAACAAAAAAAAAAACACCTTTTCCAGGAAAAAGTACAGACAGACAAAACTTTGCAAAGTTTCTGAGGCTCCCCTAATCCCAGAGAGTCCTGGCTGCCTGTGCCAGTACCTGCTCTCCCCAGAGCTCACAGAAGAGCCCATGACATCTAGGGGTGTGGGGCATCAGACACAGACTTCCCTTCCCAGCCTGTCCCACAGCAGCCCCCTGGGAAACCTCCTTCAGGGGCCCTGGCCTCTGGCCTTGTCCCTTCTTCCGTGCTCCTCCTCCCGCTGGTGCCAGGGGCAGAAGGAGGCAGAAGGAGCTGGCGCGGAGGAGCAAAGCCACACCGGCCCAGGCTGCCTGCCTCAGACTTCCTCAAAGCAAAGGAAAATAACCAACCACCTGGTTCAAAACAGGTTCAAAACAGGGTATTCGGGAACCCACCACGTGCAGCCAGACTAAACCCAAGGATATGCCCTGAGGCCCTTCCACAAACGGCCCTGGGTCCAGAGTCCAGGTTAAATTCCTGCCTCTCTTAAGGGGCTAGTGGAAATAGTTTTAAATGCCCAATTCAAGCTTTTTCCTAGTTTCTAAAAGCTCTGCAAGTGGCTTCAGAAAATGCTCTGAACTCACCATAAAATCCTGAATCCTAACCTCTTCCAAAAGAGGACACCACATGTTATTCGAGTTGTTTACTCAAAATGCCTCTGTTGCCAGGATCAAGAGTCATTTGAAATTCTGCTAACAGTAAAGATTTCAATAGAAAAAACTAGGGCAACAAGCCCAAGAAAACTGGAACACAGCAATGCCTGTGGTTGCTATTTTGGCAAATTAAATTTGCCATTTCTCAGAAGTCCTGGGGATAGTCCAGTCTTAATACAATAAAACAGCTGGACTGAGACTAATGCTCAAGCAAGCCTCTTACTGTGACGACTATTCAGAACCCTACCAAGGCCACCAAGAGATGCAGGGCTCAGGGCGCATATGGGAAAGCAGGGCCTACAGCCCGGGGTAACACCCTGAATGTACAGTAGAACAGCAGTGGTGAAGAATCCATGCCCATCCAGACACCACAAAGCCATTCACATGGATGACACTGATTTAATCACATGAACCAAAATGGGAAGATCTCCAGAATAGGATAGCAAAAGGAAGGCATACAAATGGAAAGTTGCACAGTGGTGCAGACGATATGATCCCAATTCTGCTTCCTAAACACGGTGTCCACGTGTGGTCATCTGTCCATGTGTGCCAACACATACAAGACAGTCGGGGATGACAAACAGCAAACCTCAGGCTACCTAGAGTAGGGAAGCTCCAACTGCACGAGCCCCACTCTCCTGTCCACTCCGCCCTCCTTGACTGCTAGCTTTCCATAGGCCTTATTCCATAGGCCTTATTCCATAGGCCTTACTTATTTATTACCTGTGAAACTGTTTCTAAAACCAAGTGATGTGTCTACAGGCAAGGCCAACTACATCAAATCTTGATAAACTTTACAGAACCATCTTTAACCTGGCCTTAAATCCACTTCTCAGCCACCAAGGCATGGGGACCCACACATCCAGGCAGGGATGGGGAGAGAATCCACACCCAATCAACCTCAGGTGCGCCTCATGCCGCGGGCCCCGCCCAGTCCCGCCCAGCCCCGTCCAGCCCTGCGAACTCTCCCCTGCTCCTGGACCCTCTGCGCCTCGGGCTCAGTGGGTGATCCTGCTCTCCTCCCTCTCACTTCCCAAGAATGCCCACTCCTGCCTCCTCGGGCATGTGCCCCACACACAGTCAGCACCCCTCCCTGGTCCCTCAGCATCACCCTCACACACCCTTCCCCCACGGTGCTGCCCTCCCTCCTGCCCCTCCAGCCCCAGCCCCATTTCTCTGTTCCCTTTCAGATAAAATTCCTCAGAAGCCCCGCCTGTACTTGCGGTCTCCATTTTCAGTGCTCACATCCCCTCCAGATCCCACCCGTCGGGCTATCACTCAGTTACTCCCCCAAAACTGCTCCAGCCCAGATGCTGCCCCCACTCTCCCCACCACAGGGCCTGACGGGGCTCATTCTGGCTCCTCCCCACGCCGTCCTCCCTGCCTGGCCCCCACTCCTCTGTCTTTCTGCTGGTCCCACATCCACTTCCTGACTTGAGGATGCACGCCCAGGGCACGGCCCTGGAACCTTTGCTCAGTCAGCACTGACCCGGCGGCTCATCAGTCTGTGGCTTCAGATACATCTCCACGCCGATAGCGCATATCACCCTGCCAGCTCAGACCTCGCACATGAACTCCAGGCCTCACGCCACACCACCTACTAGGCATCTCCCCTAAGGGATCGTCTCAATTCTAACACGTCCAAACTGAGCTCCTGGCACCCACCCCAAACCAACCTGCTTCTCCCACACTTTCCACCTCAATTTAAGGCAACACCTGCTTCCCAGATGCTCAGGCCAAAACCTCAGTCCTCCTGGGTTCTCCTCTCCTTCGCCCTGATCTGGCCTCGTCTTCCTAGCCTGGCACTCCCAACCTGGACCCAGGCCGCCCCTCAGACCTGGCTCACATGCGGCCGTCTCACTGTCACCTGCACCTCTGCTGTGATCACAATAAAGAGCGCTCAAGGCGTCACATAAAAACACGTGCCAGGCTATGCCCCTCATCTGCTCTAAGCCCTCTGAGGGTTTCCCATCTCACGGGCCCTCTGCAGCCCCTCGGGCTCTCCTCCCCGCCACGCTCACTTGGCCCCTGCATTTGGGCCTCCCCGTGCTCCTCAGGGATACACCCAGCTCAGGGTCCTACCACGGAGCTGGCCACCCCTGCACGCTTCCTGGACGCCTCGGCAACAGTGACCTGCACAGCAGCCTTTCCTGCTCTGCTGTCTGACTTACTACCATCTGAAAGGTTTCTCTTGCTTAGTGCCTCCCGCTAGAAGGTGAGCTTCACGATGGCAGGAACTGGCATGGCTATGCTCTCAGCCGGGCACCGGGCCTGGCCCGTACCACACCCAGTGAATACGTCCGTGACGAGTCCAGTGAGAACACACCACTGACGTCATTCCCCAATGCACAATGATGAATGTCAGAAATTCTATTTAAAAACCATGGATTAAGGTTTTCAAAGTGTGTTGTGCCCATGTCCTGATTTCAATAAGGACTGCTATAATTAAGTTGCTAATCTAACTACTCAGTTCATGAATGTGGAATCAGGGTGACTGACACATCTGATGAACAGTGCCCATCCACTGTCAGCAAAGGCTAACGGCAGCTGGTCATCAGGTGAAATGGACAGCTGCAAAGGTATTTAATTTTGCTATTACTATTTCAAAATTATTGGACACCTATAAAACAAAACCACAAAGCCATTAAAAGAGGACTAAAAGGAAACCCACTGTAACTGGGCAGAAAACTTGGCTTTAACAGTCAAAGTTAAAAAACAAACTGCTATAGATTATCAGTATCACATGAAAAACAGCAGCAAGAAAAGTCAAGCCAGGCTTCCTGTGTTCAACACTAGGGCTTCCTTCAACACCAGGGCTTCCTTCAACACCAGGATCTTCTCCGTCGCTACCTAAGCCGCATCACATGCATCATTAGGGGTGTTGCAACGTAACAGGTTTTTTCCCGTCAGTATTTTTAGGGCAGACATTCTTCATAGAGCTGTTTCTTCTATCAACCCTTAAGAAAAGCCCTAAGGCTGCATCTGATTTGGACGCAGTTATTTCCACAGGAAGTGGAACAATATAGCCCAGATGTGTCACCTCCCAGAGCAGGGCTGTGACATGGTGTGAATCACAGCACCTACCCGTGATCAGATCCATGCAGAGCGGCCAGTCTATAAAGATGCATTCCACAGCCATAGATACTCCTTACATGTCTTGAAGGGGCCCACCTCACTTTACAGATGACAAAAATACCCTGAACTGAGTATATTCCCTGCTGTAAAAAGTTAGCACAGGGCCTGGCCTGCACCGCACTCGGGAACTGAGGGTGGGGAATGCCCAGAACAATAAGCTCACAGTGCGTGCGACCAGGGAGAGAAGACGCTTGAGACAGTAAAATGACAAGGAGGGACCACGGCCACCAAGCTCCCAGCCCGTCCCCAGATCGTCCTAGTGCCCTTCTCCTCAGATGGCTTCCGTGTGGAGACTCCCAGGCCACCTGAGTTGGAATGGCAAGTCCAAAGAGCCATAAAAATTAGGACAGGAACTCCCACTTAAAGATGAGACTAAGGGGTACCTGGTAAAAAGCTAAATCTCCAGAAACGAGGAAACTGCCAAGAAATAAATCATATTCCATTTAGTCAAATCCTCTCGGGATGTAAGTCTAGAAACAAAGAAATAATGAGAAAAGCAGGATGAACTGACACGAAGAAGTCAATTTTTATTAAACTGAGACATGTGAAAAAGTCTCAGCTTACTTCTTTTGCCCTAAATCAGTCTGAAGTGGAACGTATAAGAATGAGATGGGAAATAACAGGAAAGAAAACTATAAATAACCGATCAGATGCTAGATAGGCGGGAAATCAGAAAGAAGCAAGAACACTTCTCCCGACAGCTCCCACTTACTCTTGGGGTCATTCAGGCAACACTGCTTTTTCTTTAAGATGGCCCCCCAAATGTGTGCTTGCGGGGGAAAGGGAGGAAAAATTCAAATTTGTAAGTAAGTAGTCAAATTCCAAACCTGAACATATTAGCATGCATAATTTCACCTGAGCATGCATAATTTCTAGGGACACATCTTAAGAAGCGTGTAGGTTCTAAGGCAGTAAGTAGTTCTGACTTTCTGGCCTCAGGGTCCTCTTCACCATCCTAAAGCTGCTGAGGGTCCTGAAGAGCTTGCACTTGTATAGATTATACCTATCAATATTTACCATATTTGAAATTAGAACAAAAAAAGTTTGAATATTTGTTAATTCATGTAAAAATCATACAAATCAACACATTACATATTAATGCTGTCTTACTCCGTTTTCTGTTGCTATAACTGAATATCTGAGACTGGTAATTTGTTACATAAAGGAAAGAAATATGCTTTTTTTTTTTTTTTGAGACCAAGTCTCGCTCTGTAGCCCAGACTGGAGTGCAGTGGCAAGATCTCGGTTCACCGCAACCTCCACCTCCCGGGTTCAAGTGATTCTCCTGCCTCAGCCTCCAGAGTAGCTGGGATTACAAGCACACGCCACTGCACCAGGCTAATTTTTTGTATTTTTAGTAGAGACAGCGTTTCAGCACGTTGGTCAGGCTGGTCTTGAACTCCAGACCTCAGGTAATCCACCCGTCTCATCCTCCCAAAGTGCTGGGGATTACAGGCATGAGCCACTGCGCCCAACCTAAGAAATGTATTTCTTATAGTTCAGGAGGCTGAGAAGTGCAAGGCCCGGGGGCCCCATCTGGGGAGCGCCTTCCTGCTGGTGGGGATATGAGAGACACCCAAACTGGCTTTTATAACAGACCCCCTGTCATGATCACTAACCCACCACAAGGAGAGCCCATTAGTCTATAAATGCACTAAGGCATTCCTGAGGGCTGAGCCCTCGTGATCCAATCACCTCTTAATAGACCCACCTCTTAATACTGTGACACTGGGGATCAACTTTCAACACGAGTTTCAAAGGGGACAAACATTCACAGTATATACAAAACATGTTTTATGAAAAATAACTATAGCTTCCAAAGAACAACAAAACCTTAGTGAGAAGGGGGATAATATTGTTTCACATTTTTACAAGTCTCTAATGCCGGCTTAATTGAAAATAACTAGAGTTTCCTATCTGCTTCCACTCATGGTCTGCTCTGATACGTT
Organism: Pongo pygmaeus; assembly: GCF_028885625.2. Lineage (NCBI taxonomy): Eukaryota > Metazoa > Chordata > Mammalia > Primates > Hominidae > Pongo > Pongo pygmaeus. Next base: position 85,267,951 of record NC_072391.2, on the reverse strand, counting down.
GTTTTGGTCCATGCATATGACAAAAACGCAGCCTCGCCAGGCGAAGTAGCTCATGCCTGTAATCCCAGCACTTTGGGAGGCCCGGGGGGGCAGATTCTGTGAGTCCAGGAGTTCAAGACCAACTAGGGCAACATGGCGAAACCCTGTCTCTACAAAAAGTACAAAAAAAAATAAAATAAAATGCAGCCTTACAAAAAGATGCAGTTAGACAAGGGAAAAGTATTTTAACAGCCTCTTCAGATAATTGTGGAGATTCTTCTTTACCACCACACCAAAACGCAACAAGTGTGTTTTATTTTTCCTTAAAGGCTGTTTGCAATATGGAATCTGAACTGTATCCATGAGCTTCTGAACTTTATGGCTTTAAAATCCATTGGCTTGACCTGTACTCTAAATGGATCTTTTAACCAGGCATGATGCTGCATCAATCATCTGGAAAATGTTGGTTCACCAAGTTAGGCAGCTCTTGCAAATGTTGTTCAGTCTATAATATCAAAAGCATACGGTTCATCGGCATTAGCACTGGCATCCTCTTTATTGGGAGCTCTCGGGCTCACGGTGGCAGAGACAAACTTTCCAAAATTCCAACTTCACTTGACAGCTCAAATTTTATCACTGGCAACAAACACTGTTAGTTGACTTCTTTGAGGTGACAGGCTAACTTCATTCATTTAGTAAGAGATGTCAATAATTTGTCAATTATTCTTTTATAGTGTTCCATGAAAAAAACAGCTAGCTCAACTAGCAACTCAAATAATCCCTCAACAATCACCCAACTTCAAAATACAACGAAAGTGCTTTCCGTGGACTTTCCGTTTTATCAGAGCAGAATCACTGATTTTGTGAAACAGCTCATCTGCTGAGTTGGCCGGGGCACACCCAACACTGTGCCGTGAACTGCTGTCACGTGTCTTGTTAGCAACGGGAGAAACTGGGTACCAGGCACAAGGGCACTCCCTATGCTATCTCTGCCACATATGTATACATCTCAAACTGTTCCAAAATAAAAGGTTTGCAAATAAGTATGTCTTTAGGATAAAAATAACAAAACCCTGCCAGTACACGATGTGCCCCACCTGCTACCACCAAATCCTTGCCTGCCAAACTCTTTCAGCATGTTCCAAACCCTCACCCAAGCCCATCCTCAAGTGTGGCTCTTCCCAAGAGCTGCTAAATCCCAAGCAAGCCATCTAGGTCCAGATCCACCATCAGACTGAAATTTATCTCCCAGGTGTCAGACAAGAGCCCCACAAGCAAGCTCCAGACTGCACGGGCACCCGCACTCGGCCAGTGTTTCGCATCTCCTCTCCCTGGGGCCATCCTCACAGTCCGCGGGGCCTCTGCTCTGCTCCAGAAGCCCCCAGAAGGTGGGCAGGGGGTTCAGCTGGTGAGCATGAGGGCCAGCCCCCAGTGAAGGTGCCCCTGGGGACCGTCTCCCACGGCGGGGGTAGTGGGTGCTGGGGACACTTGTCACCCCCCGGTCTCCGTCTCCTGCCTTGACCTCTCACCGGCACTTTCTTCAGTCCAGGGTTTCAACCCCGTCTAGGCCACGGTCACTCGGATCAGCCATCCCAGCACTTCCACAGCTGAACCCTCCTCACTTCCTGTTATCCTTCTCCCCAAGAATACCACCAGGAGTCCCAGCCACCTCCCTGCGGCCCCGCCCTCATCGCCCCGCTCTCTCCCTTCCGCATCCCGAGGCTCCTCCCTCTCTGACTCCTCCTCGGCCCACCCCCTCACCAGGGACCTGGGCTCTCACCGAGTACCCTGGCACCCATCTCTCTGAAGGGTGGCATCGCCCCTCTGCCACACACACTCCGATCTGGCCGTCTCCTTGTCCCCCAGTGCTCCATGCGTCCCTCCCAAAACCACACGGGCTGCAGCAGGAAGACCATGGCCGCCAAGCCCTTCTGTGGCTGGGGCCAGCACTGTTCCTCCAGGGGGCCTCCTCCCCGGAGAGCCTGCTAGTACCAAGCCTGGTCAGCCGCCTCCCTTGCAAGCAGCCTCACACCTCAGCTCCTCTGTGCAGGGCCCAGGCCTCTCCCCGTCCAGCCACTGCCTCTCTACACAACCTCGTCTTATTCCTTCCCAGGGCAAACACACTGTAGGTCGGGGGTGGCACGTGAGGGCCCACAACCCAGCCCAGCTCTCCACCTGCTTCTATGCAGCCTGTGAGCCACGAATGGGTTTTACATTTTAAAACAAAAAAATAACAAAAGAACAATATTTCATGAAGAGAAAATTACATAAAACTCAAATGTCAGTGTCCACAAACAAGGTGCCTGCTTCTCAGCACAACAGCAGAGTCGAGTGGCTTCACAGTGGCACGACACATCCCACACCCCACACAGCCAGAAACACTTACACTCTGACCCCACACAGAAAAGCGTGCCATCCCGTCCTGGGCCTTTGGGATCCATCAGTGAACTCCACAAAGATCTCCAGCCTCATGGGCATGCATGCTGTCACCACCCAGTCCCCAGTGTACGTGCGAACATCATGCTGACGTTGCTCTCCTCACTCCCAAGGCGCCGCCACAAGGTTCTCCCTCCCCCATGAGAATTCTGTCTGCAAAGGATGGATCCCGAAGCCTCCACACATTCTGGGCCTTCCCCTCTGCAAACCCTGCTGGGCTGTGAGTTTGTGCCGCTGAGCTCACTGGTGGGTTTTCTACTGCGAGGTTATTAGTCTGATCTACATAGAGATTAAAATCAACTTGGATGAGAGGCCACATGTTCAACTACAGCCACCCCTAAGCAAGTGGCTTAAGGGGAGTAGTTTTTGTTTGTTTTTTCTTGAGACAGGGTCTCACTCTGCTGCCCAGGCTGGAGTGCAGTGGCACAACCATGGCTCACTGCAGCCCTGCAGCCTCCAATTCCCGGGCTCAAGTGATCCTCCAGCTTGCGCCTCCCAAAGCACTGGGAGCTTTGGGCCACCATGCCTGGCCCAGTGAATGGTCTTTTAAAAAATACTTTATACACTACATACAGTTACCCAAATTCAGTCAAATGCTGTGCGTAACCATCCGCTAGTAGACACACATCACAGAAGAGTGGTTTTCACGCTCTCGACTGGGGCCTACAATAAGAAGTTCATACACTCATCACTGGAAGTTTCCTGAGTCAATACCTACCCCTTAGCCACTCCGAGTTACGCTCCTTTTATCCAAGGCATGCTCCATTTTATCCAGTATTCTTAATGCTGGCCATGGCTCACTCAATTGCTTTGGGTTCAGACCCAAAGTTTGAAAAAGAATGCACTCAAAATAAGACCAATGTCAGTTTAGGGACTCAGAGTTCAAGAATATGAGGGAACGTGGCACAAATGACCAAGGACCACCACCTAACATGACCTACACCACAAAGAGGAGAACCAGAAATTATAAGACAACAGGCAAATTATTGCAAACTGTGTTTGCCCACTGACAGCCACAACAACTGTTGGCTGGGAAACAGGGCACCCAGCCTTCTAAAAACACATAGGGTGTGAACTTTTTGAATCTCAGGGAAAGCATTTCGGCATAAAACGCAGGCTGGCGGTGGCAGCACTCTGCTCAGGGACCCACCCCCAGCTCCCACCGACACAAGAGCTGAGCTCACATGAGGATACGTGGCGGCAGGGGTTGTCCGCATCCTGGCCACCACCGCCCACGGAGCTTGCAGCGTGCCATGATGACAGCAGGGACCGTGGCCCAATTCCCCCCGCGTCATCTGGTGAAAGGCAAAGGCGTTCTGCCATATTTACGGGAAGCGCATTCACACTGGCAAGGAAATGCCAAGCGCGCACCAAGTTCTCCCTCCTGGCTCCATCCAAACACGTTTCTACTTTCAGAAAGATTAAGCTTTGCTTCCAGATACTTGATAACTTTTCATCTCGAGGAAAAAGGAAAACCACTACAGGCCACAACGGCCTTCTCTCAGACACAGAAGGTAACTGGTTATCAGTAAAGGGTTTGTCAGTGCAGGCCCTGCGGCAGGCCTCCGTGGGCTTGGCTCAAAACCACCCCAGGTCTCCTGACAGGACTCCACATCAGCCCACCCGGTCCACACAGGATCTGGTCTCAACCACGACAGAATGTGGACACAGACGAGCAGAGGGGAGGTGACTGCGGGCAATAACCACCCCGGCTCCATCCTGCCCAGCCTTCCTCAGGTGTTTCACTGCAGCCTCCTCTCAGCCTTTCACCTCCTCGGCTGCCTCTGCTCCACGTGTCCTTCCACAGCTCCCACGCTGTAAGCTGGCAACCTGTGGGTTCTGACTGGAGCACCGCGCCATCCTCCACCACCACTGACCCCTTCCCCAGAGAGACACCTCCCATGGGAACAGCGAGTCCTGGAGTCTGCTCCACCATGGACACTGACGATCCAAAATGTTTAATCAAATTGGATGGTTCTTGACGAAGTGTAGATGCGAAAGATGCAGAGTGGTTCTTTCACAACAGGAATCAAGTTCATGTGACTTCACAGTATCTCGGCACACCATCTGCTGGCAGCTTAGGAGTTAACACTTCCCGCACATTTTAACCAAAGACACTCACAAGCTCCTGCCACAGAGGCCCCGGGTGCTCCTCTCTCTGAGACTTACGGCACCCCAGAGAGAGGGCTTCTGGACGGCACTTCATCCTCTGCATGGGGGTCAGGATGGAGGGTGGGGGAGAGTGTTTCTCTACTCCCTGAGGATGAAGACATCCTCTCTTCCAAAGGGACGGGCAGAGTGGAGTCTTGTACAACAGACAAAGGGGAGTCCCAGGCGAGCCCACCGGGATGTGCAGACGCAGAAACCTGAGCTTGCCTACGATTACAACCAAAGCAGGCTGGGCGTGCCTATGATTACAACCAAAGCAGGCTGAGCTTGCCTACGATTACAACCAAAGCAGGCGGCTCTGCAGGCTGGGAAGGCTGCGTACCAATCGCTGGCCCCATTCTTCTCCTGCAGGGACTGAAGGGCCCCAGGTGCAGCTGAGAACGAAATAAGTGTAGATTTTTCAGAGCAAATTGCAACAGTGTGATTCCACCCAATACTGTTTTCAACTTCCTGAAACTCCTCCCCACGGCCCCCAAAGTTCCTGATGGTTCAGAGCACTTCTGCTGACCACGTCAAATGATGTCATGCTTTCACCACCATCATCCGTGTGAAGAGAAAATACAGATGTTTATCTACCGCAGGCACAGGGAGGGCTTTCTAAAGCTTTCATCTCAGACACTCTCATTGAGACACTCAAATTGACTTTCCCCAAGAAGTCTTTCCTTCAAAATGAGGAAATGTTTAGTTTCTCTAGATTGCAGTGGCTAAACTGGTGCTGTGAGTTACACGGTAATTTTCAAGTCAGCCTTGCGACGCCATGTCATGTCAATCACTTAATCGTAGAACTGGAGATTTTGGGATTTGTACAGTATCATTGCAGGCAACGAGGAACCCAAAGGCTAACAAACCTGACAGGGGAGCTGCAAGACCACTGAGGCCCACCACCCAGCACCTGTGCCTAGAGCCCCCAACCCCCTACTCCCTCACCTCCCTCAAGGTTGTGGGAAGCCCTTCCGTGTGGACCAGGGTGCATACATCACCTGGCCACCTGCCTGCAGGAAATTCTGAGCCTCCCTGTCTTTCAAGACCTGGACACTTTTCAGAGGCACTGGTCAGGACTGTGGTGAGCATCCCTCAGTTTGGGTGTAGCATTTTCTCATGATGAGACTGCATTTCTGGCAACACTGCCAGAGAAGTGATGTGTCTCACTGGGTCCTTGGTGTCAACATCTTATGACTGATGGTGTTACCCTGATCACTTGCTTCACACAGTATCTGCTGGGTTTTTCCACCGAGAAGCTACAATTTTATTTTTCCCTTTGTGACGTGTATCTTGGGGGAGATACTTTGTGACTATGTAAATATCACAGACAGAAGGACATTAAGGAGACATGGCAGCCACACACACCAGTGTGGGGTCCTGGAGGGGATCCCGAAACAGCAAGAGGACACTGGTGCAAAACTGAAGTTCGAATAAGGTCTGTCATTTAAGCAATAATGCTGTGAACTTTCTGGCGTTTATATGGATGCCTGGTTACATAAGACATCAACATTAGGGGAAGCAGATGAAGACAACAGGGAAGCTCGGTGAAGTATTTTTTGCATCTTTTCTGTAAAGTCAAAAACTACCTGAAAATTAAAAGCTGACCAAGCTGCAGTCTGATTCTGCATGAGAACCTGGGTGGGGCCTGAAAGTGTGTGTTTCTCACCAATACCCAAGTGATGCTGATGGACACTGCCAGTCCCTGGACGCTCTGCTAGCAAGGCTCTGGCAGACAGAGCCCACCGCACTACGCACAACTTCCCAGTGACAGTCAGCTACCATGCAGCAAGATCATGCTCCCAGTACGCTCACCACTGCTTCACTACAGGCCCTCCTGGACCCCAGCAGGGCAGACGGCCCGCTTGGCACACTGACCCAGCGAGGAGCCAAAGTCAGGGTCTTTGCTACCACACAGGTCTGCCAAGCGTTGCCCAGGTACGCTGGCAGCCCTCCAAGGCCACAGGGCCAGAGCCACCAGCCCACACTGCAATTCAGAGGCAGCTGTGGAACGGTGGCTTGGCACCTCATCCCACTGACTGTGGGCAATTACCAACGCCACAAGGAAGCAGGAAGGTGGAGTGAATAGAACAGGCTTGCAAATTCCTGCTCAAGGGGAGTGACTGGCCACACGGGTGACCTCCTCTCACCCCATTAACATCATCTTTAATAGAGTGTTATAAACCCACAAGAAAGAACACACTCCTGACAGATGCAGAGGACCTGATCAGGGCAGAGGGAAAGCACCGGGGGCACAGACGTGGGGCTCCAAGCCTCGCAGAGCCCTGAGGGCAGGCCACACCCACACCTGCCAAGTCAGTCCCACAGAGGAGAGCTAACTGCCCCACGGCCAGCAAAGGGGACTTCCTAAAGAAGTGGAACAGCCCAGAGAAAATATCTGCAAGTTGGTGCTCCAGGTCCCACGGTGACAGGCTCCCAATCACCCGAGGGGAAACTGGACTCTTTCAAAAGCACCCCACAGACCCGGGGCTCTCCACAAGCTTCCTCCTGCCTCAGACAACAGTAGATATCAGTATTTGAGGAGGACTTGCCATACAGAGGAAGAAGCCAACACTTTTTTTTAAGTGACATTAGTGGAAACAAGAAATCAGAACAAAGGAGAACTGGAAAGAATCCTTATTAGTTTCCTTAGAGTCATGGAGATGAGGCATTTGTAAAACAATAAGCTACTATGAAAAAGAAACAATACACGCTTGGAAATTAAAAATTTGATTGTGAAGACATATTAAAGCCCTCTCCCAGAAATGAGAATAAACAAGACACAGAAGGAAGGATAAAGACGCAACTCCAGGGGTCCATCTAGAACGTCCATCACAAACAAGAACTCCTAAGACAGAAGAGCAGAGCTGGAGAGGAAGAACTTCTCAGACAGAACAAGGGAACTTCCCAGAGCTGAAGGACAAAGCACCAGAGCCAGAGTCCCTGGCGTAGGAATCCACACACCTCAGCACACACAAGGGTAAAACATCATTAACACCAAAGAGAAGATCCAAGAGCATTCAGGGAGGGAGAGGGGTCTCCACAAGGAGGAAGAGCACTTGCCAGAGGTTCCTGTGGAAATGAACAAAACCAAGATGAAAACATTCCTGAACACACCCAGCTATAGAAGAAAGGAAAATAGCAGGTTGGCTCGTGTGCAGGATAACCCATCCAGATGAGAAGAAGGACAGGGGCTAAAGGAGGAAGGGGACCTGACACTATCCTTGAGAATTTAAAACAATGTAAGGAGTCGATGGGAACAGAAAGTGCTAAGAGAAAAGCCATGACTAACAGAAAAAACCTCGCTGTACAGGAAGGGAAACACTCAACTTGTCTGTGAAGAGAACAGTATTTGCATAGGCCTAACACAGTAAGTCCAGGGGATAGAAGAGGTGGAATATGACAGAAGGGCTCCATCACCCCATCCTAACAAAGTCAAAGCTGTGTAAAACAAAGTATCAGCTTAGAGCTAGGTGCAGTCACTCACACCTGTACTAACGGCTACTAAGGAGGCTGAGGATCACTTGAGCTCAGGAGTTCGAGTACGGCCTGGGCAACAACGGGGGCTCCTATTTCAAGAAAAAAATAAAAAGGATCAGCTTACTTAGAGCTGTGGAGAATGACCTAAAGAAACCACTCAAGATGTAAACCTCTTTGAAGAACGGGGCTGCGAGGTGGGGCTGGGGACCATTGCTTTTCACTGTAAGTCTTTCATTGACGTTCCTATTGTATACATTATATTGATTAAAATACTAAATATATGGGCTTTTTTTTTTAAGAACATAGGCTTCAGACAGACTGAATTCGAACCCTGGCTCTGTAAATCTGAGCAAGTCCCTTAGTGTCTGCGCGCCTAGTCACCTCATCTATAAAGTGGGGGCAGCCTCTGCCTCCCGGGTCATGATCAAGTACCCGAGATGTTGAGCTGCCCCCACGCAGCGTGGAATCACAAATGGAAGCTCTTTTTTAAAAAGATTAAAGCCCCGGGGGGGCAACAAGGCGAAACTCCCTCTCTACTAAAAATACAAAAATTGGCCAGGGGTGGTGGCGTCTGTGGTCCGAGCTACTCAGGAGGCTGCGGTGGGAGGATCACTTGAGCCAGGGAGACCGAGGCTGCAGGGAGCCAAGATCACGACACTGCATTCCAGCCTCGGGGACAGAGTGAAACCCTATCTCCAAAAAATAAAAATATAAACGCCAATGATGACAGAATCCAACATCGCAAGAATATATTCTTATTTTAATCGCCAGACACGGGAAGTGGACCTACATACAGAATTTTAACCGCGTTTTGGTGTTTTCTTCTAGCACTGGATATCTGCGAGCTGCGTGTTAAATGACCAGATCCAGTTTTTATTTGATGTTTCCTGAGCTTACTCAGAACCACTCACTACTCCAAGTCATTTTTCTGTCCCCCAAGAACTTCCAGCTAAAAGTGGACCCTACAACTGCCTCCTCTTATCAATTATTTACTGTAGTGCGAGTTCCACCATCGCCATCAGGCCCTGGAGTACATTCCTGGGCAGAACAGGCAACTCCAAACAGGGCAATTACCTGTTCCACATCAACAACTGTGTGACCCGAGCCCTCCCCGGTCAGGGTGCAAGCTCGCTACCCTTCAAAGCCCACACTCGCTCCACTTGCTCACAGTTCTTCAGGGATGATGTATTTCTCCAATAGCAAGACAACCCCTACCATCTCATCAGTGAGAAACATCAGTCCTCTATCAAGGCAATCTCTCCAATTTGCTCACACAGTGTGGATGGAATGTCATCTACTTTCTGCATCCTAGGGGGGAAAAAAACGGCCACCTTTCTTAACGACTAGATCACAGAAATCGCACAAACGTGCTGGGGATGGGGCACTCCGAAGTCTTCATTCATTGGGACCCCTCGGGGGACGGGCTGGGGTCCTCGCCGAGGTCTGCGGTCGCCCCGAGAGCGCCCCTTCCGCTGCCTCGCCAGAGACTTGCGTGTGCAAGTCCTGGGCTATGGGGCTCCGGTCCACAGCCACGGAGGAGGCACAAAAACGATGCCTGTCGCTCCCGCCTGGCTGGCAGGAGCGACCCCCTTGGGAGACTTCAGTCCCCAGAGGAGCCCGGGCGCGGTTCTAGGCCTTTCCAGTCTCCCCGTCGTGGCTCCGGGTCCTTCCCGCGGGGCGAGGCCCGGGACAGAGGTCGGGAGCGCGAGGCCCCCGGGCCGGGCTGCGGCAGCCGCGGCTCAACGGACGCCGGGCGCGGCGGGGCCGGGGGTGCGGAAGCGAGGAAGCCGGAGCCCCTCTTCCGGGGCGCGGCCGAGGACGGGGAGCGGGGCCCGGGGGGCGCTCGCCCGGCCCCGGCGGCTGACGGCGGCGGGGCTGCGGCGCGGGCGGCCCGGCGGGCGGGAGGAGGAGGGAGGAGGGAGATCTCGCTCTCGCTCTCGCCCCGCGGGAAGGGGGAGGCGGAGGCGCGACCGGCTGCGGGAGCTGCAATTACCGTGTGGGCTGCGGAATTCTCGTGGTGTTTGTCGGGGAGATGCGATAATGGCGTCCGTCCTCGCGAGAGAAGCCGCCGCTCTGCGCAGGCGCCGCGAGCCCCTCCCCGCGACGCTCGGCCCCCGCCCTCCGCGCAGGCTCACTGGGCGCGCGGGCCCGGGGGCGGGGCCCCCACTGCGGCAGTGAGGCCCGCTGCGCGCGCTTCTCCCGCTCGGCCTCCTGGTGAGCATGCGCAGGCGGCCTTCTTCCGCGACGGTACCTGCTTCCCAGGGCTTTTTTCCCCCTGTTTTTCGCCCAAGCCCATGGCCTGCGTGAGAAAAACCACCTCAGTGGACGGTCTGAGGAATTTGCATCTTCTTTGAGACGGAATGAATAGGCATCAGCTCCCTCAACTACTACACCTCCCAGGGTGCCCTGCGCAAGCTGGGAGCCATGCATTCGGGGACTCGTAGTCCCTGCGTCTGGGCCATGCCTGCCGGGACTTGTAGTCTCTCCGGACTCCGGTCGCCCGTCCAGTCCCCGCACCAAGGGTTGCTGGGACTTGTAGTTACGATGTCTCAGGTAGGCTGTGCGCCCCCAGCGGGTCGTACCTGCTGCTGCGGCGGTCCTGCCCTGAGGTTCCGGAGCGCTTGGTGGCGTTTTCCCAGACATAAGTGGTCAGGGGTCCCCAGTGTCTATCCAGAGGGGCCTGAGTGCACGCGCGCGGGAGTTAGCACACGCTGTAGTGATTATGGTCTTAGTTAAGTCCTATAGGTAGCACATAATATAAATAAGTGATGGCGGCCGGGCACTGTGGCTCACGCCTGTAATCCCAGCCCTTTGGGAGGCCAAGGCGGGCGGAACACCTGAGGTAAAGGGTTCGAGACCAGCCTGGCCAACATGGCGAAACCCTGTCTCTACTAAAAATACAAAATTATGCCGTGCGTGGTGGCGGGCGCCTTGTAATCCCAACTACTCAGGAGGCTGAGGCAGGAGAATCGCTTGAGCCCAGGAGTCGGAGGTTGCAGTGAACCGAGATCGCGCCACTGCACTCCAGCCTGGCGACAGAGCGAGACTCTGTCTCAAAAAAAAAAAAAGTGATGACGTGAATGTGCACACGTTATATTTTATGTAGAATAAATGTGCAAATGTGCGTTTGTGGGTAATCACAGGAAAAAATTCCCAAACTACATGGCAGTTCCCAGAAGTGTCATTCCTGGTTATCTCCCTCTGCTTATCTAGGATTACCTTGCCTTTCATTTTCTTCTTTATACTCGCATCTGTTTCCTGAATTATTTGCAATGAGCAAGAATGCCTTTGATCTCCCAAACACGGGCAAGAGAGCTATTTTCACTGGGAAAAAGAAAATACTGGCCAGGCGCGGTGGCTCACGCCTGTAATCCCAGCACTTTGGGAGGCCGAGGCGGGTGGATCACGAGGTCAGGAGATCGAGACCATCCTGGCTGACACGGTGAAACCCCGTCTCTACTAAAAATACAAAAAATTAGCCGGGCGTGGCGGTGGGCGCCTGTAGTCCCAGCTACTCGGGAGGCTGAGGCAGGAGAATGGCGTGAACCCGGGAGGTGGAGCTTGCAGTGAGCCGAGATGGTGCCACTGTACTCCAGCCTGGGCAGCAGAGCGAGACTCCTTCTCAAGAAAAAAAAAAGAAAGAAAGAAAGAAAAAGAAAATGCTTTACCTTGAATTTCCTACCCAACTCCCTTTTGCCAATAATAAAAACAGGATTCAGCGCAGTCATGGGCTATGCGACCCTGGGCAACCTTACCGAGTTAAAGTCTCCTCCAGAATTAGGCTCGGAGGCTCCACTGAGGCTGGTGGCTGGGTCACTTCGTGGCAAAAGTGTCTTACAGACACTCCAGGGAGGACCCTTGGCAGAATGGCAGCGCTGGGACAGGTGTTGATCTGAAGATGGGACTTGTCCTTTTTCAACATGAAGATCAGCTCCAAAGAGATTAGAAAAATTGCCCAGCGAGGCCACAGGGCTGGAGAGAAGCAGAAGCTGAGTTTGCAGTCCCGAATGCCTTGCTTAGAGTGTGGAGTCCACTCACGTGGAGGGAAAGGGTGCGTGCGGTAGCTGCCACAGAATATTCCCTCCGGCAGTGGGGACGAAACATGTTCTAGGGAGGCACGCCTTTTGTCTCCACCTCCACCTCAATCAGGGCTGCATTCAAACATTAATACTTGCCCATGTGAGAATTCTTAGCATCCACGCCTGAATATCTGGCTTGAAAAGACAAACCTAGGGTGATGTTGTTCCTGTTATTTCAAAACATTCCCAAGTCCGTGTCTGGAGCTGCCTTTCCCCTATCCCCAGTCCTTGTGCAATGCTGGGCTCGGCGTCATGAACAGGTGTGAGTGGACGAGAGAAGGAACTTGTGGGCAAAGGTGAATCCATCTGTGACCATCCAACAAGCTACAGTGAGGTTTGTTGAAGGCCACTGCTGACTCGGTCATGATCAGAAATTAAGCCAATCAAAACTATGGTTGTGACTGTGCTGCAGTTAGTGATTGTTTTGTTTTGTTTTGTTTTGTTTGCATCAGAGTCTTGCTCTGTCATCCAGGCTGGAGTGCGATGGTACAATCAGAGCTCACTGCAGCCTCTACCTCTCAGGCTTAAGTGATCTTCCCGCCTGAGCCTCCAGAGTAGCTGGGACTACAGGCATGCACCACCACCATTGCCTAATTTTTTTTTATTTTTTGTAGAGTCAGAGGTCTCAATATGTTGTCCAAGCTGGTCTTGAACTCCTGGACTCAAGCGATCCTCCCGTCTTAGCCTCCTAAAGTGTTAGGGTTACAGGCATGAGCTACTACACTTTTTTGTTTTTGATGGTTTTTATTTAGTTTTTATTTTGCTGCTCAGGAAGCTAAAAGAGGAAGGCATTGTTCAATATTGGCATATAGTTGATTCACCGTAATTTTTTAAAAATGAAGTAGCTAGTCATCAGCAAAGACAGCTGTCTATAGTGAAGGTTCACTTACTCACCAGTCAGTACGAGGATCCAATCTGGTCCCCTGGAGTTAATGAAGTTACAGTCACATTAGTGAGGGCATTATAAGAGGAGCGGGAAGTGCACTCTGGCGTATGTGGCACCAGATATGGGGGCCACTTACAAGTGTGTGCACTAGGCCATAAGTAAAGGTCACAGAGGTCCTTTCGTCAACACCTCGAAATGCCCACGTCAAGAAAACCCTGGAACCTTCTGACAGTTCCTCTTTCTGAGAATGTCACTAGGGTAGAGAAAGAGAAATTAAACACGATGCACTGAGTGGCCCAGGAAAAGCCCAGGAGGCCGAGTGGAATGCTGAAACGCTGAACCTGGTTGTTGTTAAGTGTGAGGACTTGGAGTTTGCCCGGCCAGGGCTTAGAGTCTGAGCCTTCCCTGGGCAAGTTGCTGAGGCTCTCAGGCCTCGCTTCCCACTCTGGGAACTGGTGTTTAGATCTCACAGCTCACAGGGATATTGGGAGGGGTCCATGGCATGGAGGTGATGAAGCGTTTAGTAGAGAGTCCGATTCCGAATGTACTCGTGTTACCATGGGCTGAGTGACCACGAGCCGGGCACATTTCACTGTAATCCCTATTCTTTGTGAAGAACAGGAAGATAAGAGAGGTTGAGCGATACACCTGGGGTCACACAGCTATAGTGGAGGTAGAGACGAGAGGAGGCAGGTGGTGAGATGTGGCAGCAAAGGTAGTGAAGGCGCAACTGCGTCCTTGTCGGCGAGGAAGGGGTGTCGTCTTGCTCCTGAGGCAATGGGGAAGACTTTACAAAGTTTGGGGCCAGAGCGGGTAGGATCAGATTTGTGTTTGGAAAGTCCATCTGGTGGCCTGGCACAGTGGCTCACACCTGTAATCCCAGCACTTTGGGAGGCAAAGGCGGGCAGCTCACCTGAGGTCGGGTGTTCGCAACCAGCCCAACCAACATGGTGATACCCCGTCTCTACTAAAAGTACAAAATTAGCCGGGTGTGGTGGCGCATGGCTGTGATCCCAGCTACTCGGGAGGCTGAGGCAGGAGAATCGCTTGAACCCGGGAGGTGGAGGTTGTGGTGAGCCAAGATCGCGCCATTGCACTCCAGCCTCGGCAACAAGAGGGAGACTCTGTCTCAAAAAAAAAGAAAAGTCCATCTGGCTGGAGTGCTGGAAAAGGAATGGGAGGAGGAAATACATTATCCTGCATGAATTTGGGGAGAGCTGTGGAGAAGGCTGTGACAGGCTCCAAGTGAGAGACGGAGGCTTGCGGCAGGGGGTTGCAGTGCAGACAGGATGAAGAGAAATGGACAGATTGGAGAGGTTCCACAGGGTGAAATCCACAGGATTTGCCCATGAGCCCGATGCTGGGGACTGCTAAGGGAGAGGGGGCGTCCAGGTGCTGTACTGGATGGTGGACGCACAGCTCCAGGAGGTGGGAGACCGGACGTCATGGCCACCGCTCATGGTCGTGAGGCCTGTCCCTGAAAACACATCTTTGCAATTGTCCCCCCGGGGGGCTCCTTCTGTAATTCATCCTCCACTCTCCCCCACCCCCGACTTTGCCACTTCATGCAAGGGCACCGTAAGGGTTTGAAGGTCTCACTGGAAGAGGTCAGCTTTGGGGTGAACTAGAGCCCTGAAAGGAGACCCCACTGGGAAACAAGATGATGATCCAGGGGTGACAGGAGGGGGTGGCAGTCAGCACCACTCAGCCCCACCTGGCATGGATCCCACCCTCTCCGGGGACAGGCCACACACTCTGGGCTGTCGAGAGAGACCAGGACCTACCCAGTCACTGCTGTGTGGATACAGTGCCCTCTGAAACTGGGGAAGCAACCTACGCTTCCTGTACCTTACCTTCCTCACTTGTAAAGTGGATCAGCAAGGCCTCAAATATGGGGGCCACTTACATGTGTGTGCACTAGGCCATTTGTAAAGGTCACAGAAACCCTTACTATCTGCATAGTAACATGCATTTGAGAGAGAGAGGAGAGAGAGAAAGAGAGTGGCATTGCTTCGGCCCAGCAATTTGGCTGATTTCTCCTTTGTCTGGGCCAAACATATGGCCAAGCAGCCTGCATGGTCAGTTCTCAATCTGGGCTGATATGAGACCCTCTGAAAACACCAAAGCCTGCACCTCCAGGAGTGGGGCCAGGTTCAGCGGCTCCAGAAACCCCCGGGAGTCCACTGCACAGACTCTGTCATCTCTGTCTCTGACTCTGTCTCTCTCTCTCTCTCCACCCTGCCCTTCCCATCTGTGGGCTTGGCTTTTCCCTATTTTTTTTTTTTTTTAGGTGGAGTCTCGCTATGTCACCCAGGCTGAAGTGCAATGGTGCGATCTTGGCTCACTGCACCCTCCGCCTCCCGGGTTCAAGTGATTCTCCTTCCTCAGCCTCCCGAGTAGCTGGGATTACAGGCGCCTGCCACCAAGCCTCGCTATAATTTTTGTATTTTTTTAGTAGAGACGGGGTTTCGCCATATTGGCCAGGCTGGTCTCGAACTCCTGGGCTCAAGTGGTTCTCCCACCTACGGCATCTGAAAGTGCTGGGATTACAGGCATGAACCACCTCGCCTGGCTGGTTTTTCCCCATTCCTGAGCAGGATCTCACGAAAGGGGGTCCCAGCAACCACCAACAGGTTTTTCCAGTTCAACCATTCCCTGGGAGAGAGGGCCTCTTTCCTCATCATTCCAGCAAGGCTCCCGGGGGCGATGCTTACTGGCCAGACTGTGTACCCGGCAATGACCCCCACTCCTAGTGGCCAGTCCTGAGACATGTCTGGGGGAGGGGTCAGCCTGGCCCAGCCTCGTGGAGGGCGGGTGGGGAGGGCTGGTCTCCCAGAGCAAACCCAGCAGCTGCCAGGGAGAAGAGCTGGGTGTGAGCAAGCAGAAACAGCACCAGTCCCCAGCGGGGTCCCTCAGGGCTCTCCTCCTGCACACGTGAACGCTGACGTCAGCACTGACGTTCTGTCCGGCTGGCAGCTCTCTCCTCCTGTCTGAGAATGGGAGCGGCCGTTGATGCGAACTCCCCGGGAGAGGCTGCATATGGTGCAATTAAACCAGACCACCCAAGCCAGACAGCTGATTAGCATCTCAAAAGGGGCTACTGGGCGTTCGAGTCCTTGTTAATGGAAGTTGCTGCCACGAAGCAGGTGGGGAAACGCGTACAAACCCGCGCAGTCAGTAAAAAACGCCTGCGGGAAATGGACCCATAAAAAGTCCAGCGGCAGTGACGGTAGCCCAGCCTGCCAGGGAACTGTTGCTTTTCCGACTTGCTCTCTTCCAGGCTCTGTCGGTGGTCGGCATGGCCTGTGGAAATCAACGAGAACTTGCCCGCCAGAAAACATGAAGAAAACCCAGGAAATTAGCAAGGGAAGAAGAAAAGAGGATAGCTTGACCACCTCTCAGAGAAAGCAGGGGGACTCTGAGATCATGCAACAAAACAGGAGGCAGCTAATGAGAAATCTACGCAGACAAGAGAAAAATGATAACTGGCTATTTGGAAAACCTGAGTGCATCATAAGCCCTAAGATTAAGATTTTGTAGAGTGAACAGTCATTACATATAACTTATCCTTTAAAAGGATTTTAAACTTTACCTTTCAGATTGACTTAGTGCGATGTTTTAGAAGCATTCTTCAAAGAATAAAACACTAGGCCGGGCGTGGTGGCTCATGCCTGTAATCGCAGCACTTTGGGAGGCCGAGACAGGCGGGTCACCTGAGGTTGGGAGTTCGAGACCAGCCTGACCAACATGGAGAAACCGCATCTCTACTAAAAAAAACCACAAAATTAGCTGGGCGTAGTGGCACATGCCTGTAATCCCAGCTACTAGGGAGGCTGAGGCAGGAGAATCGCTTGAACCCAGAAGGCGGAGGTTGCGATGAGCCGAGATCGCGCCATTGCACTCCAGCCTGGGCAACAAGAGCGAAACTCCATCTCAAAAAAAAAAAAGAATAAAACACTAACCATGGGGAAAAAAAAGTCCAGTGGCTCAGCAAAAGAAATGACTGTGAACAAAACTCGTGCAGAAACTTTTGTGTGTTTTGAAGGATTTTGTCCAACACAAGTTTTTCTTTCCTATTTGATTTTTTCACCTAAAATAGCATTTCTTCATGGACAGTGTATCATTTTGAGATCACGGAGTACTATGGAGCGCAGTTGGTGCATTTAGAAATGACTTTCAACTTCTGGCCGGACACGGTGGCTCATGCCTGTAATCCCAGCACTTTGGGAGGCCGAGGCGGGCAGATCACCTGAGATCAGGAGTTTGCGACATGCATTACATCGTTTCTTACTTTTCAAGGAAAAACATGTTTTGTGACTTGAGCAACATGGAGAAACTCGTCTCTACTGAAAATACAAAATTTGCCAGGCATGGTGGCTCATGCCTGTAATCCCAGCTACTCAGGAGGCTGAGGCAGGAGAATCGCTTGAACCCAGGAGAAGGAGGTTGCGGTGAGCCGAGATCGCACCACTGCACTCCATCCTGGGCAACAAAAGTGAAATTCTGTCTCAAAAAAAAAAAAAAAAAAAAAAGAAATGACTTTAAATTTCTATCACATGAGAATAAAGCCCTATTTCAAAAAGTGATGCAGAGAAATTTGAGGGTTCTCAGAGAATGGTGGGCTCCAGGCCTCTCTCACTCACTCACACACGCTTGCCATGAACATGCATACATGTAAATTTATATCTGTGTGTTAGGTACTAACGTAGTGTGTGCTCTACGGAACATATGAAAAATAGAAAATCTTAACAGGTGATAAAAAAACAAGCATAGAAATTTCAATCTTCTGCACGTGGAAGGGGTAGCTGGGTACATGTGGTCCATTTTAGAAAAAATCAATTAAAGAAGGTTTGACTTAAACATTTTGGGTTCGAATATGAAGAATGTTTGTAAACAGGCAGAGAGGAGCAGTTTCTTGATCTCCTACCTTCTAATTTAAGAAAGGAAGGCTGGGTGCAGTGGTTCCGCCTGTAATCCCAGCCCTTTGGGAGGCCGAGGCGGGCGGTTCATGACGTCAGGAGTTCAAGACCATCCTGGCCAACATGGTGAAACCCTGTCTCTACTAAAAATACAAAAATTAGCTGGGCATGGTGGCGGGCGCCTGTAATCCCAGCTACTCGGGAGACTGAGGCAGGAGAATTGCTTGAACCGGAACCCGGGAGGCAGAGGTTGCAGTGAGCCGAGATCATGCCACTGCACTCCAGCCTGGGCTACAGAGCGAGATTCCATCTCAAAAAGAAAAGAAAAAAAAAAGAATGAAAAAATCTCCTTTAGTTATGGATTTTTATTAACTCCTGTAAGGTTCTCCACAGAAACAGACCAACAGGATGTGTGTGTGTATGTGTGTGTGTGTGTATAGTGTGTGTGTGTGTAAGTAAACCTACACCCAGCTACCTATCTATCTATACATTGGGAGAGGGAGGGAGATTTGTCAGATTTATCTTGAGGAATTGCCCTATGCAATTGGGGAGGCTTGACAAGCCCCAAATCTGACGACAGATTCGCAGTTCAAGTCCAAAGGGCACCTGCTGGCAGAATTCCTTCTCAATGCGGGGTGGGAGAAGGGGTTTGGGGGAATAGGGAGGGAGGTCAGTCTTTGTTCTATTAAGGCCTTCAACTGATTAGATGAGAGCCACCCACATTCTGGAGGGCAGTCTGCTTTATTCAACGTTCACTGAGGTATAAATGTTAATCACATTCAAAAAAACACATTCATGGAAATATCTAGAATAATGGTCCACCAAATATCTGGGCACCACGGCCCCGCCAGGTTGACAAAAGTAACCATCATGACTCTGCATGAGAAATTTTCAACTCTGGCAGAAAATTGCAGACTATATGAAGCCCACCGATTGGTGTTTTCTGTGGGAGGTAGAAACTAAGAAATTAGAAAGTGTTGGGTTGGATACATATGAGACATTTTGGCCCAGAATACAAGGTGAGCAGGTGAGAGCACAATCCCTTGGGTGAGTAACTTGGCACATCTATCAGCAGTTCAATGGATTTGCCCTTTGACCTATGTATGTCAAACCTAGGAATTCTATTCAAGGATATTCAGTGCAGTGTTAATTTTTTTATTTGTTTGATTTTTGTTTTTTGTTTTTGTTTTTATTTTTGTTTTTTTTTTTGAGACGGAGTCTCGCTCTGTTGCCGACGCTAGAGTGCAATGGCGCGATCTCGGCTCACTGCAACCTCCGCCTCCCGGGTTCAAGCTATTCTCATGTCTCAGCCTGCCGAGTAGCTGAGATTACAGGCACCCACCACCGCGCCCGGCTAATTTTTGTATTTTTAGTAGAGACAGGTTTTCACCATGTTGGTCAGGTTGGTCTCGAACTCCCGACCTCAGGTGATCTGCCCGCCTCAGCCTCCCAAAGGGCTGGAATTACAGGCATGAGCCACTGCATCTGGCCAAGTGCAGTGTTAATTATAAAACCAAAAAAAAAAAAAAAAAACCCATAAAAACTAGAAAAACAGTCTCGGCACAATGGCTCACACTCGTAATCCCAGCACTTTGGGAGGCCGAGGCGGGCAGATCACTTGAGGCCAGGGGTTTGAGACCAGCCTGGGCAACATGGTGAAACCCCATCTCTACTAAAAATACAAAAATGAGCCGGGTGTGGTGGGCAACGCCTGTAATCCCAGCTACTTGAGAGACTGAGGCAGGAGAATCACTTGAGCCTGGGAGGCGGAGGTTGCAGTGAGCCCAGATTGCGCCACTGCACTCCAGCCTGGGCAACAGAGAAAGACTGTCTCGAAAAAAAAAAAAAAAAGGAAAAGCACTGTAAGATAATTAATTTAATAAATTATGATATATATGTATATATAGATATATATATATATTTTTTTTTTGAGACAGAGTCTTGCTCTGTCGCCCAGGCTGGAGTGCAGTGGCACGATCTCGGTTCACTGCAACCTCTGCCTCCCAGGCTCAAGTGATTCTCCTGCCTCAGCCTCCCAAGTAGCTGGGATTACAGGCACACGCCACCACACCCGGCTCATTTTTGTATTTTTAGTAGAGACGGGGGTTTCACCATGTTGGCCAGGCTGGTCTTGAACACCTGACCTCAAGTGATCCAATTGTCTCGGCCTCCCAAAGTGCTGGGATTGCAGGCGTGAGCCACCACACCCAGCTGGTACTTATTTTAGTGGAACATTCTGTAGTTATTTCTTTAAAAGAAGAGCTATGTACACCACCTATAAGATAAGTAATTTAATAAATTATGGTACATATTTCAGTGGAATATTTTGTAGTTATTTCTTTAAAAGAAGGGAAGAGTTATATACACTGATATAAAAGTTATTCCGGATAAATTAGTAGGTGGCATATATATGTGTATCTATATGTACATGTCCTCTATACATAATTATTTCCTGTATTTAAAAAGAGAATACGTATGTAAGAGATTTCTGATATGGAAATTCCCAAAGAGAGCCATAAGAAACTGCTAACCGGCCGGGCGCCGTGGCTCACGCCTGTAATCCGAGCACTTTGGGAGGCTGAGGCGGGCGGATCATGAGGTCAGGAGATCGAGACCATCCTGGCCAACATGGCGAAACCCCGTCTCTACTAAAAATACAAAAAAATTAGCCAGGCATGGTGGTGGGCACCTGTAATCCCAGCTACTCAGGAGGCTGAGGCAGGAGAATGGCATGAACCCGGGAGGCAGAGCTTGCAGTGAGCCGAGATCTCACCACTGCACTCCAGCCTGGGCGACAGAGCGAGACTCCGACTCAAAAAAAAAAAAAACTGCTAACCACACTTCACTCTGGAAAAGACAGATTGTTACTTTTCCCTTCTGGGCTGTTTGACATTCTTTCCAGAAGTGTGCGTGTGCGTGGCCTCCTTGCCTCTAGTAATGGCGGGAGTTTCCATTTCTACCGTAATAGAATGGAAACGGCGCCACGAGTCCACGGTGAGGAGGGTGCAGGACAAGCTGGGTGTGATGGCTCAGGTAGGGGTCAATTGGACTGGCTGCAGGACACCCAGACACCTGGCGGAGCTTGATTTTGGGGTGTCGGGAAGGTGTTTCCAGCAGAGACTGGCGTCTGAGCCTCAGCGGACCGGGTGGTAAAGAGCTCTCTCTGTTGCAGGATTGATAAGGAATCAGAGAGACTAAGGGGTTGAGGAGGATATTTATTATTTAGGTGCACCGGCCCAGTCGGATTAACAGCCAAAGGACTGAGCCCTGAACAACGAGTTAAGTTACCTTTTAAGCATTTCGTGGGGTGGAGGGAGATCTGTGCAGGGGGAAGCATATTACAGAACCGAGAAACAAAGACAGTTATTCAATTAATTGAGACATGCTTTACATCATTTCTTACTTTTCAAGGAAAAACATGTTTTGCGACTTGAGTTGATCTGTTTATGGCCTTGCAGCTGCACGGCTAGAGAAACAGGGTCTTCACAATGCCTGGGAAAGGGAGAGATAAGGCTCACTAGCCACAGAAAAGCAAGCAGTTAATTTTAAAGGACTTCAGCACTTTCTCTTTCCCAGGGGGAGCTGGGTTTTCTTACATACAGCTGAGTTTCTGCTTACATATTCTTAATTTCTTTTAATTCCTGTTCCACCTCAATGTGGACAGCACCATCCAATCTGCTGGGACCCAGAGAGAACAAAAACAGAGAAAAGGTGAATGTGTCTGTCCATCTGCTGGACTGGGGCGTGCTCTTCCTCCCCTTCCCTTGGACAACTCCCAGCTCCCTGGCCGTGGGACTCCAGGACTTACACCAATGCCACCCTCTGCCCCAGGGTTCTCAGGCCTTTGGCCTTGGACTGAGAGTTACACCCTCAGCTTCCCTGGTTCTGAGGCCTTTGGACTTGGACTGAGCCATGCTACCAGCACTCCAGGGTCTCCAGCTTGCAGTAGCCTGTCCTGGAACTTCTCAGCTTCCATAATCATATGGGCCAATTCCCCTAATTTTCCTCTCATCTATCTATCTATCTATCTATCTATCTATCTAATCTATCATCTATCATCAATCTACCTATCATTTATCTCTTTATTTCTATCTATCACCTACCTCAGGCAGGAGAATAGGGAATGAGGGTAACCCAGGGTTAAGGCAGAAGCAAAAGGGCAGCAGGAGCAGCCGGTTCCAGGCAAGATTGGGCAGCACACGGGCCACAGTCTCACTCCTGTGGTAACAGAACAGAAGCCTCCACTTCTGCCTCTGATTGGTCAGGGGCCAATCCTTCATAGGACGTAACCAATTGGAATCGTCTAAAGGGCACCTGGGGTTGTTACCAAATTCTTTTAGCTTAATAAAAACCCTGAAGAACATGGTAATCAGGGTTCTTCAGCCACTTGCTTGTTCTTCTCTTGCTTGTTTGTGTGTTTTGCTCAATTCTTTAACACGCCAAGAACCTGGACAACTCGAAGTTAAGACTTTCCATCTGGTAACATGTCTATCATCTATCATCTAGCTATCATCTACCTACCATCTATCTACCTACCAATCATCTTTCTTCATCTATCCTTTATCTACCATCTATCTACTTATCTGTCTACCTATCTATTGTCTGTCATCTGTCTACCTATCTAGCTATCATCTCTCTCTCTAATCTATCATCTATCTATCTATCTATCATCTCTTTCTCTCTCTCTTTCTCTAATCTGTCTATCTGTCTGTCTATCCCATTGGTTCTGTCTCTCTGGAGAACCCTGACTAATACACTGGGGCTGGTGATATTTTGTAAGTAAAGCAGAGTCCTGCCATGGGGCAGCAAGGAGATGAGGAAGACAGGGAGACCCCCAGCCCACAGGTACTGCTGCAACGCAGTCAACCTAAACTGGGCAGGCTGAAGAGGGCAGGACGGCTGAGGATGGCAGAGGACATGCCCCAGGAGCCTGTGGGGCATCATCGGCTGCCCAGGCTGAGGATGGCAGAGGACATGCCCCAGGAGCCTGTGGGGCATCATCGGCTGCCCAGGTGAGCGTCCTCAGGAGATGCCACTGCTCACATGGGGCTGGCAAGGCCTGGGGTGGGAGCTTGGCCTGCAGCAATGGAAGTGCCACTCTAAGGATGTCACTTGTGTCAACAACAGCTTGACAGAGTGTTATCATGTATGATGGAATCCTAGAATCTTCCCTGCTTTACAGATGAGGAAATGGAGGCAAAAGCCAATGAATGAATGAGTGAATGAATGAGTGAATGAGTGAATGAGTGAATGAATGAGTGAATGAGTTGAGTGAATGAATGAGTGAATGAATGAGTGAATGAATGAGTGAATGAGTGAATGAGTGAATGAATGAGTGAATGAGTTGAGTGAATGAATGAGTGAATGAATGAGTGAATGAATGAGTGAATGAGTGAGTGAGTGAATGAATGACTGAGTGAATGAATGAGTGAGTGAGTGAATGAATGCGTGAATGAATCAGACTTCCCAAGGGTGGGTGCGTTTCCACGATGACTGTGTGAGAAGGAGAGAACATATCATCCAGACTTGGTTTTTGTTGCTCAAAACAAATGCAAGCAAACTCTTGGGCCCACTAGGGCAATGGCCAAAAGTCGCAGACCCTATCCATTGTGTGCGGGATTTCGGTGGGATTCTTGGGCTTTCAGGAGCCTACAAGTGGACTCGCATTTCAACACCTGTGTTCTGTAGGGTTTTCTAGATCTAAGATTCTAGGATTCTATGAAAAGTTACGATATCCCTGCCCCCTAAAAGATTGTAAGTTTGAACAACAACAAGAAGTCACAAACTGGTGCATCCCAATCCCATAGGTTCCATTTCACAGGTAAAAGGTGTCTGGGTGAATAAACTGCTGTGCCGCTCAAAGGACCCAAAGGAGGGTTCTTTGTGGGTTGGCATCTGCAAATATCACCAGCTGCCTGGCTAGGGTGACCAGCTAACATACTGTCCCCATGTGGACCCTGGGCATGAAGGGAGGTACCAGGCCGGGGCAGGGGGCAGTGGCTCACGCCTGTAATCCGAGCACTTTGGGAGGCCAAGCTGGGAAGATTGCTTGAGCCCAGGAGTTCAAGACCAGCCTGGGCCACATGGCGAGAACCTGCCTCTACAAATAATTTTTAAAATTAGCTGGACATAATGGCATGCACCTATAGTCCCAGCTACTTGGGAGGCTGAGGAGGAAGGATCACTTGAGCCTGGGTGATTGAGACTGCAGTGAGCCATGATGGCACCACCGCACTCCATCTTGGGTGACAGAGCAAGACTTCAACTCAAAAAAAAAAAAAAAGAAAGAAAAGAAAAGAGGCTGGACACAGTGGCTCATGCCTGTAATCCTGGCACTTTGGGAGGCCGAGGTGGGTGGATTGCCCGAGCTCAGGAGTTTGAGACCAGGCTGGGAAACACAGTGAAACCCCATCTCTACTAAAAATACAAAAAATCAGCCGTTGTGGCAGTGTGTGCCTGTAATCCCAGCTACTCAGGAGGCTGAAACAGGAGAATCTTTTAAACCTGGGAGGCGAAGGTTGCAATGAGCCAAGATCACGCCATTGCACTCCAGCCTGGGCAACAGAGTGAGACTCCATCTCAAAAAAAAAAAAAAAAAGAAAGAAAAAAGAAAAGAGGCCGGGCGTGGTGGCTCACACTTGTAATCCCAGCACTTTCGGAGGCCGAGGCAGGCAGATCACCTGAGGTCAGGAGTTCAAGACCAGCCTGGCCAACATGGTGAAACCCCATCTCTACTAAAAATACAAAAAATTAGCTGGGCATGGTGGTGGGCACCTGTAATCCCAGCTACTCAGGAGGCTGAGGCAGGAGAATTGCTTGAACCTGGGAGGCGGAGGTTGCAGTGAGCCGAGATCACGCCATTGCACTCTAGCCCAGGCAACAGAAGTGAAACTCTGTCTAAAAAAAAAAAAAAAGAAAAGAAAAGAAAGAAAGGTGGCCCTGTTAATGTTTATGCCAAGACAGCAGGCATGACCTGGAAGTGTCCCAAGCCACAGGGCATCTTGCTTCCGGGGAGAATGAATGAATCAAATCGCACCTATTTTGAGGCAAGCAAGAACTCTATGACTTCAGGAGCCCTGGTGGATGGACAGAAGCTCCCTGCTCCCCCGACCTGTCTACTCAGCAGTGCTTTAGCCAGTCCCATTCCTGTACTTCTGAGCCTGCCTGCCAGTCCCTCCTCACACACACACCGTGGCTTTGTGCCTGGTATTGAGTGTCCCGGAGCCCCAAACCACAGGGTCAACCCCATGAAAGAAACAGGGACTCTGCTCTCATCCACTCGCCCCCACCCCCTGTGTAATCCCCTGGTGCTCACGCAGCCCCACCGTAAAGTTTTCCCAGCTCCCTGGCAGACTTGTGCCGCTGTTTGCCAGATCAAAGCCCAGTGACCTGAGTGGCCTGTCCCCAGCAGAGGCCACTAGTCCCTGTGGACCCACCCCATTGGGAAAGGCATGGGTTGATCTTTAACCATTAGGCTCAGGGGTTGGGATGAGTTTCTACAAAAAAGAGGTGGGTACACGCCAGTCCACAGTGGTCCTGATCAAAGTGAGAACAGACAGCAGGGAACATCACCCTCTTCAGATTGGAGTCAGTGGGAACAAACCCAAGATGTTGGGGAGGAACACTTGGAAGACCTCAGCTTTCTCCTTGGTTGAGCAGATGTGGGTCCCTCTCTGGAGTCGTTCGATGAGGCCAGGGCGATGGTGTTCTCAGCATTCCTGTGCACGGCGAACCAGCAATAACACTTGTAAGTAGAGCCTCAAATTTCCCAAATGCAACTGGATCCTTGTCTTAGCTGATGGGGTCTTTTGAGAGGAGAGAGGAGAGACCGTCCCAAGCCACATGGGTTCGGATTTCCACTCCGTTTCTAATTTTTTTTTTTTTTTTTTTTGAGATGGAGCCTCACTCTGTGGCCCAGGATGGAGTACAGTGGTGCGATCTCGTAGGCTCACCACAACCTCCACCTCCCGGGTTCAAGCGATTCTCCTGCCTCAGCTTCCTGAGTAGCTGGGACTACAGGCACATGCCACCACTCCTGACTAATTTTTTGTGTTTTTAGTAGAGACAGGGTTTCACCGTGTTAGCCAGGCTGGTCTCGAACTCCTGACCTAGTGATCCGCCTGTCTCAGCTTCCCAAAGTGCTGGGATTACAGGCGTCAGCCAAGGCGCCCGGCCCTCTTTTTTCTTTTTTTGATGAAGTTTTGCTCTTTTGCCCAGGCTAGAGTGCAACGGCATGATCTCGGCTCACTGCAACCTCTGCCACCCAGGTTCAAGTGGTTCTCCTGCCTCAGCCTCCAAAGTAACTGGGACTACAGGCACCGCCACCACAGCCGGCTAATTTTTTGTATTTTGGTAGAGATGGGGTTTCACCATGTTGGCCAGGCTGGTCTCGAACTCCTGACCTCAGGTGATCCACCCACCTCGGTCTCCCAAAGTGCTAGGATTACAAACATGAGCCACCGTGCCTGGCCACACTCCATTTCTCTTGTATTTGGTGACCTTGGGTGAATCATTTAGCCTCCATTTCAGGGGTCCTGGGAAGGGCAAGATGCTGGGAGCAGGCGGGTAGTCCGTGTTCGCACAGGACACACTGGCATGACTCACCATCCAGACCCGGCGGAATGGGCTGCATTAACCAGTCACGATCGCTCCTAAACTCTTCGGCAAAGAACGCTTTCAAGCAAACCTGTAACAAATAAACCACTCAGCCAGCTCTGCCAAGAAACTGCCCTGTGCCAGCCTCTCCTGGCTTCATGGTCAGTGCCTTGTGACCTTGGACGAGGCTCTTCCTCTTTCTGGGTCTCAGGTGCTTCCTCCGTAGAATGAGAGCCTGCTTTGGCAGCTGCCAAGTTCTCTTCTAACTCAAATCTTCCACGCGTTCCGTGTTTGGGTCATTGAAAGAGCATTGGCTTAGGAGCCAGACTCCAGGCATGCGGTGCTACTGACGCTTGCCGAGGTGGAGCCTCAGCAGGTCTTCACCCCCGAGCCTCCGTGTCCTCATCTCGAGATGGGGGTGGCCAGACTTTCTCTCCAGGGCCATGTAAGGATGACACAATGCGTGTAGAAAGCCTGGCCCACCCCAGACTCTCAGTGAGCTCCACTCATTCCTTCTGTTGGGGTCCACACCTGTGGACTGGAGTGCAGTGGTACGATCTCGGCTCACTGCAGCCTCCGCCTCCCGGGTTCAAACGATCCTCTTGACTCAGCCTCCCAAGTAGCTGGGCCTACAGGCGTGCGCTGCCACGCCCAACTAATTGTGTATTTTTAGTAGAGATGGGATTTTGCCCTGTCGGCCAGGCTGCTCTCAAACTCCTGACCTCAAGTGATCTACCTGCCTCGGCCTCCTAAAGTGCTGGGATTACAGGCGTGAGCCACCGCACCCATCCCCCTTTTTTATTCTTAGTACGACCGTTCAGAGCGCTGGGCTGCCTGGATTGGAATCTTGGCCCCACTGCTCTATGGCTGTTGCCCCTCTGTAACTTTCCTTTATTTTTTGAGACTAATTTCTGTCTTATCGCCCAGGCTGGAGGGCAGTGGTGTGATCTCAGCTCACCGCAACCTCCACCTCCCAGGTTCAAGCACTTCTCCTGCCTCAGCCTCCCGAGTAGCTGGAATTACAGGCGTGCGCCACCACATACGGCTCATTTTGTATTCTTAGTAGATACAGGGTTTCTCCATGTTGCTCAGAGTGGTCTTGAACTCCCAGCCTCAGGTGATCCGCCCGCCTTGGCCTCCCAAAGTGCTGGGATTGCAGGCGTGAGCCACTGCGCCCGGCTGTCCCGTCCCCTCTGTGACTTTATTAACTTCCCCTAGCCTTGGTTTTGTCGTCCGTACCAGGGGGTTGATAATGGTGCTTACTGCACAGGTCGTTGGGAGAAGGGTCCGAGGCGGGGCCTGCAAAGGCTAGGGACAGCACATGGCTCCAGGAAGCCCTTGCTAGACGCCAGCTGCTGCTGTTGCTAACACAGGCAGTGGTGGGTGCCCTGTGTCTATTTAAGCGTTTCCCTGGCAGTGGGTAGCAGGTAGCACTCCATTTCTTACTATGGCAACATGTCCTTTTACATCTTGTGCTAGAGAGAGTCATATTCTGTATCAGCACCTAAATCCATTTACACTATGGTCCTCAATCTGTTCCCAGTGAACAGAGGGCTCTGCCAAATCATTTCAGAGTTCCACAAAGAGCAGAATATTCTGCCAAGCAGAGAAGATTGGAACATCGTAAGAAATTCATACTTCTATGTCGGTGTTTTATTTATGGGCATTCTGAAGATTATTTCATTTGGGAAAAGAATATTGTTACTAAAAATTATTGAAAAATCACTGGTGGTTTGGCCTTGAGAGAAAAGTCAAAGAGTTACAAAACGTTCAGTGATAATTTTAGAACCAGGCATGGGGGCTCACGCCTGTAATCCCAGCACTATTTTGGAAGGCTGATGTGGGAGGATAGCTCAAGCCCAGGAGTTCAAGATCAGCCTGGGCAACATAGCAAGAACCCATCTCTAAAAAAAAAAAAATTAAAAAATTAACTGGACATGGTGGCACACACCTATCATCCCAGCTACTTGGGAGGCTGAGGCAGGAGGATTGCTGACTCCAGGAATTTGAGGCTGCAGTGAGCCCTGTTCAGGCCACTGCACTCCAGCCTGGGCTACACAGCAAGACCCTGTCTAAGAAAAAAAAATAATAATAATTTTAAGGATCATTTAATGTTTTCTAGTCATGTTTCAGGGTGTGCACCGGCAGTACCCATCTGTTCCTAAGTGTGTGATCAGCAACATTACGTTGGTAACTTAAAATTGGCCATGGTGAAAGTATTTACACCACAGTCATTGGCAAACACTGGAAATCAAAGATTCTAAAACCCTGGGAGAATGGCTTATTAAACCTCAGCCAGCACACCGCTGCACGTTGTTGGACATTTTACTGGCTATTTCCTGCTCAGGTGTGTGTGAGTCTTCTTGGGTTTGGCTCCCCCCGGGCTGAGCATGGCTGGGCTGGGCTCCCCACTCTGGGTGGGTCCAGGCCAGCTCACTGCATCTCTCATCCTCCCTCCACAGCCACCTGAGGCCTGTTCTTCTCACGGCGGAGGGCGGGCACTCACAGGGCAAGGCCAGCAGTGCCCATGTATTCCAAGCTACTGCTCACGTCACGTCTGCTAATGTCCCAGTGGTCAAAGCAGGTCACCAGGTGGCCAAGCCTAGTGACAATGCAGGAGGGGATAGCTCCTCCCATGGAGGTCAAGGCGGAAGGAATTTGAGATTTGCTGAACCACCATCAAACCTGGAGACTGAGAATGCATCAGGGCGAGGGGGTCTCCTTCCAGACTGCGCCTGTGTGAATTAGGGGCAAATACTGGCCCCCCGGGGCAGGGGACTTGGCATCTTTGATTCCATGTCCCCTGCACCTGGGCCAGGGCTTGACCCATAGGAGCAGCTCTGTAAATATTTGTTGACTGATTGAAAAAGAGGATACCATTTGTATTGCCTCCCATAGGAGCCCTACTTGAATTAGCACAGAACCCACGTGGCTGTGCACCAGGGTCGGCTGTGTGGAGACTGGAAGCCTATTCAGCATCCAGGTGGCATCGCCTCCGTGCAGGCGGCAATGAGCCCATCCTTTTGTTGGGTGACACACGCTGAGTTCAACGCGGGTGTTTCATTGTTGGTGGGCCCATTGGTGCAGCTCAGCAAACAGAACCTAAAATGACCTGCTCTTCCCACATCCTGTGTCTCTGTGAGCCAGGGAAGCCTGCGTCTCCGGTCTAGATGAGCGCCTCCTCTGAGGCATCAGTGGCTTTTGGGTTCTGTCTACATTCGGGTCTGTGCAGCCGCGTTAAACGCCCTTTGCCCGGCAGGGAGGACCGGAGGCAGCGGCCGTGGGTGACGGGTAGAGCGTGCACTAAATCCTGCTTCCCGTTGGATGCAAGGAGACCTGTGAGGCCTCAAAGGGGCTTTTTTTTTTCTTAGTTGGAGTCTGCCTCTTGTTGCTCAGGCTGGCGCGCAATAACGCAATCTCAGCTCACTGCAACCTCCACCTCCTGGGTTCAAGTGATTCTCCTGCCTCAGCCTCCCGAGTAGCTGAGTAGCTGGGATTACAGGCAGGGACGACCACGCCCGGCCTCAGAGAGGCTCTTTGGAGAGAACAGTCAATGGAAGTTCAGGGCTGCTGGTGTCGTTCTGAATTAAAGCAGACGCTGGGACAAAGGACACACAGACAAAGGCCCCTGTTGTGGCCGCCGGCTCCTGCGTCCATAGTCGGCCATCACGTGAGAGAGAACAGAACGCATCTGCCGGACGCTGCAGGGCCCACCGTTTCCCAGTGCCGGCTTAGTCACTGCTTTCACGCACTTAGCGAGTTCTGTGTGTGACCACAGGGTTGTGGCTGGGCTGTAAGGCAGGGGCAGGGAAATGCATCTTCCCCGTCTATCACACGCGTTCCCCGTCTATCACACACGGGAAGGCACTCCAGGCCTTCGCCACTGCCAGCGAGCTTATCTTCTCAGCAAAGCTACTGTGATTCTACTCCCTTTTTCTCCTTCCTGCAGATAAAGAAACTGAGGCTGGGGGAAGGTGGTAAATAATATGCCAGGTAACTCGGAGAGTGAGTGGGGAGAGCCGCCAGGGTTTTGGCCCACAGATGTGTCTTCCCCACTGCACAATGTGTAAAACTTAAAAAATTACTTGGCGAGGCCAGGCGCAGTGGTTTATGCCTGTAATCCTAGCACTTTGGGAGGCCGAGGCAGGTGGATCATCTGAAGTCAGGAGTTCGAGAACAGCCTGGCCAACATGGTGAAATCCTGTCTCTACTAAAAATACAAAAATTAGCCAAGTGTGGTGGCGAGCACCTGTAATCCCAGCTACTCGGGAGACTGAGGCAGGAGAATCACTTGAACCCGGGAGGTGGAGGTTGCAGGGAACTGAGATTGCACCGCTGCACTCCAGCCCTGGCAATAGAGTGAGACTCCATCTCAAAAAAAAAAAAAAATTACTTGACAACACCTGAACGTTGGGACACCCTACCTGAACATCTGTATTTCTGTCTTCTCTTTAAAAATCCAGGCCGGGCACAGTGGCTCACACCTGTAATCCCCGCACTTTGGGAGGCCAAGGTGGGCGGATCACGAGGTCAGGAGATCGAGACTATCCTAGCCAACATGGTGAAACCCCGTCTCTACTAAAAATACAAAAATTCCCCAGGCGTGGTGGCGCATGCCTGTAACCCCAGCTACTTGGGAGGCTGAGGCAGGAGAATCGCTTGAACCAGGGAGTTGGAGGTTGCAGTGAGCCGAGATCGCGCCACTGCACTCCAGCCTGGGCCACAGAGGGGACTCCGTCTCAAAAAAAAAAAAAAAAATAGATCCAAAGATCTGGCAGCAGAGGGCTCCCTCTCCCTCCCTCTCCCTCCCTCTCCCACCCAGTGGGGTAGCAGCAGCCCCTCTCAGAACCACCCTGTGCTCTCCACACGCCGCAGTCCCCACCGCTCCCTCCTGCCTACCCAGCCTGCCAGGGAGGGCCCGTTGCCCGCAGCAGCTTTACTCATCATTTACTCATCAGCATCCTCTGCCCTCACAACACGTCCACTTCAATAGGGAAGCCAGGTGCCCGGGTCTGATGTTGATGGGATTCAGGCCTCAGGTTCCACTGGGGAAGGGCCCGGGGGGGTCCTCCCTGCTGGTCTACAAAGAACAGAGGAACACTCTGGAGACCTGGACACCAGCCTGGAGCAGCCAGAAGCTCTAGCAGAGACTCCCAGAGGCCAGGATCTTAGTTCAGACTGCAGCGAGCTTGCTGGATGTCTTGGAAAAGTGACTCCAGCCCCTGGCCCTCTGCTTTCCCATCTGTAAGGGGCAGGGGCAGTTAATCCACACTAGGGATTATTCATTCAACAAACATTCATAGTGCCAGATGCCGTTGGAGCATGGGTGTGCACGGGCCAGCAAAATGACCAAGCCCCTGCTTAGATTCTGGTTGACGAGACAGACAGCAGACCCCTAGCAGATGTTACCACGCACGTTGACGGGGGAGAGAAAGACCAAGAGAGAAAATGGAAATAAACAGGCACACAACCAACCTACTATCTATCATCACCATTATCTCCCATAGGGCTTTATAACACTGACAAGTAGAAAAGATGCGATTTTAGAACAAACATTCTGCGACTTTGCAATCTAACTTAAAAATGTATTGTACATTCTACTGACCTCTGATGGTTTACTTTTTTTTTTGAGACGGAGTCTCGCTGTATCGCCCAGGCTGGAGTGCAGTGGCACTATCTCGGCTCTCTGCAAGCTCCGCCTCCCGGGTCCATGCCATTCTCTTGCCTCAGCCTCCCGAGTAGCTGGGACTACAGGCGCCGCCACCACGCCCAGCTAATATTTTGTATTTTTAGTAAAGACAGGGTTTCACCCTGTTAGCCAGGATGGTCTTGATCTCCTGACCTTGTGATCTGCCCGCCTCGGCCTCCCAAAGTGCTGGGATCATAGGCGTGAGCCACTGCGCCTGGCCTGATGGTTTACTTATTAAATAACAGCTAAAAATTTTTTCAAGTTCATTAAAGAACAAAACACAGCAATGCGCTAACCATTTGACTTAGGTGGAGACGCATTTCTGACAGGGCTATACTTTTTTTTTTTTTTTTTTTTTAGACCGAATTTGCTCTTGTCATCCAGGCTGGAGTGCAATGGCACCATCTCTGCTCGCTGCAATCTCCGCCTCCCAGGTTCAAGCCATTCTCCTGCCTCAGCCTCCCAGGTAGCTGGGATTACAGGCATGAGCCACCACACCTGGCTAATTTTTGCATTATTAGTAGAGACAGGGGTTTACCATGTTGGCCAGGCTGGTCTCAAACTCCTGACCTCAGTTGATCCACCCACCTTGGCCTCCCAAACTGCTGGGATTATAGGCGTGAGCCACTGCGCCCGGCCAGGGCTATATACCTTTATCCTTGTTTTCTAGACTTCTGCTGGACACACCCTTTGATCCAGCAATTCTGTGGTTAGGAATTTGTAAGAAGAAAATAATCCAACGCCAGGCGCGGTGGCTCACGCCTGTAATCCCAGCACTTTGGGAGGCCAAGGCGGGTGGATCACAAGGTCAGGAGATGGAGACCATCCTGGCTAACACGGTGAAACCCCGTCTCTATGAAAAATACAAAAAAGTAGCCAGGTGTGGTGGCACGTGCCTGTAATAGAGCTACTCAGGAGGCTGAGGCAGTAGAATCACTTGAACCTGGGAGGCAGAGGTTGCAGTGAGCTGAGATGGCACCACTGCACTGCAGCCTGGGCGACTGAGTGAGACTCCGTCTCAAAAAAAAAAAAAAAGAAAAGAATCCAGATGAGAATACAGAGAAAAAACAGCAACTTCATCACAGCTTTGTTTAATTGCAAGAAGTTGGAAATAACCTAAATATCATCACCAAATAATGGATTTTAAAAATTGTGTCGTAACTGTACAATGGAAATGTACCACCATTAAAAAGAATTGTATATATATATATTTTTTTATAAAATGAATTCACAATGTTAAATGAAAAAAGGCAACTTACAAGATAATATACACAGTAAAATCCTTGTTCATTAAAATAAAAAATCCTGGCCAGGTGTGGTGGTACACACCTCTAATCCCAGCACTTTGGGAGACGCCTGCCTCACTTCGGGACAGGCAGGAGAATCGCTTGAGGCCAGGAGTTTGAGACCAGCCTGGGCAACATAGTGAGATCTCGTCTCTACAAAAAATGAAAAAGTTAGCCAGGCATGGTGGTGTTTACCTGTAGTCCCAGCTGCTCAGGAGGCTGAGGTGGGAGGATCGCTTCAGCCTGGGGACTCGAGGCTGCAGTGATTGGCACCACTGCACTCCAGCCTGGGCGGCACAGTGAGACCTGACCTCCAAAAAACACTATTCCATTTAATCCCATTTAAGAACTGGTTTAGCTCAGGCCTGTGAAGGTGAGGACAGGAGCCACAGGGCACGCCAGGCCTCTGGGGTGACGTCCCCAAGCAAGGGGACTCTGTATTTGGAAGCTGCTCTAAGGCTTCGAGAGCGGGATATCCCAAGGATCCTGTCTCTTAAGGAAAAATAAAAATAAA
Organism: Pongo pygmaeus; assembly: GCF_028885625.2. Classification (NCBI taxonomy): domain Eukaryota; kingdom Metazoa; phylum Chordata; class Mammalia; order Primates; family Hominidae; genus Pongo; species Pongo pygmaeus. The sequence continues at coordinate 85,233,940 of NC_072391.2, read as the reverse complement.
AGATACAGCTTTCTCTTTGCATGAGGCCATTGCACAGAGAACAGGTGGGGCAGACACACACCAGGGGGTGCAATCGTGGGACAGCTGCTTCTTCACTCATAAGCTTTTCTGCATTTTTTTTTTTGTTTTGTTTTGAGGCAGAGTCTCTGTCGCCCAGGCTGGAGTACAGTGGTGTGGTCTCAGCTCACTGCCACCTCTGCCTCCTGGGTTCAAGCCATTCTCCTGCCTCAGCCTCCCGAGTAGCTGGGATTACAGGCGCCCGCCACCACGCCCGGATAATTTTTATATTTTCAGTAAAGATGGGGTTTCGCCATGTTGGTCAGGCTGGTCTCAAACTCCTGACCTCAGGTGATCCACCCACCTTGCTTCCGAAAGTGCTGGGATTACGGGCGTGAGCCACTGTTCCTGACCTCTGAACTGTTTTTGATTAATGGCTTTTACTTTAAAAATGACAATCAAAGCAGCCTGAAATGAGCCTCGAGGAAGTGGGTAGAGGGGCTGCCACTCTGCTTAATTTTCTCCACACTGGGGTCTCATTTCCTCCTTGCCAGAGGGCTTGGAGAGTGAGAGTTCCAAAGCAGCTCCAGTTTCCACAGGACCCATTAGGTGGGATACCTGTGAGTGGGAAGGGAGGTTTCAAGCCCTTCCCGAGAGACAAGAGCCCCACTGCACTCAGCCTGCCTTCCCCACAGCGCCCTCCTCCATCCATCTGCCCTCCCCAAGGTGTCTCCGGACTTCCTGTAGCCACTGTGATGAGGGCGACACAAAAGTCAAAAACCCATCAACACAGGCGGCACGGGCCGAGAGGGAGTTGCTTCCGGGTGGGAAAGAAAGTCCCCGAGCGGTGCGGAAAGGAGAGGAGCAGGCGAGCACCCTGCGGGCGCGCGTCCAGCTGCGCAGGGGCCCCCACGCACCCGTTTCCCGTGGGTCAGTTTCCCGTGAGCCGGGACCTGTGGGGTCTTGTGCGGCCAGGTTTCTGCCCTGTCCGTCCAAGCCACAGGATGAAGCTCATGCCTCACTCAGGGCCTCCTTCTCTCTCCCTGCAGTGCACCCACTCTGGACGGGCCCGGTCTCCGTGCCAGGGGGCACCCGGCAGTCTCCTATCAACATCCAGTGGAGAGACAGCGTCTACGACCCCCGGCTGAAGCCACTCAGGGTCTCCTATGACGCGGCATCCTGCCTGTACGTCTGGAACACTGGCTACCTCTTCCAGGTGGAATTCGACGATGCCACCGAGGTATCAGGTGAGTGCCAGCTGGGGCTCGAGGGCTTTCTCCTCTCCCGTTGTTCTGGGAGCAGGGTCGGAGGCTTCGCGGAGAAGGAGGAGGAGAGCAGGAAGGTGCTGCTTTCCTTGTGCTGCTGGGGCAGGGACAGAGACTCGCTTGAGGGAGGACAACCGGGGGGATGGTGTGAAGGTTCTCGAGGGGACGGGAGCCTGGTGCTCACTTTACAGATGAGAATACCGCCGGCACCTGCATGCACACAGGTGCACCTAGTAAAGAAAAACCCCTTCCCACGGCTCTCGCCTTGCAGCCGGTGGGAGGAAGAGACAAGCTCACTGAAATGCGAACACTTTGCGCATCGGAAGAGGAACTCAGAAGGCAGCAATGGCTGCGACGCCCACGCTGGCCTTGATCGTCTAGGCAGAGGCTTGCAGGGGCATCCGGAGCCTGGAAATGAGACCACTGCAGGCTTGAGCAGGTGGTGACCTGGCCGACATTTTATTTATTTTATATTTTATTTTATTATTTTATGTTATGTTATTTTATTGAGACAGTCTTGCTCTGTCATTCAGGATGGAGTGCTGTGGCGCGATCTCAGCTCACTGCAACCCTCTGTCTCCTGGTTCAAGTGATGCTCCTGCCTCTCAGCCCAAGTAGCTGGGATTACAGGTGTCTGCCATCACGCCTGGCTAATTTTTGTATTTTTAGCAGAAATGGGCTTTTGCCGTCTTGGCCAGGCTGCTCTTGAACTCCTGACCTCAGGTGATCTGCCCACCTTGGCCTCCCAAAGTGCTGGGATTACAGGCGTGAGCCACCGCGTCCAGCCCTGGCTGACCTTTTAAATGGACCCCTCAGCTGCTGTGAGGACAGACTGAGCAGGCGCCTGGAGGGAAGCAGGGGTTAAATAGGAGGCAGTCCGGGGAGATGCAGGTGGGAGACGGTGGTGGAGGGATGGGGTGGGCTGGGAGGTGACTTGAGAGGTCCTGAAAGCCACCAAGCCCTTACTGGGTTCCAGCGCTTGGCCAAGGGCTTCTGCGGATCATCTCATCAAACCTTCACCATGATTCTCGGAAGTTCCAGGTAGATGCTCTGAGGTTTGGGAAGGTTCTCTCTCTGCCTATTATGCTTGCATTTTTATCAGGACTGGCTGCCAGGTCCTACCTGGTGTTTTCCCAGCACCACCTGGTGTCACTGTAAGCCGCCTTCATGAGGAATGCCTGCTCTCCCTCCTGCTGCGAGTCTGGAATTGGGCCATGTGCTGGGTATCAGGTGCCTATGTGAACAGCTCCCAATAAACCCTTGGGCATTGAGTTGCTAGTGAGCTGCTCTGGTACAGAACACGTCACACTGGTTTAGTGTCGCAGCTGGTTTAGGGGAGAATTAAGTCCGTCCTGTCCGTCTCCCCTGGTGAGGACTCCGGAAGCTCCTGCCTGGGGCCCTCCAGACAGCCCGGGCACCTCTTTGCGTGGCTGATCTCGCTCTGTGTCTTTTTGCTGAAGGTAGCTTAGCTCTGAGGGTGGCTCTGTGCTGGACCCAGTGACTCTTCCTGGGGAATCATCAAACCTGGGGGCCCCGACGCAGCTGCAGCCCCACGTCCTCTCCGGCAGGCATCCCATCTGCCTCCTCCTGGGTGCGTCCCACGTGCCTGGGGATCTTGCTCACTCACTGTTGCTCCCATGAGGATGTAACTCCGCTGGGGCAGGTCTTTGTCTTATTTGATATTTTATGCGCCAGGCATCCTAGGCACTCAGGAAATTGATGGATGAACAGAGTTGAAGGTGTAAATGAGCCTCCCTTTCTTCCTCTGTGATTGGGGAGAGAAGGGATGGCCACTGCAAAGGCTGCGGGGAGAGAATCGAGGCCACCCCAGGCCAGCACTCAGCACCACATCTGCACAGAAACTCCCACATGGCTGCCAGCATGCCCGGACCTGCTTCCACGCTTCTGCGTTATCCAAGCAGGACCAACAAGCGGAACGGTGCCCCCACGCTCACCTTCCTGCCCTGTCGCTGTGCATGCAGAGGCGGCGTTCACCTTCCTTACACGAAACACGCTCACCGGGGCTTCCCCAGCTCCTGCTGTCACGGGGAGGTCTGTCCAGCTGCGTTCCAGCTTCGTCATGACATGGTGCTTGCGTTTCAGCCACTTAAGTCTGCATATGCCTAGAAATTCTCAACACAGGGGACCTCAGTGAGCAGGCACAGTGCCCATGGATGAGTGCGCTGAGCCATGTGTGCAGGCCTTCCTGAAGCCCGAAGAGAGGTGCCCCACAGAGAGTGGAGGCCCAGCCTGAGCCTGCTCCTGCCTCTAATGCACCTGCTGTCAGGGGCAGGGCGTGAGAGCTTCTTCTCTGTGCCAGGCCCTACACAGTGCATCGCAAACACCACGGCTCGGTCCTTCCAGTGTCTCTTTCTCCTTTCAAAGGTGAGAAGGAGCCACGCTGCCTATACACTCAGTGCCATTCACAGTTGCTTCATCAGGCTCCACTGCAACCCCCAGGGATGCTTCCCGTGTGGGGCTTGCTGGGTGCCAGCAGCAGTAACCCCAACTCCAGCCAACAGAAGCAAAGTGCAACTTCGTGGAAGGACAAGACCAGCTCGGAGAAGAAGAGGGAAAGTTGGACAACCAGATCTTGGGAGGCACAAACCAGGCCAGCTTCGGGGACCAGGGAGCAGGGATTTCTGCATTCATTTATTTAGTTGCCAATGGTTTTCTCCCCTTGTTGGTCTGTTCCAAGTTCAGATGCCCAAGAAGCAACTCAGATTGGCTTTTCAGTTTTAATGTGGTTATATTATTTAAAAATTCTTCATGCAGCCACTTCAAAATATTGAACAACCAATAATAGTTCCTGAACTTTTAATTAATTGTTTGGGTTAATAGTTGTGTGAATGTATTAGTAATTTTGAGAACAATAGTTGTCATGGATACAGATGAGTTGCTATGGGATTCATATTCCTCTTGTATAATTTTTAGATGTGGCTGTGGGTCTCACTGATATTTTAATAACCGATTTGTTTTCTTCTAAGTCGTAAAGTATAAACTTTGAAGGTTATTTTGGACTTTTGTTTGTTATTTTACAAAATAAATTCCCGAGGCAAAGGGTCTGGTGGCTGACCCTAAGCTGACACTCAGCCCTCAGCTGGTGGAGCATCAGGCACCCGGCTAATATCCTCACCAAGACCTCATGCAGTGGGGAAGAGGGTGCCCCAGGGGAATCCTGATACTACTCCTAGAAGGAGGAAGGTAGTGGACAGACCCCCTTTAAAAGCACTGCCAGGCTGGGCAAGCTTGCTCATGCTTATAATCCCAGCACTTTGGGAAGCTGAGGTGGGTGGATCACCTGAGGTCAGAAGTTCAAGACCAGCCTGGCCAACATGGTGAAACCCCATCTCTACTAAAAATACAAAAATTAGCCGGGTTGGTGGCGCACACCTGTGGTTCCAGTTCCTCGGGGGACTGAGGCAAGAGAATCGCTTGAACTTGGGAGGTGGAGTTTGCAGTGAGCAGAGACTGAGCCACTGTACTCCAGCTTGGGTGACAGAGCGAGACTCCATCGTGGAAAAAAAAAAAAAAAAGGCACTGCCATCTATGAATAGCAGCATGGCAAAAAACAGAAGCCACTAGAGAGAGTATTGCGGGACCCTCATTTTATGTAAGAAGAAATGGAGGCTCAGAGAAGGGGCAACTGCCAAGGGTGAGTGACCCAGTGCAAGGAGCCGGCTTCCGTTCCGACTGCAGATTCTAGCCCTTCACCAACTCACTTCTCCTCACCAAGGGCTTCACTTGCACCACTGCAGTCTTCCTTTCAACAGTCGTGGGAGACACAAACCAGTCCCCATTTTACAGATGCGAAAAAGGAGGCTTGGGGAACTCCTTGGCCAGAGGCTACAGAGGCCTCCCAATGGGACTCCATACTCTGCAAAGAAGGGAATCTGGGGAGCGGGCACCGTTTAGAGAAAGAATCTGCATCCAGCATCCACAAAATCCAGCAGGAGACCACCAGGAGCTGACCTCCACGCAGAGAGGAAGCACCAGCACCCTGGGTGAGTGAGGCCAAGGTCACAGTCGGTCCCCAGGAGAGCCAGCAGCCGGCCCAGGGCCCAGACGGGCCTCTGGCTCAAGCCCAGCAGAGGCTGTGTCCAGTGGGCCTTGAGGTCTGCACGGGAGGCACGTCCCTTACCCCCCCAGGGCACGAACAAGCCCACGCCTCAGCCCTGTTGGCGGTGGAGCAGGGACATCCCTGCAGTGCTTTAAGGGCACACTTATTTTTTGTTCAGCTTGTGGCAGCATGTGTGCCTTGGAATCTAGATGTTTCTGTATCCCCAAGGGAACCCAGGCTCAGGTTTTAGGCTAGAAAACAAGACAACCGCAGATGGTAATCATTCCCCAGGATCACAAGTCAAAGCCTGCTTTTGGTCAAGAATTTCAACCTGCGTGCCTGTCTGTGTGGCACACTCTCCTCAGGAACAGCCTCACAACTTTCCCTGGAACCTCCCCTTCCCCACCGCACCTGGTCCTGGCGAGGATATTATTCACATCAGTGAATAAAATGCTAATTTTAGTGAGGGGCTGACAAACAGTTCTCACACACCAGTGTGCACCAACATCCCCTGGAGAGTGTGTTAGAGCACAGACTCCTGTCGGCCCAGCGGCTCACACCTGTAACCCCAGCACTGTGATAGGCCAAGGCGGGAAGGTAACGAGAATGCATCTCTACAAAAATAAAAATAAAAAAATTCGCTGAACGTGGTGGTGGGCGCCTGTGGTCCCAGCTACTCGGGAGGCTGAGGCAGGAGGCTTGCTTAAGCCCAAGAGATTGAGGCTGCAGTAACCTGGGATTGTGCCACTTAACTCCAGCCTGGGCAACACAGCGAGATCCTGTCTCTCAAAATAATAATAATAATAATAACAATAACACGCACACAAAAGAACACAACCTGTGCTTCCTCTAGACATTCTGACTTGGCAGGTGCAAGGCAGATCCAAGAATCTCATGCTAGCAGGCTCCCAGGTGTTGCTGATCCCGTCAGTCCGTGGCTTTGTAAGGGCATCTGCTGTGTTGCTGGCTCAGCTTCCATCCTCCTGCCTCCTGGGTCCAACATTCCTGTTTTCCTTGGGAGCCCATCCGCAACTCCCATTCACGGGGTCCAGGGACAGGAGTGGGTGGGGACCTGGGCGTGGCCACTCAGAACAGCCCTGTCACTGGCTGCAGCAATTGGTACAGGCACGGGCACGTGACTCAAGACCAGCCAATGAGAGCCAAGGAGTTTTTTTCTCGGACGTATTTAAACAGATTATTTCCATGATTGTGCAAAGGTCAGCTGTGCCCCGCAGCAGGTGAGGGGCCCTCCTAAGAAAGTGTCCACACGGGAGGGCAAAGCCAAGAGGGGGGGAAATCAAGGCCCAAGGCAATTTCGGGGCCTCTGAATGTAGCTGTACCTGAAGCCAAGTCAACCCCTGTACTAATAAGCCTCTTTTTAAAATCAGTTTGATTTAAGTTCCTATCACTTGCTTCCAAGAGTCCTGATACAAGCAGACAAATGAAAGTGGCCAGGCGCGGTGGCTCATGCCTGTCATCCCAACACTTTGGGAGGCTGAGGCAGGTGGATTGCTTGATGTCAGGAGTTCGAGACCAGCCTGGCCAATATGGTGAAAGCCCATTTCTACTAAAAAATACAAAAATTGGCCGGGTGCAGTGGCTCACGCCTGTAATCCCAGCACTTTGGGAGGCCGAGGCGGACGGATCACCTGAGGTCAGGAGTTCGAGACCAACCTGACCAACATGGAGAAACCCCATCTCTACAAAAAATACAAAAGTAACCAGGCGTGGTGATGCATACCTGTAATCCCACCTACTTGGAAGGCTGAGGCAGGAAAATCGCTTGAACCTGGTAGGTGGAGGTTGCGGTGAGCTGAGATCGTGCCATTGCACTCCAGCCTGGGTGACAAGAGTGAAACCTGGTCTCAAAAAAAAAAAGTAAAAATACAAAAATTAGCTGGGCGTGGTGGCAAGCACCTGTAATCCCAGCTACTGGGGAGGCTGAGGCAGGAGAATCACTTGAACCTGGGAGGCGGAAGTTGTAAGTGAGTCAAGATCAAGCCACTGCACTCCAGCCTGGGCGACAAAGTAAGACTTAGTTTCAAAAAAATAAAAATAAAAATAAAATAAAAGTGACTAAATTGGCCAGGTGCAGTAGCTCATGCCTGTAATCCCAGTGCTTTGGGAGGCAGAGGTGGGTGGATCACCTGAGGTCAGGAGTTCCAGACCAGCCTGGCCAACATGGTGAAACGCCGTCTCTACTAAAAATACAAAAATTAGCTGGGTGTGGTGGCAGGTGCCTGTAGTCCCAGCTACTGGGGAGGCTGAGGCAGGAGAATCGCTTGAACCCAGGAGGCGGAGGTTGCAGTGAGCCGAGATCATGCCACTACACTCCAGCCTGGGCGACAGAGCAAGACATTGTCTCAAAAACAAACAAACAAACAAACAAAAAACAGTGACCAAACTGAGAGCAAAGAAATGGAAGGGAGGGAGCAGGAGGATCGTCAGTTTCCGTCCTTTTACTGTGTGCTCAAATGGAACTTGGCTGCAGGTGAGGTCTGTGCAGACCCCGCGTGAGGGGCAAGTTGGCTATGGCCTGTTTAACTCCACCTGTGCAGCCTGTGACTCAGCCTTGTCCTCAGGGAAGCTGGGCCTGGTGCAACTTTCAGAAGTGGTCCCAGGTAAGCCCGGCCCTCCTGAGTCCATGGGTGGGGAATGCTGGTACAGGCCTAGCAGCTGGCTTTCCGGGGCTGGGTGGAGGGACAAGAGCGGTGATGTGTGGTGTTCGCCACTTTCCATGGTGCAAATACTCCTGCTCGGCCGAGTTCAAGTTTTCAAGGTGCAGTCACCGATAGTGGAGTTGGGAAGAGATTTGCACAGTCAGCTCCAGAGCCAGCATGAGCCATCTCCCACCCACCGCTGCCCCCTGCCTTCCTCCCTCTTGTCCGTGCAGCCTGGGATCTCACTGCTGCTCTCCAAGTGAGGAATTCCAGTAAGCCTTCTTAAGACTTCTTTTTGGTTTACCTGGCAGAACCCCACCTCAAACTGGCTTAAGCAAAGAAGAGGGAGATTTGCCGGCTCCGATCCTAAAGAGTCCAGGCTGCAACCAGGTGCAGGGGTCATCGACTGCCAGGGCTCTGAGTGCTCCCCCAGGCTCTGCTTTCCCCAGGGGACACTCACAGGGGTTCCCTGATGGGGCGAAGGTGGCCGCCCGAGGCTGTGGCTTGGCCTCCAGTGGAGCGACGTCGCCTCTTTCCCGGCAGTTCCAGCCACCATCCCAGGGCTGATTCTCAGGGGCCCGGCTTTGGCCGCTCGTCTGGCCAGCCCGAGGGTGACCCCGCCTGCAGCAAGGTGTGTTTGGAGAGTGGGAGGCAGCACTCCCGCAGGACAGCCGAGGACGCTGTTCCCAGAGTGAGGATGGGGCACCCTGCTCACTGGACGTGCACCCTGGCCATGGACGCCGAGCTGACCTCGGCCCCCCCCGACTCGGTTGCTCTCAGGTCCAAGGCCACTGCTGCTGTCTCTGTCTCCCAGCGTCAGCCTCTGACCTTGTCCCGACCCCACTTTTGGCTTCCCCACCGGCTTCACATCTGCTCAAAGGATCTAGGCCCTCCCTGCCACAGACCAAAAGAAGGATCCGGTGTCTCTCCCGGGCCATGGAAATAAGCTGGGTCATCCCTCCCTTGGCTCCCGTCCACGTGGGCCAATCTGGTTTCACTTTATTTGTCATTTTCTCCAAAACCCAGTTTCCTTTTTATTTCTCTCCTACTCAGCTTCACGTGCTCCCGGTCCCCTCCCCGTCTCTGCAGCCGATTTTTCCAGGTTCTTGGTCCTCTCCTTCACAGATTTTCTGTCCTCTTTGTTCACCCAGATTGGGAATCGGGAGCCGCTGGGGATGGAGGGAATGAGAACCTCAGATGAAGGACAGGTAGGGCTAGAGAAAGGTTTTCAGAGAGAAACAGAGAAGAATGAGATGAAAACACAGCAAACCCTGGATGGAAGGAAGGGCAGTGCCTATAAGAGGAAGGGAAGGGAGCGGACAAGGTGCAGAGAACTGCACACAGACAGGCTCCCGAGGCCTGGGCCACGCCGTGGCAGGGCCAGAAACAAAGCGAAACAAACGGAGAGGCCGAGGAAATTTCCGTCGGCGCAGACACTGCCAGCAGTTTTCCTAGGAGCTGGGGGTGCCAGTACTTGGAGCAAGCACAGGCCAAGGACGATGAGTAACGGAGGTGGCGGCAAACGCTCTTTCCAGGGAATGTGTATGGCCTTGAAGGCCAAGGAGGAAAGGCTGGGGGAGCAAAGCGGGTGGAGGAGGGAAGGGGGAGAGGAGAGGTGCCAGTCACAAAGGAAAACAGCAGCCAGATCCACGCGCTGCCACACTGTGCCTGTCCCACCTCGAGTGCCCCCGCAGACAGCTCAGCTCATTCCCTAAAGGTGCGGGAGGGCCCAGCTCATTGGGCAGGGCTGTGTGAAGCGCTTGGCACCGTTCTGGGAGAATTAAGCATTTAGTAGACAATAGCTTCCTTCAAAATAAATCCAAACGAGGCCTGAGAGCCCGGAGTTGGGGGATGCCTGCCAGGCTGTCCGCATGAGAGGAGGAGGCTCTAGGGACCTCTTGGCTCCTCTAGTGGGGCACAAATAGGCAGCTCCAAGATGAGAGACAGGGGAAGAGTGAATTCCTTGGAGGAGAATCCTGGCACTGTCGGGACTGGGACTGTGGCTGTGCGGTTTGAGGATGACCCCTGGACTGAGAGGAAAGGATGTGACCATCATGCTTATTTCCTGGGAAGTGATTTATCATCGCAAATTCATAAACTGGCAGTCTAGTTCCTAAAACGACTACGTGTGTGCATGTGTGTGTGCATGTGTGTTTGTGTGTGTGCATGTGTGCACATGTGCACTGTGTATACGTGTGTGCATGTGTGTTCATGTATGTGTGCACATGTGTGCATGTGTTTGTGTGTGTTTGTGTGCGGGTGCGCATGTGTGCACTGTGTGAGCATGTGTGTATACATATGTGCACGTGTGTTCTTGTGTGTGCGTGCACATGTGCACTGTATACATGTGTGCATGTGTGCACATGTGCACTGTGTATACATGTGTGCATGTGTGTGCACGTGTGTGCATGTGTTCATGTGTGTTCATATGCGGGTGTGCATGTGTGCGCTGTGAGCATGTGTGTATACATATGTGCATGTGTGTTCATGTGCATGTGTGCACGTGTTTGTGTGTGCACATGTGTTGTGTGTGCATGTGTGCACACATGTGTGTTTCCATCTCCATTCTGTATGTAGCTTCTGTTTCTTCCCTCAGGCCTGGGTGTGAATATTTTGGGGAAAGTTAGGTAGAAGTCAGTGTCCCCTCTCTCTACAGATGTTTTCTCTGCTTTCTGGTCCTCAAGACTGAAAAATGAAAATGTACCAAACAGCTTCCAAAGTTTACCTGTTAGAGATTCAGCCACTGGGGAGCCACTGTTCCTGTTCTTGCTCACTTCCAATTCTAAATTCCCAGAGCAGTAACTCTGATTGGCCCAGCCCTGCACTAATTAGGAGCGAGACTGAGGAAGGGGCTGTGATTGGTCCAGCATGGTTTGAGTGCCCATCCCTGTCCAATCACCTGTGACCAGGGGTGGGATCATGTTGGACAAAACGTCAGGCAGTGGAGCCACTGTTGTTATCATTTGGATCCAAAAGCCCATTTCTTTTTTCTTTTTCCTTTTCTTTTTTTTTTTTCTTTGAGACAGAGTCTCGCTCTGTCGCCCAGGCTGGAGTGCAGTGGCGCAATCTTGGCTCACTGCAAGCTCTGCCTCCCGGGTTCACACCATTCTCCTGCCTCAGCCTCCCGAGTAGCTGGGACTACAGGCGCCCGCCACCACGCACAGCTAATTTTTTTTTTTTTATTTTTAGTAAAGATGGGGTTTCACCATGTTAGCCAGGATGGTCTCGATCTCCTGACCTCGTGATCCTCCTGCCTCGGCCTCCCAAAGTGCTGGGATTACAGGCATGAGCCACTGTGCCCAGCCCAAAAGCCCATTTCTAATCGTCCAGCTTCCCAGATGCTTCCCAGGTGCACCTCGACCCCTGTGTGCTGTGTGGTCTTTTGTAGGGAGAAAGGATCAATCAAGACAGGGAAACCCCTGCTCCCATGGAGATTGTGTTCTGGTGGGATAAGAAAATTAGTAAACATTAATTAATAAATGGGTACTTCTCTATGCAAGTTTACAGAAAAATAAACAAATATGTACATAAGAAAGAAGATGGTTTTGGATAGCGATAAGGGCTGTGATGAAAATGAAACCAGGTGATAGGCCAGCGATGACTCCACTGAGGGAGGTTGTGAGCGTTACACAACGTGGTCAGAAAAGACCCCACTGGACCCAAGTCCCAGCTGGTAAGAAAGTGCCAGCTTCATGACGGTGGGGAGAAGCATTCCAGCATCACCGTTTTAAAATACGAGCATCCTAAATATTACACAAACCATACTTATGCTAAATATTTGGGATCTACACTAAAAATGTAGTGTAGTGTAAAAATGGGATTTCACCATGTGGGCCAGGCTGGTCTCGAACTCCCAGCCTCAAGCTATCCACCCACCTCAGCCTCCCAAAGTGCTGGGATTACAGGCGTGAGCCACTGCACCCAGCCAATCTATGGGGTTTTTGGGTTTTTTTTTTGAGACGGAGTCTCGCTCTGTCACCCAGGCTGGAGTGCGGTGGCGCGATCTCTGCTCACTGCAAGCTCCGCCTCCCGGGTTCACGCCATTCTCCTGCCGCAGGCTCCCGAGTAACCCCTTTTGCTTGGTTCTCATTCTCTCTCGGCTGCCACCATGCAAGACCTGCCTTTCGCCTTCTGCCATGATTGCGAGGCCTCCCCAGCCACGTGGAACTGTGAGTCCATTCAACCTCTTTTTCTTTGTAAATTACCCAGTCTCGGGTATGGCTTTATCAGCAGCATGAAAACAGACTAATACACTGTTGTTTCTTATTAAATGTTATTGGCTTATTTTGAAAACAAAAGCTTACCAAATACATGTGGTTATGGGAAGGGGCCAGAACATTACACTGCAAGTAAAAATATCAGTAACTATGTTTACTGGGTGGTGATGGCATAAACAATACTTTTTCCTTTGTTTTTTTGTTTTTGTTTTTTTTTTGAGACAGGATTTTGCTCTGTTGCCCAGGCTGCAGTGCAGTGGTGCAATCACAGCCCACTGCAGCCTCGACCTCCCGAGCTCAACTGATCCTCCCACCTCAGCCTCCTAAGTAGCTGCATCTACAGGTGTGAGCCACCAAAAAAAAAAAAAAATTATTTTTGACACAGGATCTGGCACTGTTGCCCAAGCTGAAGTGCATCTGGGCTCACTGCAAGCTTCTCCTGAGCTCAAACCACCCTCTCACCTTAGCCTCCCAAGTAGCTGGGACTACAGGCTCACTCCGCCACGCCCGGCCTTGTTTTTCCTTTGTAAACATCATTGTACAATGCTGTGGCTACATCGCTTTTTCAATATGAAGTTTTCTTTGGAAGTTTTTACATCCAGTTTGGGCCTTGGAGGAAAGCAGTCAGTGATAGAAATTTCGTGACTCCGAGTGAGTCTGGTGGAGCTTCAAATTGTAGATTGTTTCCCAGGGACCCGGGGCAGACACAAAGCACTGACTGCAGGATCCCCAGTGATAAAAGTGATCAAAGGCGAGTGTGGTTGGAGGTGCGCTGCAACGCGAGTCGAGGTTTCATCGAGCCTCATTCAGTGGCTCCTGGGACAGTTGTGTGGATGAAGAGGGCCATGTCCGTGAAGTGCTCAGGATGGAGCTGGCGGTGGGGCGGCCATGCCGGCCACATCGCTCACACCCCTCACCCGTCAACTCGGGGCCACGCGTTTTCCTTGGCTCCTCTGTGGATTAATTCTCGTTCTGAAGACGGGAGGCCGAGGTTTCATCTCGGCTCTGTTCCTGGCTCATTGCTGCGCTTCTCTGTGCCCGTCCCCTCCCCTGACGAGGGGAATGAGAACCTTGCCTAGGGAAGCATTTAGGGGACGATGGACAGTGACTTCATGCCAGCCCCTCCCAAGCCCAGCCGCCAGCTGAGGTCCTGACCACCTTGTGGACCGCCTGGTCCTCCAGCCCTGCGTCCACCCCCCGAGTCCTCCCTCCTGCTCTTCCGTGGTTCCCTCGTGTTGTTCTGTGCCAGTAGCTGAGCCCCCGTGCCCACCCACTGCAACTGCACCTTCCCTCCCTCCCGGCTTCCCCACTGCGTTGCTCACTGCAGGAGCCAGTGAGTGGCTCTGGCTGTGTTCAGACGGCTCTGTGCCTCCTCCTCTCACCCCAGTTCCTCAGCCTTGGAGACGGACGGGGGTGCAGCGGGGCTGAACGGCACTCCAAGCTCGTGGGGCTGGGGGTCCGCATCTGCACCCGGCGCGTGGCTAGCACCCCCTGAGCGTTTTGGTCAATTTGCCATCATCCCACCCCCCAGTGCCGTTGGCGGTTGCCTGACGAAAAGCTGCACTTAGTAGAAATCACTGTGGATGCAGGAGATGGACGGTGATGAGCTCAGGACCAGCCAGCAATCCCATCAGTTGGTAATACCCACCATGGTCACCCATGACTTCCTCTCGCCACTGCTCGGAGCTCCTGCAAAGCCACAGGCAACAACACATTTTTGCTCCATACGAGAAGCTCCTATTGTAAATCGGTGACATGGCTGCGGTTTTCTCTCAGCAAACATTGAGCAAACACTGTGCCAGGTGATGTGCTGGGTCCCAAACCCTTCCCAGACCCGGCCCTGGCACTCACGGAGATCCAGCTGGGAAGCCCGGGAAAAGGTCATCGGGGAAATAAACGAAGTCAAGCACGGTGGATGAACGCGCTGCCGCCGCTCCCCATGCCTCTTGTGGTGGACGTCACTTATGCTTCCTGGTGCCCTCCCAGATGACCCCCCTTGGGCCACTACACACGGCTGCACCCGGCAAGTGCAGACAAGGATGGTCTACTCACCAAGCCTGCAAGGCTGGTGTGCAGGACGGGCCAGCTATGCTCCCCAGGTGTGTGCAAGACCAGGGACGAGTCAGTCATTGGGAGGTGAGGTGCTCGGACAGTGTGGGGTGGAGGAGGAGGGAGGGAAGCTGAGTGTGGGCTCTTCGTATTGGAGAGGAGGGGAGGGCCATGGCACAGAGACTCAGATGGGAAGGTGCGAGAAAGAGCAGAGATTTCAAAGGAGCTACGGTGGAGGCCCACGGAAGAGGAATGCTGAGGCTTTTCTGTCTGAAACGCTGAATAGACTCTAGCACACGCAAAACAGCCCACCACAGCAAGCTGCAGGATTCTTCCGGGCTCTTAACAGTGGTCTTGTAAAAAAAAAATTAGCCAGGCATGGTGGTCCCAGCTACTCAGGAGGCAGAGAGGGGAGGATGGCTTGCGCCCAGGAGGTTGAGGCTGCGGTGAGCCATGATCGCACCACTGCGCTCCAGCCTGGGTGACAGAATGAGACTCCTGTCTCAAAAAAAAAAAAAAAGACTGGAACATTCAAAACCTGTTGATGGGCCAGGTGTGGTGGCTCACGCCTATAATTCCAGCACTTTGGGAGGCCGAGGCAGGTGGATCACCTGAGGTCAGGCGTTTGAGACCAGCCTGGCCAACATGGCGAAACCCTGTCTCTACTAAATATACAAAAGTTAGCCAGTTGTGGTGGTACGTGCCTGTAATCCCAGCTACACAGGAGGCTGAGGCAGGAGAATTGCTTGAACCTAGGAGGCAGAGGCTGCAGTGAGCCAAGATTGTACCACTGCATCCAGCCTGGGTGACAGAGCGAGACTCTGTCTCAAAAAAAAAAACCCTGTTGGGGTTTGTTGATGAAGGCCACCCTTCCTTTCGCCACCACCGGTGCCAACCCTATTGCCCCTCCAATCCCATCTCCCGCTGCCCCTGACAGTGCCTTTGCCGGCTGGTGCTTCCGCCTGTTTTGTCGTGGTGGCTGCTCTCACCAGGGTCCTTTCCACTGGTCGTCCTTTTCTGCCTGGAGCCGCCATTATCATCACCTGACAAATAGAAACCCATCTTCAGGGCTCCACTGAAATACCGCTTCCACGGGGCCCCTCCTGGGCGTCCCAAGCAAGTTTAGGGCCCCAAAGCCCACGCCCTCACCTCTCAGACACACAGCTTTTTATCTCTACCACCGTCTGCCCCTCCTGGATTCCAAGCTCTGCGAGGGCAAGTCTGAGCCCAGAGCCTCCTCCTTCTGTCCCCCGTACTGAGCGTGGTGCCCAGCACACGGGAGAAACTCAGTGGGTGTTTTCGGATGAATGAGGGACTTTTCTTCTTTTATGCTTGCATGGCTGGCAAAGCCCCTTCTCATGGACGTGTTCTTCAGACATATTTATCTTTCGATGTCTTTACATGCAGGTCTTACCTTGAGACTCGTGGTATCTGTTTCAGGGAACTGCGGATCTCTGCCGTGGTGAGATGATGGCGATGGCAGTGATGATAGCAATTTTATTTTATTTTGTTGTTTATTTATTTATTGAGATGGAGTCTCCCTCTGTCGCCCAGGCTGGAGTGCAGTGACGCGATCTCGGCTCACTGCAACCTCCACCTCCGGGGTTCAAGCGATTCTCTCACCTCTGCCTCCCAAGTAGCTGGGACTACAGTCGCATGCCACCATGCCCAGCTAATTTTTGTATTTTTAGTAGAGACGGGGTTTCACCATGTTGCCCAGGCTGGTCTCAAACATCTGACCTGAAGTGATCTGCCCGCCTCAGCCTCCCAAAGCGCTGGGATTACAGGTGTGAGCCACCGCGCCTGGGCGATGACAGTAATTTTAATAATAACAATAACACCAGTCATAATAATAGTAAGTGGCTACCATTATTTGAGCTCTCACTGCATGCCAGGGACTGTTAGGGAGGTACTTTGTAAGCATCACAGTACTCAGTCCTTGTCATGGGCCCCTGAAGTAGGCATCATTATCATTTTACAAACATCTAGTCTGGGCCACAGATCTATAAAACAACTTGCAAAGCCCCACCGTGTGAAGCCAGGATTGGAGCCCACGTTTGCCTGGCTTTCAAACCAGTGCCAATATGTGATGGTCTCAGAGGCTAACTTCCAGGGAGCAGTCTAGGTTCCATCGTCGCGGAGTTCTGTGGGCAGGGGCTTGCAGTGGCTGCGGCCCCTGCCTGCCTGGGGAGGTGGCACACAGAAGCCGTCACCCTTTACAGCTTGGGAACGTGCATTACCCCCCAGAGCGGCACCGGAAGCAGGCCGGTCCCTTGCAGCGTCGTGTTATTTGAAATTTCCAGTAATTAGAACATCTCAAACTTCTCTTTTACTAATTTTAAGCCTTCAAACAACCCGTGCCTGCCAAAAGCCTGCTCATCTTGGTAAAAGCCCCAAACTACAAATAGATGGCTATTAACAGCATCTGTTGTAATAGCAGAGACAATATTCTCTGGGGCCAGCACGTCACAGCCTGGAGCCGGCCCCAAATGTCATCTGTTATTATGTTTGGAGAGTCTGGCACGCGCTGAGGCAATCGTTCAAATATATCTCCATGAGCCAGTTCTGACGCACCTGCTTGCATAGAACGCTGAGGCAACAGTGGCCAGTGCTGCCCGGTGGACCAGCCCTGCTGATAGCAGAGTCTGGGGGATGGGGACTGGCAGCTTAAAGACCCCTTTTTGTGAATTGGGCTTGCCTTTTTTTTTTTTTTTAAATTAAGGAGAATACCTTGACATTGTATTGTCATTATGAAAAGTCACTTTAGGCTGGGCACAGTGGCTCATGCTTGTAATCCCAGCACTTTGGGAGGCTGAGGCGGCAGATCACTTGAGGTCAAGAGTTCAAGACCAGCCTGGCCAACATGATGAAACCCCGTCTCTACTAAAAATACAAAAATTAGCTGGGCATGCTGGTGGGTGCCTATAATTCCAGCTACTCAGGAGGCAGAGGTGAGAGAATCACTTGAGCTCAGGAGGTGGAGGTTGCAGAGAGCCAAGATCTGGCCATTGCACTCCAGCCTAGGTGACAGAGCAAGGCTCCATCTCAAAGAAACAAAAACAAAAACAAAAATTAGTGGGGTGTGGTAACACATGTCTGTAGTCCCAGCAACTCAGGAGGCTGAGGCAGGAGAATCACTGGAACCTGGGAGGCAGAGGTTGAAGTGAGCCGAGAGCACCCCACCACGCTCCAGCCTGGGTGACAGAGTGAGACTCCACCTAAAAAAAAAGAAGTCACTTTGAGATTATTTTATCCAGGTCTGCAGACTTAAATTGGGTCCCTAACTTTACTGGCAAGGCAAGTAGCAGAGTTTGGCCTGAACCCTACTACAAAAGCTGAGGGCCTGGACCGTCAGACCTGGGTGAGGTTGCCGGCTAAACTGGGGCAGGTGACCGAACCTCTCTGCGTCTCAATTTCCTCATCTCAAAGTTGGGCTCACAGGACCTGCTCTGTAGGGCCATTGTGAGGAGTTCATCCTGGGAGGAACATGAAGTTACCTCGCAATGCCCAGCAGGTAGCAGGTGCCCAGTGAACGCCATCTCCTCCGCCGCGCTCTGGTATGCATGAAACCTTCTCCATCACGACAACGACGTGAGCTCATGGACAGGATGCATGGTGCCCGGGACACGCCAGAACCTGGCCAGCGAGAGCCTTTGCCCCTTAATCAGCTGTTTCACCCCATGAAGGCTTCAGTGGCTTCCAGTTGGTTGTTTTTTGGTTTTTTCTGTTTGTTTGTTTGTTTTAGAGTGCTTCCTTTATGTCAAGCGTTGTGCTAAGGATTTCGTATTTCCCGTGTGACTTAATCGTAACAGCAGTCCTATGGTGGGGGTTCAAGGATCATCCCCACTTTACAGATGGGGAAACTGAGGCTAGGAGGGGTGCAAAAGCTGGACCTAGAGCACACAGTTTGGGAGTGGTGGCCCCAGCCTCTGAACGTGCGTCCGAATGCACACAGTTTGGGAGAAGTGACCCCAGCCTCTGAACGTGCGTCCGACTCCAGACCCCACTCCTAACCCCATGTTGTGTTATCTACAGGAAGAGCAATGAAACACGGCTTTCCAGTTTTTAAAGAAATACGTTTGGCATTTTGCTATTGGGCGGTCTTCGCGACGCAGGTCTAATTTTGGAATTGACAGTGGGATTTAAAATTTGCAGTGAGATTCTGTTTCACCTTGAAGGAGGCTCAAGGTGTATGAATCCCACACTAGACTGATGCTGAAGAGGATCCTGTGGAATCCACACCCGCTGGCATTTTCAGTAAAAAAGGCCTCTGTGTCTTCCTGAAACGCGTGCGCCCCGCGCGGGCCACGTTGCCAGGTTCCGGGTGCCTCTTCACCGAACTGCCACCAGGGGCCGCTCCAGCCCAGCCCCTGCACCTGCTGTTCCCGAAAACGCAGCGGCCCAGACTTCCTTTGCAGTTACCCTCTTAGAAGAACGAACGTTTGGCTTCCTTCCTTATTTGCGTATCATAGAGCCAGTGAGTCACAGTAGCCTTTTTGGGTTTTCCCCTGAGGGTGCTTGGTCCCCAGCCCAGGGTGGCCACCGTTTCAAGCAAGTCCCTTGTTCAGGTACAGGTGTGCAGATGCCCCGAGCCAGCCTGAGGAGGGGCCGTATGTCCCGAGGGCCCCATGGTTCCCCTCAGGAGGCAGATTGGAAAGGGCTGACTTGTCTCTTACTCCAATGGGTAGAGAGGCGGGGGATCCAGCCCATCAGAGGCTGCTGCAGTAAAGAATTATGTGACAGGCTGGGCGCCGTGGCTCACGCCTGTAATCCCAGCACTTTGGGAAGCCAAGGCGGGCGGATCATGAGATCAGGAGATCGAGACCATCCTGGCCAACATGGTGAAACCCCGTCTCTACTAAAAATACAAAAAAAAAAAAAAAAAAATAGCCGGGTGTGGTGGTGCGCACCTGTAGTCCCAGCTACTTGGGAGGCTGAGGCAGGAGAATCTCTTGAACCCGGGAGGCGGAGGTTGCAGTGAGCTGAGATAACACCACCGCATTCCAGCCTGGGCGACAGAGTGAAACTCCGTCTCAAAAGAAGAAGAAGAAGAAGAATTCTGGGACAGCTCAGGGTCAGGAAGGGTGAAGAGATGCCTGTGGGCTCCAGCCCTGCTGGAAGCCCTTGGGAAAGTCTTCTAGCCCCAGAGTTAGCACAGCACCTTACCCTGCAGAGGCTCAGGGCTCACAAGTCCCTTCTGGTCCCAGCAGCTCCCGTTCCTGGCCCTCGTTGGTTGGCCACAGTCTGGAGGGTGACTTTTCTACTAGGTTTTGTGGGTGGGGGTCCGGCAGGCATCGGCTGTCAGTGGACTTATGCCTCATGCAGTTGGCGTCACTCTTTTTGGAACCCTATTTATGTGCCTACGTAGAACCCTAGGGTGCTTGAGCTGGGACCAGGAGAAACGTGTAGTAACTCTCTTTACACAGATGAAGCTGTAGAGCCCCTGAACAGTGTGCGATGCACAATCACCACCACTGCCATCATCAGGCGACACTTTACAAAATGCTTCCTGCCTTGTCTCCATTTATCCTGCCCGCTCTTCTCATTTAACAGGTAGAGAGGCTTAGGCTCAGAGAGGCTAAGCTACTTGCCCAGGGTCACACAGCAAGTTAGAAGCAGAGCTGAGTTGCAAATCCAGGTCTTTAACTATTTTTATGTTCTGTGGACTTGACTAGAAATCCCAGGCAGTTCCCAAACTGCCATGGGAAAGGCTCGATTCCACTGTAACACACAGAGCTGCTTACCAACCAAGTGATTCGATGAATAAATCAATGAACTGACTAATCCCATTCATTCGTGTATTCATTCATCCCGTGAGGGTTCATTGTGTGCCTTCAATGACCCCTTCCTGCACTAAGTCCTGTTGATACAGTGATGGTCCAGACAGAAACAGCCATTTTTGTTTGTTTGTTTGTTTGTTTTTGTTTTTTTTGAGATGGAGTTTCGCTCTTGTTGCCCAGGCTGGAGTGCAGTGGCGCGATCTCGGCTCACTGCAACCTCCGCCTACCCGGTTCAAGCAATTCTCCTGCCTCAGCCTCCCAAGTAGCTGGGATTACAGGCACCCACCACCACACCCGGCTAATTTTTTGTATTTTTAGTAGAGGTGGGGTTTGACCATGTTGGTCAGGCTGGTCTTGAATTCCTGACCTTGGGTGATCCGCCCACCTTCGCCTCCCAAAGTGCTGGGATTACAGGCGTGAGCCACCACACTCAGCCTAGAAACAGCCTCTGTCCTAAGAGTGCAACTGGATGGGACTTAACTCAGTCTTACAAATGGCATCTACCAGGCCGGGTCCAGTCTAATTTGTCCCTGAAGCATCCACCATCCCTGCCTTCTAGGCATTTCTATTCTAGAAGAGATGATACAGACATGCATGAATTTCCACACAGTAAACTTATCATGAGTGAGCCCATCCCAAGAGCGAGAGGTAGACCCCCTGGCAGGCTCCACCCTCAGCCACCAATCAATGCACTTTGATGCCGCTGGGGCTGGTCGGCTGCAAACCCCGTTTCCACCACAGACACAGGCCGAGGCAGAAGTGAGCACAGAGCTCACTGTGCTCGCATTTTGTGGTTCTGTAAGTTCCTTAGATTGTGTTTTGGAGGCCAGGCACGGTGGCTCACGCCTCTGTTTTGTTTTTGAGACAGAGTCTCGCTCTATCGCCCAGGCTGGAGTGCATTGGCGCAATCTCGGCTCACTGCAACCTCCACCTCCCAGGTTCAAGCGATTCTCCTGCCTCAGCCTCCCAAGTAGCTGGGATTACAGGCACCCACCAACACACCCGGCTAATTTTTTGTATTTTTAGTAGAGACGAGGTTTTACCATGTTGGCCAGGCTGGTTTCGAACACCTGACCTCAAGTGATATGCCTGCCTTGGCCTCCCAAAGTGCTAGGATTACAGACGTGAGCCACTGTGCCTGGCCTAACAAAGTGATTTTATGTGCTTATTGTGGGAAGGACTCTTTCTGTGTATTTTTAAAAATTGCGATGTAATTCATCTGTGTGTATTTAAGGAGAATAGAAGACTTGCTCATAATGGTAGAATTTTAAAACTAGATATGACTCCGAGGTTGCTCCAGACCAACACTGAGATTTTGAGTGAAGAGGGGCAGTGAGCAGCTCTGTGGCTTGGTCCAGCACTTGCCTAGCCCCTGACTGGACCAAAGCCAAATCCATTTTCCATTTTCCAGTTTACACCTTGGTGCCTCCAACTATGAGTACTTTTTTTTTTTTTTTGAGACTGAGTCTCACTCTGTCGCCCAGGCTGGAGTGCAGTGGCACGTTCTCAGCTCACTGCAACCTCTGTCTCCCAGGTTCAAGCAATTCTCCTGCCTCAGCCTCCTGAGTAGTTGGGATTACAGGCGCCCGCCACCACACCCAGCTAATTTTTGTATTTTTAGTAGAGATGGGTTTCACCACGTTGGCCAGGCTGGTCTCTAACTCCTGACCTCAAGTGATCCTCCTGCCTCAGCCTCTTAAAGTGCTAGGATTACAGGTGTGAGCCACCACGCCCAGCCCAAGTACTTTTGGTGTCAGGAAACCACCAGGAGTCAGCAGTGTCAAGCTCCCCAAGGCATTCATCACGTGCTCAGTGCTTTCCTGGCTTTTGCCACAGTGGGAGGTGACATGAGCAAGGCGGGTGACACGAGGCTCCTCCACAGCTATGGGAGGCACTCGGGCCACCCTGAATTTGTGATCAGTGCTCCAGTTCTTCCGGCGCCTTCCAGCCTTGCCCAGCCATCCCAGGAGCACGCTGTGCTCCTTTCAATGAAAACGTGTGGAGCAGGTACCCCATTTGTAGCAGCTGTTGATGGAAATCTGTTAGTGACAAAGTGCTTAGACACAGGAGAAGCCACCCACGTCAGAACCCCTGGGGAGCTCGTTAAAAGGCAGACTCCCAGCACTACCTGGACCTGGGGACAGCAGCCATGACTCTGCAGGGCAGAGCCAGAGGCCTCAGTGAGCGATGCTCATGGCTGATTCCCAAGTGTCAGGAGAAGCAAGTTCCTGGGAGGCTGCACCTGGCACTGTGCCATGGAGAGGGGCACCCCGAGGCCTGCAGGTGGAGAGTGCTGACTCCAAGGTGAGTGTTTAGGGTGACTTAGGAAGGAAGGAGTGTTCCAATAAAAGCTGGCCCTGTGGTGGGCCTAGATTAAGCAGGGACTGCCAGAGATCAGGACTGATGCTATAGCTCAGGGTCTGCTTATTTAAAAACCTTGCTCATCCAGGTGCAGTGGCTCACACCTGTCATCCCAGCACTTTGGGAGGCAGAGGCGAGTGGATCACCTGAGATCAGGAGTTTGAGACCAGCCTGGCCAACATGGTGAAACCCCGTCTCTACTTAAAATACAAAAATTGGCTTGGCCTGGTGGCACATGCCTGTAATCCCAGCTAGTCAGGAGGCTGGGGCAGGATAATCACTAGAACCCAGAGGTGGAGGTTGCAGTGAGCTGAGATCATGCCATTGTACTCCAGCCTGGGCAACAGAGTAAGATTCTGTCTTAAACAAAACAAAACAAAACAAAAACTTTGCTCACTGTGTGTTATTTTATAACATTATTTGGTGATAGGATTTAAGCTGCTTTTAAAAAATATTTGGAAGACATCTCTTTTTTTTAATTAAAGTCTAGAAATCTTATAGGACAGGCAGGCATCTCAGAAACGTTCTTTGCCGATTTCTGCCTGCGGGGAGTTGAGGCCCTCACCACCACCCAGTGGCAGCACTGGGGCCCTGCCTTCATTCCGCATTTACTATGAACCTCTGGGCAGGCGCTGGGCTGGCGGTGGGGCAGAGTGAATGGGACAGAGCCCACCTTTCACGGAGCCCACCTTTGGCTTGTCACTTCAACCATACAGCAACCCCTTGCGAGTGAGCTCATGTAACCCTAATGTAGACAATGCCTCAGGTAACACCACAGCTCAACAAACGGACAAAATGACACACACGTCTCGCTGCCTTTATTTCCAGGAATTAGTGGTGGGCCCTTGGAAAACCACTACAGACTGAAGCAATTTCATTTCCACTGGGGAGCAGAGAATGAGGGGGGCTCAGAGCACACAGTGGACGGCCACGCGTACCCCGCAGAGGTTTGTAGACGTGGCCTAAGAGCACATATCTGGACGCTTTCTATGTCTCCGGCTCTATGTTGGGGGGTGAACAAGCCATGCCTGCTGCTCAGATGTGAAGGATTTCCTGGGGCCTGGGACTGTCAGTGCTCAAACCAGAACAGTCAGCCGCCCCACCCATTTAGTCACACCCCTCTCCTACGAAGAAGGCACTGTAAGCTCTCTCATGTAACGGAAGAAGAGACTGAGGTTCTGAATGGTTACGGAACTTGCCAAAGCCAGACAGCTGGGATTCAAAGTCAGAGCTTGAGCTCTTTGCCGCGCTTCACTCAGCTGTGTGCTTGCAGCCGTAGGGACTAGCAAATCCACAAGGCCTTCTGCTGAGAAGCTGAACATCTTTGCAATAGAGGTCATCTTCTTTTGTTTGTTTGTTTGTTTTTTGTTTTTTTGTTTTTTTGAAACAGGGTTCACTCTGTCACCCAGACTGGAGTGCATTTGTGCAATCTTGGCTCACCACAACCTGCGTCTCCCAGGCTCAAGCGATTCTCCTGCCTCAGCCTCCCGAGTAGCTGGGATTACAGGTGCGTGCCACCAGGCCCTGCTAATTTTTATATTTTTAGTAGAGATGGGGTTTCGCCATGTTGGCCAGGCTGGTCTCGAACTCCTGACCTCAAGTGATCCACCCACCTCAGCCTCCCAAAGTGCTAGGATAACAGGCGTGAGCCACCGTACCCGGCCAAGATCATCTTCTTAAAGCAGTCTTATTTTCAACATTCCAAAGCGGGAGTCAGTAGAGAAAATGAGTGCAGATCAATTCTGGGAATTGGTTTTTGTAGTTTTCTAGGGTGATAAGTGATGCCTTATAGATTTCCCCAAATATTTTATTATGAAATTTTTGCAACATACGAAAAAATGAAAAGAACGAGAAGAATCTACGAGTTTGACGTCTCAGTCCTGCGATGATCATTTTTGCGATATTCACTTTATCACACCTCTGCTCACGCACTCACCTGACTTTTTGATGCTTTTTCAAGTTGAGGACTCTTTCTGTTTTTTGAACTTGTTGTTATGAAAGTAATGCTGCAGTTAATAGGGAACTAGAGTCCACCCAAACCAAAAAATGAAAATTGTTTGTAATCGCACACCCAAAGGTGACCCCGGGACATTTTATAAATAGGGAGTGATATCTGTTGTCATAATCATGCACATATTTATAAATAGTTCCAAGAATGAGCGCAACAATGGCTTCTGTGTGCTTCCTTTCATTTAACAACATGGCTTTTATTTTAGTATCTCTATCTGCAACTTTGTTTTTGATGAACAGATATTTTATTTATTTATTTATTTTTGAGACTGAGTATCACTCTGTTGTCCAGGCTGGAGTGCAGTGGCATGATCGTGTGATCTCGGCTCACTGCAACCTCTGCTGCCCAGGTTCAAGTGATTCTCCTGCCTCAGCCTCCTGAGTAGCTGGGATTACAGGCACCTGCCACCACACCCGGCTAATTTTTGTAGTTTTAGTAGAGATGGGGTTTCACCATCTTGGCCAGGCTGGTCTTGAACTCCTGACCTTGTGATCCATCCACCTTGGCCTCCCAGAGTGCTGGGATTACAGGCATGAGCCACCATGCCCAGCTGAGGCCTGAGTTTTTTCTGGTAATTCTTGTCCAAGGATAACTAGGAAGTAGAAAATAATGAAACCACCCATTTCTATTGGATGAGGTTAACATGATCCTCTCCTTTTTCCCCCCACCAGGAAGACGAGGCTCTTCCTTCCCGTGGCTTACGTCAAGTGCCTGGGAACTCAGAGGTGCTGGTGGTGCTGGGATCTTACACATCTGGCTGCAACAACTTAGTTCTTTTTTTTTTTCTTTTTTTGAGACGGAGTCTCGCTCTGTCACCCAGGCTGGAGTGCAGTGGCACAATCTCAGCTCACTGCAAGCTCTACCTCCTGGGTTCACGCCATTCTCCTGCCTCAGCCTCCTGAGTAGCTAGGACTACAGGCACCCGCCACCATGCCTGGCTAATTTTTTTTTTTTTTTTTTTTTTGTATTTTTAGTAGAGACAGGATTTCACCATGTTAGCCAGGATGGTCTTGATCTCCTGACCTCGTGATCTGTCCGGCTCGGCCTCCCAAAGTGCTGGGATTACAGGTGTGAGCCACCGCACCTGGCCATTTCATTATGATTAAGTGGACACATAGGTCAGCCATTCAGAAGGGGAAGTGACTGTCTTATTTCTTGCTGATCAATTTACGTTCTCTTTCCACTGTGTTTCAGCTGCATTTAGTTCACTGGAATTCTGTGAAATACCAAAATTACAAGGAAGCTGTCGTAGGAGAGAATGGTTTGGCTGTGATAGGCGTGTTTTTAAAGGTAATCGCTTGCTGGGTGTAGATCTAATGAAGAAAGTGGTGATCCATCATTAGGATTGCTTTTTTTTTTTTTTTTTGAGACAGGATCTCACTGTGTCACACAGGCTGGAGTGCAGTGGCATGGTCTCGGCTCATTGCAACCTCCACCTCCTGGGTTCAAGTGATTCTCTTGCCTCAGCCTCCCCAGTAGCTGGGACTATAGGAGTGTGTCACCACACCCAGCTAATTTTTGTATTTTTAGTAGAGACAGGGTTTCACCATATTGGCCGGGCTGGTTTCAAACTCCTGACCTTAGATGATCCGCCCACCTCAGCCTCCCAAAGTGCTAGGATCACAGGTGTGAGCCACCGCGCCTGGCCTAGGATTGCTTTTAAAACGTGGTGTATTTACAGTGGAGTGAGCTTCCCCCCCATCCACTGCCTTTTCAGCTAACCCCTTGTGTGTCTGCCACGCAGCTCGGGGCCCATCATCAGACGCTGCAGAGGCTGGTGGACATTTTGCCGGAAATAAAACATAAGGTAAGCTGCATATTTGAAATCAGCAGGCCGGGCGCGGAGGCTCACACCTGTAATCCCAGCACTTTGGAGGCTGAGGCAGGTGGATCACCTGAGGTCGGGAGTCCGAGACCAGCATGACAAACATGGAGAAACCCTGTCTCCACTAAAAATACAAAATTAGCCGGGTGTGGTGGCACATGCCTGCAATCCCAGCTACTCGGGAGGCTGAGGCAGGAGAATTGTTTGAACCCAGAAGTGGAGGTTGCAGTGAGCTGAGATCACACTGTTGCACTCCAGCCTGGGTGACAAGAGTGAAATCCCATCTCAGAAAAAAAAAAGAAAGAAAAGAAAGAAATCAGCATAATTTGACAAGCAAAATTGTTTAGTGTGGCGATTCATTTGCAAGGAAAAAGAAATGGCGTAGTAGAAAGAGCCCCGCTGAGGGGCTGTGGTTCCCTTTCTGGAAATGGGATTCCGCAGGGTTGATGCTCGTGTGTCCACAGCTAGCTCTCTCTGACTTTGAATGCGTCACCACTGTTCTGGGGCCCTGTTTCCTCCTCCATAAAATAAGGGTGTTGAGCTCAACGGAAGTTCCCAAAATTCAGCCATACAGGCAAGATCCTGAAGACGTTTGACGTATCTGCCTGCCGATGGGACAACTTTCTACTGAATATTTTTCTTTTCTTTTCTTTTTTATTTTTTCGAGGAGTCTCCCTCTGTCACTCAGGCTGGAATGCAGTGGCGCAATCTCGGCTCACTGCAACCTCCACCTCTCGGGTTCAAGCAATTCTCTTGCCTCAGCCTCCCATGCAGCTGGGACAATAGGTGTGCACCACCACACCCAGCTAATTTTTGTATTTTTAGTAGAGACGGGGTTTCACTATGTTGGCCAGGCTGGTCTCAAACTGCCGACTTCAGGTGATCTGCCGGCCTTGGCCTCCCAAGGTGCTGGGATTACAGGCGTGAATCACCACGCCCAGCCTACTTAATATTTTTCTTTAAATTGATTAGCTCGAAAAATTTTTAGCCTTGTCCTGGGTGATGATATTCACTAATGATAAAGTTTGTTTTAAAACAGATTGAAACAAAAACCTCAAATCCCTAACTGATAACATTTAAGAATGTTGACTCATGTACCACGCAGCACTCTTCTTGAACAGTCCCTGTCTGACCCCAAGCCCAAGGGCAGAGAGAAACCTGCCCAAACCGCAGCTCTCCGCCCAGCAATCCATACACTTCCCTGCATCCAGCGCCCAGCTCTCCATACACTTCCCTGCCTCCAGCACAGCTCGAAAAGATGGTAGGGACAAGAGGGTCGCCTTTCTCCAAGATCAGCTGGGAAAAGGCTTTCAGGGAGAAGGAGAAATTCCAAAGAAATGTAGTTTATTTATTCAGCAGCAAACAAAAGAATTCCAGGGCAGAAGGAGTCAACAAAAGCCTCAGATGTGCGGACGGATGAGGCTTCAACCTGTGTTATAACAATGGTGTGGGCTGGTCCAGATGGAGCTGGGGCCAGCCCTTCCTCGAGGTTCAAGGAGCCGTTTGATCTGTACGTGGCCTTCGCCTTGATGCTGGCTTCGGGGCGGCCTCCTGGGACTGGGACCAGATCACCCCCTGCCGCCCCATCTGCCTGCTCAGGAACTTCACAAGGCCACGGTTCTGAGAGCTCTGACGCCCCATCCTCTTCCTCCGCGCGGCTCCACAGCCAGAGGAAACCTGGGGAGGGGATGTTTTCCCAGCCAGCCTCCACCTCCCACACCAGGTGGTCCCACCTCTTGGTGGGAAAGAAGAGAGCTGGCTGTGAAGGACCCTTTACCCAAGGGCTGTTTTCCTCCCAGGGAAGGTTCTGGAGCATCTCTTCCCCATGGGGTAAGTCAGAATTTTCTAGGCAAACCAGAGGGGAGGAATGATGCCAGGGACAGGGGAGGAAGTGGCACCGGGGACTGAGCTCTGGTCCTGATGCTGATCTCTGGGCTCATCCCCTCAGCTGAAAATAAAGAGTTAGACTCTTTTTTTTTTTTTTTTTTTTTTTTTGAGATAGAATCTCGCTCTGTTGCCCAGGCTAGAGTGCAATGGTGCGACCTCAGCTCACTGCAACCTCCGCCTTCCAGGTTCAAGTGATTCTCCTGCCTCAACCTCCTGAGTAGCTGGAAGTACCAGTGCCCACCACCATGCCTGGCTAATGTTTGCATTTTTAGTAGAGACGAGGTTTCATCATGTTGGCCAGGCTGGTCTCAAACTCCTGACCTCAAGTGATCCGCCCATCTTGGCCTCCCAAATTGCTGGGATTACAGCCGCGAACCACCGCGCCTGGCCAAGTTAAACCTTTGAGAAATTAAAAGACCTTAAGAGGCTGTGTGCGGTGGCTCACACCTGTAATCCTAACACTTTGGGAGGCCAAAGCAGGCAGACCACCTTAGGTCAGGAGTTCAAGACCAGCCTGGCCAACATGGTGAAAGCCCATCTCTACTAAAACTACAAAAATTAGCCAGGCATGGTGGCGGGTGCCTGTAATCCCAGCTACTCGGGAGGCTGAGGCAGGAGAATTGCTTGAATCTGGGAGGTAGAGGTTGCAGTGAGCTGAGATTATGCCACCACACTCCAGGCTGAGTGACACAGCAAGACTCATCTCAAAAAAAAAAAAAAAAAAATAGATCTTAGGAGGTAAAAGGCCCAGCCTTGGGGGCAAGAGTCTGTGCTTCATGGGTCAGGGAATGGAAAGAGACTTGAACAACCCTCTCGCCTAGAGGCTCCTAGCCTAGGACTTCTGGGAGCTTCTCCCATAGCACAGTGTATCAGAGAGCCCCACAGTTGGACTCCTGGGTCCAGAGCCCAGATCCACCACTCCTGAGCTGCGCACCTCTGAGCCTCAGCTTCCACACCTGTGAAATGGAGATATTAAACATCCACAGTAGCCCAGGCGTGGTGACTTACACCTGTAATCCCAGCACTTAGGGAGATTGAGGTGGATAGATCACCTGAGGTCAGGAGTTCAAGACCAGCCTGGCCAACATGGCAAAACCCCGTCTCTACTAAAAATACAAAAATTAGCTGGGTATGGTGGCACTCTCCTGTAATCCCAGCTACTCAGGAGGCTGAGGCCGGAGAATCACTTGAACCCAGGAGACGGAGGTTGCAGTGAGCCGAGATCGTGCCACTACACTCCAGTCTGGGCAACAGCTCAAGAATCTGTCTCCAAAAAAAAAAAAAAAAAAATCCACACTAGAGCAGCATTCTCACCATGTAATGGAATAAGGAGCATGTCTGGTTCTTGGTTAAATGTGCAGTTGAGTTTAAGGCCCAGCTGTGGCCAGCACTCACACACACACGTCTGCTGTGGAATGCACAGGATGCTGCTGCCTGTCACGAAACGAAAATCCACCAGTCCAATCATTAAGGTTAAAATCGCTTTTTGTTGCTGCGGGTGCTTTCAGTCAGCTGATTCCCAGAGAGAGCTATTACCTTTTGGGAGTCCATGAAACTTTAGAATGATGGCCTTGTGATGGAAAATGCTAGAAGTGTGGTTGAATCTAACTCCTGATTGGTGGGCAGCGCAGGCAGGATGGGGCCGTGGTGGCCTCAGGCTCAAGGGCAGATGGCCTTGGCTTCGAATCCCAGCTCTGCCACTCACCCCCGCGGACTCAGCAGTCCTCACCCAGGGACGGGCTCACCTGCAGCTTCTGGGCTGCTTTCCTGGTTTCCTCCAGTTAAGGAACAAACTGTCCTGAACTAGGGCAGGAAAGACCAGAGTCACGTAGTCCCCATCATCTCTCCTGCTTCCAGGCTGGTCCGGGCCCTGCTGTGGGACTGACTCGGCAGGGACCCTCCAGGAATCCCTGCGACAGTCGCTCCCTGGGGACCCAGCTGGCTTCTATGCAGTGCTCAGGGCTCCAAGGTACAGTTCCAGAGACAGCCAGATGGACATGATGTCCTTTTCTGCCCTGGCTTCCAGAGTCACAAAGCACTGCTCCTGCGGCATCCTGCTCACCACTCCCGCCAGGAGCACCTGCCCAGGCTCAGGGCAAAGGGACATCACCCCACACCTCAGTGGGAGGGGTTCAAAGAAGCGATAGCCCTCCACATAAATTATCACACTGAATCTTCCAATCACTCCACGGGGCAGGGCCTGTGATTCATCTGTCTTGCACATACAGGGAAACCAAAGCTCAGAGAGGCAGAGAAGGCCTTGCCCGGGCACACAGCTGGCAGGTGAAGAGCCCGTTTTTCAACCCAGGAAGTGGGTCCATGCAGCCTGAACTCCCAGTCGTCCCAGCGCCCACCTCCCATATGCAGTCAGAACCCAGGCTGAGCTCCAGCCCCTGCTGCACATTTCTTAGCTTTTCAGCAGCTTAGAGGGAAACACAGGCAGTGTCTGTAACCAAAACCACATCAGGCGCTGCCTGGAAGCCCAGACCCCCACCCCCACCCCCAGCGCCATCCCATCTGCACAGGCCCCTACCAGTGCTGTCTTGTCACTATGCACTCAGCTCCCAGCACGCAGGCACAGCCCCAGTGTGGCCCCAGTGACCCTGGGCAGACAATCCCAGAATGGAGACCTCGAGGCTTCGCCTTTGACCCTCTCACCATAGCCAGAAGTTTTGGCAAAAACTGCCCACAGAGGGTCCCCACCCTCCATGCCTGGACAAGCTGCAAGCTCCTCAGGCTGCTGGGGACCCCCCTTGTCCCTGCCTTCGCAAGAGTCAGGGCTACAGGGGAATTGGCTGCCTTGTGGAGTTGGAAACAGCCCACCAGGTCCAGGGGATCCAGGGAACGGCTCTATGCCCAGTGGGGGCTCTTCTAGCTTTGGGAGCAGCAGCGACAGCACCTGCTGAGCCCCACACCCATGTGGCAGGCACTGATGGAAGCCCATTACAGCCACCACACTGCCTGTCGTACACCTGGGGAAACTGAGACTCTAAGAGGACAAAACAAGGGCGGAGTTAGGCTGGGTGGGGCTTGACGTTCATAAGATGTGGGGTCCTGTTTAAGAGAAAGAAGACAAAACCAGGAATAGGGCGGTGGCTCACGCCTATAATCCCAGCACTTTGGGAGGCTGAGGCGGGCAGATCACCTGAGGTCAGGAGTTTGAGACCAGCCTGACCAACATAGAGAAACCCCATCTCTATTAAAAATACAAAATTAGCCAGGCGTGATGGTGCATGCATGTAATCCCAGCTACTAGGGAGGCTAAGGCAGGAGAATCGCTTGAACCCAGGAGGTGGAGGTTGTGGTGAGCCAAGATCGTGCCATTGCACTGCAGCCTGGGCAACAAGAGCGAAATTCCGTCTCAAAAAAAAAAAAAAAAAAGAAAGAAAAGAAAAGTGGAACAAGTCACCAACCCACTTCCGCCAGCAAAGGCTTGTGGTGCTTTCCACAGGTAGCTGGGCCATCCATGCTCAGATAATGGATGTGATGGTCTTCAGCCTCCTTGGTGTGCTCACCGGTGTCCCATTCTAGCTGCCTGGGGCTCACCACACGCATAAAGGAAGGGCCCTGACTTGCTTTGGGGGCCCCGAGGGGGAGTAGCTTTCTGTAACCACATGGCTGCTCCAGCCCTCATGCATCTTAGAGACAGTACAGGAACTCCTGGGCACGATGATGTAACACACAGGCATCCTCTTCTCAGCCCAAGGCTAGAAAGCTTAATTGGAAGAAACGTGCGCGCAGTGGAACGGCTGGGGCCTGCCGCTCCCCCAACTGATTCCTGCAGCCCTGGGGAGGGAGGGAAGAGCCCGCACCTCGGAACAGGCCAGGCCTCAGTGGCCCTGACTGGCAACGTGGCTTTGGGCAAGTTGTTTATATCTGTCTGTCTGTCTTCATCAGTAAACTAGAAATACTTCTCGAAGGGTTGTTCTGAAGATTTGAAGTAGTTGCTCAGAAAGTGACTAGCACATCTATGCCCTGGGAGCAGGGACGTGTGGCAGGCAGGAGGAGACGGACATCTTGCTGCACACCCGCCTGTTACCCATGTGCACAGACTGATGTCTCACTGCACACCCGCCTGTTACCCACATGCACCACTGACGCCTCACTGCACACCCGCCTGTTACCCATGTGCACCAGACTGACGTCTCACTGCACACCCACCTGTTACCCACATGCACCACTGACGTCTCACTGCACACCCGCCTGTTACCCACGTGCACCAGACTGACGTCTCACTGCGCACCCGCCTGTTACTCACGTGCATAGACCAATGCCTCACTGTGCACCCACCTGTTACCCATGTGCACAAGCAGCCTGCTCCTTCACAGCCCAGCTAGAGCGTGCAATGGGATGTCAACCCAGCTAGACCATGCAATGAGATATTACTTGGCAGTCAGAAAGGACACAGCTCTAACTCACGCTGCGGTGTGGGTGAGCCTCAAAAGCACCATGCTAAGTGAGAGACGCAAGACACAAATGTTCCACATGTTACATGACTCAGTTCCTATGAAACCCACAGAGGCAGAAGCATCAGGGCAGGGGTGGGGACGAGAGCTAAAAAAGTACCAAGCTTCCTCCTTGAGGTGCTGAAAATGTTCTAAAATTGACTCGGGATGGCTGCACAACTGTGAATATACCCAAAACCATAGAATTGTGCACTTCAATTTTTATTTACTTTTTTTTTTTTTTTTTGAGATGGAGTTTCACTCTTGTTGCCCAGGCTGGAGTGCAATGGCATGATCTCAGCTCACTGCAACCTCTGCCTCCCGGGTTCAAGCGATTCTCCTGTCTCAGCCTCCCAAGTAGCTGGGATTACAGGCATGCGCCACCACACCTGGCTAATTTTGTATTTTTAGTAGAGACACGGTTTCGCCATGTTGGTCAGGCTGGTCTCGAACTCCCGACCTCAGGTGATCCACCCGCCTTGGCCTCCCAAAGTGCTGGGATTACAGGCATGGGCCACCGTGCCCGGCCTATTTACTTATTTTAAGAAAGGATCTCACTCTGTCACCCAGGCTAGAGTGCAGTGGTATGATCACAGCTCACTGCAGCCTTGACCTCCGGGGCTCAAGCCATCCTCCCACCTCAGCCTCCCAACTACCTGGGACCACAGGCGTGTACCACTGCATCTGGCTAGTTTTTGTGTTTTTTGTAGAGTCAGGGTCTTGTTATGTTGCTTAGGCTGGTCTCAAACTCCTGGCCTCAAGCAATCCTCCCACATCGGCCTCCCAAAGTGCTGGGACTACAGGCATGATCCATCGAGCCCAACCAGGTTGTACCCTTTAGATGGGAGAGTTGCATGGTATGTGAATTCTATCACAATAATGCTGTAGGTTTTGTTGCTGTTGTTGTTGTTTGAGACAGAGTCTCTCTCTGTTGCCCAGGCTGGAGTGCAATGGTGCAATCTTGGCTCACTGCAACCTCTGCCTCCTGTGCTAAAGCAATTCTTGTGTCTCAGTCTCCCGAGTAGCTGGGATTACAGGCACCCGCCACCATGCCTGGCTAATTTTTGTATTTTTAGTAGTGACGGGGTTTCGCCATGTTGGTCAGGCTGGTCTTGAACTCCTGACCTCAGGTGATCTGCCTGCCTTCGCCTCCCAAGGTGCTGCGATTACAGGCATGAGCCACTGCGCCCAGCCTATAATGCTGTTTTTTTTTTAATTAACTGGATAATTATAAACATGAGCACGTGTGCACAGAACTGATGCATGTGTCTGCCGGCGTGGACACTCCCGGGCTTCCTTCTGGTAGCTCAGCCGCCTCTCTTGACGCTGACCCTCACTGCTTGATGTTAGGAGACAAGCCCAAGGCATCTGGGTTGCCGGCTTCCACCTCAGAAGGCCAGGGCCCAGCAAAGTCAAGGTGATGTGGCTGAGCAGGGAGGCTGTCTTCCTTGCAGACAGGGACTCTGTCACTTTGGACTGGACTCTTGTCCCACAGTGCTGGCCAGGGGCAGGTGCAGAGTTGTGCTTGGTTGGCATGGGACACTGATGAGGGCTGTGTTGCGGCCAGGCCCAACCACCATGAGCCGAGATCACACCATGGCACTCCAGCCTGGAAGACAGAGTGAGACTCTGCCTCAAAAAAATAAAAAAAATAAAAAGTTATAAATAGAACTACCCTATGATTCAGCAATCACACACTTCTGGGTATATATCCAAAAGAGCTGGCTGGGCACAGTGGCTTATGCCTGTAATCCCAATATTTTGACAGGCCAAGGCAGGAGGATCGCTTGAGCCCAGGAGTTGGAGAACAGCCTGGGCAAGATGGCAAGACCCCCTGGCTACAAACAATTAATTTTAAACCCTGGTGTGGTGTCCTAGCTACTTGGGAGACTGAGGCGGGAGGATCGCTTGAGCCCAGGAATTAGAGCCTGCAGTGAGCTATGATGGCATCATTGCACTCCTGCCTGGGTGACAAAGTAAGACCCTGACTCTTTTTTTTGTTTTTTGGCGGTGAGTGTATTCAATGCAAAATAATCCTCTCTAATTTTACTGAGATGGCTGGCCATGTCCACCACCAAATCTGCGTCTAAACTGGAATTCAGTTGCTGACCCAGCCCAGCTCGGCTTTCTTGTCGGCACCAGGGGCACAGCACTCCGTCTGTAGGTATGTCTGTCGGCTTCCCCTCCTGTGAGTCTTGCAGGTCACCCACCCTCCAGACCTTTAGGCCGAGGCCTGCCAGTCCCTGGACGGCTGCAGCGTGGGGTGGCAGGCACAGTTTCCAGGGACAGATGAAGGTAATCATGGAGATACTGGATACCGTCATTGGTAAGGTAGTAGTAGAAATGTCTCCAGGCAAGCCGGGCGCGGTGGCTCACTCCTGTAATCCCAACACTCTGGGAGGCCGAGGTGGGCGGATCACGAAGTCAGGAGATCGAGACCATCCTGACTAATATGGTGAAACCCCATCTCTACTAAAAATATAAAAAATTAGCTGGTCGCGATGGCTTGAAGATGTAGTCCCAGCTACTCGGGAGGCTGAGGCAGGATAATCGCTTGAACCAGGGAGGCGGAGGTTGTGGTGAGCCGAGATCGCGCCGTCGCACTCCAGCTTGGGCAACAAGAGTGAAACTCCATCTCAAAAAAAAAAAAATGGAGCTCATAGTGACAATCCGGTTCTTCTTAGGCATCAACATCTCAACGGCTCTAAGGTCTGGGGCCAGGGGGCCCCGACTCTTAAAAAAAAAAAAGAGTTGGAAGCAGAATTTGAAGAGATATTTGTATACGCATGTTCATGGCAGCACTATTCACAACAGTGAAAAGGCGAAAGCAACCCTAGCGTCTATCCACAGATGAATAGATAAACAAAATGTGTTCCATCCATTACAAGGGAATATCATTCAGCCTTAAAACGCAGGGACTCGGCCAGGCACAGTGGCTCACGCCTGTAATCCCAGCACTTTGGGAGGTAGAGGTGGGTGGATCACGAGGTCAGGAGATCGAGACCATCCTGTCTAACATGGTGAAACCCCATCTCTACTAAAAATACAAAAAATTTGCCGGGCATGGTGGCAGGCGCCTATAGTCCCAGCTACTGGGGAGGCTGAGGCAGAAGAATGGCGTGAACCCAGGAGGCGGAGCTTGCAGTGAGCAGAGATGGCGCCACTGCACTCCAGCCTGGGCGACAGAGGGAGACTCCATCTCAAAAAAAAAAAAAAGCAACAATGCAGGGACTCCTGACACATGCTCCAATGTGGATAAACCTGAAGGACATTATGCCCAGTGAAATAAGCCAGACACAAAAGACAAAAACCACAGGATCCCACCCGCATCAGGTCCCCAGAGTCCTCAGATTCAGAGAGATGGAAGCGGAATGGTGGGTGCCAGGCTTGGGGAAGGAAGCTGGACTTAGTGTTTAGGGGGTCAGGAAAGAATTTGAGTTTGGGATGATGGAAAAGTTCTGGAGACGGACGGTGGAGATGGTTGCACCACAATGTGACTGCATTTAACGCCATCAAATTTTACACTTAAAAATGGTTAAAATGGGCCGGGCATGGTGGCTCATGCCTGTCATCCCAGCACTGTGGGAGGCTCAGGTGAATCACCTGAGGTCGGGAGTTCAAAACCAGCCTGACCAACATGAAGAAACCCTGTCCCTACTAAAAATACAAAATTAGCGGGTGTGGTGGCAGGTGCCTGTGATCCCAGCTACTCAGGAGGCTGAGGCAGGAGAATCACTTGAGCCTGGGAGGCAAAGGGTTGCAGTGAGCCAAGATCGCACCATTGCACTCCAGCCTGGGCAACAAGAGCAAAACTCCATCTCAAAAAAAAAACAAAAATGGTTAAGATGGTAAATTTTATGTTATGTATATTTTATCACAATAAAAAGTAATATTTTTTGCAGCCAAGTATGCTAAAAGAAATGGTTTTATTTTTATTTTTTATTATTTTATTATTATTATTATTATTATTATTATTATTTGAGACAGAGTCTCACTCTATTGCCCAGGCTGGAGTGCACTGGCGTGATCTCGGCTCACTGCAACCTCTGCCTCCTGGGCTCAAGTGATTCTCCTGCCTCAGCCTCCTGAGTAGCTGGGACTACAGGCGCCCACCACCACATCTGGATAATTTTTGTATTTTTAGTAGAGACAGGGTTTCACCATATTGACCAGGCTGGTCTCGAACTCCTGACCTCAAGTGATCCACCCGCCTCAGCCTCCCAAAGTGTTGAGATTACGGGGTGAGCTACTGTGCCCCAAGAAATGACTTCAAAAGGAAAAATGTAAGCACCAACGTAAGCTGGTGTAATGTAATGTAATGCCACCAATGTAAGTTGGCAGGAATCCTTGCTCCGTATAGAAGGGTCACATTTTCTTATCACTGCTTCCAAGTGTGACAGCAGTGGCCTCACGGCCTTATCTCGGGGAAAGCACTTCCTTCCAAGCACCATGAAGGCCTCACGTGCTGAGACAAGATGGAAGCTCCTAGTCTCGCCTGAGGACTGACACGGCCTGTGCTTCTCGGTCTCTCAGGACGCGCGGGCGGCCATGCCCCCCTTCGACCCCTCCACTCTGCTGCCCACCTGCTGGGATTACTGGACCTACGCGGGCTCGCTCACCACCCCGCCGCTGACCGAGTCGGCAACCTGGATCATCCAGAAGGAGCCCGTTGAAGTGGCCCCAAGCCAGGTGAGCCATGCCCGTAACTGGCATGATGGCACTTCATGGAAGGCATCTCTCTTGCTTGGCAGCGTCACTAAGATGCTGCATAAGAGCGTTGTGGAATTATATTCTTTCATGCATTTGGGGCGCTCTTACACAAGAAGAAATTTCCAATTGAAGCAGGAGCTTGTTGAGATTGGACAGCGGTTCCAGTGATCACAGCGAGCATGTTCTGAGCAACACCCTAATCTATCACACACAGACACACAAGGCATTCATGGGAGTTGTCCCAGGGTCATGGGTCTGCATGGTTTTTGTTTTCTTCCTTTTTCTTTTCTTTTCTTTCTTTCTTTTTTTTTTTTTTTTTTTTGAGACAGAGTCTCGCTCTGTTGCCCAGGCTGGAGTGCAGTGGCGCAATCTCGGCTCACTACAACCTCCACCTCCTGGGTTCAAGCGATTCTCCTGCCTCAGCCTCCCGAGTAGCTGGGGCAAGAGAATAACTTGAAGCCAGGAGGCAGAGGCTGCAGTGAGCCGAGATCACACCACTGCACTCCAGCCTGGATAACAAGAGCAAAACT
The DNA here is from genome assembly GCF_028885625.2 of Pongo pygmaeus. NCBI lineage: Eukaryota > Metazoa > Chordata > Mammalia > Primates > Hominidae > Pongo > Pongo pygmaeus. The sequence continues at coordinate 85,196,143 of NC_072391.2, read as the reverse complement.
CCATCTCAAATAAATAAATAAAAATACAAAAATTAGCCGGGCATGGTGGCATGTGCCTGTAGTCCCAGCTACTTGGGAGGCTGAGTTAGGAGAATCACTTGAACCTGGAAGGCAGAGGTTGCAGTGAGCTGAGATGGCACCACTGCACTCCAACCTGGGCGACAGAGTGAGACTCTGTCTCAAAAAAATAAAAACAAAAAATAAATAAAAGTTATACTATCATTTTTTTTCTGGAAATCTTAAGAATCTGTAGCAATTCTGTCTGTCCAAGGCAGTTTAGAGCCACAGGCATGCTGCCTATGCCCCGCCCCCGCCCGGCAGACCTTTCTCAGCAGTCGCTTCTCAGCAGTCGCAGCAGGACTTAGCATCTCTGGTTCATCTCTTTCCGAGGGCTCCAGGTGAGCTCTTAGAGGGTGTTCAGTCTCCTGGGCCTGTGAAAATATTCCCTTATATACAAACCATGGCATGATGTCATTTGCACTTGGAGATGTGGGATGCAGAATATCTGCCTGCCTCCAAACCAGAGCTGTTGGACATGGGGAAGGGTTTTGTTGAAGGTGGCCCCTTGTCAGGAAGGCCCTTATGCCACTCAACAAGCATATATGTGACAAGTGCCCACTCTGGGTCTGCGCCACCAACAGAGGGTGAGAGGGGGGCAGGTGTGGAGCGGCGGCACAGGAACAGGGCATTTGTCTCAGGACACTGCTGTCTGGCAGGAAAGTAGAAACAAAGCCAATCGTATTAAGCCAGGGTGGCCGGTGTCATATAAAAATGCAGGGCAGGAGCCCCTTATCCTGAGCAGGGGAGCCAGGGAGGCACATGTCCTGGAAGGCGGGGAGTTTTCCAGGGGAGGAGAAAGGCTGCCTTTCTGAGGCAGTCAACAAATGTGCAGACCACAAATGTGGATGAGCACACGGTGGTCACGGCCCAGGAGGCCACGAGCACCATGCGCGCTCAACTCTAGGGGGCGCTAGATCATCACGCAGGGCTAACTGGCCCAGTATGCTGTCAGCACGTAGACATAATCTTACTTCTGAATTTAATTAAATGCGTGAGTTACCTCACAGAGTTCATAAGTATATTCTGTGAACAAGTGAGACAATACATAAAAAGTCTTTTTTTTTTTTTTTTTTTTTTTTTTTTGGGACGGAGTTTCCCTCTTGTTGCTCAGGCTGGAGTGCAGTGGTGTGATCTCGGCTCACCACAACCTCCACCTCCCGGGTTCAAGTGCTTCTCCTGCCTCAGCCTCCCAAGTAGCTGGGATTACAGGCATGTGCCACCACACCTGGCTAATTTTGTATTTTTAGTAGAGATGGGGTTTCTCCATGTTGGCCAGGCTGGCCTCAAACTCCTGACTTCAGGTGATTCACCCACCTCGGCCTCCGAAAGTGCTGGGATTACAGGCGTGAGCCACCACACCTGGCCTCCCAAAGTGCTGGGATTACAGGCATGTACCACCACACCTGGCTAATTTTGTATCTTTAGTAGAGACAGGGTTTCTCCATGTTGGCCAGGCTGGTCTCAAACTCCTGACCTCAGGTGATTCACCCACCTCGGCCTCCCAAAGTGCTTGGATTACAGGCGTGAGGCATCACATCCAGCCATAAAAAGTAGTCTTTTAGTTCCTTGAGTGAAAAGTAAATTCAAATGTTACTTTAGCATTTACATTATATGTGTTAGTTATCTATTGCTGTGTAACAAATAGCTCCAAAACATAGTGGCTTTAGAAAACAATCGTTTGGGCCGGGTGCAGTAGCTCATGCCTGTAATCCCAGCACTTTGGGGGCCGAGGCAGGTGGATTGCCTGAGGTCAGGAGTTCAAGACCAGCCTGACCAACATGGTGAAACCCTGTCTCTACTAAAAATACAAAATTAGGCCGAGCATGGTGGCTAATGCCTATAATCCCAGTACTTTGGGAGGCCGAGGTAGGTGGATAACCTGAGGTCAGGAGTTTGAGAGCAGCCTGACCAACATGGAGAAACCTCTACTAAAAATACAAAATTAGCCAGGCATGGTGGCACATGCCTGTAATCCCAGCTACTCAGGAGGCTGAAGCAGGAGAATCCCTTGAACCCAGGAGGCAGAGGTTGCAGTGAGCAAAGATCACACCATTGCACCCCAGTCTGGGCAACAAGAGCGAAACTCCATCTCAAAAAAAAAAATTAGCTGGGCGTGGTGGCTCGTGCCTGTAATCCCAACTACTCAGGAGGCTGAGGCAGGAGAATCGCTTGAACCTGGGAGGTGGAGGTTGCAGTGAGCCGAGATCTCGCCAACAACACTCCAGCCTGGGAAACAAGAGCAAAACACTGTCTTAAACAACAACAACAACAACAACAACAACCAATCATTTATTATCTCCCGTAGTTTCCTTGGGTTGTGAATTTGGGTGGCTCTGGCTTACCATGTTTCATGAGTTGTAGCCCAATGTCAGCTGGGACTGTAGCTATCTGAAAGCTCAACTAGGGTTAGAGGATTCAGTCCAAGGTTGGCCCTCTCAAGTGGCTGGCAAGTTGGTGCTGGCAGTTGGCTGGGAGCCTCAGTTCTTCTCCCTATGGGCCTCTCCTCGGGGCTGCTTGAGTACCCTCCCAATATGGTGACCAGCTTCCCCCCAGAGCAAGTGATCCTAAAGACCAAGGTGGAAGCGGCAATGCCTTTTATAACCTGGCCCTACACACACCATCACTTCCACCATATTTGCTGGTCATTTCGTGCCATCCTGATTCAGCATGGGAGGGACCACACAAGGCCTGAGGGACACCCGGGGGCTGGCTCACCCTGCACTCATACCAAGCTCACACTGGCTGCCCTCTATTCCAGCTCTCTGCATTTCGTACTCTCCTGTTTTCTGCACTTGGTGAAGAGGAGAAGATGATGGTGAACAACTATCGCCCACTTCAACCCCTGATGAACCGGAAGGTCTGGGCATCCTTCCAGGCCACTAATGAGGGCACAAGATCCTAGAGACATCAGGTCCACATGAATAGCAGAACTGACTTTGAAGGAAGGAAGCGTTGTTTCCCAAGTTTCACAATGTGATTGTACTTGACTTCTGAAATTAAAAAGAGAGAATGAGGTTGTTGTTTTAGTCGATGTACTTTTCAGTTGCAAGTGAAAGAAAGATGTGTAAGTACCGTGGGGAACATAACGCTGGGATGGAGGGGTGTGCCATGGCACCCAACACAAGTGCAGGGTGCTTAGTTTCATGGTAACAAAGTACCACAAACTTGGTGGCTTAAAACAACAGAGACTGATTATCTTATGGTTCAGTGAGCCAGAAGCCTGACACCAAGGTGTCCACACGGCTGCTTCCTTCTGAGGCTCTAGGGGAGGATCCTTTTCCGTGTCTTTCCAACTTCAGCTTCCTCCTTGTAAGAACTCCTGGCCGGGCGCATTGCTTCACGCCTTTAATCCCAGCACTTTGGGAGGCCGAGGCGGGCGGATCACGAGGTCAGGAGATCGAGACTATCCTGGCCAGCACGGTGAAACCCCGTCTCTATAAAAAATACAAAAATTAGCTGGGTGTGGTGGTGCGTGTCTGTAATCCCAGCTACTTGGGAGGCTAAGGCAGGAGAATCTCTTGAATCCAGGAGCAGAGGTTGTAGTGAGCTGAGATCGCACTATTGTACTCCAGCCTGGGCAACAAGAGCAAAACTCTGCCTCAAAATAAAAAGGAATTCTTGTGAGGCCAGGCACAGTGGTTCATGCCTGTAATCCCAGCACTTTGGGAGGCCGAGGCAGGTGGATCACTTGAGGTCAGGAGTTTGAGACCAGCCTGGCCAACATGGTGAAACCCTGTCTCTACCAAAAATACAACCAAAAGTAATCTGGCAGGATAAAACCAGAAAACATACACAATTTGATGTCAAGACCTATTTCAAAAGCTAAGTAGGCCAGGTGCAGTGGCTCATGCCTGTAATCCCAGCACTTTGGGAGGCCGAGGTGGGAAGATCACCTGAGGTCAGAAGTTCGACACCAGCCTGGCCAACATGGTGAAACCCTGTCTCTGCTAAAAATACAAAAATTAGCTAGGTGCGGTGGCTCATGCCTGTAATCCCAGCTACTTGGGAGACTGAGGCAGGAGAATCGCTTGAACCCGGGAGGCAGAGCTTGCAGTGAGCCGAGATCATGCCACTGCACTCCAGCCTGGGCGACAGAGCGAGACTCCATCTCAAAATAAATAAATAAATAAAAATAAAAAGCTATATTAATTAAGATAATGTGGTACCTGTCAGAGAAGGACAAATCAACCAATGAAAAAGAATAGCATGTCTAGAAGGTTCCACACATTTGTGATCCCTGAGTCATGCTGTAGGGAATGGATGGGCTTTTCTGTGAATAGTTTTGGATCATTTGGATACTTATCTATCTACGTATTGATTGATCGATCAATTCATCAGTCGATCCACAGGGTCTCACTATGTTGCCCAGGTTGGTCCTGAACTCCTGGGCTCCAATAGTTCTCCTGCCTTGACCTCCCAAAGTGCTGGGATTACAGGCATAAGCCACCCCACCGAGCCAACGGGATATCCAAATGGGGAACCATGAATCTTTTTTCTCACCATACCTCACATCCCCTACCTCACAGCACACACAAAAATTAATTCCTGGCAGACTATAGCTCTAAACAGGAAAGGTAAAACAATAAAGCTCTTAAAAAATAACATAGGAGCTGGGCGCTGTGGCTCATGCCTGTAAACCCAGCACTTTGGGAGGCCAAGTTCCAGACTAGCCTGACCAACATGGAGAAACCCCATCTCTACTAAAAATACAAAATTAGCCGGGCTTGGTGGTGCATGCCTGTAATCCCAGCTACTCGGGAGGCTGAGGCAGGAGAATTGCTTGAACCCGCGAGGCAGAGGTTGTAGTGAGCCGAGATCGCGCCATTGCATTCCAGCCTGGGAAACAAGAGCGAAACTTCTTCTCAAAAAAAAAAAAAGACTTGATCCAGAACTCAATGTTGGGTCTGAGTGTGGCTTTTCTGTCTCTCTTTCGTGATGTTGTCTCTCTCGGCAAGCTCATTCTTTTGGTGGAAAGAGAGCTACCACTCGTGCCAGGATGGTTTCCATTAATTCATGTAACATTTATTGAGTGCCAATTACGTGGCAGGCTCTATTCTAGACTCTGGGGACGGAGCCTAGACTGTTTCAGGTCTCAAGAGCCTTTGCCTCGGAGCTCACATTCTGATGGAAGGAGGTAGACCATGATGCACAACACAGAAAGTCTGGGGTGGTAAGTCACAGGGAGAGGACATGGCTGGGTGGGGAGATCTCTTCTACGGGGGCCATTTGGGCAGAGACCAAAGGAGGAGTGAACCACGTGGCTGCCCCAGGGCAGAGAATTCCAGGCAGAGGCTGGAGGCATGAGCGCCCTCTGGTGTTCAAGGTGCAGCCCGAGGGTGAGGGCAGCCAAGTGCAGGGGTGAGGAGAGAGGCATGGGAGGCAAGGGTGGGTACCGGGGCCCCACAGGCTGGGTGGAGACTTTGGAGCTGCTGCTGGGTTCTGAGCAAAGGGCATTTTCGAGTGGAGAGGCTCTGTTTGGCTGTGCTGCCAAAGAGTTTTCCAAAGTGGTCGCTCCTGTCCTTGCCACCAGGTCATTGTGTGCTTTCTGGAGGGTGTGCCCAGGTGTCTCCTGCGGATTTAATTTTCATTTCCCTAATGATTAATGATGTGGAGCACTTTGTGCAGATTCATTGGCCATCTGCATATCTTCTTTCACCAGATACCTACTTGAGCCATTTGCCCATTTTTCTCTTGGGCTGTCTGTGGTTTTCTTATTGATTCTTAGGAGTTCTTTATATATTCCAATTATAAGGTCTTTGTCCATTTTACAAATCTCTTATCCCACTCTGGGGCTGCCTTTCACCCTCTTTTTTTGTTTGTTTGTTTTTTTGTTTTTGAGACGGAGTCTCGCTCTGTCACCCAGGCTGGAGTGCAGTGGCACAATCTTGGCTCACTGCAACTTCCACCTCCCGGGTTCAGATGATTCTCCTGCCTCAGCCTCACAAGTAGCTGGGATTACAGGCATATGCCACCGTGCCTGACTAATTTTGTATTTTTAGAAGAGACAGGGTTTCTGCATGTTGGTCAGGCTGGTCTCGATCTCCCAACCTCAGGTGATCCGCCTGCCTCATCCTCCCAAAGTGCTGAGATTACTAGCATGAGTCACCACGCCCGGTCTGGATCAAGCTTATAGCAATGGTTGCACCTGATCAGTTACACAAGCCAATAGGTGCCCTTTCATGTAAGCCAGTTTGAGTTTCTTTTTACCTATTACTTGCTTGGAAAAAATCCAAAGTCACTACAGTGTTTTTCTTTTCCCTTTTTTTAGACGGAGTGTCGCTCTGTCGCCCAGGCTGGAGTGCAATGTCACGATCTCAGCTCACTGCAACCTCTGCCTCCCAGGTTCAAGCAATTCTCCTGCCTCAGCCTCCCGAGTAGCTGGGATTACAGGCGCCCGCCACCACGCCCAGCAAATTTTTTTTTTTTTTTTTTTTTTAAGACAGAGTTTTGCTCTTGTCGCCTAGGCTGGAGTGCATTGATGGGATCTTGGTTCACCACAACCTCTGTCTCCTGGGTTCAAGCGATTCTCCTGCCTCAGCCTCCCAATTAGCTGGGATTACAGGCATGGGACACCATGCCTGGCTAATTTTGTATTTTTACTAGAGACGGGGTTTCTCCATGTTGGTCAGGCTGGTCTCGAACTCTCAACCTCAGGTGATCCGCCTGCCTCAGCCTCCCAAAGTGCTGGGATTACAGATGCGAACCACTGCGCCCAGCCTTTTTTTTTTCCTTTTTGCATTTTTAGTAGAGATTCAGTTTCACCATGTTGGTCAGGCTGGTCTCGAACTCCTGACCTCAGGTGATCTGCCTACCTTGGCCTCCCAAAGTGCTGGGATTACAGGCATGAGCCACCGTGCCTGGCCCAGTATTTTTATTTTCATAGCATTAAAAAATATTCCCGCCAGAAGAGACAAAGTTTTACAATCAACCTAATTACGTTATCTTCCAACGTTACCTTACAGTCAGATAAGCACAGAAAAATAAGCAGATGCTAATCTGTTTCCCAAGGTGATAAAGGCCGTTTCATTCCGGGGAGATAAAGAATAAGTAGGTTAGGTCAGGCGCGGTGGCTCACGCCTGTAATCCTGGCACTTTGGGAGGCTGAGGTGGGCAGATCACCTGAGGTCAGGAGTTTGAGACCAGCCTGGGCAACACGGTGAAGCCCCGTCTCTACTAAAAAAAAACGCAAAAAATTAGTCGGGCATGGTGGCAGGCACCTGTAATCTCAGCTACTTGGGAGGCTGAGGCAGGAGAATTGCTTGAACCCGGGATGCAGAGGTTGCAATGGGCCAGATTGTGCCACTGCACTCCAGTCTGGGCAACAGAGTGAGACTCCGCCTCCAAAAAAAAACAAAAAACAAAAACTAGGCCAGGTGCGGTGGCTCACGCCTGTAATCCCAGCACTTTGGAAGGCTGAGGCAGGTAGATCATGAGGTCAGGAGATCAAGACCACCCTGGCTAACACGGTGAAACCCCGTCTCTACTAAAAATACAAAAAACTAGCTGGGTGTGCTGGCATGTACCTGTAGTCCCAGCTACTCGGGAGATTGAGGCAGGGAGAATTGCTTCAACCCAGGAGGTGGAGGTTGCAGTGAGCCGAGATCGTGCCACTGTACTCCAGCCTGGGCAACAGAGTGAGACTCCATCTCAAAAAGAAAAAAAAAAACTAAGGCTGGGCGTGGTGGCTCACGCCTGTAATCCCAGCACTTTGGAAGGCTGAGGTGGGCAGATCATGAGGTCAGGAGTTTGAGACGAGCCTGGGCAGTGTTGTGAAACCCTGTCTCTTCTAAAAATACAAAGAAAAATTAGCCAGACATGTTGGCACACACCTGTAATCCCAGCTACTGTGGAGGCTGAGGCAGGAAAATCGCTTGAACCTGGGAGGCGGAGCTTGCAGTGAGCCGAGATGGCGGCCACCGCACTCCAGCCTGGGCGACAAAGTGAGACTCCGTCTCAAAAAAAAAAAAAATCTAGCCAGAAATCGCTTGAACCCAGGAGGTGGAGGTTGCAATGAGCTGAGATTGTGCCACTGCCCTCTAGCCTGGGCAACAGAGTGAGACTTCACCCCTCCGCGCCCCCCCAAAATAAAGTGTCTGGCTCTTTAAAGGAGATCACACTTGGGGGTGATGCGCGGATGAAAGAGGATTGGGTTGAAGGAGTGAAAGTAGAAGTGGGAAAGCACCAAGCTGGGAAATGGGCACATTTCTGTTCTGCCTCTAAGCTGATGCTCCTGACTTCGATTCCATCGATCAAGAGGAGTTTGCTGAAGGACAGGGTGTACGGCTGCCTCGCCCGCTCCTGAACCAGGCCTGGGATGAAGTGTGTTGTGCACATTCAGCAGCTCCAGCCCCGCTGTGGGTCGCACTGCCATGCTGCGCCCAGCCCACGCCCCAGAAGCTCGCAGCGCCGTTGATCTGGGGAACAGTGTTTTAGGAAAAGTTCCCGAAGTGACAGGATGGTGTCATTGGGCATAAGGGCCACGGCACTCCCACTGAGTTGCAACAAGTTCTACAAAATCGTCCCTGGTTTTTAATAAGGAAACTGAGGCTCACTTGAGAAGTTGAGAAAGTTGTCGCTGACCCACTAGGCCAAGGGATACGCAGCATTTCACTCTTGCCTTCTCTGATTTGTGCAATTAATCAAGGAAAAACTGCAGCAAAGAGAGAACGTCCTGAACCTTAAAACCCAGGAGAAAACTTATCCTGCAATGCCGGGCAGTTCACGCGATGGAAGCAGCAGCCAGAGGAAGGCACTTGGCTGGGCTTCCTGCAGCACTGTGAGAACAGCCCGCTCCTCTGGTGGGGAAGGGGTGACACAGTCAATGGAGGGGGTGGTCTCTGAACCTGGAGCTTGGGATGGGGGCAGAGAGCAGCTATTCAGCCATTCTCTAAGGGCTGCCCATTTCCACGGGGACTTGGGGACAGAGAAAGGCCCAAGCGGCCAGAGGGGCCCTGGGCTCCAGTTCTACCGGCCCCACGTTGACATCGTGTCCAACAAGACACCAAGAGAAGCAGGGAGTGGCTGACCTTCATTTTCCATATCAACACAGGGGGCCCTCTGCACGCACCAACATCTTTGTCTCCTGAAAAATGGCCTTTGTCAGTTATTTTTAAAAACTGGTGTTAATCCTGAGACATGGAGATACATACTCCTGGGAAGTCATCCAAGCCTGGACACACTGAGATGAAACCACAAACACGCCGAGAGGAAAAGACATTGATTCCAGCCCTCAAAGCAACGGGACAAAAAACAAACAGGAGGCTTCCCTCCCGCCCCAGGGGCAGCGGCCAGTGTCTGCGGCTGTACGGGATGGGCTCTCACTGTGACCAGATTGTGGCTTCTGATTGTATTGTAGAATTTCTGGCCCAACTTTTAAGGTTCAAGGCTTCCTCCTTTTGCTTTTATGTTATTTTCTCGTTTAATAAAGATACCCCTGTGTGAGAAGCATTGCCTGTTCCCAGCTGCCGCCGCCTCCTCCTCCTCCTCTTCCTCCCCATCCCCAGCACGTCCTTCCCATCGACCCTCCAGAGAACCAAGCTCACTGCAGAGCAGGCCACGTGCCCAGCTACATCCCCTCAGCCTTGCCCCCTTGGGACAGAATCCACATTCCTGCCCGTCTGCCCCCGCCCTCTCCTGGCAGCCCACTCTGTGCCGACCAGAATATCGGCCCCCTCCTACCCCAGGGCTCTTGTGGCTGTTCTGATGGACCTGAGGGCACCCTTCCCCGCCTGCCCCACACCACCTGCTCGACACCTGCTCCTCCTGTTCCCTCAGCCTGAGCTAAGCCCCCAGATGGCACCTGGCACACAGCGGTGCCCAGCAATAATGGAGCTGTCATTTTTTGACACTTGTCCCTCCTGCTGAAAGGTGGGCTGTCCGTGCACTGCTGTGTCCCCAACTCTGTGCCCACCAACCCCGCCTTGATAAATGGTTCCTCCATCCACCTGACGCCACAGGCAATCTCGGGAGCCCCCTTGGGCCCTCCTCTCCCCTCACTCTTTGCACCCAGGGCAGCAGCAGGCTCTGCTGGAGGACCCTCAAACTGCCGCCTATTCCAAGTCCGTCCACTTTTCTCTGTCCCTTCTGCTGCAGCCTGAGTGACAAGCTGGCCTTCCAGTTTAGCCACTTCCTTTCCAGCCTCTTCCCCTCTTCCCCCAAATCCATTTTTCTTTTAACAGTGGGTTTTTTTGAGAAACTGACACTTGGCCATTCTGCTGCCCTGTTCAAAACTGAGGCTATCCACTAGGCTTGGGGTCGAGCACGAGCTTCTGCCAGCAAGATTCGCAGCCTGGCTCTCTTCCATGTCACCTTGTGTGTGTGGGCCTCTGGCTGGGGTTGCTGTCCCCACGGCTGCTTCACAGTCACTCCTTTCCATCCTCAACCAGCTCTCAGACACCTGCCCCAACTACGGTCTCCCTGTGTCCCCTCCCCAGCTGTTGGCATCAGGCACGTGTTGCTGCACCGATGCTTGCATCCCCCTCTGGAATGTGAGCCCCCAGGGGCGGGATCCTCAACCGTTCTGCTTGCCCATGGCACAGAATAAACGCAGTCGGGTGCCATGGGCTGCAGTGCTCCCACTTGTAAGCTCGGGGACTGCTGTGCGCTGCCCCAGGGCCTCTGGGCGCTGCTCCCTCTCCTGGGCTCGTCCTCCCTGCTCTGCTAGATGCACTTTCTCCTCTCTGCCAAGGCCCAGCCCAGCCCCTCCTCTCCACCACAGCTTCCTCAGTGCCAGCCCCAGGCAGCAGCATCCCCTCCCCCTGCACCCAGGCTCCTGCACATCCCACGTTATCACAGGGGTGCACATGAAAGGGTCACCCGCAGGCTGGGGTGTCATGAAGACACGCATTCTCACAAAGCCAGGTGTATGTCTAGCTATTGTGAAATGTTTGCTGAGTCAATGAATGAATTGCAGGATACTAGATGGATCTGGATACAAATGTTTAGAAACTACCTTAAATCAGGGTAACTGGGGGCTGTCATCATTGAGAAGTCTAGACAAAATGAGTGACAGGGAGCAGGTGTGATCAGACATGGAGCAGACATGGATCACACGTGGAACAAACATGGCTCACACATGGAGCAGCATGGACCACACATGGAACAGACATGGTTCACACATGGAACAGACACAGTTCACACATGGAACACACACAGTTCACACATGGAGCAGCATGGACCATACACGGAACAGACACAGATCTCACATGGAACAGACACAGTTCACACATGGAACACACACGGTTCACATGTGGAGCAGCATGGATCACACATGGAACAGATGTGGTTCACACATGGAACAGACATGGTTCACACATGAAGCAGAATGGATCATACATGGAGCAGCATGAAATACACATGGAACAGACACGGTTCACACATGGAACAGACACGGTTCACACATGGAGCAGCATGGATCTCACACAGAACAGACACGGTTCACACATGGAACAGCATGGATCACACATGGAGCAGACATGGTTCAGACATGGAAAAGACATGGTTCACATGTGGAGCAGTATGAATCACACATGGAACAGACACAGTTCACACATGGAACAGACATGGTTCCCACATGGAACAGACATGGGTCCCACATGGAGCAGCATGGATCACACATGGAGCAGCATGAAACACACATGGAACAGACACGGCTCACATATGGAGCAGCATGAATCACACATGGAACAGACACGGTTCACACATGGAACAGACATGGTTTACACATGGAACAGACATGGTTCACACATGGAACAGACACGGTTCACACATGGAACAGACACAGTTCACACATGGAACAGACATGGTTCACGCATGGAACAGACACAGCTCACACATGGAGCAGCATGAATCACACATGGAACAGACACGGTTCACACATGGAACAGACATAGTTCACACATGTAACAGACACAGTTCACACATGGAACAGACACAGTTCACACATGGAGCAGCATGAATCACACATGGAACAGACACAGTTCACACATGTAACAGACATGGTTCACACATGGAGCAGCATGGATCACACATGGAGCAGGCACCACTCATGCATGGCATAGCATGCATCAGCCTGGTATTCAGGCCCACACAATAGAAGTCATTGTTTTGGTGGTAAACAATATCCACCTGGATATTTTCCAAAACAGAGAATTGAATTATAACCTACAAATTTCCATCCTCACATGGAAGTTTGACCTGGTTGAATGGCATCTGCCCTGCAGCCACTGTGCCCAAAACTGAGAGGTGGGGCAAAGTAGCTGAAGAGTGCAGCACTGAAGCTGGCAGCTGCAAAGAGTGCAGGGCCCTCTAGTCTCTACAAAATTCAATAGCTGCTTCCAGCCTCATGCTGGGACGTGGGCTGAGCAATGAATTCTTCTTGTAATCCAGGGCAGAGTGGAAGAAAGTTCAAGGTGAGCGTCAACTCATTCAATCACTTAACAATAGGCAGGTTCGGCTCATAGTGCAGAGGCCAAGCAGGAGAACCTGGCTCCTGTGTCTCTGGAAATGTTAAAATGCCTGTCAACAGGAAAAAAAGATCTGTTTCTGCCATCCTGAAGGTAAGTTTGCCACCTACGCACTAAAGATTAAGGCCATATTTTTTCAACGTTGAGATTATTCCCTTTGTCCGCAAACAGGGGCTTAAGACAACAGCCCTTTGTTCTCTCACAGTCCTGGAGACCAGAGGCCAACATCAAGGTGGTGGCAGGGCCAGGCTCCCTCGGGAGGCTCCAGGACCCCTCCTGCCTCTTCCAGCTTCTGGGGGCTCCAGGTGTCCCTTGACTCAGAGCCGCCCACTCCCATCCCCGCCTCCATCTTCACACTCCAGCCACTGAGACCACGCCCGACACAGCAAGTGTGGGCTGCTGCGACCGCTGTCCCTCTGTGTTCCCTCCGCACACATTGGAAAGAAAGTCTGAGGGTGGAAGCCAGGCATTCGGCCGGCCCTGGGAGCACAGTTCTGCAGTGAGGGCAACACCAGCAGCTCAGGGTCCTCCACCCGCTGGCCCCGGGAGCACAATTCTGCAGTGACAGGGACACAGCAGTAGCTCAGGGTCCTCCACCGGCTGGTCCTGGGAGCACAGTTCTGAAGTGATGCAATGCCAGCGGCTCAGGGTCTTCTACCTGCTGGTCCCCAGGAAGCGGGCGCAGGTGTCTCCCTGCTTCACAGAAGAGGAAACTGAGACTTCGAAAGCTGAGCTGAGTCACTCGCCTGGTGCCACATTAACCAGCAAGGGGTAGAGGTGAGATCTGAACCCAGGACCGTTCGATTCTAGGCCTGAACTGCTTTTATCTTTTGGAGGTATAGTTCACACATAACATAACATTAACCGTTAGTCATTTAAACACGTACAAATCCATGGTGTTTAAGTCACTCCCAGTGTTGGGCAACCATTCCCATCATCTAGTTCCAAGACATTTTATCACCCCAGAGAGAGACCCCATCCACTCAGCCCTCACTCTCCTTCGCCCCTTCCCCCCGCCCTAAGCAGCCACGAATCTCGTCCGTCTCTCTGGATCTGCCTGTCCTGGACATTCGTGCACTCGGAATCATACAACCCGTGGTCACTGACCCTTTCACGCAGCCCAGTGTTTTCAGGGGTCCTGCACGTTGCAGCGCGTCTTCCTGTGTGCGGCTGAATGACGCTCCAAGGGATGGCAGACTACACTGGGTTTATCCATCATCCACGGATGGACAGGCCTGAACTCTGACCCTGGCTCCTACTGTTGCTTCCATGTCATCTTTTTTTTTTTTTTTTTTTGAAGACCAGTCTCAACGGGCGCAGTGGCTCACGCCTGTAATCCCAGCACTTTGGAAGGCCGAGGCGGGCAGATCACGAGGTCAGGAGATCAAGACCATCCTGGCTAACACGCTGAAACCCCGTCTCTACTAAAAATACAAAAAATTAGCCAGGCGTGGTGGTGGGCGCCTGTAGTCCCAGCTACTCCGGAGGCTGAGGCAGGAGAATGGCGTGAACCCGGGAGGCAGAGCTTGCAGTGAGCCGAGATCGCGCCACTGGACTCCAGCCTGGGCGACAGAGCGAGACTCCATCTCAAAAAAAAAAAAAAAAAAAGACCGGTCCCACTCTGTTGCCTAGGCTGGAGTGCAGTGGCGCGATCTCGGCTCACTGCAGCCTCAATCTTCCCGAGCTCCAACCTCCCCAGCAGCTGGGACTACAGGTGCACCACCACCACGCTGGGCTAGTTTTTGTATTTTTTGTAGAGACAGGGTCTCCCTATGTTGCCCAGGCTGGTCTTGAACTCCTGGGCTCAAGAGATCCTCCCACCTTGGTCTCCCAAAGGGCTGGCATTACAGGCGTGAGTCACCGTGCCCAGCCTCCAAGTCATCTTTGACACGCAGAGCACGTCTGAGAGCAGCAACAAGACTAACGTTGGGGCCAAAGCAAAGCAGTGGGGCGGAGCCTCCCTGGTGGCCGGTCATCAGCCCAGTGCCTGAAATGCATGCAAAGTCTATTTTTATTTTACCTAGTTGAACCTAAGCAAAAAATCTGGCCCTACAATCTCTAACCTTGCTCCTAGCTGTTACTGAGCAATCGCAGGGCTTCGTATTTTACTTGCAGGCATGGATGCTGTTTACCGTTCCCCCATACAAACTTCAGGAAACGGGGGCGCTACCCAAGTGTTCAAACAGAAGCTAGAAGGATTCGGTGAAGGAAAGTCATGAGTGTCTTTTCTTTAACAAGAATGGTGGATGTTTCCAGTGAAGAGGCAATGAGGTTTTCAAGGTGCCACCAGGAGCAGCTGAAATGAAGTTCTCTTTTTTTTTTGTTAGACGGAGTCTCACTCTGTTGCCCAGGCTGGAGTGCAGCGGCGCGATCTTGGCTCGCTGCAACCTCCGCCTGCTGGGTTCAAGCAATTCTCCTGCCTCAGCCTCCTGAGTAGCTGGGATTACAGGTGCTGCCACTGTGCCAGGCTAATTTTTGTATTTTTAGTAGAGACGGGGTTTCACCATGTTGGCCAGGCTGGTCTTGAACTCCTGACCTGGTGATCTGCCCACCTCAGCCTCCCAAAGTGCTGGGATTACAGGCGTGAGCCACCGCGCCCGGCCAAAATTCTCTTTTAACTGGGAGAATCCATATGCTTATGAATCTGGCTGCCTATGTAAGTGGCGCCGTCAGCATGGCCGTCAGCATTGCCACGAGGATTAAAGGCCCGCCTTGGGTCTGAAGCTGGGCTTGGCCACTTACTGAACTGCCCTTTTTCTCCAACTATAAATGAGGACTAACTATAGTTGCTGCAAAAATTAAATGGCATAGAGAGTGTGAAAGGAACATAAATCCTGGGACCCCACACTTGCTAACCAAAGGGAAAAGTGAAGCTGGTGACCGTGTCATGGGAACTGGCCTTCTGTTTTGGTTCCTAATTATTTAGGAACAAATACCTACAGAGATGAAAAGCTTGGCTGGGCTTGGTGGCTCACACTTGTAATCCCAGCACTTTGGGAGGCCGAGGCAGGTGGATCATTTGAGGTTAGGAATTCCAGACCCGCCTGGCCAACATGATGAAACCCCGTCCCTACTAAAACTACAAAACTTAGCCGGTCATGGTGGCAGGTGCCTGTAATCCCAGCTACTTGGGAGACTGAGGCAGGAGAATCACTTGAAACCGGGAGGCGGAGGTTGCAGTGAGCTGAGATCGACCCACTACATTCCAGCCTGGCGACAGAGTGAGACTCCGTCTCAAAAAAAAAAAAAAAAAGATGAAAAGCTACACATCTCCCTCACATTTTGCCCATAAGGAAATTCCCTGTGGGCTCCAAGATCTTTACCCTAAAGTGCTTCTGTTAAAGTTCATCCTGGCAATGTGAACCGTTAGCTTATCTTCACGGGTGCTGGGACGAGGGGCAGAACTGAGTCATCCTCCACCCACCTGAAGCAAATGCATATCTCATTGTTTCCGCTGCCCTATCGTCTACAGTATCTTATGTAAAACGGCAAAGTCACTAAACCAGACAAAAACTTGAACTTTCCCCTACCCCCTTCACATGCAAATTGTGTATTTCCCAATATCCTGCCCTTCCCCCATCACTATTGAAGCCCTCAAAATCATCTTCGGAGAAAGGCATAGACCAGTCTCTCAGGTGCGCGTCCTTAATGTTGGCATTTAAAGCTAAAATGACGGAGACTTGCCTCGGTCATCTTCCTTGACTGGCAAGAGTCTTTAAGGCCTGGCCCAGGCCGAACACTCACTGAGTGGCTGCCCTACACACCTATCTGCCTGGAAACAGAATGGAATTTCTCATCGTAGTCAGGGCAGCCCCACCTTGTCAAGCACGCAGACAGGAAAAGCTCACCTCTGAGCATAATAAAAGCATGGCTTTCAAAAACAAACCTCCAGAAGAAGCAAGGACCCTTGCTATGTTAAAAGATGCAGACATTTCTGCCCTACGACTGAGAACCAGCCCGGCAGGGGACTCACAGGAGAGAGGCGGCCCCAGGAAGCCCCACTTCAATTAAGGGTTGTGATGCCAGCAAATCTGAGACAGGTCTCCGTTAATTTAGAAAGTGTATTTTGCCACGGTTGAGGGCGCACCCGTGACACAGCCTCGGGAGGTCCGGACCTCATGTGCCCAAAGTGGTTGGGGTGCAGCTTGGTCTTATACATTTTAAGGAGACATGAGACATCAATCAAGTACATTTAAAAAATACATTGGTTTGGTTCAGAAAGGCGGGACAACTCAAAGCGGGAGGGGGGCTTCCAGGCTAGAGGTAAATGTAAACATTTTCTTTTTTTTTTTTTGAGACAGAGTTTTGCTCTTCCACCCAGGCTGGAGTGCAGTGGCACAATCTTGGTTCACTGCAAACTCTGCCTTCCGGTTTCAAGCGATTCCCTTGCCTCAGCCTCCCAAGTCGCTGGCATTACAGGCGTGCACCAACACGCCCAGCTGATGTTTATATATATATGTATATATATACGTATATATATATATATTTTTTTTTTTTTTTGAGACGGAGACTCGCTTTGTCGCCCAGGCTGGAGTGCAGTGGTGCGATCTCCGCTCACTGCAACCTCTGCCTCCCGGGTTCACGCCATTCTCCTGCCTCAGCCTCCCGACTAGCTGGGACTACAGGGGCCCGCCACCATGCCCAGCTAATTTTTTTGTATTTTTAGTAGAGACGGGGTTTCACCGTGTTAGCCAGGATGGTCTCGATCTCCTGACCTCGTGATCCACCCGCCTTGGCCTCCCAAAGTGTTGGGATTACAGGCGTGAGCCACCGCGCCCGGCCAATGTTTATATTTTTAGTAGAGATGGGGTTTCACCATGTTGGCCAGGCTGGTCTCTAACTCATGACCTCGAGATCCGCCCGCCTCGGCCTCCCAAAGTTCCCAAAGTGCTGGGATTACAGGTGTGAGCCACCGCGCCCAGACAATTTAAACATTTTCTGGTTGACAATTGGTTGAGTTTGTTGTCTAAAGACCTGGGATCGTCGCCTGGAGTGGTGGCTCACACCTGTAATCCCAGCACTTTGGGAGGCCGAGGTGGGCAGATCACCAGGAGTTCGAGACCAGCCTGGCCAACATGGTGGAACCCAGCCTCTACTAAAAATACAAAAATTAGCCAGGTGTGGTGGCAGGCGCCTGTAATCCCAGCTACTCGGGAGGCTGAGGCAGGAGAATCACTTGATCCTGGGAGGCAGAGGTTGCAGTGAGCCAGATCACACCATTGCACTCCAGCCATGGCGACAGAGTGAGACTCTGTCTCAAAAAAAAGAAAAACACAAAAGACCTGGGATCAGTAGAAAGCAGTGTTTGGAGGCCAGGCACAGTGGCTCACACCTGTAATCCCTGCACTCTGGGAGGCCGAGGCGGGCGGATCACGAGGTCAGGAGATGGAGACCATCCTGGCTAACATGGTGAAACCCCGTCTCTACTAAAAATACAAAAAATTAGCCGGGCGTGGTGGCAGGTGCCTGTAGTCCCAGCTACTCTGGAGGCTGAGGCAGGAGAATCACTTGAACTCGGGAGGCGGAGCTTGCAATGAGCCGAGATCGCGCCACCACACTCTAGCCTGGGCGATAAGTGAGACTCTTGTCTGAAAAAAAAAAAAAAGAAAGAAAGAAAGAATGTTTGGGTTGTGGTGAGGCTGTGGAGATGAAAGCTGTATCATGCAGATGAAGCTTTTAGCTAGTAGGCTTCAAAGAGAACAGGCTGTAAAATGTTAATCTTTAAGTCTGATAGACTTCAAGTCTGTGTTGGTGTTAGTGCTGGAGAGGTCTAAAGAGGCCGTCCAACCCCCGCTTCCCCTCCTGGCCCAAACCAGTCTTTCAGGTTAAATTTTAAGAGCCCTGGCTGAGGAGGAAGTCTGTTTAGATGTCTGGAGTAGCCCTTAGAATTTTATTTTTGGTTTACAGGGTTTACCAGGTAAGTCGTTTTCCTGGGAAAAAGAACGAGTTGAAAGGAAGAGCAAGGGTCCGTTCAGGACCTCACTCCTGCATTTTGCTGAGATGAAAACCACAATCCCTGCACTGCGAGACTCATCTCATAATTAGAAAACAAAGGATTATCCACTGGGTTCTCTCCCCTCGCCCTGCGGCCTTGCTGCTCCCCTGAGGTTGCTCCAAATGACAGAATAATGATGGGTTCGCCTTGTGAGAGAGGGTGGTCTGCTCAACCCCACGCTGGCGCTCTGAGGGCGGCAGAAGATGCCTCATCTCATTTATGCTGCAAATGGCCTTAAGAAGGACCTGCACGGGGCTGGGCGCGGTGGCTCATGCCTGTAATCCCAGCACTTTGGGAGGCTGAGGCGGGTGGATCACGAGGTCAGGAGATTGAGACCATCCTGGCTAAACCCGTCTCTACTAAAAATACAAAAAATAAAAAATTAGCTGAGCATGGTGGCGGGCACCTGTAGTCCCAGCTACTCCGGAGGCTGAGGCAGGAGAATTGCTTGGACCCGGGAGGCGGAGGTTGCAGTGAGTCGAGATTGCGCCACTGCACTCCAGCCTGGGTGACAGAGTGAAACTCCGTTTCAAAAAAAAAAAAGAAAAGAAAGTATTCTCCCAACCAGCTCAAGCGAGAGTGACACAACTTTTTTTTTCTTTTCTTTCTTTCTTTCTTTTTTTTTTTTTTTTTTTTTTTTTAACCTCTGAAAATACACAACTTTTGATAAATTACTGACTGGAGCTGAAAAGACCATTGTACTGCCTCTGTAAAAAGCAAAATGCTGCTGAATCTTTCCACCAGATGGCACTCTTTGCTAAGATTTTTAGAGTCCTAGCTTTCAGGTGAAGGGGTTTCAGGACCGGCATCAGGGAGGTCTGAGATGAGTAGATTTGCTGGATAAATCTAGAATGTTGTCATATGAAAACCCAGTAAAAACCGACAGAGGTGGCGTAATAGCTGTGTGACTTGAACACGCTCACGGCTGTTGTCACCCTTCCTGCTTAAGAGCTCCAGCACTTGCCAGGAGCCTGGCTCTGGGGGCACCAACCATGACTTGCACTAACTGTGCAGGGCCCCCTCTGTGCCCGTGGGGGCCCCTGCGCCTCCCTTATTAATTATCACTCACCCTGGGCTCTCAGCTCCAGGTACCACCTCAGAAAAGTCTATCTGGACCTGCCTGGTCCGTGTCGCTGTCACTGGCTCACCCTGTCATGTCCTTGGCTTATCATGGTTGTAATTTTATGCTTTGGGGTACGACTGTTGGTTGCCTTTCTTGTTGCTCAAAGAAGAATGGCAGAATGATTAAAAGTACCATATAAGTTGAGAGTCAAAAGGACAGCTCCCAGGCTACTTGCTGGCCGGACAAGCGAGGTAACCCTACTAAGCCTCAGCTTCCTTATTTGCAAAATGGCTCTAACTGGCACCTACTCTATTACATAAGAAGCTGTCTAGGGGAGGACTCAGTGAGCACTCAGTGAGTTTGCCCAGCCTTGGTGGTCCCAGCTACTCTGGAGCCAAGGTGCCCAGCCATGTCTCCTTCCCTCTGCAGGCACAGCAGGAAGAATAGGGTGGATGGAGGGCTCTCTGCACCTTCCACAGCCAGCAATGTGGACGGCAGATTACAAGTTAGTATCTGTGTGACCTCCGCACTCCCCTGCCTTTGGCTGCCTGGGCTGCTGAGATTTCTCTTGGTTTTATCACTGCAGAGGAATGCCTGCCATACTGGGGGGCGAGCAAGGTCCAGAACGACAAGACCTGGCATCTCTCAGCCGCCCCCTCCCCAGGGTGGGGCCTGGACATTCCTGGCTGCAGCTAGAGGTCCCAGCACGACAGGGACTCTGACCCCCCTCCACCATGGCTATTGTTCAGAATTCTGTGGATTCCAGAGTCATCTGCCCCAGCAGACCATCTTGCTGTGAACACCCAGCTCTGCAACCGGTGTTTGCGTGTTTGCCCTGGGAGGCTGAACGCTCACCCAGAACAAAGGCCTCCCCACATGTCTGCAGGCTGCCGCTGCTGTGAGCTTCCAAGGACTCGTTAGGACACACGCCAAGGAACCCCAGGTGGGGGTGATACCGAGGAGCTTCCTCCCTGACCCACACACACCCTTTGAACAGGTCTTTGGCTGCTCACCAGTCTGGTCGATCTCAGGGCAGTATTTATATTCCTTCCCGTTTCCAGGCCTAGGAGCCTTGGCATCCTGCTCTCACCTCTAACTGAAATTACCTCTCAACCCTTTTTAGCTAAGATGCCTCTTGCATTCCCCAGCAATAACAAGCTTTAAAGCCCCTTCACACTGAAGCCTGCCTTTGAATTCCCTAGCTAGATTTGGGGGTGGGGGTCTTATGGCTCCCGGTGAACCCCCCGTTCTGCTGATTAAATTGAGCTCAGGCAGATTGCTGGCTTCCCAAAGCCTGTGTTATTACTGCTTCTCAAAGCTGCGGGCACCGGATCGCCGTCTTTGGCAAGATTCTTTTGGGATACAATGGGAATTACTGGGTGGCCTCGGTTCGGTTCTTCCCTCGTCTCAGTTTGCGGCTCACCAGCCCCATTGATGCAGCCCCCAGGCTGGAAGGAGGCTGCAGGAGCTTCCCCTCAGGTCATCCTCTCATCTCTCCCCCGTGCCCCAGGAGCTGGTTGTGGGGGCGGTTCCATCCCCTCGGCCCATCCGGGACAGGAGCCTGGGTTCCCCTCGGGGGGTACCCCAAATCCCATCCTTGGCCTCAGGCCAGCCCTGGTGCATGGCCCGCTCCCAGGCTTGACGAGAGGCTGCGGGCCAGTGGGTGAAGGGGCGCGCCCTGACTGCCAGGCCCCGCCCAGGCGCACCCGGGAGGACGGGCTGGGATGACGCGGGCGCCGGGGGGGAGGTCGCGAGGCCGGGGTCTCCACGGCGCAGGAGGACTGCGGCCTTCGAGGACCACGCGGGCCTGGGAATCGCCCTCCAGGCTGGGCCGGACGACGCACGTGCTCCGAGCTGGGCCGAGGGGGCGGGGCTGAGGGCGGGGGCCGGGGCCGGGCCTGGGAGGGGAGGAGCCGCGGGCGGTGGGCGGGGCCGGCGGGCCGGGGCGTAAAAGGCGGCGCGGGCGGGGTTCCTGACGCAGCTGCGGGCGGCGGGCGGCGAGTACGCTCCTCGCTGGGCGCGGCTCCCGGGTGTCCCAGGCCCGGCCGGTGCGCAGAGCATGGCGGGTGCGGGCCCGAAGCGGCGCGCGCTGGCGGCCCCGGCGGCCGAGGAGAAGGAAGAGGCGCGGGAGAAGATGCTGGCCGCCAAGCGCGCGGACGGCGCGGTGCCGGCAGGCGAGGGCGAGGGCGTGACCCTGCAGCGGAACATCACGCTGCTCAACGGCGTGGCCATCATCGTGGGCACCATCATCGGCTCGGGCATCTTCGTGACGCCCACGGGCGTGCTCAAGGAGGCAGGCTCGCCGGGGCTGGCGCTGGTGGTGTGGGCCGCGTGCGGCGTCTTCTCCATCGTGGGCGCGCTCTGCTACGCGGAGCTGGGCACCACCATCTCCAAATCGGGCGGCGACTACGCCTACATGCTGGAGGTCTACGGCTCGCTGCCCGCCTTCCTCAAGCTCTGGATCGAGCTGCTCATCATCCGGCCTTCATCGCAGTACATCGTGGCCCTGGTCTTCGCCACCTACCTGCTCAAGCCTCTCTTCCCCACCTGCCCGGTGCCCGAGGAGGCAGCCAAGCTCGTGGCCTGCCTCTGCGTGCGTGAGTACGGGGCGCGGGCCGGGGGTTGGGAGGTCGTAGTCCCTGGGTCCCTGCATCCTTGCATCACTACGCCCCTGGCTCCCACATCTCTACATTTTTGCGTTCCTGGACCATCCCGGCAGTTCTAGGCTAAGGTCATTGGTCCCAGAAACCACGTGCGTTTCTTTGATTCATTCTTTTACACTTCTCCCCACAGGCTGGGAATATCTTCAGTGACGGTACAGCAGGGTCCCTGCCCTGCCCTTCGGTGGGCATTCCATTCCCCCACTTACGCGGTTCAGGCAAGTGCCAGCCTCCCGTTGGCCCCGCTGAGCAATACTCCCAGCCTCTTGCGTGGCACCCACGTGGAGTAACTGAGTAACCGGTTTACTGTTAGAGCCCCGATTGCTGACTGGTTGGTGAGAAGGAAATTGCAGTTAAAAAAAAATCATTTCATTTCTGCTTTCCACACCAGCTCGTCAGGAATCAGTGACACGGGCAGACTCATAAGAAAACAATAGTAATAAAATCGTATGCAGGTAGTGACTGGTGCTGGTTTAGGCTAAGGGATCCTGCCTGAGGGTTGCCAACTAGTGAGAGAGTGGAGCTTGGCTGCAGATTCAGTCTGTGTTGCAGTGAATGGACGTGCGGGTCCCAGGTTACGCTGGGAAACAGCCATGGGGCCCCTGTTTTGGTGGGCTCGGTGCTGGTGTGCTCTTCACCAGGCCAGAGAGAACTGCTTTTCAAAATAGTTTTCTTTTTTTTTTTTTTTTGACACGGAGTCTCGCTCAGTCGCCCAGGCTGGAGTACAGTGGCGCGATCTCGGCCACTGCAAGCTCCGCCTCCCGGGTTCATGCCATTCTCCTGCCTCAGCCTCCCGAGTAGCTGGGACTACAGGCGCCCGCCACTACGCCCGGCTAATTTTTTTTTGTATTTTTAGTAGAGACGGGGTTTCACCATGTTAGCTAGGATGGTCTCGATCTCCTGACCTTGTGATCCGCCCACCTCGGCCTCCCAGAGTGCTGGGATTACAGGCGTGAGCCACCGTGCCCGGCCTCAAAATAGTTTTCTTGTGGGATTTCAGGGGGAAAATCACTTGTACCAGATGCCACATGATTTGGTTGGGTGGCGTGGGAAGGTGGGTCTTGGCAATTCTCAGGTTCATCCCATGGCAGGGATCGGCCTGGATCTCAGTAGTGTGTGTCCACATTCAAGGTGGGAAGGGCTAATTTATAGTTGGGGTCATGAGCCCTGAAATCAGGAGAGTGGCTTCTGACTTGCAGGACCTGTTGGCTCTGTTTTCTGCCACACTGTACTTTGTGGAGAAGGGGAGGGGAAGCTTCTCTTCATAAATGTGAGAATGCCCCGAGGGCAAGACTCAGCAGGGCTCTGTGTGGTTTCTCTGACGCGCTGAGCGGAGCAGCCACACCACCGTGCATGTCAAAGCCGGGAAAAATCGTAGCAGGACAGGAGTGGGGAGAGCCTGTGGCTTCCAGCTGGGCGTTGGAGATGTGAATGTAGGGGATGACTCTGATTTCTTTTTTTGTCATTAGAATTTTACTGGTTCAGTCTCCCTCCCGCCTAGGTACATGTCGGCCTGGTATGTAACACATGGATAATAGCTTACGCAGCCTGCACTCTTATCTTTAAAAAATGAATCCCTGGTTGGCTGGGGGTGATGGCTCATGCCTATAATCCCAGCACTTTGGGAGGCCGAAACGGGCGGATCTACCGAGGTCAGGAGTTCGAGACCAGCCTGACCAACATGGTGAAACCCCATCTCTACTAAAAATACAAAAATTAGCCGGGCGTAGTGGCTCACGCCTGTAATCCCAGCTACTTATGAGTCTGAGGCATGCTCCGTCAGGTGGAGGTTGCAGTGAGTTGAGATCCCGCCACTGCACTCCAGCCTGGGTGACAGAGCAAGCCTGTCTCAAAAAAAAAAAAAAAAGCAGCCCCTGGGTGCTGAGTCTCTGACTTCCTGCTGGTGCCAGGAGTGAGTCGTGGGAAATGCTTCACTGGCCACCAGGAAGGGACATAGGATGGGGCGCTGCCTAGTTTTCTCTTTCTAATAAAAATCACATCAATCATACGTGAATTCATCATCATTTAAAAATTCAAACAAGCCAGGCACTGTGGCTCACACCTGTAATCCCAGCACTTTGGGAGGCTGAGGCCGGCGGATCACCTGAAGTCAGGAGTTTGAGACCAGCCTGACCAACATGGAGAAACCCCATCTCTACTAAAAATACAAAAAATTAGCCGGGTGTGGTGGCAGATGCCTGTAATCCCAGCTACTCAGGAGGCTGAGGCAGGAGAATCACTAGAACCCAGGAAGTGGAGGTTGCAGTGAGCTGAGATCGCACCACTGCACTCCAGCCTGGGCAACAAGGCGAGACTCCGTCTCAAAAGAAAAAGCAAAAATCAGCTGGGCGTGATGGCACACACCTGTAGTCCCAGCTACTCGGAGGCTGAGGCAGGAGAACTGCTTGAACTCGGGATCCAAGATGGTGCCACTGAGCTCCTGCCTGGGTGACACATTTCTCCTCCTTTACCACCTCCCAGCCCCAGAGTTTCTGTGGCTGACAGTGTACGCTTCCAGAGCTGCTTCTGTTACAAATATATCGCTGGCCTATTTATTTAAAAGATCATAATGTACAACTTGTTCTCCACCTTTTTTTTTTAAGGCTAAAATGGTTTTGCCATGTTCCCAGGCAGTACACAGAGGCTGCCCTCTTTAGCTGCTAAGACTTCCCTGTGTCGGCAGGAACAAGTGTGCTCACCGCACCCCCGCCCCCCATAGACCCCTGTGGAGAGCATTTGGGGTTTCCCAGCTTTGTGCAAATGGGAAAAGGGTATGTGGTTTTTTGTTTTTTGTTTTTGTTTTTTGTTTTGAGACAGAGCCTGTCTCTGTCGCCCAGGCTCGTTGCCCAGGCTCGTTGCTCACCGCAACCTCTGCTTCCTGGGTTTAAGCGATTCTCCTGCCTCAACCTCCTGAGCTTAGATTACAGGCATGTGTCTCAGCCTCCCAATTTGCTAGGATTACAGGCATGAGCCATCATACCTGGTGGGGTGTGGATTCTAATGTAATAGCTAATGTGCCTTCCAAAGAGGCCGTACCAAGTCACACGTTCCTGAATTTATTTTGTGGTAATAGGGCTTTAAAAAGTATTTTTATTTATTTATTTATTTTTTATTTTATGTTTGAGATGGAGTTTTGCTCTTACCCAGGCTGGAGTACAATGACGCGATCTTGGCTCACTACAACCTCCGCCTTCCGGGTTCAAGTGACTCTCCTGCCTCAGCCTCCCGAGTAGCTGGGACTACAGGCGCCCACCATGCCCAGCTAATTTTTTGTATTTTTAGCAGAGACGGGGCTTCACCATGTTGGCCAGGCTTGTCTTGAACTCCTGACCTCAGCAGATCCACCCGCCTCTGCCTCCCAAAGTGCTGGGATTACAGGCTTGAGCCACTACACCCGGCCTAGAATAGCTTTCCAGCAGTCCTTTTGGTCCCAGTAGGTAAAGCCTCAAGGCAGGTTCTAGAGTGCCAACCCTCTCTGACCCAGAGGTGAGGGTTAATGTTAATAGGATCCCTTTCAGCGAAAGTTAGGGCCACACTTCTCATGTCCCTACGCCAGTTGTACTTGTTTTTCTCTGACCCACCTTGTGTGTGGTATGTGTGTATGTGTTGCTTTTTTTTTTTTTTGGAAAGTGATTTTCAGTAACAGAAAGGGATGTGCTCTCTGCAAGAGTGAATCTATTCTTGCCCCTGTGTGTAAGGCAAGAAGGAGAAGCTGTGTTGTCTGAACAGGCAGACCCTGCTGAGAGAGGGAGGTGTGTTGGGGTTCAATCATTCTGGTGGGAGAGATAGTTACAGAAATAGACACAAATCTTGGAAGGCCGAGAAGTTGGCATAACTTTCGTAATTAGATCTGGCTGAAGGCAGCCTGATCCCTTTACCTTTAGTTAAACAAATAAAAATAGTAATAAAAGAAAGGCAGAGTAGTTTACCTAGCTAGCTTGTTTACTTATATTATCTTAAGACCGTGGGTGCTTAAGTGCTTTTTACTCGGGAAGTCCACACTCTAATGGTGTTGTTACACTCTAATGGTGTTGACTCAAGCTTTTGTTAATTAATCATACTGAAGAAATGCACGTCTGACTAGCTGATCAGGGCCAAGTAGCAACTGTTTACAGGACTCAGCAGGGAGCCTATAAGCGGCTGGGACCCTCAGCTGGACTGGCAGAGCAGAATATCTGTGTGTCTGTACTTTATTCATCTGTCGCCGGGTCAGGGGTCTGCAAGGGACAGACTCCCTGCAGCTGGTGCCCCCGGAAAGGAGTGCTGTCGCAGAGGTGGGCTTGGCTGAGGCTGGTAGAACTCAAGCTGATTGTCAGGTCATTCTGACTTCAGCTCGGAGAAGGGCAGTGGATGTCCCAGGAAGGGAGACCCTGCCTGCCCTTATAGGGGGGCTTCTGACAGGTGCAGGGGGCAGCCTGGAGCCTGGACCAGTGTGGGTAGGATGGGCGCTCCAGGGTGTGAAGGAGAGGCTGGGCGTTTGATCTGTGGACATTGCTCCTGGAGCAGTGAAAAACCATAGAAAGTGATTTATTTTATTTATTTATTTAGAGACAGAGTTTCGCTCTTTTTGCCCAGGCTGGAGTACAATGGCATGATCTTGGCTCACTGCAACCTCTGCCTCCTGGGTTGAAGCGACTCTCCTGCCTCAGCCTCCTGAGTAGCTGGGATTACAGGCATGCGCCAGCATGCCTGGCTAATTTTGTATTTTTTAGTAGAGACAGGGTTTCTCCATGTTGGCCAGGCTGGTCTCGAACTCCCGACCTCAGGTGATCCGCCCGCCTCGGCCTCCCAAAGGGCTTGGATTACAGGCATGAGCCACTGTACCCGGCTGATATATTTTTTTTTAAATGATCACTAGGAAGGGAAAGGGCACCTTGTACCCCCTTATTCCTTGAGCCTGATCCTACAGAAAGTACAGTGGCTTTCGGGTCTGTATCCTCAGCCCTCGGGCCTCTGAGGCTGCCTTGGGAGAGGGTACGGATTTGAGAACAAGGTTCTCAGTTTTGCTGGCTGTCTTTTCAGTCGCCCAGGCACGTCCCACAGAAAGTTTCTTTTTGTGAAATAATCGTGTGAAATGGGTTGGCCTCGGTGCTTAGAACCATCCCACTGACGGTGAGTGGAAAAAATCCCTTGCTTGTCGGTCTGGTTAGGAGATGAGGTCCTTTCACGCATGTCTTCGTGTTGGTGCGCTTTTCACTGGTCATAAAGGTGAGAGGAACCAGCTCCATGTGTCTCTTTCTGGATGGCCATATGGAACTTGGCATGACAGTAGGGTTGTGTGGGTTATTTATTGCTTAACAAAGACTTGGCAGCGTGTACTGGAGATTCAAGCGATGCTGGGTTTTATCAGAAGGCGCAAAGGCTGGAGTTGAAATTCTGGCTGGGCCTGGATTTGGTTTGGGCAGTTTATCTGACCTCCCTGGGCCCCAGCTGGCTCTGCATAGCGAGTCGGGTAGCATCTACTCAAAGTCCCAGCCACAGCCGTGGACGGCACTGGCCCAGGTGAGTTCTCAGTAAGTGGGAACTCACAGGTTCAGAAGATGCTGTGGGCCTCAGGGGCTTCCACCTCCAGGGAGGTGCTCTCAGAAGGGCCCGATGGGCTCACCGAGTCGTGGAGAAGATACCCCGGCTCAGTCTCAGTCACTTCCCCAAGCGCATAGGTGTTCAGGAAGTGGCCTGCAGACAGCTCCTCCATGCCTTGAAAGCAGAAGTAGCAGTTGGGTGAAGCATGGGAGCCTGCTGGGACAGTCCCAAGCGTGCTGTCACGCAGGGGCAGGCCGTCCATCAGTCTCGTGGGACTCTGGCTGTGGGTGGCTGAGGATACCTGGCCTCATGGGAGGTGGTGCCAGGGTCGGTCCCTGGAGTGAGATGGGTCTCCTCCCCATGGCTGTCACTCCTCAGCAGATTGGTGTGGGCGGGTGTGCGTTTAGGAACCTGTGAGCTGACACATTGTCCAGCTAGCATAAGGCCAAAAGCAACCAAGGCTTTGAAATCCACCTGGCCCCACCGAGCCCGTTTCTGGCTGTGGAATGGGATTTGCCCAGCGCCAGGTGTCTGGGAATCCCAGGCCTCCGCGTGTGAAGGTGCCAGTTGCACGGGCTGTGACCGTCCCTCCACGTGCCTGTATCTCCTGCTCACTGTGCACATTGAGCAGCCCTCAGCCTCACTGTCTTCTCCTTTGGCAAAAAGAAGGAAGGAGCAAGGGAACAAAGAGAGGGAGGGACGAGCCAGAGACAGGAGCTATCCACCCCCTGGGGTGTCCAGCACCCCCCGGGGTATCCAGCACCTGTAACCTGTAGCCCCGCTTCTCAGTCCAGGCCTGTTCCAGGGCCCCCCCGGAGTATCAAGCACCTGTAGCCTGTAGCTCCACTTCTCAGTCCAGGCCTGTGTAAAACCTGGCCCCGGGTTGGGTTTTGGGATCCCTGCACCCCTCCACCCCCAACCCCCCACAGCTGGGACCCTGGCTCAGCTAGCAAAGGTTCTGCGTGTTTAAGGAGCTGGGTGGGCACCACAGCTCAAGCTGTGGGCTCATTGCAGGTGGCAGCCAGTGATTAGTGCTGAAATCCGACTTTCCCAGCCAGACATGAAAGTGCCGCCGGTGCCTGGGGAGGTCACGCTGCATCACGGGATTCGGGGTAAAGCTGTAGGGGGAGCTCACAGAAGCACATGACCTGAGCCACACAGGAGAGCCTAACGGGCACTTCTGACTCTTTTTTCTTGGGTCACAGACCTCTTTCATAATCCAGCAGAACATGCAGAATCTTGCCCAGAAATGTATACCAGCCGCCTTCACACAGAAGGGTGGGCTGCGCAGACCCCCGGGGGCCCAGGCCAGGGTGAGAGCCGCCCCCTGGAGAGGGGTGTCCAAGGTAGGGCACATGCTTGGACCACCTCTTGGCACCTCTTGGCCACCACTTTCCACTCCAGCCTTTGAAGCCAGTGATAATCCTCAATTTACAGCTGGGGAAACTGAGGCAGGAGCAAGCCAGGAGCCAGGGGCCACAGTGCCCACCTCTACACTGAGGCCACCGTTTGTCATCAGGCATAGGGGAGCACACAGCCACGCCTGGGGAGTCTGGTGGGTACCAGAGGTCTGGGGAGGTGTCAGTCAGCAAGACTGGGTGGCCAAGTCGTCCCACGTAAGGACACAGGTGGGTCAGAGGCTCATCTGTGTTCCCCAGCAACCCCTAGGGGCCCTTCGCACTCCTCCACCCTTCTCCATCATTCCCAGACTCACATCCAGGTACCCTGGACAGCCACAGGGTTCTGCCCCCTAGTAGGCCTGGCCCTCCCTGGAGCATCACCTGGATGGCTGGCCATGGGCAGGCCTTGCCTGGCCCGTCTGCAGGGACAGGACACGTGTATGCATGCAGATTGGTACTGTGAGCCCGTGCGCTCCCCAGAGGCCCTGTGGCAGCACCCCCTTCCCGCCGCTGTCCTTTTCCGACAGGAGGGGCCCCCCCCCAGCGTCTCCTTCCCTGATACTGGCCGAATCCTGAACTCTCTGGAAGGCGGACCCTCCGGGGTGGCCACAGCACGTGCATGCCTCTGGGAGCGTGGGAGGTGTCTCTTTCTCTGCATCCCTGGCAGTCAGACCGCCCCAGGTGGGGACCGTTCTCTGGCATTGCCCGCCCCTCCCCTGCCCTAGGATTTGCCCACTATGTGAGGCATGAGCACCGACCTCCTATTCCAGGCCTTGGAGCGTGACGCCCGCAAACCTGATCCCTGCTGAGTCATCCTGACCTCGGGATGGGCCAGCATCTGTCACTGTTGAAGACACTATATGTGTGAGCTGCTTGTTAATGAGAAAGCCAGACTCTGTAAAATATTTGAAGAGATTTATCCTGAGTCAAATGTGAGGACCAAGGCCTGGAGGCCCTGAGGACATGTGCCCCAGGGGGTGGGCCACAGCTGGAGTCCATACCTTGTACAAGGACAGAAGTTACAGGCAGACATCAGTCAGTACATGAAAGGTACTGCCGAGAAAGGCAGGACAACTCCAAGGCGGGGATGGGCTTCCTGGTCACAGGTGGGTTCAAATATTTCTTTTTTCTTTATATATATATGTGTGTGTATATATATGTGTATATATATGTGTGTGTATATATATATGTGTGTATATATGTGTGTGTGTGTATATATATGTGTGTGTATATATATATGTGTATATATATGTGTATATATATATATTATTTTATTTATTTATTTTTTCTGAGATGCTTTTGTTACTCAGGCTGGAGTGCAGTGGCGTGATCTCAGTTCACTGCAACCACCTCCTGGGTTCAAGTGATTCTCCTGCCTTAGCTTCCCAAGTAGCTGGGACTACAGGCATGCACCACCATGCCCAGCTAATTTTGTGTTTTTAGTAGACACGGGGGTTTCACCTTGTTGGTCAGGCTGGTTTCGAACTCCTGATCTCAGGTGATCTGCCCACCCTGGCTTCCCAAAGTGCTGGGATTACAGGCGCGAGCCACCGCGCCTGGCAAAAGATTTTCTGATTCACAATTGGTTGAAAGAGTTATTAGCTAAAGACCTGGAATCAATAGAAAGGAATATCTGGGTAAGACAGGAGGTTGTGGAGACCAATATTGTGTTTGTTTTGTTTTGTTTTTGTCACCCAGGCTGGAGTGCAGTGGCATGATCTCGGCTCACTGCAACCGGGTTCAAGCGATTCTCCTGCCTCAGCCTCCCAAGTAGCTGGGATTGCAGGTGCTGGCCGCCACCATGCCTGGCTAATTTTGTATTTTTAGTGGAGATGGGGTTTCTCCATGTTGGTCGGGCTGGTCTCGAACTCCTGAACTCGTGATCTGCCCACCTCAGCCTCCCAAAGTGCTGGGATTACAGGCGTGAGCCACTGAGCCAGGCCAAGATCTGTGTTTGAATGTTAGTGCTGGTCAGCTGTACCTGAATTCCAGAGGGAGGGGGTATAACGGCCTGTGTGACCCCTCTTCCCGTGGTGACCTGAGCTCGTTTTTCAGGTTAACTTTGGAATATCCCTTTGGCCAATAGGAGGGGTCCCTTCAGTCAGTTACGGGGCTTAGAATTTTATTTTTGGTGTACGTGCTCAAACTGCAGCTGGTAGAAAACCAAGGCCACAGTGACCCCCGGGGCCAGTCCAGCTTTGTCCCTGTGCTCTCGAGTTGCTGGAGGCCAATGCAGGTTCTGCCCACGGCTCACGTGTGTGGCTTCAGAGCCTGAGGTTCTTGGGGCCGTGTCTTCACCTGGTACCGTGTAGGGGCCCTGTGAGCTGAGTCAACTGGAAGAGCCCAGGGCCTCTGCAGAAGGCCTGAGCAGGGCCCGGGCACTGTCCCTGGAGCTCTGAGTCCCTCAAGCTGTGTGGCCCGGAGCCAGGCACTTGACTTCTCTGGTCGTTTGCTTCAGAGCTGGGAGCCTGGGGTGGCTTGGGTCTTTGGCAGGGGTCAGGTAGGGGAGGGGCCAGCCAGGAATCAAACATCCCTGACAGGTGAGGTGGGGAGGGCAGAGCAGGAGTCCCTGGAGCACTTGTGCAGCAGCATCTGGGCCGGTGCAAGCCCTGAGATGGCTTCAGGTCCTGCTCAGAGCTCAGGGCTCCCTGTCACCAGAGATTCTTCCATCACTGCACCTGCAGAGCCCATCCGGATTGGGGAGAGGCCCTGGCCTTAGTTTGGAACAGCTGCATCCGCCTGTCGGGTGTACAGGCTGTGCACTGGTTAAGCCTGAACGCAGAGTCTGTTCAACGAGTTCATTGTGTGGTATTTGCTTCTGCTTGCTGTTGAGTTGGACTGGCCTGGACGCTGGCCAGGAGCCCAAGTGGACTTGGTGCTTCTCTTTGACAGCCGGGATTGAAAAGCCCAGTCAAGTGGCCAGAGCACGAGGGTGAGATTTAGGAGACCTGGATGTCCTCACTTTGCCGCCCAGGAACTGCTGTGTGACTTTCAGCAAGTGAGACAACCTCTCTGAACTACGTTTACCCCAGCTATAAAATGGAGGTGTTGGATTGGCTGCCACAAGTGTCCTTCCACCTCCACAATACCGTGACTGGAGCAGGTTTTCACTCCTTTTTCTTGTTAGCATAACTGTTGGAGTTGCAGAGGGTTTGGAGTGGGGCATGGGTTTCTGGGCCGCAGATGTGTGAGGCTCCGCACTTAGCCATTAGTGGCAACTCCTTATCACTGGTGCCCACGGCTTCATCTGTGCCCTGAAGATACTCATGCTGCGGTGACTGGTCAGATTAAAGGTGATGCTTTCATGGGGCGCCTTAAGACATGTCCGTGAGGTATTTTGCCCATGCAACGGGAGGCAGTGTTCCAGTCTGTTGGAAACAGGAAAGGGAGGCTCAGTCCCTGCGAAGGAACTTGCCCGAGTTCACA
Organism: Pongo pygmaeus; assembly: GCF_028885625.2. Lineage (NCBI taxonomy): Eukaryota > Metazoa > Chordata > Mammalia > Primates > Hominidae > Pongo > Pongo pygmaeus. The sequence goes on along the minus strand of NC_072391.2, from coordinate 85,163,552 downwards.
CAGCATTTCAGCACCGGGCGGCCCTTCCTGTCGGTCCTGGGGGTCTCCTGGAGTCAGGACCCTTGGGAAACCCAAATCCACCAGGACGCTTGGGTCAGGAGAACCTGACCACATGAGAAGCTGCCCTTTTCCAGTTCTCCTGCTTACCCTGGACTTGGGGTGTTGGCAAATTTCAGAGCTTGCCAAATCTGCATCTTCCTGGCCTGTTTAAAATAAATGTGTCAGCCCCATTCTGGACAGCAGCTGACACCTCCTCCCCCGTGCCAGCCAGGACAGTGTGGTTGGGTGTAACTCAGCCCCGGTTAAAAATGGAAAAAAGTACAAAGACATGTGTTCAAGGGCTGGTGACAGAATTTGAAAATGTGACACCAATCTGTTAGTAATTTGTTTTCACAGAAATCTGATTCAACACTGAGCAGACAGGTGGGGCCAGGGCCTTGGGATCATCTCTCTGCTTGCCCATGGACATCTGTATGTCCGGCCCAAAGGTGGGGCCTTGTGCTCTGCAGAGACTGGGCATCAAAATTGAGCCTTTATAAGCAGACCTTTCCGGTCAGGCGCGGTGGCTCACGCCTGTAATCCCAACACTTTGGGAGGTCAAGGTGGGCAGATCGCCTGAGGTCAGGAGTTCGAGACCAGCCCGGCCAACATGGTGAACCCTTGTCTCTACTAAAAATACAAAAATTAGGCGGGCGTGGTGGCAGGTGTCGGTAATCCCAGCTACTGAGGCAGGAGGCTGAGGCAGGAGGCAGGAGAATCACTTGATCCCCAGAGGCAGAGGCTGCAGCTACTCAGGAGGTAGAGGTGAGAGAATGGCTTGAACTCAGGAGGCAGAGGTTGCAGTGAGCCAAGATCGCACCATTGCACTCCAGCCTGGGTGACAAGAGCGAAACTTCATCTGGGAAAAAAAAAAAAATGGAAATGCTGCCTTTGCTTCCCTGCCCCGGAACTGCTTCGTTTTCCTTGGGGTTTCCGGACCACTTTGACCTCTCTCCGTGGCCAGCTTTGGCGGGGAGGCGGGTGGATCTGGAGCCAGCATGGGCAGGCTTGGCATTCCAGCCCATTCTGGGGTGAGGTTGGCCTTGGGTGAGGACAGGGGTCACTGGGTCAGACACATTCATTTTCTGGAGCCCAGGGGCGGTGATGTGTCCATCAGGGAAGCACGCACCTGTGCTGGGGGCGCTCCCCAGGCCGGCAGCGCCAGCCTCCCTGGGACCTTGTTCTGTGCAGATGTGTTGTCTCCCTCTCCCCTGACCTGCCTGATCAGAAGCTGTGGGTTTCCATCCCCCTCCTCCACCACTGCTTTTACAAGTTCCCCCAGGGGATGACACGGGAGATGGTGGGGGCTGTCTATCAGTGGAGAAGGTGGAGGCTTGTACTCAGAGCAGGGGATGTTTAGACTTGAAGGGGCCAGGGACGAAGTTACTGGTTCTACGAAGCCCCATGTTCATTGGGCAGCCACCAAGTTTGGGGCCCTGTGTGTACCGAGTGGATTCCGACAAAGAAGCTGTCTCAGGAGCCCCAGCCAGCTGCAGAGGGGGGCCCAAGCTCCAAGGCTGAGTGTCAGGTTTGCGAGGTGCTGGCTCGGCTAGGGGCCACAGGCTGCGCTGGGTGGGACTGGGCTGGGCTGGTACCTGTGCCCGGTGTCGGGCCAGCTGTAGTTGCAGCGGTCAGCTGCCCGCTCTCCGGCCCCGTGCGAACTGCTGTGCCAGGTGCACCCTGGGGGACCAGGCTGCCTGGGCTTCCTAGAACCGGTGAAGCTGCCGGCCATTTCCTCTGTGCTGTCTCCAGCAGGCAATTCTGGGTAAACGATCTTCATTTGCCTATAAAGCAGCACAGCTCACAGGCCTTGGACCATCTCTGCCCCAGCCCCAGCATTGGCCCTTTGGACAGACTCTGAAACCATGCGCAGAACGCACCCGGTCGTTACAAATGACTCCTGGAGGCAGTCCCCAGGGGCCTGGCAGGAGCACCTCTGTTTCTGTTGGGTCTGAAAATGACTGAAGGGACTGCCGGACGCCTGCCTGGGCCGGACGCCTGCCTGGGGCACTCACAGTGGCTGTGTTTGGGCTTGAAGGGGCCCGGGAGGATCATGCTCATTGGGTACTCCCACTTACAAATAGGCCAAGGTGCTGAGCCCCGCAGGACTCACTGCTGTGTCCAGCTCGGGGGCAGGTGAGGACCGGCGGCCCAGGGAGCGGCCTCTGTGGGTAACAGAGAGGATTTTCATCGTGGCTGATCCTGAACCTTATCCACGGATGCTTCTGTACCTGGTACATGTTTATTACCTGAAAGAATCAGGCATTAGTCCATGTGGGGTAGGTTCATGGGGCCTGTGGGGTCCCCACCCAGCTGGGGCCCACAGGTCCCACCTGCTCTCCATATTGTACACACCTGTTACTGGCCCTTCCCCCACCCCTCTCCTCCAACACTGGACCCTGGGGGATCATCCCCGTGCCTGTAGCAGGATTTTATCAGGAGCTAGACAGAGTTGGGGCCAGGAGACCAAGATGCCAGCATCAGGGGAGGTGAGCAGGACTGGCTGCTGCAGAGGTGAGCGTTCATGGGCATCAGGCAGGGGAGGCACCTCAGAGAATCATCCCCCCAAGGGGAGAGGGGTAAGGCCAGGGGCCAGGAGAAGGCAGCCTCCTGGTTTACAAGTTGTGGGGGCGCTGTGCATGCGTGTGCACGTGTGTGAGTGAGCAGAGTTGGGAGGTCAGCCAGCGGTATGCACCTGTCCCGTCTGTGGGCCTTCCCTGTTCAGGTGCCTTCTTGCACCGTCTGTGAGGTCAGTATCACTGCCGGCCCCACCCCACAGATGGGGAGGCACAGGGAGTGGGGGTGTCCCCCACCTCATGCTGGGTGGTGGCAACCTCCCCAGGACGCCCCAGCTCTGAGCAGGGCAGGTGGCGAGAGCAGTGGGAGGCCTTGGTGCCCACCCCAGGGTCCTGAGGAGAAGTAGGCTGGCCGCGTCCCCAGTCCCTCCTGCGTGAGCCTCAGGGCATCTGAAGTGGCTTTTGAGTCAGGACCAGGACCACAGCTTGGGCCTCACTGTGACAGGTGTCCTGGCCGAGGCCCTGGCGCTGGCTCTGGGTGTGGCCGGGGCTGTCCCTCCTTCACCGGGCTGTGGGCCTTGCTGTCAATGCCCACCCAAAGATGAGGATGTTTCTGTGGCTGATGGCCCTGGGGGTTGGTGGAGACACAGGTGAAGGGAGGAGGAGGGCAGAGGTTCTTCCAATGCACTGCCCCCAAGGCACCCTAGCTCCTCTGGAGCCCCTGCCAGCCAGCCAGGTGGGAGGCAGCCAGGTGAGGACGGGAAAGACAGCACCCCAGACTGGGAGGAGCCCCCAGCTCAGCCTGCCTGGCTATCTGCCAATCAAGCCAAGCCACGCCACGGGGTTTTATCTCCCGGCCCAGCTGTCCCCACAGGCTGGCGCGGCCACACTTATCTGGGGGTGGCTGGCCCTGTGTGCTCAGCCTCCTCACTCTGACTCGGGGAGCACAGCCCTGTTGATCTCCCTGCTGTGGGGGCAGCCAGCAGCCCCTCCATGGTGTGGACATTGAGGCTGGGGAGAGGGCAGGTGCCAGCAGGGGCTGAGGTTCAAACCCCAGACTTATCCCGTGACTGCCTCGCCTCCTTAAAGTCAAAAGGTACTGAACCCAGATGAATTCATGTATTTGTTTAAGATTTTCTTTCATCTTAAAACTTAAAAAAAGGACACTGTGGAGAATAATGAAACCTTTGTTTACTCGTCACCCAAAGTCAGTGAACATGAAAATGTATGTTCTTGTTATAAAAGGAATAAATATAAGGTCCCTTTTGTTCTATGGCCATTTTGTTCCCCACCCAACTTCAAGGCCTGGCCCCCGCCTGTCTGCCCTGTGGTTATTTTCAATGTCAGGAGATGATCTGGTGAACCCTCCCGGTGGCACCCGTCAGCTCCTCCCGACTGTTTTTGGTTGGGGAGCAGCTGGGTTGGATCTGGGCAGGCAGGGTCAGGCTGGCGGGGGTGGGGCGGGGGGGGTCCTGGCCTCTGTCCCACCCAAAGTGACAGCCCTGATGGTGTCATTGCCCAGCACCACGTCAGTGTGGCAGGACTGCCCATGGTTGGGCACTTCTGGGCAAATCGCTGCCTTTCCTGGACCCCCGAACCCCCAGCAGACGTGACAGCCGCGGGGGCAGTGCTCAGTGTCTCTGCAGCGCCTGTCTGGTTTCTGGAGTTCAGTGGTGGCAGCGTGCCACGTCTCCCTTCTGGGGAAAGGCAGCCTCGAGTGCGGCCTGGCCACACCCACTCCCCGCCTCCCTCCAGGCATGAATGAGCGAGTGATGCAATCAGCCGGCCTCTTGCGAATCCGGAAAGCTCTCCGGAAAGCCAAAGCCGTCGCTTGCCGGCTAGTTCCCCGAGGCTCAGTTTATTTTATGGTCACACCCCCCCAACCATAAGGAAATGGGACTGGCAAGCCAGGACCTGCCCCTTGCCCTGTGCAGCGGAGAAGGAGCTGCCTAGACCCACTGATCTGACCCTGCTGAGCCCTGAGGGTTGGACTGGAGAGCTCTGGACTGGTAACATCTCCATGTCCCTGGGAACCCTGGGAAGAAGTGAAGAATCACCTCTTCAGTTTGGGTGAGGAGTGGAAGGGAATTTCAAGTATTTTATTGTAGGAATAGCAGCAAAAACACTGACTTTCAGACATTTTTCAACCAGACTTTCCTGGTGTGTAGTAGCCGTCTCCGCTCTGGCATCCACAGAATTGTAGCGGGGTGGTTAATTTCTGAGAGATAGGCAGGCGGCAGCCCGTCCCACACCACAGGACGTTTCCAGTGTCATCAGTTAATTAGCATGGATGTCTTTCCTCAGGGTCTGTTGCTCACATTGTAAAATTCCATAGGATTTGTTCAGCTGGGGAAAAGCCACCGGCGTCCTCAAGGCCCTGGCTGGCCAGACCTTTCTGAGCGTTACTCCCATGGGGAAAGAGAAGAGGTTACTCCCATGGGGAAAGAGAAGAGGCGCCTACGGCCTTTCCGATGCTGTCACCTTCCTGCAGTCTGAGCGGTGCCGGAAGGGCTGTGAGATCCGAGCTGTGTGGGTGGCCCGTGCTGGGCCTTTGCCCACTTCTGGGGTGTAGACGTTCCCACTGGCATATTTCAAGCTACTGACAGCGACGAATAACCTCGTGGGCAGAGGAGTGAAGGGTAGGGCAGCAGGCAGTGAGGGGTGTCGTGGAGTCAGTGCCTCGGGGTTAATATGATTTTACTTCATTTTAAGTTGTGGGGGTGGCTGTTTCCCCACCAGCTCACAGATCCCTGAATAGTGGCTCAGCGTGCCTACATATTACAACAGAACTCCCCAAAACCACACACACACACAACACACACACACACACACTGGCTCAGAGCTGGGTGCCTTACAGGGCTCAGGAGGACTTGCTGGTGTCTGGAGACCTGTCTAAGCGTGCCTGACCCCACGTCTCAGCGCCTCCTGGGGCAGGGGTTCTGGCCATCTGTGTGGGGTCACTCAGGCTTCTGAAGCACATGGTGCTATTTTGGGTTTCATCGTGTGCCCCCAAAGCAGCAGGGCAGCAGGGTCAGCTCTGCTCACCGCAGGCCCGTGTGGCCCCTCCCAGGCTGCCGTCCCCAGGTGACTGGCCAGGTAGTTCCAGGATAGCAGGACACCCCACTTCTGTTGGAATCCACAGAAGATCCTCTTTGAGGAAAGGGCCCCGCCCTCATGGAGTCTGGCAGCCGGGCTGTGCGTGGGTCTCACGGTCAGGTGAGGTGCTGAGTAGGTGCAAAAAGGTGTAATGGGTGCCTTCCAAGTGGCAGGGTCACCTTGCTCACCTGGGTCTCTGGAGGCAGCGACCCCACTTGAAGTCCTGACTACAGGACTCCATGGCCTGGTGTGGTTGGGGGGGTGAGGAAAGGTCCCTTGCAGATCTTAAGGGGCACCTGGGATCCAGCCCTTAGACCTAAAAGAACTGTGAAGTTTGTCAAAACAGGTCCCAGAAAGTCAGAACCTGCCCTAAGGGCTGGCATGGGACTGGAGCTGTTTAAGGAGCTTGTTTTTCTAGTGGACTCAGCCCTGGCCCTGGGGTGGGGGTGGGGTCGTCACCTCCCAGCCTACCCCGGAGCTGGAGCTGGCATCTGCCCGTGAGCCCGTGGAACTCACCGCTGCCCTCTGTCTCAACAGTGCTGCTCACGGCCGTGAACTGCTACAGCGTGAAGGCCGCCACCCGGGTCCAGGATGCCTTTGCCGCCGCCAAGCTCCTGGCCCTGGCCCTGATCATCCTGCTGGGCTTCGTCCAGATCGGGAAGGGTGAGTACGTCCCCCAGGCCCCACCGGCAGCCCCTCGAGGCTTTGCCTGTGTGTCCTTCCCAGGGCATGAAGTCCCGTCCCTGGGTGCCTCCCAGTCCGCAGCTCTGCAGTGCTGTACAACATGGAGATTTCCCTCTGGGAAAATCACCCAGCAAGTGAAATCCGACCCAGAGGGGGACACAGGAGTGCTCCTGTGGGACAGCGTGGCCACCACTGGGAGGGGCTCTGGCAGGTTTCTCATTTTTTATGCTGCGATGTCTGTGAGTCTTGAGAGCCCAGTTGATGCGTTGTAACCTCACCTGGGGGGTATGTGGAACATTCCAGGCCTGGCAGGGGCCTTGCCTGCCATGCAGACCTCCCCTGCGCCATCTCACCCTGGGTCTGTCAGAGTCCCACGTGCTGTCGCCCCTCACCCTCCCCCGACGGGGCCATGCTCCTGGTCATGCTGTGATTTATTCATCATTCCATGGACAGGTGTGGGATTGTCTCTGTGTTTCTGTCTGCTTTTTAAAGAAGATGAGATAAGCATGGAAAACAAAACAAACCTGGTAACCCCATCACTCAGACGTGTCCACTGTTAGCATTCAGGAACAGGTGAGAGCAGGCTGGCGCACAGGTTTTAAGGCTGGCTGGCCCAGGCTTTGGTCTTGGGCTGTGTGATCTTGGGGAAATCACTGATTCTGAGCCTTTTTCCCAGCTGCTTTTTCTCTTGGGGCTGCTGGAAGGAATAAAGAGAGTGAGTGTGAAACAGCCCCCGCCTCTTGCACCTGCGTTCTCTGTAGACATGGACTGACACAGTTGGTATTTTGCTGGGTGTCTCTGGACCCTTTAACACACACCCCATATATCTGTGTTCTGTGTCTGCCTGCAGAGCCTCCACCCTTTCCACACTGCCATTCTGCAGTGAGGTCGGGCTGGGGTTTCATAAGCAGTTCCCATTTGTGTGGTCACAGACCCTGGGACACACTGTCCTTGGCACTGGATCCTGCCCGTGGTTGGGTGCAGTTGAAGTGGGGGGCCCTGTTGCTTGAGTCCAGCAGGGATGCCTCTGTCCGCAGTTCCTTCTGAGTTTGTCTCTATCCATGTTGGAGCCAGCCTAGGAGCAGAGCAGTTAGGAGCTGGCCTCCTTCTCTTCTCTCCCAGAGCCTCAGGTAGAGATGATCCGAGTCCTGGAGCTGTGGAGCTGTCGCTGAGTGCGGGCACCTGGCGGATGCACGCTCTGGTGACTCACAGTCACTGATGGCTGCAGAGAGGCTGCCTGGTCCCACATGGCTGTAGGGGAGGCAGGTAGGACCCCAGGGCTGCAGAGGACAGGGCAAGGACCTTGCTCCTAGAGGCAGGGAGGCCCCCACCCAGCAAGCTGTGAGCTGCCCCGCCCCCATGCACGGCCAGGCCAAAACATGCAGACACAAGGACGCTCCCTCCTCCTGCGTGGGGCCCTGCCTCAGGGCTGGGAGGCTCTCCTGTGTGCACTCTGCCACTGGTGGGCTGTGAACTGAACGGTGCCCAGCAGCACCCAGCACCCAGCACGCAGCTTTAGCTGAGCCTCCGCCTTGCTCCCGGCGCCCCCTGCTGGCTGTACATGGCACTTCGCCTTAGGGACAAAGGCTGGCTGCAGCTGGGGAGGGGTCTCCGCACCAAGCAGGTAACATGGGCCTGCAGAGGGATGCAGGGCTATACTGACCTCACCACAGGGAGGCAAGCTCCAGGTGCTGGGGCCTGACTGTCTTTATCAAATGTATCAATCTGTACAAAGTCTGCTACAGGCGTTAGTTACCTGCCTCATCAGCAAGGAGAAGTCCCGCTTGATTCCCAGGTGGCTCTGGAAGGTGGCCCAGGTCAATCCTTCAGGAGCTCGAGCCCATCCCCCATGCATGTGTCTGACCAGGGATTCTCAGAGCCGTGCGGGGTATCAGAGCCACCCAAGAGCTGGTAGGACAGGGCTGGCAGGAAGTCCCAATTCTGAACCTTCCTGGGACCTCAGGTTCCAGCACCTTACTCAAGAGAAGACGAGCTCATTCCATGGCTCCCTGGCACTCAGAAGTTGCCCAGGGAGGTGGTTGGGCCTGAGTAACATTTTACGGGCAGGAGACAAATCCATCCTGTGCCTCCCAGGAGTGGGCACGGAAGGGGTGCTTTGCTCGTGAAGGTCTTTGCTTGGCTGTGCTCATCAGATAGCCAGGAAAGATTTAGGAGGGGAACGTGATTTTTGTAAAAACAAATTTCGGTAGGGAGAGCAAAGAGCTTTTGTTCGACTTGAATACATAATAGCTTTATAATTCCGGTAGCTGTTGAAAGCGTCCTGCCACCGTGCTCCCCCCAGCAATTCCCTTCTGAGCTTTGGGATACAGTGCAGCGTCTGCAGAATTCCTGTCTCCTGTTTGGCTTCAAGAGATTTATTTTGTTACCAGATGAATGCCTTGCTTTTAGAAGATACATTGTGTTGACCCCTTTCTCCCAAAGCAGTTGTCGAACTTTATACCCCCAATGGACGCAAAGCCCTTGGGCAGCTGCCCCCTCCCCTCGCTGGTACCTGGCAGCAGCGCCCCCAGATACTTCAAGGCAGAGACTCTGCCTCAATTTTGCAACGATTGGCCAGAGGCCCTTTCCGGGTCTGGAGAATGCAGCGAAAATCTGGCAGAGCAGGCCTGGCCCACACACCTGTTCCTGCCTGTCCCGCACCCTGGGTGCCCTGCTCCGTCGGGCACCTCCTTGCTGCCCTTGGCCCCCAGGTGGGCTCTGTGCTATGGAAAGGCACTGGCCCTAGGGTCCCGTAGGCCCTTGGCTGACCGCACAGCCTCTTGCCTGTTTCCTCCTCATCAGGGAAGTTTGTAATCACCCCTTCCCAGTTGGCCGTCCGCAGAACCATCTTCTGTCCCGTGTGCCGCATCTATGCCAGGTCCCAACGAGAACATGGCCCTGCATCCAGAGCTCATGGGAGGACATGAGAGTCATAGGCACATGAATGGGAGAGTCGCAGTGGGGCATAGGCGGGGCCCCGGCGCAGACCAGAAAAGCCCATCGGAGGGGTTGGGCCTCCCTAAGATGTGGGCTGGGAGGGGCAGCTGGCTGAGTGACAGGGGCGACTGCAGGGGCCTGAGTGGTCAGGAGCCCTCGCCTCCTCCGCGTCTTGGGGGACACACAGGCTTAGGTGTCACACGAGGTTCTGCGGTTAGTCCCAGCCTTTTCAAAAGGGAGACAGTACTCAGGTTTCATGAGTCCACGCTCAGGCTGTTCCCTAAGGAGAGGGTGGCTAGGCCTTCGCCTGCAGGGCGGAGGGTGGGAGCAAGTGCACAGGCTCTGCCGTCCGAGCCCAGCAGCAGCAGCAGCAGCACGTCCCTCCTGGAGGACACAATGGGACGCTTTGTGCTTTGCTCAGGCTGCAGCCTTCAGCGGTAGAACAAACTAATCTCTCCTTGAACAGTTACAGATTGGATAGTTGGGCAGATTAAAAAAAAAAAGTTCCATAAAAACTTTCTTTTCCTTCTCCTCCCACATTGTACTATTGGAGGTCATTATTCCCCTGGAGCAAGATTTGCCCTTTCACTCTGTCCACAAAAAGGAAAGAAAGCCACGACCTGCCAGGGCGGCGTGCCTCTTGCTGTCCTTTGCCCCAGGAGGGGAAAATGCTTCCCCTGGGCAGGGCTCAGACCCCCGCCGAATGGCTTTGCTGAGCTGCTGGGCCCTGGGTCCCGGTGGCCGAGACCCCTGGATGTGACCTGCACCTATGAGTAGGGCACTTCTGGATGGTCTCGTGTCCCAGGTGGTAAATATGTGTGTGCCACCGGGCTGTGGAGCAGGGGCCTGCATCTGTGTGTCATGTGACAGTTTTGAAATGATGGTTTTTGTTTGGTTCTTCAGCTAGTAGGTCCCCTTAGACTCAGAGAAGTGGGGTGCCCTGCCCCAGGTCCCACAGCCGTGAGCAGTGGGCAGGTCCCTCCCCACACCCACTCTGACCCTGGGCGAAGTGTGCAGGGTCATGCGCTGCTGGGGGGAGGCCCACACCTCTGTTCCCAGGGTGCGTTTGGGTGGACAGCACTGGGCCCGTCTGCTCTTGGGAGGTTCGTGTCGGGTGTCGTGTGTTATGGGAAAGGCTGACGGGACAGTTCCTGAGTAACACGTCCATCCTGAGAGGGTGCGGGTCTGGAGGACACCCCTTCTCAGACTGGTCTCTGAGCTTCACTGGGCTTCCCTGAAGGCAGTCCCCTGAGCCCCTGCCAATCTCCCTCCTGAGGAGCTTCCTGGAGGAAGAGGTGCCGCCTCCCTCATCTGGCCCTCATCTGGCTGGGAGGTGTGCGGCCTTGTCTTGGTCCCCGCTTCCTGTGGGTGGGGGCATCCGGCCCCCAGACGATGTTTCTGACAACGGCCCCCTCAGTGGCCACAGCACATGCCCAGCTGCTGGGCTGTTCTGGTGGGAAAAACGTTTCACCCACACCTTGGCTGTCTGTGGCTCTGGGGTGTGGAGGGGTCACCTTGTGGATTGAGAGGCCCCCCCCGGGCTGTGGCTTAGAGCTGTTCCTTCTGGGCCTGGCTTCACCTGAGTGTGTGTGTGGACCCCTAGCTGGGCTTCTGGGCACTCCCAGCAGAGCTCAGCCCAGCCTGCTCTCCGAACCCCAGATCGGGACTGTGGGCTTCTAGGGCGCCCTCCCGGAGAGAGGGTAAGGGCAGGTGCTAGATGTGCAGCTGCCTTGGGATTCTAGTTTTGCCGCCCCCTGGCCAGGGTGAGTCTGAGCCTCGGTGTCTTCCCCTGGGAAATGGGCTGTCCTCCCTTGCAGGGAGGAGGCCAGGCTCACTGCATCCCTGGCACGGGAGCCACCGCCATGCAGGGTCCAACAGCCCCTTTTCCTCACCTCACGCCCTGACTGCCACTTTCTCCTGGGGTGACAGCAAGAGCGGAGCAGGTCTGGGTGGGTGGGTCTCAGCCTCAGAGGGTCTGGTGCCGGGGCCCTGCTACCTGGATGCCGGGGGGAGAGTCGGTGAGGGACCCCACCAGGCCAGGGACCCTGATGCCCTGGGCCGGGTGCTCGGCCTCCTGGCTCCTAGATGCCCCCTTACTGTGTTTCCTTGTGGGAGAGTGAGCTGTCTGGGGCCTCCTCTTCTGTGGACAAGGATCCTGTCAGATCAGGCCCCACCCTGAGGACCCCACTTACCCTTAATCTGTAGAGGGCCCATGTCCATGTACAGCCACACCGGGGTTAGGGCTTCCACGTCTGAGTTTTGGGGGACAGGATGGAGCTTCGGGCCCCGCTCTCCTGGCAGGAAATAGGGCACGCCCCAGGGCCTCAAAGTGAACCCCAGCTGGGTCCAGGCTGTTAACCGAGGGAGGAGTCGGCCACAGCTCGGCCTCGAGCTGCCAAAGCTCACTTTCCAAAGAAGCTTCCAGGCTGGCCTCCCTGTGGGGTACTCCAGGGCGTCTCTCTGTGAGGCGTCTCAGACAGGCTCAGGGTCATGCAGGGACAGACAGGACATTGCGCTCAGGAGCTCCCAGATTGGTGCCAGGCTCGAGTGCGGCTCCGCTCCAGACAACCTGGGCCTGAAGCCAGGGCTGCGGCATTGGCTGCCCCAAGGGTGGGTACTTCGCGACTCAGGACACCTCTTTTGGGCCTCGAAGTCCTCGCAGTTGATAAAGGACGCTTGACCTGCCGCTTGCTCTGGGAGCTCTGAGTGTGTCCTGGGCCTGCCATGCTTCTGTGCTGTCGGCCTCGGGAGGATGACAGGCTGGGGAAGCTGGGGCTCTGCCGGTGCCGTGTGCTGGGACAGAATCAAAGGACGGGAGCGGGGCTTGTTTTCCCGCGGCCTTCACCTCCCGGTGCCCTTCGTCAGACGCATGGACAGAGGCCAGAGCAGCCGCAGGAAAAGGTGAGTGTGGGAGGCGCCACAGCCACAGCCCTGTGCTGGGGACAGTTCTCAAGGTCTTTTCCGGCCTGTGGAGTTGGAAAAAGCTTTTACTTCTGGTGTGAGGTTGGCAGTTCTAAGCAAAGGGCCCACTCCTTCATGAGTTTCCAAGACCGACAGACACTGTTGGTGGTCCAAAAGTGCCATCTGGTCACCGCCAGAACCCCCAAACCCAAATTCCTGCCCCATCACGGTTCCCAGACGTTAGACGGCCAGAGCGAAACAGGCATCTGAAAAGCGGCGCCATGGCCTGGAGTGGGCATGCACTCTGGCCTGGGGTGGGCATGCACTCTGGCCTGGGCTCTGGACCGAACCCATGTGGTGGTCACTGCACGTCCTCCCTGAGCCCACAGGGCAGCTATAGCTGTAGGATGCTGACCACACGGGACTCACAGCCACCTCTTAGATGAGGATCCATTGGCTGTGCACTCGGCTGGTGACTGAGAAGTGGGGTGTGAGCTGCAGCTGTCCTGCCCCTGACCATATCTGACGCACTGAGAAGCCAGGGAGGTCTCCCCTGGGTGGCACGGTTGGCCCCTCGTGTGGTGACAGATGCCTACAGACTGGCTTTAGCAACAGACATGCAGACGGTCCCGGTCCTGGCAGCCAGAGGTCCAGACCCAAGGTGCCACCTTCCCCTTCCAGCTGCCTGTGGCTCCAGGCATCCTGGGCTGGCTCCGGCTCTGTCTCCCCTGGATCTGTCTCCTCTGTGTCGCTGAGGATGCTTGTTGTCGGCCTTAGTGCCTACTCTAATCCGGGATGATCTTATCTCAAGGTCCTTCGCTAATTGCACCTGCGGAGACCGCATTTGTAGCTAGGACACATCCTGCAGCTCCACTGGACGTGAATTTTGGGGACACTGTTCAGCACACTCCACCTAGAGCCCAAAGGGGCCAGAGTGGTTGGAAGGCGGAAGGCCCCAGCACAGCAGAAAGTCCGCGCTTGAGGAGTGACTCTCTTGTCCCTGAGGTGTTTCCAGGGCTGGGGCAGGGCCCCGTCAGCCCTGAGGCTCCGGGATGCCCTCCCTCTCCACATTCCCATGTTCCCCAGGCTGGGCAGACTCTTCTCTCCAGGGACACCGCGTTCATGGGGAGATGTTGTCCTCTGAGTCAGGAGCCAGAGGGTTGGAGGGCTGGCCACGTCACAGAGGAGGGGGACGATCCCGTTCCCACGTGTGTTTGGCCACTGGGGGCGTCCCTGGGCCCTGTCAGCAGGATGGCTTTAGCCACGGCGGAGTCTCCCCTCCAGCCTCTGGGTGGATGGTTCCCATGGCCGCATCTGCCTGACTCAGGGATTAAGGCCGCTTTTCCCTGAAGTCATCTCCCCAGGGCCTTTGGAGCGCTCGCTCCCACTGCAATTACCCCGTTCTCGAGGGGATCCTGCTGACGGGGCTGCTGTGCCGGGGTCGCCGCGGCCTTTGCAGTTTGCCTTCCCCCAACCCGGGGTTTGGCTGTGCGTTTGCTTTCACGGCAGCCCCACCAGCCCCTGAGGAAGATGCCTCTTAGGCACAAGGAAGGGGCTGGAGGGCCCCACTCAGGCTCTGCACTGGGTCTGTTCTCGCGTCTCTGTGGGCTCTGGCAAATGTCACCGTCTGTCCACGGTGATTCTCTTCCTCCCTCCCCTGTCACGCTGTCCCCTCCTTGTGGGTGGAGGCTGACTGGATAGCAGACTGCCCGGTGTGGAGGCTGGGTGGTTGCTGGATGAGTGGGCTGCTCAGCCATTCCTTCCAGTCCTGCCCAGTGCCTGGGGCTTCATGTCGAAGCCAGGACCAAGCCCAAGTCTAGGGTCCATGGGAGGGAAAGCTGAGAGGAGCTGGTCCTGTCCTCCCGGCAGGGGTGTTGGCTCATGGCTGATGCCTTGTCATGGTCTTCTCGCACAGGGTCTCAGCCTGGCGCCTCTGCCACCGTGGGCTCTCTGTTGTGGGGGGGTGTCCTGTGCATTGCAGGACATCCAGCAGCATCCCCGACCTCCTGCTCCATGCCAGTGGCGCCCCACCCCGCCATCGTGACAGCCCAGGTCTCCCGGCGTGCAGAATGCCCCCTGGTCATGCTGAGAGGTGCGAGGGTGCTGCCCCCAGGGTTTGACTCCTGTGTTTGTCTAACTCCCACCTCTGGTGCATCTCTCCCCTGTGTAGCGTGGAGTCGCTGGATGAGTGTGGCGGCCTCCCTGTGTCCAGCTGCCCTGGGCTGCAAGCAGGTCCCTCCTGCAGCCCTCCAGGCCACCCTTAAGCAGAGCTGGACCAGCCTGGCCAACATGGTGAAACCCCATCTCTACTAAAAATACAAAAATTAGCCAGGCGTGGTGGAACTCTGTCTCAAAAAAAAAAAAAAAAAAAAAAAAGTTACCCAGGCCTTAGGGCTACCAATGTCTGGCTCCTGCCTGAAGACCTCATACCATGTCAAGCCTCGGTATATTGTCCTTAGCAAAAGCAGCCGCCCTCTGTGTAGGATGAGCCGCCTTTCCTGTCATGAGGTTGGAGGTCGGCTATGAGGATTGATGTGTCTGGCGGGGACCGTGGACTGAGGCCTCCTGTCCATCAGCTCCGGCTGAGACCAGGAGTGGTCACAGTGAATGGGGCACGTGTTTCCGGCCTCCAGGGCTCACCTTCACCCCCTCCCACCGTGAGTGGACAGATGCTTCCCCCAGCAGAAGTAAGTGGGCAGGACACAGTAAGGCTCTGCAGATGTGAAGGGTCTGCACATTCCAGAACATTCCATCAGAGAGCAGATGGGAGAGAGGCCAGAGGGGCTGTGGGCGTCTTGGCTGAGGTGCTGTGCAAAGTGCCCTGTCCTGAGCTGCTCTGAGCTGCCCCCACTCCAGGTCTGCAGGGTCAAGCCCTGCCTGCTGACCACCCGGTGACCAGGATACATCACACACAGGCAGTGGGCCCTCGAGCTCCTTCTTCTCAGGAGATCAAGGCCTCAGCAGGGCAGGGTGGCGGGCAGCCCTCAGGGAACCCACCAGCATCCCCAGTGTAGGCTGAAGATCAAAGGCCCCGGCGCACCTGGCATCTGGGACAGACAGACCTGGGGGCAGAGCTGCAGGCATCCAGCACACCACGGGAAAGCAGGTGCAAAACAGGAACTGGGTCCACCCATCAGGAAGGGACCCCACTGTGGGCTCTGCCGTAGGAAATCTGGTGCCACCTTTGAAGTGCGCACTTTGTTTGGGGTAATTGCCAAGGTCTTATGGGAACCTCCCCTCACGGGTCCCCTTTGAAATTTGCTCACCTCATCACTCTGCAGTGTTCCCTGGACCACCAAGGTGGTTCCCCTTCTTGGGCCCCCATGGTGACCTGTGGTCCAAGGCCACATGGTGGGACACAGCAGCCCCGGGGCCTGTCCCTGCCTGGCCCTGTGAGACGGGCTGGTGACTTTCCAGCAGGAAGGATACTGTCACACACGGTTCTCAAATGAACTAACAGTCCACAGCCTGACCAAGATTTCCGCTTGTGCCTCCAGCTGTGTATGCGCCTGGCAGGTAGGCAGGAGGGGACCCGGCTCCTTTGTTCCGGTGGTGTCTTTGGTCTTATTTCCAAGTTCTCCTTCCTGAAGCGCAGTGATCTGTGAGACTGGTGTCTGGGCAATGTATTCCGGGCTCGAACACACCAGGCCCATTTCACAGAGGAGGTAACAGCCACAGAAAGGGCCAGTGCTGTCCTAGCAGCCAGGTGACCTTCCGGAGACACCCCTTCCCCCAAAAGACATGTCCTCCTGAGGAACCCGTGAATGCTGGTGGCCTTATTTGGAAAAAGGGTCTTCGCAGATATGACTGAGGTTCAAGTTTTGAAATGAGGTCCTTCTGGAATAGGGTGGAGCAGTCACGAAGTCCAGTGACGCGTGTCCTCAGAGGACAAAGGAGAGAGCTCTGCACACAGCACAGGGCTCGTTCTCGGCCCCGGCAGCCCTGCCCCTGCCCCTGCCCCAGCTGCAGCTGGCCACATGCTCAGCACGGTCCAGGACAAACCTATGTTCTTGCCCAGGCCTGTCCTGCCAGCCCTGGAGGGAGGGCGGTCTGTTCCGAGCTCCTCGTACCCCAAGAAGCAGGGCCCTAGTGGCTCTGGGCCCTTCCTTATTGCTGTAGCCAGGATGCAAACCGAGGTTTCCTGGCTTTGTACTGCCTTGACACTCATGTCATGAGGTCTCAGGGAACCTTCTTGAAGGCAACTGGGGCTGGTTGACCCCTCCATCCTGACCTCCTGTAGACAAGCGTCTGAGGAGCCCTCCTGGGCAGTGGTCAGAGCTGCCTGTCCCCTCTCAGGTGGGCACAGGGCCTCCAGCGGGGCCACATCCCTCTGGTTGTGGTTGGAACCCCGCACCCTCCATGTGCCTCAGCAGGTACATACCATTTGTCACAGTGAAAAGCCTTCACCCCAGCATTTTTGTTTGCTATGTATTTTGCTCCAGGAACATTCTAGAACTGGTAGCATGACCTCTGTTCAACGTTCTCTAAGCCAGCATTCCTTTCTTTGGCCCCTGCCAGGTGATGTGTCCAATCTAGATCCCAAGTTCTCATTTGAAGGCACCAAACTGGATGTGGGGAACATTGTGCTGGCATTATACAGCGGCCTCTTTGCCTATGGAGGATGGTAGGTTCTGGAATGTCTGGGTCCCTTGGTCTGGGGACATACAGTCCCTGATGTGTCCAGGAATCCCAAATCTCCCAGCCATCAAGGGGCAGTTAAAGGGAGTGGACAGTATGGAGTAGCAGGTGATCCTCCAGATTCACCTACATCCCGACGAAGTGTGGGGAGGCCGCCTGCTGCAGCCCTACTCTGGCTCTAGCTCCACGTCTCGGTCTTGGCGAAGGTGGCAGGTGGAGGCAGCTGAGCCCTGCGGCCCCTCTCCTCCAGGCCCCAGCCTGACTCCTGCGCTCAGGCGGGCCTCACAGGGACCTGAGAATCACCCCAGTAGGGCGAGCAGGCAGGGAATGTGTGGGAGGGTCTGGAAGGGGTAGCAGGGACCCCCGGAACAGACAGGAGGCTGAGCTCCCACTCCGGGTCTGCTTTCCAGCCCAGCGAGCAGACCGCCGGGGGGCGGGCTCACCAGCTGCCCTGGGATGCTCTCTCCCCGGTGATTTATTTTCCCTGATGAGAATCATATAATTGAACGCTGTTCTCTAAATTTTAGGAATTACTTGAATTTCGTCACAGAGGAAATGATCAACCCCTACAGGTACGTGCAAGAATGGATGGAGCCGTCTTTTTTCCTTATTTTAATGTGAAGCAGGAAGCAGCCACATTCCACTCGAAGCCTGTTGGTCGGCTCAGGCCTGCTCACAGTAGGGCCGTGACTGGGGCCTCTGGGGCCAGCAGATGTAGGGCGGGTGGCTTCTGGCCGTGTGTCCTTGAGCACGGTTTCTCCAGAGAACAGGTGGCAAGTGAGGCCCCCACTCAGGGCAGGACGGTACAGAGGAGCTGCTTGGGCTCTTGGCTCTGGTCCCCGGCTGTGCAGCTCATGGGCAGAGCCTTAGGATTCAGACCAGGCGGCCTGACTTAGCTCTCCCGAGCCCTTGAGGTCACCCAGAAGAATCCCCATTTCTCAGGTGGGGAAGCTGAGGCCGCGGCCAAGGCACCAGCCAGGCCTGCGCAGTGTCCCACTCCAGGCACAGCCTCCTGCCTCCAGCCTGTGCTCTCTTGCTGCTTCCCACCTTCCCTGAGAAGCCCGGCACAGAGGCTGGAGCTACTGCTTGTGAGGAGCCCACCTGGCTCCTGGGCACAGGGTTTGGCCTTCAGCCCAGGCTGCGTTGGGTGACATGTCGTCCCTTTTCTTTCCAGAAACCTGCCCCTGGCCATCATCATCTCCCTGCCCATTGTGACGCTGGTGTACGTGCTGACCAACCTGGCCTATTTCACCACACTGTCCACCGAGCAGATGCTGTCGTCCGAGGCCGTGGCCGTGGTGAGCCGCTACCCGCCAGCTTCCACCAGGGGCCTGAGAGGCTGTGGCCAGCCCGTCCCCTCCAGACTGGAGTGGTGCCCCGTCTCTCTAAGCCTCCCCTACCCAGAGGGGGCCCCGCGTCTCTAAGCCTCCCCTACCCAGAGGGGGCCCCGCGTCTCTAAGCCTCCCCTACCCAGAGGGGGCCCCGCGTCTCTAAGCCTCCCCTACCCAGAGGGGGCCCCGCGTCTCTAAGCCTCCCCTACCCAGAGGGGGCCCCGCGTCTCTAAGCCTCCCCTACCCAGAGGGGGCCCCGCGTCTCTAAGCCTCCCCTACCCAGAGGGGGCCCCGCGTCTCTAAGCCTCCCCTACCCAGAGGGGCCCCGCGTCTCTAAGCCTCCCCTACCCGGAGGGGTGGAGTGGTGGTCTCCCCTCACAACAACTACAGAGGAAGTGTCTGGGGATCGTCCTCGACCTCAGCTGCTGGGGGAGTCACAGGGGAGAAGGGTTTAAAATCTGATGCCAGGCCACACCCAGAACCAGCTGTAAGCCAGAATGCCTAGGGAGTCCAGGGCAGAGGTCATTTTAAATCTGAGTACAGAAAGATTGGAGTCTGCCACAGACTGGGATTCGTTAGAAGGCATGGCTGCTGCTGGCTTGGCAGGCGGGAGGCCAGGCCCGGGCGGTGTCACCAGGCAGCTCAGCCAGGCTGGCCTCGTAGCTGCTGAGGCTCCTCCCACTGCCCTCCCAGGGCCAGGGGAACAGGGAGTGGGTGCTCTGGCCAGCTTCCTACTGAACAAGCTCTGACTCCCAGCCCACTGCCGGCAGGGCACCGTGCTGAGCCTGTGGAGGACCCCAGATGGGGAAGGCAAGATCCCCACCTGCAGGCCGTAGCTTGCTCCAGGGAGTCCCAGAGGAGGGGGCAAATCAGGACCAGCGAGGGCTCCTCCACAGGCAGGCTGGGCAGGGGTCGCTGGAAAGCTCTGTCCTGGGAACTCCCCCCAGAGGCCAGAATCCAGCCCAAGAGGTCCTCTGCAGAGGGCTCTTGTGAGCACAGAGGGCGAGGGCCAGCCCTGTGCAGAGGGCTCCTGGTGAGCACAGGGAGGGCGAGGGCCGGCCCGGTGGGGCCCAGCTCACTGGTTGTGCCTGCCTAGGACTTTGGGAACTATCACCTGGGCGTCATGTCCTGGATCATCCCCGTCTTCGTGGGCCTGTCCTGCTTCGGCTCCGTCAATGGGTCCCTGTTCACATCCTCCAGGTGAGCACAGCCCGACCCACCACAGGTGAGGGAGGCCCAGGCCTCAGGGCCAGGTTCAACATGTTCCATGTCTGTAAAAGGTTTGTCTCTGTGATACTGGGGATGCATAATTGCTCAAATAGGCCAGGCATGGTGGCTCATACCTGTAATCCCAGCCCTTTAGGAGGCCGAGGTGAGCAGATCGCTTGAGCTCAGGAGTTCAAGACCAGCCTGAGCAATATGGCAAAACCCCGTTTCTACAAAAATATACAAAAATTAGCCAGGTGTGGTGGCACGTGCCTGTAGTCCCAGCTACTTGGGGGGCTGAGGTGGAAGGATTGCTTGAGACCAGAAGGTTGAGACTACAGTGAGCCGAGATGGTGCCACTGCGCTCCAGCCTGGGTGACAAAGTGAGACCATCTCAAAAAAAAATAAATAAAAAGGCAGCAGCAAGCTCAAATAATACAGAAATAAAGGAAGCATGAACTTTGGCCCTCGCCTCCCCACTCCTGCCTGGAGGTGACACAGCTATGGTGTCCTAGATGCCCCGTGGCCGCCACTCGACCCCCCTGGGCTGGAGTGAGCAGTGGCTCCCAAGTTGCTGTCCTTGCCGGGTTGGTTGGGGGCACTGAGAGACCCACAGCCAGCAGCTGGAGGGGCCTGGTTCCCACTCTGGCCAGAGAGGTCCAGACAAGTCAGGCACAGGCCCTGCCACTCCCCAGCCTGCGTGTCCCCTGTCCGTGTGCTGAGTTGTGGGGTGGTGGCTGACTCTGCCACTCTTGTCTGTCCACAGACTCTTCTTCGTGGGGTCCCGGGAAGGCCACCTGCCCTCCATTCTCTCCATGATCCACCCACAGCTCCTCACCCCCGTGCCGTCCCTCGTGTTCACGGTAAGCCTGCTGCACGGCCCCGTGCCCTACATCCCTGGGGGTTGTCTGGGGGCTCCCCAGAGGGAGGCTGCCACAGCTTGCAGCTCTGTCTGGGGTGTGGACTGGGTGGCAGCTCAAATGTGGCCTCCTGCCGAGCTCCACTGAATGCCAGAGAGTGCTGGAGGGGCTTTAGATTTTATTCCAAAAACAATATATGGTGGCTGCCACAAACAATTCAGACCATCGGAAATGCGGGAGGCAGAAGCTCCACCCAGGGTGCTGCTCTGCCGGCCGCCTGGCTCACTGCACCTCCACCCCCACGGGCGCCCACTCTGTTCGTTTCTCAGCGGGGTGCATCACACACAGTTTCCTTCCACTTCTGCATCTTTCCATGCCAGCCTGTGTGACTGCCTTTGTTCCCTCTGGCTGTGTCACACATCACTCCAAAATGTAGTGGTCTAAAAGGAAAAGCACTTATTATCCCACAGTTTCTGTGAGTCAGGAATTCAGGGAGCTGGTGCCTGGAGCTGTGTTCTCATCCGAGGGTGTGACCAGGGCTGGAGAGGCCACTCCCACTGTGACTTCCTCCAGGGCTGTGGGCTGCAGGCCCCGCCCCTCAGCACACTGGGCTCCCCCCACAGGCTGCTTCCCCCAAAGCCAGTGAGATACAGCAGAGGAAGCTGGGGTCTGGCAGCTGTGGGCTGGCCTCAGAGGTCCTGGCCCTTGCTTACTACTCCTTCCCTGAGTTAGAAGCAAGTCAGGAAGGGCAGCGAGTCCTGGACTCTTTGGCAGCTGCACAGTCCTCGGGAGCATGGCTGTGCTGGGGCTTACAGAAACTGTTTTCTTGGTGACCACTGGGTTAGATCAGGTTGTGGCCCTCACACACAGAGCCGTAGTCCAGCGGAGCCCAGCTGCGTATGTACACTGTGCTCTTCACCTGTCCTTAACCCAAATGTAGTCTCCATTTCCTCCTCTCCTCCCTCCTTCCCTCCTCTCCTCCCCTCCTCTTCCCTCCTCCCCTCCTCTTCCCTCCTCCTCTCCTCCCTCTTTCTCTACTTCTCTCCTTTCCTCCTTCAAGACCTTGCATGTTGCTCAGATGAGGTTTCTCCTTTAAAACAAAATTCCCTGGTGCTCTTCTGGGCCCAGCCAGGCTGGACAGTCCCCAGTGGCCACCACGGCCCGCCACAGCCCTGGTCGTGGGCCCCAGGGCTCAGCCAGCTGCCTCTCTCTTCCAGTGTGTGATGACGCTGCTCTACGCCTTCTCCAAGGACATATTCTCCGTCATCAACTTCTTCAGCTTCTTCAACTGGCTCTGCGTGGCCCTGGCCATCATCGGCATGATCTGGCTGCGCTACAGAAAGCCTGAGCTTGAGCGGCCCATTAAGGTGAGCCCGGGGCCTCCTGCTCACCCAGGCACCCTTCACAGAGGCAGGGTCCGTGAGTCCTAAGGACCCTGAGTCGGGAGCCAGCATCCCAGCTCAGCCTCTGGACCTGCCCCTGCCTGCATGCACCTGGGCCGGGCCACGTCCACATAAAGCCTGTGTCTCCCCTCGGCAAACCAGGGCTCATGCCACAGGGGGTCCCGGTGGGAGGGGTGCGAGGCCGTGTGTGCCCATGCTTTTACAGCAGACACGGGGGTCAACTAATTCCAGTGACGACTTGACCACCAGCTACGAGGGTGCCAAGTGTGACTGCAGGAGCTGGGGTTCCTCAAAGGACAGCAGATTGCACAGAGCTTGTGCTCCCCTGGATGGAGGGAAGCAGATAAGGACATTGCAGTCGTAGGTGGGCGGTGGTGAGCCCCGGCAGGGGCGGGGCAGAGCCGGGCCTGGCGCAGCATTCAAAGGGCCGTGAGGGCTGTGCTGGCAGGAGGAATGCAGGGAACCCGCCCGAGGAGCACCAGGGCCCAGCTGGACTCTCCTGGACTCTCCCTGTCCCCAGCGTCTCACTCAGAGGGGCAGCTGTTACCAGTGGGCCGCTTTCTTCAAAAACAGGGCTGTCCAGCAGAGGCCATGCTCTTGCCTGGGGCCCAGCAAGTCCTGCCGCCCTGGCCCTGACACAGAACAAGAGGCCAGAGCCCTTGGTGGCTGCTGGCCAGCAGCTTTTGTCACTCAGCTGGCATATGGCTGTCACAGTAGCCCAGCTTCCCTGCCCGGACCATTTCTCCCTCTGTGTTCCCGAAGCCTGGGGGCCCCGGGGGTGTCTGTGAACGCTGTTTAACAGGGGCTTTAGGCCGGATGCGGTGGCTCACGCCTGTAATCCTAGCACTTTGGGAGGCCGAGGTGGGCAGATCACAAGGTCAGGAGATAGAGACCATCCTGGCTAACACGGTGAAACCCCGTCTCTACTAAAAATACAAAAAAATTAGCTGGGCGTGGTGGCAGGTGCCTGTAGTCGCAGCTACTTGGGAGGTGGAGGCAGGAGAATGGCATGAACCTGGGAGGCCGAGATCGCGCCTCTGCACTCCATCCTGGGCGACAGAGCAAGACTCCGTCTCAAACAAACAAACAAAAAAACAGGGGCTTTAAAATACAGTCAGCACAAGAACCCAGATGCGGCCCCAAGAGAAGGCTGCAGAGGGTGAGGAGGAGCCGCCCTACATGGGCACCAGCTTGTGCCTGCTGTGCCAGCCTAGGGCAGTGCCTAGGGCACAGGGCAGTCACTGGGCACAGCAGGGGCTCAGCCCCCCAGGGACCTGGGCATGGGGTAGGCTCTACCCACTGTTGTGAGCCTGGGCACGGATTGGCGTCTGTTCCCTGGGGACAGGGCAGTCATGCAGCCTGCACTGATGGGTTGGGACCCGTGATCAGCCCTGCGTCTCCCAGGGTGCCCTGTACAAGTATGGATTCAGGACAGCTGAGTCAATCCCCCAGCCATGCCGAGCCGCGGGTCGCGGGCTGGGCCTGCAGGCTCCTCGCAGCCCTGCCTGGCTTCTGTGCCGGGTGGAGCTCATCTGCTGAAGGTGACAGTTGAGGCTGCAGCTTCAGGGATGGGCTTTTGCTCAGCGCTGTCCACAGTGGCGTCTCCAAGAATGTGGTCTCCTGGCTTATTAGTGGGTGGCCACTGTTTCCTGGAAGCATCAGGCCCCTGCGCGTCCTGGCGGCTCAGGGTTTCCAGGCCTGTGATGTGGGAATGGAGCTGTGACCTTCCCTGCCCGTGGGAGGCCTTGGGAGATGAAGCTGGCTCCTTCCATCCCTCATCATAAGCCGCCTGAGCCCCTGGCAACATGCCCAGCACTGTATGCAGAGTCGAGGGCATGACAGCCCGGTGTGTGAGGCAGATGGGGTGCAGATCACATCCTGGTGACCTGGAAGTCAGCAGCTGTGTGTGTGGAGGGCCCAGGAGGGCTGAGGAACCTCAGGGCATGGGGGAGGGAGGCTGGACAGGAGAGGGCTCACCCAGGCCCTGTCCTCTGCCCCAGGTGAACCTGGCCCTGCCCGTGTTCTTCATCCTGGCCTGCCTCTTCCTGATCGCTGTCTCCTTCTGGAAGACACCCGTGGAGTGTGGCATCGGCTTCACCATCATCCTCAGCGGGCTGCCCGTCTACTTCTTCGGGGTCTGGTGGAAAAACAAGCCCAAGTGGCTCCTCCAGGGCATCTGTGAGTATCTCACTGGCCCACAGCCCATGGTACCCTCTGCCCTGGGCAGCGGAGGGAGTTGAGAGGCGTCAGCCGTCTCCACCCACACGGGGCCAAGTGTGTTGGGTGGCAGGAGGGTTCAGGTCACTGCGGTGTCCACCAGTGACACGCAGCCCACATGGTTCAGGGATAAGACGCTCAGCGCAGCACCAGCTAATCTCTCAGGATGAAGGGATTTCAGAAAACCAGGCTACTGCTGCCAAGTAACAAAATCCTGCTGGCTGCCACCAGCAGACACAGCAGACTTACCCAGAAAGGCAGAAAGAGGCAGAGGCAGGCGGATCACTTGAGGTCAGGAGTTCAAGACCAGCCTGGCCAACATGGTGAAACTCTGTCTCTACTAAAAATATAAAAATTAGCTGGGCATGGTGGCTCACGCCTGTAATCCCAGCTACTTGGGAGGCTGAGGCAGGAGAATCACTTGAATCCGGGAGACGGAGGTTGCAGTGAGCCAAGATTGCACCATTGCACTCCAGCCTGGGCGACAGAGCGAGACTCTGTCTCAAAAAAAAAAAAAAGGCATTAGGAGAAACCCGCTGCCCGGCCCTCGGTGCAGCGGCGGCCCCAGGGGTGTTTTGCCACCAAGCTCAGGACCCCGTCCTCAGCGCCTGCAAATGTGGCCAGGCTCGTAGAAGAAGGCCGGGGTGCTTGCGGGCCTAGATGCTGATCCCCATGTCACTGGGTAGCTTTGAGAATTCCCGGGATGGCAGCAACACAGGCAGGGAGACCCCCCACCCCAACCCCACACTCTGATCACTGCCAGGGCCATGGTAGAACATTTGCCTCAAGCTTTGCAGTGGGATCTGCATTAACTGTCACTCAGGACACCAAGAGCTTAAAGCAAACCCCCGTCTCTATCCTGAAAGCAGTCCGCCTCCCTAGAGCGATGTCTCTGTAGACAGTCCCAGGCGCGACAGGTCTTCCAAGGACCTGTTAGCAGATTGTCCCCTCCGGCCCTGCCTGCAGGACAGCCTGGCTGCTGTGAACAGTCCGGGTAGGTGTCCAGGTGGTGGCCGGGTGTGGACCTGCAGGAGGGCCTGTCATTCCCCCCATTGCACTTTGCCGAGACACCAGGGCCTGGTTCGTGTGCTCCAGGGGCTGCACTCCACCTCCCCAGGGTTCTGAAGCAGGCGACGGGTGGGCCGAGTGGGATGTGGCACTTCTGCATTTCAGCAGAAGACAGCGCCTTGGGCACCCGGCACCCACATGCGCAAGTACACAAGGGAGGGTTCCTTAAAATCCCAGCGCTGCGCAGCGCTGGGTTTGGTGACAGCAGGGCTGGGGGAGCCCCAGCTCACGCCCCCATGTCCCACTGGTGCCTGCCCAGCCCCCAGGCTAACACAGCTGTCTTCTCTCCTGACAGTCTCCACGACCGTCCTGTGTCAGAAGCTCATGCAGGTGGTCCCCCAGGAGACATAGCCAGGAGGCCGAGTGGCTGCCGGAGGAGCACGCGCAGAGGCCAGCTAAAGTAGTTCACCTCCTCGAACCCACTCCGGTTCCCCGCAACCCACAGCTCAGCTGCGCATCCCAGTCCCTCGCCGTCCCTCCCAGGTCGGGCAGCGGAGGCTGTTGTGAAAACTCTGGTACGAATCTCATCCCTCAACTGAGGGCCAGGGACCCAGGTGTGCTTTTGGTCTCGTTGGGCCCTTTTTCCCTTCCCTCCTTTGTTTACTTATATATATATATTTTTTAACTTAAATTTTGGGTCAACTTGACACCACTAAGATGATGATTTTTTAAGGAGCTGGGGGAGGGCAGGAGCCTTCCTTTCTCCTGCCCCAAGGGACCAGACCCTGGGCGAACAGAGCTACTGAGACTTGGAACCTCATTGCTACCACAGACTTGCACTGAAAGCCGGACAGCTGCCCAGATACATGGGCTTGCGACATTCATGAAAACCAACCCTGCAGGCTTATGTCTCTGCCTTAGGGTTTGCAGAGTGGAAACTCAGCTGTAGGGTGGCACTGGGATGGGGGTGGGGGATCTGGGCAAAGTGGGTGATTCCAGAGCTCCTCCCAGGAGGTGCTTGAGGCCCCGTTGGACTCCTGACCATCATCCTAGCCCCGAGACACCATCCTGAGCCAGGGAACAGCCCCAGGGTGGGGAGGGGGGTGCCGGCATCTCCCCTAGCTCACCAGGCCTGGCCTCTGGGCAGTGCGGCCTCTTGGCTATTTCTGTGTCCAGTTTTGGAGGCTGAGTTCTGGTTCATGCAGACAAAGCCCTGCCTTTCAGTCTTCTAGAAACAGACAAGAAAGGCAGACACACCGCGGCCAGGCACCTAAGTGGGCTCCCACCCTGGGCTCCACACAGCAGTGTCCCCTGCCCCAGAGGTCGCAGCCACCCTCAGCCTCCAATGCATTGGCCTCTGTACCGCCTAGCAGCCCCTTCTGGCCAGTGCTGGGTTCCCACTCCCGGCCTAGGCACCTTCCCACTCTCCCTGTCACCCTCATGTCCTGTCCTGGTCCTGATGCCTGTTGTCTAGGAGACAGAGCCAAGCACTGCTCACATCTCTGCCGCCTGCGTTTGGAGGCCCCTGGTCTCTCACCCAGTCCCCACCCTCCTGGAGAGAGGGAAGTGGCGCACCCGCTGTTTCTGTTGTTCCCGTGAATTTTTTTCCCTGTGGGAGGCAGCCGAGGCCTGGCCAGTGCGGCCCACTTTCCTGAGCTGTCGCTGCCTCCATGGCAGCAGCCAGGGACCCCCAGAACAAGAAGATCCCGCCGGGCCCCTCCTGAGCTCTGGGCGTGCTCTGCCTTCTCAGGCCCTGGGCTTCTCTTCTCCCCAGCCAGAGGTGGAGCCAAGTGGTCCAGCATCACTCCAGTGCTCAGCTGTGGCTGGAGGAGCTGGCCTGTGGCACAGCCCAGAGTGTCCCAAGCTGGGAGCCACCGGAGCTGGACACGGCTTCACTGACCAGCGGCTGCTCAAGCCGCAAGCTCTGAGCAAGTGCCCAGTGGAGCCTGCCGCCCCTGCCTGGGCACCGGGACCCCCTCACCATCCAATGAGCCTGGAGAAACCTGATGAACAGTTTGGGGACCCAGGACCAGATCTCCGTCTCTCTTGCTTGAGGAATGAAGACCTTTATTCACCCCTGCCCCGTTGCTTCCCACTGCACATGGACAGACTTCACAGCGTCTGCTCATAGGACCTGCATCCTTCCTGGGGCCGAATTCCGCTTTTCCAAGGGACAGCCCACAGTCTGGAGGCCGAGGACCACCAGCAGGCAGGTGGACCAACTGTGTTGGGCAAGACCTCTTCCCTCTGGGCCTGTTCTCTTGGCTGCAAATAAGGACAGTAGCTGGTGCCCCACCTGCCTGGCGCGTTGCTGTGCGAATCCAGGAGGCAGTGGACATTGCAGGCGGCCACGGCCCCGGGTCCGGGAGAGGTGCTCCCTGGAGGCACACACCACTGCTTCCCACTGGAGCCGGCAGGGCCCACGCACGACGTCAGCCTCTTCCCTTCCTGCCTCGGCTAGGGGTCCTCGGGATGCTGTTCTGTTCCAACCTCCTGCTCTGGGAGGTGGACATGCCTCAAGGATACAGGGAGCCAGTGGCCTCTCGATGACACGCGCTTGCCTGTTGGCTGCTGCGGCTGGGGCGAGCATGGGGGCTGCCAGCGTCTGTTGTGGAAAGTAGCTGCTGAGTGAAATGGCTGGGGCCGCTGGGGTCCGTCTTCACACTGCGCAGGTCTCTTCTGGGCATCTGAGCTGGGGTGGGAGCTCTTCCGCAGAAGGTTGGTGGGGGGTCCAGTCTGTGATCCTTGGTGCTGTGTGCCCCACTCCAGCATGGGGACCCCACTTCAGAAGGTAGGGGCCGTGTCCCGCAGTGCTGACTTTGAGGCCTGCTTCCCCCTCCCCCTCCTGCTGTGCTGGAATTCCACAGGGGACCAGGGCCACTGCAGGGGACTGTCTCAGAAGACTTGGCTTTTCCGGCCCTTTTTCTACACACTCCACTGACAAACCTCCCCAACGGTTTCCACTTGTGGGCTTCAGGTGTTTTCAAGCACACCCCACCAAAACAAGCAAGTGCATTTTCAGTCGTTGTGCTTTTTTGTTTTGTGCTAACGTCTTACTAATTTAAAGATGCTGTCGGCACCATGTTTATTTATTTCCAGTGGTCATGCTCAGCCTTGCTGCTCTGCGTGGCGCAGGTGCCACGCCTGCTCCCCGTCTGTGTCCCGGCCACGCAGGGCCATCCACTGTGACGTCGGCCGACCAGGCCGGACACCCTCTGCCGAGTAATGACGTGTGTGGCTGGGACCTTTTTTATTCTGTGTTAAGGGCTAACCTGTTACACTGGGCTGGGTTGCGTAGGGTGTTCTGGCTTTTTTGTGGGGTTTTTATTTTTAAAGAAACACTCAATCATCCTACCGCTGATGTTCTGTGTTCTTTTCTTCTGCGCCAGGTTCTGTGTGTAGGAACGTTCCTGGCCCCCTCTTGGCCACCCCGTTCCTTTCCATCTTGACACCTTCATTCATTCATTCACCGACAGCCCACTGAGGCCGCTGGGTGGGGGTAAGCCATGGGCGGGTAGCACACATGTGAGCACGCACCCCTCGAGGGTGGAGGGCTGAGCCAAGATCTCGGATCTGCCTCGGGAGTGGGGGGCAGGCAGCCTGCGCAGGGATATTCAGGTGGAGACCACCCGGGAGGAGGGGGAAGGTTCCAGTCCCAGGGAGCTGCAGGGGTGAAGTTGGGAAGGGTTTGGGGGTCACCCGCTGAGAGGATGCAGGGCTCCAGCTCCGGGGAGGTCAGGAAGGAAGCCTTTCTCCAGCCTGGGATCAGAGCAAGAGAGGAAGCGGCACCGATTCTGTGTTCCCAGGACACTCCCGAGCCTCTCAGTTAAGAGGGCGAGTTCGGGGCTCAGAGCATGAGCCCCTCATCCACTTCCCAGCACGGGATGGGAAGGCAACCATGGGGCTCCGTCCTGGATCCAGTGAAGGCTGCTCGTATCTGCAGGACTCATGCAGTCCCAGCTGAACGGGAGGTCGGGGACGGGCCCTGAGTGGGTCCCATAGTCTGAGTCTTATCCTGGAGCCACCGAGTCCCGCCAGGAACCGGGAGGCCTCCAGAAATACAAAGTCACTGGAGTGAGCAGTCAGCTCCACAGGGTGTTAGCAAAGAGGCCTCCTGGCTGCAGGTCTCCTGGGACTGGGGGTTGGACGGCTTTTCCCTAGTGGGCCGGGCCCCCCTCCCCGTGGCCCTTTCTTTAGGGAGACCTTGCCCAGTGGTGGACCAGGGCATTCTGGGGTGCAGCTGGGAACCTTTGCGGCAACCGGGGTCACCTGGAGCCCCCCACTCTGACCACCCAGGCAGGAAGGGCCCACCCGCCTCCCGTGGGCTCTGGGAGGATTCGGGTGCATTGTAATAATGCCTTTGCTGCTGGGAAGTTGAGGTCCGGGCCTCTCAGTGCTGTTCAAAGGCAAATTAATCCCATAGCTCGCCCCTCACAATTGAGAACTGGCCGCCCTCTAAGGGAGCTGGAATTTGGAAAGCAATTTTTGGAGCTGGGGACCTTGGATGGCCCTGCGGCAGGTGCGTACCCCTTTGGGGACTTGACCATTGTGATGGGCTTGTTGAGGGACAGGAAGGAGAGAACTCACAGGCTGCCCCACCCCCTGACACTGGCCATGCGAGGTCACTGGTGAGACAGGCCCTCACACACCTGCACCAGCATCTGGGGACTCCCTGGGGGCCTGCTGAGTGATATCTGAGGGTGGGGCTGGGAGCCACAGGTGAGCCAGCCCTGCAGGTGCCACCAGCGTGGTGAGCAGCCTCAGTCTCGGCAGCCCTCCCAGGTAGCATTTCAGTGGCTGCCAGCTCGCCCGGCCCCCAGCCCAGCTGGCTCCTTTGAGATGCTTGTTGCCAGCGTGGAGCTCAAAGAGTCCTGGGCTCCTGGAAACAGCAAAGGTTAAGAAACCCCCGACCCCTGTGTTCTGCTCGTGCAGAGAAATCTCTTCCCATGTGACTTGAGTGATACTCAGAGATGCCCCCGCCCCGGATCTACCTAGGGCAAGGCCCAGCCCAGGTCCTGAGTCCCCTTGACCTTGCCAATGACCCGCAGGGATCCATCAGGACAAAATGCTTGCTGACCAAACTCAGCTCGGCTGCTCTCCCTCCCCCAGGCCCAGGACCTGGACCCCCTCAGCCTGGGCCAGCCTGTGACTTCCCACTCCCTGAGACCAGGCTGGCCCGGGGAACCCGCTCTATCTACTGCCCCTCAGACACCCCGCCCAGCTCCCCACACAGATTCTAGCCTTGTTCACGCACCCATAAAATAAAAACCCAGGCCGGGCACAGTGGCTCACACCTGTAATCCCAGCACTTTGGGAGGCCAAGGTGGGCAGGTCACTTAAGGTCAGGAGTTCGAGACCAGCCTGACCAACATGGTGAAACCCCTTCTCAACTAAAAATACAAAAAATTAGCCGGGCGTGGTGGCAGGCATCTGTAATCCCAGCTACTTGGGAGACTGAGGCAGGAGAATCGCTTGAACCCAGGAGGTGGAGGTTACAGTTAGCAGAGATCGCACCATTGCACTCCAGCCTGGGTGACAAGAGTGAAACTCTGTCTCAAAAAAAAAAAAAAACCCAGCCAGGCACAGTGGCTCACACCTGTAATCCCAGCACTTTGGGAGGCCAAGACGGGCAGATCATGAGGTCAGGAGTTCAAGACCAGCCTGGCCAACATGGTGAAACTCCGTCTCTACTACAAATACAAAAACTAGCCAGGCGTGGTGGCAGGTGCCTGTAATTCCAGCTACTTGGGAGGCTGAGGCAGGAGAATCACTTGAAACCGGAAGGCAGAGGTTGCAGTGAGCCGAGATTGCGCCATTGCACTCCATCCTGGGCAACAAGAGCGAAACTCCGTCTCAAAAAAACAAAAAACCTTTGCCTAACCCTGGAGCTCCTTGTAGACCCTGTGGTGGGAGCAGAGATCCCCCATTGCGATAGTCCTCGGTGCTGCAATAACCTTTTTTTTTTCTTTTTTTTTTTTTTGAGACGGAGTCTCACTCTCACCCAGGCTGGAGTGCAGTGGTATGAGCTCGGCTCACTGCAACCTTTGCCTCCCAGGTTCAAGCAATTCTCCTACCTTAGCTTCTTGAGTAGCTGGGATTACAGAGCCCACCACCACGCCCGGCTAATTTTTGTATTTTTAGTGGAGATGGGGTTTCACCATGTTGGCCAGGCTGGTCTTGAACTCCTGACCTCAGGTGATCCACAACTCGGCCTCCCAAAGTGCTAGGATGACAAGCGTGAGCCACCGCGCTCGGCCTGCAATAACCTTTTCAAGTCAACTCCTTTAAAAACCCTGACTTGTTCTTCATCCCTCAATCCCCTGCAGAACACCAGTCAGAATCAGAAAAGCTCCTCCTGCCCTG
Source organism: Pongo pygmaeus (assembly GCF_028885625.2). Classification (NCBI taxonomy): domain Eukaryota; kingdom Metazoa; phylum Chordata; class Mammalia; order Primates; family Hominidae; genus Pongo; species Pongo pygmaeus. The sequence continues at coordinate 85,132,353 of NC_072391.2, read as the reverse complement.
AAGAGAAATGCAGACACTCCACAGAGCTGCAGCCCCACCAGGCCTGGCCTCAGCCAATCTGCCTTTTCCAGTCAGGCTGGGCCCCTGGAGTCCCCGAAGCTCTGCCCCGCCCTCCCCCATCCCGGGGCTTTCCACTGCCTTCCACTCAGCCTGGACCACTCTCCCTCCAGGCCACCCTTCATGGTCAGACGCCTGCCCTGACCCAGCCTCTCTCCCCCAGAGCACGGTCTGCACCCGCAGTGCTGGTGTTGGCGTTCTTGTAGTCACCTGTGGGTGCACCCCCATCCTGGGAAGCTTCCTGAAGACAGGTCCTCATCTGCCCTGTCCCCTACCAGGTCCCCCAGCCCCAGGGTCTGGTCGAACAAAAGCCTTGGTCAGTATTTGTGGAAGAGGTGAAAAAAAATGAAGCCAGCACCCCATCTCAGCTCGGGGGCCCCGAGTGAGTGGCGGCTGGGCCCTTGGGTGGGGCGCAGGTCTGTAGGAAGGTGGGAGGGGCCCCCTTCTGGGCTGCAGCAGTTACAGGTGCCCAGAGACTGGCCAGGCCACTGCAGGGGCCAATGTCCAGCCCTGTAAATGGAGGTGGACACAGGTAAGGGAATGTCAAAATCAAAGCCCAACCCAGACTTTTTTTTTTTTTCTTTGAGACAGGGTCTCACTCTGTCACCCAGGCTGGAGTGCAGTGGTGCAATCTCAGCTCACTGCAGCCTCCACCTCCCAGGGTCAAGTGATCCTCCTGCCTCAGCCTCCCGAGTAGCTGAGACTACAGGTGTGCACCGCCACACCTGGCTAATTTTTTTTAACTTTTTGTAGATATGGGGTCTTGCTATGTTGCCCAGGCAGGCTGGTCTCAAACTCCTGGGCTTAAGTGATCTGCCTGCCCCGGGGGGGTTCCCAAAGTGCTGGGACCACAGGTGTGAGCCACAGCACCTGGCCAATCCAGACTTTTTTTTTTTTTTGAGACGGAGTCTTGCTCTGCCACCCAGGCTGGGGTGCAGTGGCGTGATCTCGGCTCACTGCAAGCTCCGCCTCCTGGGTTCACGCCATTCTCTAGCCTCAGCCTCCCAAGTAGCTGGGACTACAGGCGCCCTCCACCACGCCCGGCTAATTTTGTTTTTGTATTTTCAGTAGAGACGGGGTTTCACCGTGTTAGCCAGGGTGGTCTCGATCTCTTGACCTCGTGACCCGCCCGCCTCGGCCTCCCAAAGTGCTGGGATTACAGGCGTGAGTCACCGTGCCCGGCCTTTTTTTTTTTTTTTTTTAATTGAGATGGAGTCTCACTCTGTCATCTAGGCTGGTGTGATCTCAGCTCACTGCAACCTCCGCCCCCCGGGCTCAAGTGATTCTCCTGCCTCAGCCTCCAGAATAGCTGGGATTATGGGCACTTACCACTATGCCTGGCTACTTTTTTTGATTTTTATTTTTAGTAGAGACGGGGTTTCACCATGTTGGCCAGGCTGGTCTTGAACTCCTAGCCTTAAGTGACCTGCCCGCCTCAGCCTCCCCAAGTGCTGGGATTCCAGCCGTGAGCCACCGTGCCTGGCCAAAGGTTTTCTTTTATGGGGGATGTGAACAAGGCTGGAAAGAATTCAACCTTGTTCTTTATTCTTGTGTCGGGGGTGGGGTGGGTGGCCTGAGGGACAACAAATCAGCTTCCCCCGGCCAGCACTGTCTCAGAGGGTGGGGAGTCACCGGCTGGCCCAGGCTGAGGGGGTCCAGGTTAAGGGCCTGCGGGAGGGAGAGGAGCTGAACTCGAGTCTGGTCAACAGGCATTTTGTTCTGATGGATCCGTGGGGACAAAAACAGCTCAGAGAATCATTGATGAGGCCAAGAAAGGGGCTGTGTACGTCCTGGCCTCATCCCGGGTGGACCCAGCAAGCTCTGCCCTCCCTCCATCTGGCGCTTCGATGCCTTGAGCACCGTGGGAGATGGCAGGCATAAACGAATGGTGTGTGGCAGCTCCCTCTCCCCCAGAGAGAGGATGAGGGGAGAGCGTTTGTGGGGGCGGGAGCCCCAAACACATTCGAATGAAACTGCCTGTCAGGTGCGCCCTCCCCGGGAGAGCAGGGCTTCCTAAAGGAACCAGTGACCAATCCTCTCACCGCCCCCTCATTGCAGAAAGCCCGGGTCTCCCCATGGCCCGCCCTCTCCTGCCACCTCGCCCTCCTCCAGAGCTCCTTGCTGGCACCCCGTCTCCCCGTGAGGTACCGCTGGACAGAACTCCGGGGCAGCTCTTATGACCTGCTGGGAACTGTGGGTGGGAGGGCATGGAGACGCACATTAAACCCTAACCCCCGGTGTGGGAAAGGGTGGGAAACAGAAGGAAGGAGGGCATTGGCCTGGAAAGCGGGGGCCTTGGCTCTGTGACGCCCCGGCCCCTGCCCCAGCCCAGGGGCGGCTGTGTTCTCCAGCTCTGATGTAAAAGGGTCTTGGCCCCTGAGAGGACCGGAATGAATGTGCTTCTGCCTCGGTGCTCAGAGCCGATCTGCCTAACCCAGCTCAGGGGGAGAGAAGAGAAGAGGAAGGGAAGGGGGAAGTGGGGAGGAAAAAGGGGGAGAGGAGAGAGAATTCCCCTGGCCAGGGGATGGGGGCCACGGCCCTAATCAAGCAACAGCTCCAGCAACTCTGCCTTCAGGCCTGGAGAGGCTTCCTGTGCAGAGGAGGATGGAAGACAGAGGAAAGCAGAGGGAGGAGGAGAAGGCGGTGGTGGGAAGAGGGGGACGCAGAAGAGGGTGGGCTGCAGGCTGGGATCCCTTCCTGTGACTCCTGCATCCTAGACAATCCTCTTGAGCTCACCACACTGTGTTTGCCGGCTGTGTGTGTGTGAGCTGCACGCCTGGGACAGGAGGAGGCAACCCTGCCCTGTAGTCAGCCAAAACCACCGCAGGGCATGGGCTTCACGGGCTGCGGGAATAGCAGAGGGAGGTGAACAGGGGTCCCAGCCTGGGCAGGGTGGGGAGTCAACATCTGGACAGAGCGGGGCTGCAGGAGCCCCGGAGGGAACTGTGGTTCTGCCTGGGAATCCTCTGTTCACTCCCCACCTGGGAAGAGCAGGGGGCCCAGGAGTCCCCGAGGGAGTAGTGGCTCTGCCTGGGTGTCCTCTGGTCACTCCCCACCTGGGCTGGGTCACCGCCAACTGTCCCAAACACAGGATGGCTCTCTGGCCTCTCAAGAGCCTGTAAGTCCTTGGTCTTCAGCAGAAACCCTGCAGAGATGGTGAGATGGTGGGGAGGGGTCCTCAGCCTCGGGGAGGGGCCATGCCTTGGGAGAGCACAGAGGGGAGACAGTGGATGGAGATGGCACTTCTGGCACCGCCCGCCTGCCCACTGAGACCACAGATGATGGAGGCTCGCTGCCCATGCTGGGCCCCACACACCCTCCCCCACCCCTCCCTGGGCAGCCTTGGTGGGAATGCTAATTCAGTCGCTCTAAGGAGGAGCATTCTAGGAGCATCTGCTCTGAGGGACAGGGGAGGAGGGGTCACCCTGAAGCTCCTCCAGCCGGATTTCTGAGGGACCTAGATCCCCACTGTCCCGTGGTTCTGTGCTCCCCGAGGCTTGGCCTGAAGGGGTCCAGCGTGGGAAAGTGAACTGAGCCTGCAGCAGCCAGAGGAGGAGGCCGGGTGCCACCCTGTCTCAGGGAGGAGAAAACAGGGCTCCAAAACATTCCTTCACCTGCCTGGGGTGATCCAGGGGAGCCAAGAGGTGGGAGTGGATCCGTGTGCATTGGATGCAAAATGGTAGGAAGCACACAGTGGGAGCATCTCACAAACCTGTGCACCCGGACGGCCCGGGCACCTGGAGACGTGGGCACCTGGAGGGCCTGTGCACCTGGACGGCCCGGGCACCTGGAGGACATGGGCACCTGGAGGGTCTGGGCACTTGGAGGACCCGCACACATGGAGAATCCGGGTTCTCCAACCTGTGCACCTGGAGGGCCTGGACACCTGACCCACCATCCACATGACTGCCCCTCCCTTCCATCCCACCCTCCTTCTGGGCCTGGCCTCAATTCCTCACAGCGTTAACCTGAGTGCAAGACACCTGGCCTCATCTCCAGCGGAAACGCAAACCCTCACCCCGAAGGTGCTGTTACGTTCGTCCAACCTTCTCCCTCCAGCCAGAAACGCCTACATTCCTGTCTCTCGTGCATGTGCAGCCACACCAAACAAACAGGCCCTGCAATGACCTGTTCACTGCTTGGGGTCCAGTTCCTACAAGACCCAGCCCTTTGCCTTACAGCCACAGGGTGAGTACGTTCTGCAAGTGGGAACTCAACTGCACCATGAAAGCCAGCCTTGTAAAACACACTGGCACCCCAGGTGGACAGATTCCTCACAAAACTAGTCTCAACCAGCTTCATTCCAGATTAAATCCTCTCTGGGTCAAAGACGGTGAGGAAAGATTCCAGAATTTGCCTCTCTCTCATTGACCTCTGCAAAGGCTGGCTGGGGAATGGGTGTGTGGCCCTATCCTCACCCCCAGCCAAGGGAGGGTTCTTACCCGTAAAACGAGACCCCAAAGTCAAGGCCTTGGTGTCTGGCTGTGACCTACCTCTTTGGTCACCGCCCCTCCAAGCTCTCTGAGTGTCGTCTGGGCTAACCCGCGCACACCCCCTCCTCGGTAGGAGGCCCCAGCTAATCCCGCTGCCGTTCCCATGACCGGCAAAGAGAATCCACTTAATCCCCTTGACAACTCCTGACAGCTGGGAGAGAGGCGTGGGCAGGTCCGGGTGAGGACACGGTGGGCTTGGACCCAGACTCCCCTGGAGAGGTTACACGCTCTGGGGCTCTTCATCTCCGGGGAGGTTTTGCCACATTCTCCTGCACAACTCACCTCACCGATTTCACTCCTTAATGACCGTGTTTCAAACACTGCCAGGGCGACGCTTCATCTTTAGGCAGCCAGGGGCCAGAAGGAGCCTGGATCCTCCACTGGCCCCCTCCCTCTCCTTCATCAGCCGTGACACTTTCCCCGGTGTCTACTGCCCTCTTGGGACGGTGTGCCTGGGTCTGAGAATTCCCCACGCAGAAACGAGGCCCCCACTCCTGACATCTTCTGTTGACGCTGCTCCTGTTTTATTTCTAAGCTTGGCTCCGTCCCTTGAGTTGAGCCGAGAATTTCACAGAGAAGAAATTGTCAAATAAAAAACAAATCCGGATTTAGTAAGGGGAACTTTATTCCAAAAGGATTATTGCAGGGCTTGGGGGGGCGTCTCACAGTAGGGGTACATACCACTCCAATTTACGAGGCCTACAAGGCCTCCAGAGCCAGGGAAAGGGGTTTTCTTTGATGGAGAGAGGGAGCAGGGCTGGAAAGAATCGGTGGGGGAGTGGCGTGAGGGGGCCTGAGGGGCAGCAGATACAGCAGGTGCCCCCTGGCCAGCCCAGTCTCAGGGGCTAAGGTGGGGTTACAGGCTGACCCAGGGGGAACTAGGCTGGGGGGTCTCCCAGTTCAGGGTTTGGGGGAGGCAGAGAAGCTGAACAAGCTTTTTTTGTTGTTTTTTTAAACAAGCATTTTGTTGTGCTGCATCTGTGGGAACAAAACAGCTCAGGGAATCACTGATGAGGCCATGATCTGGCCTTGTCCTAGGCGGACCTGGCATCCGCGAGTCTCATCTCAGTCCTGTGGGAAGGGGGCTGTTTGCAGTGAGCTGTTTCCAGAACACACAGGAGGGCTTTCCAGGACTCGCTGAGTTCCACGCTGTGCAGATGAAGATGGATTCATTGCTGAGCTGCACGAGGCACCTCCCCCTTCTAGGGTCCCTGGTGGTCTCTCCCTCTGCCCCTGCTGCAGGACGCCCCTCCTCGGGACTTTAGATGTGGAGATGCTGTGTGTGGCCTTACTCTCCTTTTTTCATTGTCGAGCACCTGCTGGTTACAGACCCTTCCTGCCCTGTCCTGAAACTGCCTTTGCAAAATTATGACAGGAAGAGAAATCTGACATAGCTGCCTCCATCTTGCTCCTCACCTCACAGGCAGGCTGGCTGGCTTCCTTCATTCCTGGGCGTGCGCCAAGCTAGCTTTGGGAGAAATTTAGTTTTTGAAAATCCCCTAACCTCCACGTCTTCGGGGAGGTTGATTTGAGTAATAATTCCATCTCCCTTGTGGCATGGCCAGCCTTGTGACAATTTTTTATTATTTATTTATTTATTTTGAGACGGATCTCACTCTGTCACCCAGGCTGGAGTGCAGTGGCGTGATCTCGGCTCACCGCAACCTCTGCCTCCCAGGTTCAAGCCATTCTCCTGCCTCAGCCTCCCGAGTTACTGAGACTACAGGCACCCGCCACCATGGCCGGCTAATTTTTGTATTTTTAGTAGAGATGGGGTTTCACCTTGTTGACCAGGATAGTCTTGATCTCTTGACCTTGTGATCCACCTGCATCGGCCTCCCAAAGTGCTGAGATTACAGGCGTGAGCCACTGCGCCCGGATTAGATTAGGGGTTTAGGTGGGGGTGTACAGGTAACAGATGTTTGCTGCTGATTGGTTGGGGTGGGGATGAAATCACAGCGGGTGGAAGCTTTCCTCCTGCAGCCGAATTGCTTGTGGTGGGGCCACAGGAGCAGGGCTGTAGGTCCAGGTGGAGCCATGGGGGCTGAGTGGAGCTGTGGGTGTCAGACATGCAAAAAACCTGGAAAGATCTCTCAAAAGATACTTCCATCTACAGCAGTGGTGTTATTTGCAGGAGTAATGGGGGAAGTTGCATATTTGTAACCTCCGGGATAATGGCCGACCATCCTTTGTGTCTGCACCTTAACAGGAGTCTGTTTCCCTCCTCCTGGAAGCCTGGGGGCCTCCATTAGCTTTAGAAAAGCAGGTTTGGGGCAAGGCCTATTATCAATCATTTAAACTGTAGCCTAAATGTCTTCCAAAGTTAGCTTGGCCCGATAGCCCAAGAATAATTAAGGGAAAGGCAGGATGGGGGCTGGGTTAGCTTAGCTTAGCGTTCTAATTGTCTCACTGACAGGACTTCTGCAAAGGCCATTTCAGGTGCGGGAGCCTGAGTCCCTGGGATGGGGCAGGAAACGCATTTCCAGGTGACGTCATTCTGTTCCTTTTGAATTTTGAACCACGTGAATGATTCACCCACTCACCAAAACAGTGGTTTTTAAATGCAGTTTTGAGGGTCGTCAGGCTGTCTGGGAAGCTGGGGCTGTCTCCAGCTTTGATCTGGTGGAAGCTCCGTGGACACACTTAGGTGGCAATTCGCCGTGCTGGGCAGAGCTGCGGGAAGCCCGCTGTGGAGCGTGCGCTGGACGTTGCTGTCTGGCCTCGGTCTTGTTCTCGTTGTGCCTTCTCCATGTGACCTGCAGACCCCAGGACCCCACCCAGGGGATGTCTGCCGACGCTTCCTCTCCAGCTTGCGGCATCTGACTTTGACCCCAGACCCCTGGCTCCTCACAAGCTATGAGGGAGGCATGGGGATCCCTAGTGTGTGGGTGGAGGAGGGACAAGGGTCTCTCCTGCTGCCCCAGGGATGCTAGAGGCTGCTCCTGGTCTCCACGGGTCCTGGGTTGGCAGGAAACAGGGATGGCACTGCCAGCTGCCCTGGAATGTTGTCCCTGGCTGCTCACCCTTTAAGGGCTGGAGCCTCCAGTAGGAACCTCAAGAACAATTTAGGTACCAGATGCCTTTGAGACACCAACAAGTCTAAGTTTATTCGTTCCTTGAAAGTCAGATTCATTGATTCCGTGCCTCTTCCTCCATGGACTGTGTGCTGGCTTCTTTAGGGGCCACCTGGGAGGAGGGATCTCTTGTGACCTTCCTGGAGCTTCCACTGGGACTCCTGGGGGCACCTCACCCACAGGCCCCACCTTGGTGTCCTCAGTCGCCCTGGGTGCCCCCCCCCCCGCCCCCAGCTGTCTTGCTGAGTGACAAGCTGTCCTGGACTCTCAGACCACGGAACCTGCTCCTGGAGGTTTTGACTCCTGGGATTTAACCAACCTGCGAGTGGGACGGAGACGGGGACCCGGGCCACAGCTTCAGGCTATGACGAGTCAGAGTCACAAAGTGGAGCCCCCCCACCAAGGTCCGAGGGCGTGGGCCTTGGTTTACAGATGGAGACGCTGAGGCTGGGGCATGGGGAGTTTGGGGTGACCAGATTCCAGCTAGGGATGAGATAACAGCAGAATGACAGGACTCCCGTTAGGGTTTTGCCTTTTTGTATCAAAGAGAATGATCTCATTGTTTCAATTAATTACTTATTTTTGAACAGGCAGTATATTCAAATAGTACAAAATTCAAAAGGTTCAAAGAATTCTTAGTGACAAGCAGGCTTTCTGCCCAGGCCCTGTCACCAGCTGCCTCCCCAGCGTACCCCTCGCCAGTCTCCTGGGGTCTTTTCAGAGGAATTCCTCCTGCCAGGGGACAGTGGTGAAATGAATAGATTGGGCTTAAGTCACTGGGCTGGGACCAGCTACATTCTAGGGTACAGACAGAAAGAGCTAGAAAATGCCATCACTCAACCAGGGTCAGCAAACCCGACGAACTCTGGAAGATGCTCCAGGAAGTAACTGTCAGGCTGGCCAGGATGTTAGGGACTGGGTAGGATTTGTGAGATCCTGAGAAATGCAGCAGGCGTGTGGCATTTGGATTTTAGAAAGGAGGCTGATGAGGTTATGACCTGCCGTGGGAGAGACACGCAGGCTGGCCCCTGAGCCAGAAGCTGCCGTCCTCCAAAGCAGCTCATGCATGGGTCGCTGTCCGCCAATGGGAGTCGTCGAGGGATGGGCCCATGTTGTGTCCCGAGCCTGCTGGTTCCCCATCTTCATCCTCGGCTTGGGTGAATCCATAGATGGCAGCAGGTGCCAGTGACGCCCGCCCACTGCTTTCCAGACAGAGCCGCAGCTCCCCAGCCATTCCTGGGCCATTGCCCCTCTGCTCTGACTGGCTTTCCCTGGCTGTGCTGAGCCACTCTCCCCTTCTGTCTGCACTCAAACCCACACGGCCTTCTCTTGGTTGCCGGAACATTCCATGCCCGGGATGCTCCTTGGGGCCTTGGCATGCGCTACCCCCTCACTGAACTCTCTTTCTTTGCCCCCTGCCCTGGCTCCCCCTCCTCCTCTTTCTGACTGAGTTCCCATTGGCAGATCCTTCTCTGTCCAGGCACTTGGAGCGTGGTGCTTCTCCACTCCCTGGGGCCTACGGGAGCATCGAGAATCACCTGTTGGCTTTTCTTTTCCTTATTCACTTACAAGAATATTTTGGTTGCTGGGGGTTCCTGGAGACTTTGAGATGGAAGCCGGAGAATAGGGAATGAGCTCTCCTGTTCATCCTCCCAGGATCTGAGAGGGCTGCTTTTTTTATTATGAATCCTGGCCCGCCGCTCTCCAGCTGTGACCACTGAGCACTTGGCCCCACAGCACTAAGCCTTGGTTTTCTCACCTGTGAAGTGGGAGTGGCAGAGGTGATGTAGGCTGGTGAGGGTTAGGGGAGGTGGCCTCTGCATCACCTTCCTCCTGGCTCCTTCTCCCCCAGGCACATCTGTTACCAGAAAGGGGTCCCGATCCAGACCCCAATAAGGGTTCTTGAATCTCACATAAGAAATAATTCAGGGCAAGTCTGTAAAGTGAAAAGAAAGCAAGTTTGTTAGGAAAGTAAAGGAATAAATCGGGCCAGGCACAGTGGTTCACGCCTATAATCCCAGCACTTTGGGAGGCCCAGGTGGGCGGATCACCTGAGGTCAGGAGTTTGAGACCCGCCTGGCCAACATGGTGAAACTCCATCTCTACTAAAAATACAAAAATTAACCAGGTGTGGTGGCAGGTGCCTATAGTCCCAGCTGCTGGGGAGGCTGAGGTAGGAGAACCACTTGAACCCTTGTTAGAAATGCTAAATGCTTGTTCCCTGGTGCCATAAAGAAATAGCACTTGAATATAAATTTAATTCTCTCAGCAAGGCAATTTTTACTGTCTGCAGAAAGGGTACACTCACCAGCAGTCTTGCCCCGAGAGGACAGTGAACAAAGGAAATGCAGACATATTTATCCCTTACACTTTTGGGTCATCCTTACTGCTGTGTCCTGCATCCATTGGCTGGAGCCAGACCTCACAGTCTAAACTGATACCACCCAACCCAGGAGGCACAGGTTGCAGCGAGCCTAGACGGCACCATTGCATTCCAGCCTGGGCAACATAAGCGAAACTCTGTCTCAAAAAAAAAAAAAAAAAAAAAAAGGAAAGTAAAGGAATAAAGAATGGCTACTCCATAGACAGAGCAGCCCCGAGGGCTGCTGGTTGCCCATGTTTATGGTTATTTCTTGATGATATGCTAAACAAGGGTGGATTATTCACACTTCCCCTTTTTAGACCATACAGGGGAACTTCCTGACATTGCCAGAGCATTTGTAAACTGTCATGGTGCTGGTGGGAGTGTAGCAGTGAGGACGACCAGAGGTCACTCTCATCACCATCTTGGTTTTGGTGGGTTTTGGCCAGTTTCTTTATTGCAACTTGTCTTATCTGCAAGGTCTTTATGACCTGTGTCTTGTGCCGACCTTCTATCTCATCCTATGACTTAGAATGTCTTAACCACCTGGGGATGCAGCCCAGCAGGTCTCAGCCTCATTTTACCCAGCCCCTATTCAAGATGGAGTTGCTCTGGTTCACATGCCTCTGACACACCCATCAGCACTCCAAGATCCACAGCGCCTTCCTAATACCAGGCGCTTCTGGGGAGCTGAAGCCCACAGCCGCTGCAGGGCTGCGGCTGCTCCGTGGTTGAACTTACACCCCTTCCCGGCAGGAGCAGCTGTGCCTCTGGGGTCCGGGGGGAAGCCTGCTGGCTGCATCTTCAGAAGGCTTCCTCTTAGTGCCACAGGCTCCTGAAAGAGGCAGTTTCCTTCCTCTGGACGTTGCCGAAGGCCCCTGAGGCCTGAAGCTGCCAGTGCTCCAGCCCAACCTGAGAGAGGCCCACCATGCCGGAGCCCCAGGAGTGGAACGGGGAAGCAGATGCCACCGGAAGTTCACACTTCCTCTGGACGTCCAGTTGCAGAAACCAACAGATGTCCTCGCAGGTTCTGCAGTTTGACTTGGGTTTCCTGTTCCAGGGGCAAGTCCTGTATGACCCCAACACTTTGCCTGCAGCTTTGAGCAGGAAGCTGGGTACCTAGGACACCTCCAACAATGGTGGGCTGCGATGAATGTTGTAGTTATTTATTTATTTATTTATTTATTTATTTATTTGAGACAGAGTCTTGCTGTCGCCAAGGCTGGAGTGCAGTGGTGCAATTTCAGCTCACTGCAGCCCTTGACTCCTGGGTTCCAGCGATTCTCGTCCCTCAGCCTCGCTATTAGCTGGGATTACAGGCGCATGCCACCACGTCCTACTAATTGTTGTATTTTTAGTAGAGATGGGGTTTCACCATGTTGGCGAGGCTGATCTCGAACTCCTGACCTCAGGTGATCTGCCCACCTCAGCCTCCCAAAGTGCTGGGATTACAGTCATGAGCCACTGCGCCCAGCCAATGAATGTTATTATTGTGGCTGTCACAGCTCCCGTCCCTTCCAGGAGCTGCTCAGGGTGGGAGTTGCCGGCCACCTGGCTTGCTCCAGGTCTAGAGTGGACGTCGAGGGGTGTGGCCCAGATGGTGCAAACTCTGAGCCTTACTGTCCTCAGGTGGCTGCCGGCGGCTGTCCGCTGAGCCCACAGCTTGCCTTTGGCCAGAGGGGGCCCACAGCTGTTCCTCCCTTCTGTTGGCCAGCAGCTATGTGGCCATGGGGCAGTGTGAGTGCCCTCTGGCTGCGGTCACATCCACCACAAATGGACAAACGGGGTGGCTTAGAGAACAGGAATGCACTGTCCCAGTTCTGAAGGCAGATGTCTGAGGTCAAGGTGACAGCAAGGCTGTGCTCCCTCTGAGGGCTCTTGGGGAGGGTCCTTGCACTCCCCTGGCGGGTAGCTGCACCACTCTGGTCTCAGCCTTGGCCCTCACACAGCCTCACCCCTGCATGTGTGTATCTCCCTCTCCCTCCCCTTAAAAGGGCCTAGTCGTAGAATTTAGGGCCCACCTACCACACTAAGATGAGCGTGACCTCATCCTAGCTCATTCCATCTGCAAAGACCCTGCTTCCAAACACGGCCACATTCTGGAGTTCCAGGTGGGTGTGCATTTTGAGGGATGGCCTCTTCTGCGTGGCACGTGATGGAAAAGGGTTCTAACCAAGGGACTTCTGTGTGGGGCCTCACTCTGATTCTCAACCTTAGTGCTGGGTACATGGCAATGGCCCCTTTGTGAAATTCATCAAACGGTGGACATTTAGGGCAAGTACATCATACTTAAAAAGTCTGCATTAAAATAGAAGGTCAGGCTGGGTGTGGTGGCTCACGCCTGTAATCCCAACACTTTGGGAGGCTGAGGCGGGTGGATCACCTGAGGTCAGGAGTTCAAGACCAGCCTGGCTAATGTGGCAAAACCCTGTCTCTACTGAAAATTAAAAAATTAGCCAGGTGCAGTGGCACATGCCTGTAATCCCAGTCACTCAGGAGACTGAGGCAGGAGAATTGCTTGAACTCAGGAGGCAGATGTTGCAGTGAGCGGAGATCGCACCATTGCACTCCAGCCTGGGCGACAAGAGCGAGACTCTGTCTAAAAAAAAAAAAAAACCGGGCGTGGTGGCTCATGCCTTAATCCCAGCACTTTGGGAGACCGAGGCAGGCGGATCACCTGAGGTCGGGAGTTCAAGACCAGCCTGACCAACATGGAGAAACCCTCTACTAAAATACAAAAATACAAAACTACTAAAAATACAAAACTAGCCAGGCGTGGTGGCACGTGCCTGTAATCCCAGCTACTAGGGAGGCTGAGGCAGGAGAATCGCTTGAACCCGGGAGGCAAAAGTTGCGGTGAGCCGAGATCGCGCCATTGCACTCCATCCTGGGCAACAAGAGGGAAACTCCGTCTCAAAAAAAAAAAAAAAAAATAGGGGTCACAGAAAACCAAACCTAAAGAAGAGACAAGCCGGGCACAGTGGCTCACACCTGTAATCTTAACACTTTGGGAGGCTGAAGCAGGTGGATCACCTGAGGTCAGGAGTTCGAGACCAGCCTGGCCAACATGGCAAAACCCCGTCTCTACTAAAAATACAAAAATTAGCCAGGCATGGTGGTGGGCGCCTGTAATCCCAGCTACTCTGGAGGCTGAGGCATGAGAATTGCTTGAACCCGGGAGGCGGAGGTTGCAGTGAGCCGAGATGGTGCCACCGCACTCCAACCTGGGCAATAAGAGCGAAACTCCGTCTCAAAAAAAAAAGGGGGTGGGCAGACAGTGAGATGTTCACAGGCATGTAGCCTTTTCTGTTCTTTTTTTTGAGATGGAGTCTCGCTGTCTCCCAGGCTGGAGTGCAGTGGCGGCTCACTGCAAGCTCCGCCTCCCGGGTTCACGTCATTCTCCTGCCTCAGCCTCCCGAGTAGCTGGGACTACAGGCGCCCGCCACCATGCCCGGCTAATTTTTTGTATTTTTAGTAGAGACGGGGTTTCACCGTGTTCACCAGGCCGGTCTCGATCTCCTGACCTCGTGAACCGCCCTCCCCAGCCTCCCAAAGTGCTGGGATTACAGGCGTGAGCCACCGCGCACGGCAGCCTTTTCTGTTCTTTCTGCTGAGACGGGCAGCCCTGCAACTCCCTCTGCTGCCATGTTAATGCTAACGGCCAACTGGACCACCCTGGCCGCCCCCCATGCCTCGACTCTCCTGCTCTCCCTGGGTGGGCAGAGGCAGAGTCAGCCAATGACAGACAGCTGCAGAGAAGGTTGGGAAGCACCAGAACGCACGGCTGGGGCAGTAGGAGTCTGCAGGAACCTGTCCCAGGAGTCAGGGTTTACTGACTGAAACCAAAGACCCCATAGAGGGAAGAGAACCAACAGGGGCTGGATTTCGGAGGCGGAATTAACAGGAACTGGTGATGTGTTGGATGTAGGTGCTAAGGAAAAGGGAGTGATTGGGGGGTGCCCTGGGTTTCCGGCTAGGGCCCCTGGCTGGGTGACCATGCACACCAAGACGCAGAAGGCTGGGAGGAGGACAGACTCGGGGCGCAGGTGATCTGCCCTCCTCGGCCTCCCAAAGTGCTGGGATTACAGGCGTGAGCCACCAAGCCCAGCCTAGGTCTTTTTTTGAGACAGGGTCTTGCTCTGTCACTCATGCTTCAGGGCAGTGGTGCGATCATGGCTTACTGCAGCCTCCACCTCCTGGACTCAGGTGATCCTCCCACCTCAGCCTCCTGAGTACCTGGGCCCACAGTTGAACCACCATGTCTGGCTAATTTTCTTAATTTTTTTTTTTTTTTTTGGAGACAGAGTCTAGCTCTGTTGCCCAGTCTGGAGTGCAGTTGTGCAATCTCGGCTCACTGCAACCTCCGCCTCCTGGGTTCAAGTTATTCTCCCCACCTCAGCCTCCCGAGTAGCTGAGATTACAGGTGCCTGCCACCACGCCTAACTAATTTTTGTATTTTTAGTAGAGACAGGGTTTCACTGTGTTGGCCAGGCTGGTCTCAAACTCCTGACCTCAGGCGATCCACACACCTTGGCCTCCCAAAGTGCTGGGATTACAGGCGTGAGCACTGCACCCGGTCTAAGGGGGAATATCTTTGGAGGAGAAGAAAATAGTGTCAAGAAAACCCAAAGACTGTCCTAGGAGCAGCCGCTGCAGGACCTACAAGTCTTTCTCTGTGTGTCTATGAAAGGGTTTGTGTTCACCAACCAAGGATGGGCAACAATGGATGGAGACCTTGGGGCCGCCGCTGGGGGCCACAGAGCAGAGTCAAAGTTTAGTGCAGGTCATGGGTTTCGGTTAGACACCTGTAAGACCCTTTGCAACCTGAGATTCCAGGTTGCCAGGAGAAAGAGAGATAGGGTAGGGTGATAGTCAAGGTCTCTGGCTGTGACTTCAACACTGAGATGGTCAGGTCCAGATGTCACAAGGGACACATGTTCCTGTCTTGGCAGTAGCCAGGCAACTGTCCCAGGTTACAGATCCCACAACAAAAGTGTAACCAGAACGCTTGGCAAACAGCAGTTCTGTTCAGTGTCTCAGGCCCCAGCAGCCTGGGCTGGGGGTGGCTTCCTGAGGTAAGTGCTTCCTCCCGGGCCCATCCGTTCATTTTCCCCGTGTTTTCCCAACTCACTCATCACCTGGTCTCTGCTGCCTCTTGCTTTGAAGGCTCCAATCACACAGCGGCAGCTTATCAATCACTCTCTCAGCCCGGAATGGAGCAGCCCAGCCGGGCCTGTGTGGAGCGTTCAGAGAATAGCTCCGTAGGAGGGTGTCTGGCATTTGCTCGCTCCCCAGGTGAGGCTGGGGACATGTAGCAGTGCTATGAGTGCGATGGTTTGAATTCAAGCTATTGCAAAATGTTTCAATGTTCCCTATGAGAAGATGTAAAGACAATGTAATGTTTGATGTGACAGAACATTCATTATCACTGTGCACTTATAAATAACTCTCTAGGGCTGGGCCGGTGGCTCACGCCTGTAATCCCAGCACTTTAGGAGGCTGAGGTGGGCAGATCATGAGGTCAGGAGATCGAGACCATCCTGGCTAACACGGCGAAACCCCGTCTCTACTAAAAATACAAAAAATTAGCCGAGTGTGGTGGTGGGTGCCTGTAGTCCCAGCTACTCAGGAGGGTGAGGCAGGAGAATGGTGTGAACCCGGGAGGTGGAGCTTGCAGTGAGCCGAGATCGTGCCACTACACTCCAGCCTGGGCGACAGAGCGAGACTCCGTCTCAAAAAAATAAAAAAATAAAAAAAAAAAAAATAACTCTCTGTATTGAAATGAGGCCTTGGACGTATCCTGACCCAGGATGTAAGGCCCCCTGCAGGACAGCTGGTGTGCAGTTGGCCTGGTGGAAAAGCTGGCAAATGGATCCATGATAAATCCATTACATCCTTGAAAGGGGGGCCTGGGAAGGGAAGGAATGTTTCCCTGTGTGCACTGGGCCTCCCGGGAGAAGCTCCAGGCCGACAAGCCCTGGACACAGAGACGGTGCTCCCAAAGGAGCTGCAATCAGGGTTGTTGTGAGTGATCAGGCTTTGTCCTTTTTTTTTTTTTTTTTTTTTTAGACAGAGTCTTGCTCTGTCGCCCAGGCTGGAGTGCGGTGGTGCAATCTTGGCTGACTGCCACCTCTGCCTCCCCAGTTCAAGCAATCTCAAGGCTCAGCCTCTGGAGTGGCTGGGATTACAGGCGTGCACCAACACGTCCAGCTGATGTTTATATTTTTAGTAGAGATGGGGTTCCGACATGTGGCCCAGGCTGGTCTTGAACTCTTGACCTCGTGATCCACCCGCCTTAGCCTCCCAAAGTGCTGGGATTACAGCCATGAGCCACAGCACCCAGCCTGACTTTAATAATAGCAATTCTGGGCCAGGCACGGTGGCTCACGCCTGTAATCCCAGCACTCTGGGAGGCCAAAGCGGGCAGATCACGAGGTCAAGAGTTCAAGACCAGCCTGGCCCACATGGTGAAACCCCATCTCTACTAAAAAAAATACAAAAATTAGACTGACATGGTGGCGCGTGCCTGTAATCCCAGCTACTTGGGAGGCTGAGGCAGGAGAATCGTTTGAACCCAGGAGGCAGAGGTTGCAGTGAGCCAAGACTGTGCCACTGCACTCCAGCCTGGCGACAGAGCAAGACTCAGTCTCAAAAAAAAATAATAATAGCCATTCTGACTGATGTGAGATGGTATCTCATTGTGGTTTTGATTTGCATTTCTCTAACAGTGATATTGAGCTTTTTTTCATATGTTTGTCGGCTGCATGTATGTCTTCTTTGGGAAAGTGTCTGTTCATGTCCTTTCCCCACTTTTAAATGGGTTTTTTTTTCTTCTATATTTGTTTAAGTTCCTTATAGATGCTGCATTTTAGACCTTTGTCAGATGCATAATTTGCACATATTTTCTCCCATTCTGTAGGTTGTCTGTTTACTCTGTTGATAGTTTCTTTTGCTGTGCAGAACCCTCCTACAGAGCTGTTCTCTGAGTCCTGCACTCATGCCCTCCTGGGCTGCTCCGCTCCGGGCTGAGAATCCATCCAGGTGAGAGACGGATTGATAAGCTGCTGCTGTGTGATTAGAGCCTTCAAAGCAAGAGGCAGCAGAGACCAGGTGATGAGTGAGTTGGGAAAACATGGGGAAAATGAACAGATGGGCCCGGGAGGAAGCACTTCCCGCAGGATCTAAGTTTAATTAGATCCCATTTGTCGATTTTTGCTTTTGTTGCAATTGCTTTTGGTGTCGTCTTCATGAAATCTGCCCGTTCCTGGGTCCAGGATGGTATCGCCTACATTGTCTTCCAGGGTTTTGATAGTTTTGGGTTTTACGTTAGGGTCTCAATCCCTCTTTTTTTTTTTTTTTTTGAGATGGAGTCTCACTCTGTTGCCCAGGCTGGAATGCAGTGGTGTGATCTCTGCTCACTGCAACCTCCGCCTCTCGGGGTTAAGCAATTCTCCTGCCTCAGTCTCCTGAGTAGCTGAGACTACAGGCGTGTGCTACCATGCCTGGCTAATTTTTGCATTTTTAGTAGAGACGGGGGTTTCGCCATGTTGGCCAGGCTGGTCTCGAACTCCTGACTTCAGGTGATCTGCCCGCCTTGCCCTCCCAAAGTGCTGGGATTACAAGCATGAGCCACCACGCCTGGCCTTCCCTGGCTTGTTTTCTAATCGGTGCCCAGCACTGGAGCCGCCGGAGCTCGTGACAGGTTTTAGATGAAAGCACCTGACTTCTTCCTGCAGCAGAAGAGGCTCTGCTGCCACCCAAGGTCCAGCTGGGGCCACAGTGGGGTGCAGGGGCCCCCCCGATCACACCTGTCCCTCTATGCTGCTCCGTCCCAGCCCCAGGTGCTCATTACCTCAGCAGAATCACTTCCCCATTTGGCAGCTTTGCATCAAAGGACTCAGAGAATTGGGGAATTTGGAGATTTACTGTGGCTAGGCAAAGCCGAGGGTGCCAGCTGAGAGGAGAAGGTGGGTCTCCAGGGCCTGGGGACAGTCCTGCAGGCAACCACACTGCAGCCAGAGTCACCAGCACCCGTGGGCTGCTTCAAAGACCCTGCGTGGGAGGAGACCATTTTCTCTCTTCTGGCTCTTCTGAGGGAGGGGTGTGTGGGGCAGAGCTGCCCCCTCCCACTCACGGCTGTTGGGCTCCCTCTGCCCATCTCTGCACCTGGGGCCTGAGCCCTACAGCCTGCTTCAGGGGCTCTCTTGTCCAGGGACTTCCAGTGGGCCCATTGGAGAAAGAACAGAGCGCTGGCCGGGCGCAGTGGCTTACGCCTGTAATCCCAGCACACTGGGAGGCCGAGGCGGGTGGATCATGAGGTCAGGAGTTCGCGACCAGCCTGGCCAACATAGTGAAACCCTGTCTCTACTAAAAATACAAAAATTAGCTGGGTGTGGTGGCGCGCGCCTATAGTCCCAATTACTTGGGAAGCTGAGGCAGGAGAATCACTTGAACCCAGGAGGCGGAGGTTGTGGTGAGCTGAGATCGTGCCACTGCACTCCAACCTGGGCAATAGAGCAAGACTCTGTCTCAAAAAAAAGAGTGCTCAGTGTGCACGCTGCTGCCCCTGCCCATGGTTTGGGAGTGGCCATGCTTCCCTACAGCTGTGTGGGTGAGTTGCACCCTAGAATATGCTCGAGTCCTAACCCCGGTATCTGTGAATGTGACTCTATTTGGAAACAGGGTCTTTGCGGATGTGATTATCTAAGATGAGTCATACTTACTGAGGGGCTGGCCCTGAACCCAATGCCAGGTGTCCTTATAAGAAGGGGGAAATTTGGACACAGACACAGAGGAGAGGCTGCGTGAGGGGGAAGGCAGGGATTGGAGCGATGCAGCCAGGCACCAAGGGACTCTGGGGGCCGCCAGGAGCCGGAAGAGGAAGGAAGGAGCCTCCACTAGAGCCTCTGGAGGGAGCAGGCCCTGCTGACACCTTGATTTTGGGCTTTAGTTCTCCAGGATTGCAGGACCCTCAGTGTCTGTTGTTAGAGCCACCTGGTTTGTGGAAGCTAATGACAGCAGCTCCGGGACACGAATGCCACAGCTGTGAACAGGTTCTAGGAGAATTGCCACCCCGGAAGCAGAAATGATGACCCAGGTGCCTCTGCACCTCCCTGCTCCCAGAAGGAACTTGTGCTCAGATCTCCTGCGGGGACCCCGCTGACAAGGTTGATCTGAAATCGTGCCACTGCACTCCAGCCTGGGTGACAGAGCGAGACTCTGTCTCAGAAAAAAAGAATACCAGTGGCACAGGATATGGTAAAATGGTTGAGTTATGGGATGGCGGGTGTTAGGGAAACCTCTGGAAATCATACTGGACTTGGGCTTCAACTAGTGTTCAGCATTGGTTTAGGGTCCTCTCTCTCCTTTTCTCCTTTCCTTCCACCCCTTCCTTCTTTTTTCTTTGTGTACAGTCACATACACTGAAGCAAACTACCTACCAGGCACCACTTCATGAGTTTTGCCAGACACATACACTTGGCAACCCGAATGCCTATCAAGATAAAGAACATTGTTTAAAATCTTTTTAAAAAACAGATTCCTGACAGGTTGCGGTGGCTCATGCCTGTAATCCCAGCAGTTTTGGAGGCCAAGGTGCACCCGGCCGATTTCACATTTAAAAAAGAAAAACAAATTTTTGACTTCCTTTTAAAAAAATGAAAGATTTAGTAATCTGGGGCTCACCATCCTCAGAGCCTGGAAGTGGCTGGGGCTGAAGGCTACTGTCCCTTGGTTGCCACGTGCCTCTGCATTTAACCATCGTTCTTACCTGCCCACTTCCCTCATCTCTTTCCTGGGTCTGGGCCCTGTAGCTCTTTGAGATTTCAACTCCCGGCCTGTATAAAAACCATCCTCAAGAAAACAACACTCCAAAGGAGGCCAACATGTTGCAGAACCTATGCAGCTGTGCAACACGGTGGTCCAGGTCCAAGCACCTCTCCTCAACCTGGAGCTCACAGAGCAAAGGAGACTATAGGTGCGAAGGTCCCAGAGAGAACAGTGGGAGGTGAGATGGGTTATACATTCAGGACAGTCTGCCAGGTGGGATTAGGACTGCAGGCATCACCACCACCCTGTCTGCACCAGTGGCAGACATAAGCAATCGATGGCAGCACTGTCTCTCCCAGCCCGGGTTTTTCAGTCTTGGTCATTGGGATTTGGGGCTGGATAATTCTTCACTGTGGGGTTAATTGGTTGTTTCCCGTGCATTGCAGGATGCTTAGCAGCATCCCTGGCCTGCACCAACTGGAGGCCAGCAGCAACCTCCCCCTTAGTTAATTGTGACAACCCAAAAATATTTTACGCCAAGTTTGTCCGACCTGTGGCCCAGTGCAGCTTTGAATGAGGCCCAACACAAATTTGTAAAGTTTTTTTTTTTCTTTTTTTGAGATGGAGTCTTGCTCTGTTGCTCAGGTAGGAGTGCAGTGGAGCAATCTCAGCTCACTGGAACCTCTGCCTCCTGGGTTCAAGCAATTCTCCTGCCTCAGCCTCCCAAGTAGCTGGGACTACAGGCAGGCACCACCACGCCTGGCTAATTTTTGTATTTTTAGTAGAGACGGGGTTTCACCATGTTGGCCAGACTGGTCTCGAACACCTGACCTCAGGTGATCCACCCACCTCAGCTTCCCAAAGTGCTGAGATTATAGGCATGAGCCACTGCATCCAGCCCAAATTCGTAAACTTACTTAAAACATTACGAGATTTTTCTGTGATTTTCTTTTAGCTCATCAGCTATGGTTAGTGTATTTTATGTGTGGCCCAAGACAATGCTTCTTCCAGGTGGCCCAGGGAAGCCAAAAGATTGGACCCCCCTGTTCTAGACATTGCTGTATCCCCTGGTTAAGAACTAAGTCCAGCTGCAAACACCAGGCTGCAGGCAGGCAGCATCAGCACTGGGAGCTGGTGGGGCGAAGCGTCTCTCCCGTGTCTGCTGGGATGTGGACCGTGTGGCTTTGCATATGTGTACTCTGTGAGGTGCCTGGGTGATGCTCCCCCTTCCAGGCCCTCCATGGCTGGCGTTGTCTCAAAATGCAGGCAGCCATCCTGGCTCCCATCGTCCCTGTGAGGATTAAAGGGCAGGGCTGACTCCTTAAAGGGCCCCACCCCAACCTCCCTGCCCTCCTCCACCCCTGCTTCCAGGAGCCTCGCCTCCAGGGGGTGACTCACAGGGGAGCCTGCCTTGTCCCAGGTGAAGGCAGGTGTGTGTCAGAGCAGCTCAGAGGAGCAACTGGACTGTATGACACCCATTATCTCCAATTGTACAGGTGCCAACCTGCCCACAAAGGGTGCAGCATGTTCTGGAGAGAAAGAGGAGCCCCCCAGGGCACCTCCATTCCCATCCCACTCATGAACCCAGCCCCCAGGGCTTAGAGACTTTACACCAACGGCAGCTCTGCCCCAGCTGCACCCTCCCATGCTGGATGAAAAAGAAAAGAGGCTGGTGGCTGATGCAAGAGGCAGACGTGATTCAAGCAGGAAGTGTGAGTTACAGCCCTGCCCGGCAGCTCCGTTTGGAAAGGCGGCTGCATCAGCACCAGGTGGCGGCAAGGCAATTAGAGCAATTAGTGGGGCCTTGTGTAGCTCTGTGGAAGGAGGACCTGAAAGAGACCCACAGAAAAGGGAAGCCCCCTCCTCCCGGAGCCCTTACAAATGCACGTGGGTACAGAAGTGGGAAAGAAAACAAGAGCAGCCCTGCAGGCACCTCCCAGGATAGGCCCCGTTGGGGCTGGGTGGGCGCCGGGCTGCTGGGGAAATGATCCTGGCAGGCAGAAGACCTGGCTCCAGTCTTCTGCAGGACGGTGTGGCGATGTAAGGCAGTGGGCTTTTTAAAGAGCTGTGGGCGGTGCCCCAGCTGCAAAGGGAGGGGCCTGGGGTGCTGGGAGGCCCAGCTGCAGGTTTACCTGGCTATATGTTGGACAGGGGCTGCCGGGGGTCTGTGCAGAACACAGTTCCTTTGAGAGAACTGTTGGTGCCACTTTCGTTTCCGACACATGTATGCGTATGTCTGTGGATTTCTGAACTTGGGTCATGTTAACGGAGGTTGACAGACGTCGTCCTCAGCCACACGCTCCTTGGCCACAGTGGTGTGTCTTGGTCACCTTCATGTCCCAGGTACCCTAAAGCTGCCTCCTTCCCCATGTGGGGGGCTGCAGTGACTTCACTGGAAGAGCATGTTCTTGGAGGGGGCGAGGTGGGGGGCAGGGGCCCTCTCTGGGTGTCCTGTGCGTCTGCTCTCCACTCTGATGCCTGGCCCTCCGTGGCCCCCTTGCTCGTCCCTTGAGGCTTCATGGTCCTGGCCCCTGGGGGGCTGCTGCTCCCACAGCTTCTATTGCCCCCACTCCCCCAGTCTGGGCTCCCACTTCACCCCACCATCCTCCGGAGCAGGGGAAACTGCGCCCTGCTCATCCAATGTAAATGAGGATTCTGACAGCCAGTGAGCTCAGCTTGGCCTTCTCAGACTTCCTCTGGGAGAACTCAGGGTCCAATTAAACTCCAGAACCAGGTGAGCTGCACCTTCTCAGGTGTCAAAACACAGGGCCCAGCCAGGCACGGTGGCTCACACCTGTAATCCCATCAGTTTGGGAGGCCGAGGCAGGTGGATCACCTGAGGTCAGGAGTTTGAGACCAGCCTGGCCAATATGGTGAAACTGCTTCTCTATTAAAAATACAAAAAATTGGCCTGGCATGGTGGTTCACGCCTGTAATCCCAGCACTTTGGGAGGCCAAGGTGGGCGGATCACCTGAGGTCAGGAGTTCGAGACCAGCCTCAACATGGAGAAACCCTGTCTCTACTAAAAATACAAAATTAGCCAGGCGTAGTGGTGCATGCCTGTAATCCCAGCTACTCGGGAGGCTGAGGCAGGAGAATTGCTTGAACCTGGGAGGCAGAGGTTGCAGTGAGCTGAGATCGTGCCACTGCACTGCAGCCTGGGCAACAAGAGCAAAACTCTGTCTCGAAAAAAAAAAAAAAATTAGCCAGATATGGTGGCGCATGCCTGTAATCCTAGCTACTTGGGAGGCTGAGGTAGGAGAATCGCTTGAACCCGAGAGGCGGATGTTGTAGTAAGCCAAGGTCTCGCCACTGTACTCCAGCCTGGGTGACAGAGCAAGACTCTATCTCAAAAAAAAAAAAAAAAAAAAGTCCAGGGGTCCATGCACCGAGGGCAGGGCGGGGAGAGCCCCTGCCTGGGGAGCATGTGTGGGTCTCACAACTCTCAGTTCCTTCCCAGCTGGGTGAGCCACAGGCAGATGGACATGTGGCAGGGCTATGATGATGACTACGACATGGGGGGAAGGGGGCCACGGAGAGGCCTGGTCCCTCGCCCTCAGCAACATGGCTGGGCGGCGTTGGAGGCCCCGTGGCCACGAGGCCCCAGAGACCAGCGGGAAAGATCAGCCTCTGGGGAAGGAAGGATGAGGGCCCGTCCACCCTCTCTCTCCACGTGCTGCCCCTGCTCATCAGACCCCAAGACATGGGATAAACTGTCTGTCCAGGTACTATGGGTTTGACTAAGCAGGTGCCTTCCTGGAAAGGTGGAGTCGAGGGGTCATCCCGGGAAGCCTCAGGACAGCAGTCAAAGCCATGTTGTTTTCTCTTCGACCCTCCTCAGCCAGGGCCGTGGCGGGAACGTGGTGGGGAGGAGGGTGGGATACAGAGAGTATTCGCCAGTGTGGGAAGGGCCTGGGAGACCAAGCCTTCGAGAGAGCAGGAGCAGGGACCCCCAGCTCAGGGAGGGCCCAGAAGGTCCCGAGATCCCTGCAACAGGGAGGGGCTGCTGGCCTTTCTGGAGAAGCATGCCCCATAGCAGAGCTCCAGTGGGGAGCTGGGGAAGAAAATCCAGCCACAAACCCAGCTGGAAGCCACAGTGGGCAAGAGAGGCCCCCCGTGGGCAAGAGAGGCCCCCCGTGGGCAAGAGAGGCCCCCAGGCCCAGAACAGGGTGGACACAGCAGAGAGAGAATCTGGAGGCCGGGAGGCAAATCCCTTCAGGTTGGGCGGGGCAGGGCTGGATAATGACACCAGGCAGTTCTGGGCAGGCAGGGATACCAGGGAGTGGGGTAGGTGCACCCGGGGCAGAAGAGCCAAAGACGGGGGGCAGGCAGCACTCAGTTCCAGATCAGCACACTTGTTAATGTTCCTGGCATTGAACTTTAAAAGAGCTTGGTTGGGCAAACAAGGATGGGACAAGCAGTGACTGCAGCCCTGTGCCCAGGAAGTGGAGTCAGGTCCTGACCCGTGAGTTGCCAAGCCCAGCCAGCGCCCTTCTCCACGGTCTCCTGGCACCCCACCTCCCTTCGCCAGAGCATTCTGCCAGGTCCCTGCTGCACTGAGTTCCCCAGCATGAGGAAGGGGCCCCTCTGTGGACTGGGCTGATGAAAGTCAGTAAGGATACTGTGAAGGACGGTGATGGAGCTGTCATCAGACTCTTCCTGCCTCCTCTCTGCAATGAGAGCTCTAGGAAGGGCCATCACATACAGTTGCACAGTTTGTTCACTGTACAGAAGCACCTGGCGCCAGCCTGTGACTCATGGGCACTCTGTGCACTCTGGCTGGGCCTCCTCCAGCTCAAAGATGGGGCCTCTGCTTCTCTGCACAGAGGTGGTGTCCACTAGCCTCCTGTGAGACTGTGTCAGCCCAGAGGGAGTGCTGTTTAACAATGTGTCCCCCCCAGAGTGGGAGCCTCTTTTGGTCCTCACCAAGCCACTTCTTGGGCTATCTATTGCTGCAGAACAAATCAGCCCAACACGTAATGGCTTAGGACAATACTGTAGCAGCTCATGAGTCTGGGATAGGCTGGGCTCAGCCAGGTGGTTCTTGTGCAGGGTCGCCCACGCACTTTCAGTCAAGTGGTGTCTGAGTCTAGAGTCCTCTCAAGGCTTCTTTGTCCATGTGTCTGGCCCCTGCACTGGGAGGGCTGGAACCCCTGGGGCTAGTTAGGCAACTCTCTCTCCACGCAGGCTCCATGGGGCTTGCCTGGAGCTCCCCATCGCCTGGCAGTCTGAGGGTGGTGGGGTTTCTCACATGGAAGCTCTTTGCTCCAGAGTGACTGTTCTAAGAGAAGGGAAGAAGGGATGTGGGAGCTGCCAGCCTCCTGGGGCCTGGCCTGGAATTGGCACAGTGTCATTGCCACTGGATTCTACTCTTCCGGCATCCGATGACACAAGGAGGGTGAATGAAAGTGTGTGGTCATCTCTGCCCCACCCCGTGCTATGTGGACTGGGTGGTGTGATCTGATGCAGGGCCCTGTACCAGGAACTGGAGAGTCCCAGAATGAATGAACCCCCACCAGTGCGTTCCGGGAGCTGCCAGCCTCATCAGGCAGATGAACACCCCGGGAGTGACAGCACAGACCACCGTGCAGGGTGTGCTGCGGAAGGATGGGGTCAGTGCCCCTCGGCCACTTTCTTCCTTCTCTCCCTCGCTCCTGGTGCTGCATGGGCTATGAGGAGACACATTTTGAAAAAAGAAAAAGGAAACTAAGAGCCTCTGCGGGTATCGTAGTGCATTACGGTCAGGCCGCAAGAGGCGACAGATGCCCACAGAGAAACAGGTGTTTGTGTGTGTGTGTGTGTGTGTGTGTGTGTGTGTGTGTGTGTATTTTGAGACAGTCTCATTCTGTCACCCAGGCTGGAGTGCAATGGGGGTTGGTCCATCTCAGGCCCCAGTGTGTCGGTGACTAGCTAGCAGCGAGAGCTGCTTTCTTTTTTTCTTTTCTTTTCTTTTTTTTTTTTTTTTGAGACAGAGGTTTGCTCTTGTTGCCAGGCGGGAGTGCAATGGCACGATCTCATCTCACTGCAACCTCTACCTCCTGGGTTGAAGCGATTCTCCTGCCTCAGCCTCCCAAGTAGTTGAGATTATAGGTACGCACCACCACACCCAGCTAATTTTGTATTTTTAGAGGAGATGGGGTTTCACCATGTTGGCCAGGCTGTTCTCAAACTCTTGACCTCACTCAAGTGATCTGCCTGCCTCAGCCTCCCAAAATGCTGGGATTACAGGCATGAGCCACTGTGCCTGTGCAGCAAGAGCTGCTTTCTGTGACTGACGGAGCGTGTGTCTGTCCAGGTGCTGTGGAATTGACTAAGCAGGTGTCTTCCTGGAAAGATGGAGTTAAGGGGTCGTCCTGGGAGGCAGAAGTGCCGTGGCAGGAGCCTTGGGGACCCATGGATTTCAGTGTGTGCAGATGGCAGATGGATGGAGGGGACCAGGGCATTGTGTGAGGCAGGAAGCAGTAGAACGGGGGTGGAAGCTCCCGGAAAGGTCCTGGAGCCCGGGAGAGGAACTGCGCTGTAACTGGCAGCCGCCCCCTAAACAGCCAGGTCTGCTCTGTTTCATGGGACTTTCTCGGTTTGAGAGGAAACAGCTGTAGCCACACCCTCTTAGGTGGTCACTGGTCTCTGAGGTACCTGCAGGTCACCCAGGTGGGTATGGAGGAACTGGCTCCCTGGTGAGGGGTGGCTTTCATCTGCTGAGGGTCTCAGGTCCTTTCCAATTCAGACCATGTGAGAGAGCAGTTCAGCCTGGGGGTGGCCCATGCCCTGCAGGCTCCTCCTGTGGAGGCCTCTGGGCAGGCGCATCAGCCCAGTGATGGGAGCCGCCTCCACCTTGAAGGTCCACCCGCCCTCTCCAGGTTTCTGTTCCAGGCTGACTTGGAGCAGAAGTTTGGAGCTTGACGCTGGGGTCTTCTGGGCCAGGCACCTCTCTGTGACATTGTATCTCCATCGGGGGCCTCTGCTCTGACTCCACCGGTCAGAGAACTCATGGGTTTGAGCTGGAAAAGGGGCCCAGGAGATCTGCTTAGTCAACATCCTCACTGAGATGTGAAGAGATGGAAGCCCAGGGAAGGCAGATGTGTGTTCCCAGACCTCCATCCAGTTAAAGCCGTGGTGGGAACTCTAGCCAAGGCTCTTCTTGTCTTCACTGCAGGCCTGTTATAAACACAAAATGTATTAGACCTACTGTGACCAGCGTCTCGCCCCTCCTCTTCCAGTTCTGCTCCTCAGGGGCACATCAACTCCTCCCTCTTACTCCTCGGAAGACCAGGGATGAGATGGGAAGTCAGGTTCTCCACCAGGGATGCTGTGAAATTAGAGACCCCTCCATTCTCAAATTGATAGTGCACAGGGATAATTTTCTTTTCTCTTTCCTTTTCTTTTCTTTTCTTTTTGAGATGGAGTCTCACTCTGTCACCAAGGCTGGAGTGCAATGGTGCAGTCTCGGCTTGCTGCAACTTCCGCCTCCCAGGTTCAAGCAATTCTCCTGCCTCAGCCTCCCAAGTAGCTGAGACTACAGGCGCCTGCCACCATGCCCAGCTAATTTTTGTATTCTTAGTAGAGATGGGGTTTCACCATGTTGGCCAGGCTGGTCTTGAACTCCTGACCTCGTGATCTGCCTGCCTTGGCCTCTCAAAGTGGTGGGATTACAGCCGTGAGCCACTGCACCTAGCCTGTTTGATTTTGTTTTGTGAGAGTGTTCTGGGGCCTGCTGGAACAGTCCCACAAACTAGGGGCTGAAAACAGTAGGAATTGATTCTCTCACTGTTCTGGAAGCAGAAGTCTGAAATCAAGGTGCCAGTAGGGCCACGTTCCCTCCTAGGGCTCTTGGGGACCATCCTTTCTGCAATGGTTTGAATGTGCTTTGTTCCCGCCAAAAGTCATGTTGATATTTGAGTCCCAATTTGCCAGTGTTGGAGGTGGGGCCTAGTGGCAGGTGTTTGGGTCATGGGGCGGATCCTTCCTGAATTGATGAATGCTGTGTCAGGAAAGTGAGTTCTTGCTCTCATGGGGCTGGGTTATTGCAAGAGCAGGTGGTTTTTTTCGCACGTTTGGTCTCTGCACCCCCTCACTCTCCTTCTGCCTTCTGCCAGGACTTGAAGCAGCACAAGACCCTCATAGATAGGCTGCCCAATGTTGGACTTCTGGCCACCAGAGTTATGGCCAGATAAACCTCTGTTCTTTATAAATCACCCAGCCTCCGAATCACGAGGTCAGGAGATCGAGATCATCCTGGCTAACATGGCGAAACCGTGTCTCTACAAAAAATACAAAAAAATTAGCTGGGCGTGGTGGCGGGCACCTGCAGTCCCAGCTACTTGGGAGGCTGAGGCAAGAGAATGGTGTGAACCCGGGAGGCGGAGATTGCAGTGAGCCGAGATTGTGCCACTGCACTCCAGCCTGGGTGACAGAGTGAGACTTTGTCTCAAAAAAAAAAAAAAAAAAATCACCCAGCCCCCAATGTTCTGCTATGGCAACACAAAATGAACTCAGACACTTCTGTATTAGTAGGATTCTCCAAAGAGACAGAACCAAAAGGATGTACATTTATATGTAGAAAGAGATGTGCATTAAGGACCTGGCCACACGATTATGGTGGCTGGCAAGTCTCAAGATCTGCAGGGTGAGACAGCAAGCAGGAGACCCAGGAGAGCCAATGGTGCATGCTCCAGTCTGAGTCTGAAGGCCTGAGACCTAGGAGAGCTGGTGGTGTAGTTCTAGTCTGAAGACCCACAGGCTTGAGACCCAGGAGAGCCAATGGTGCATGCTCCAGTCTGAGTCTGAAGGCCTGAGACCCAGGAGAGCTGGTGGTGTAGTTCTAGTCTGAAGGCCCACAGGCTTGAGACCCAGGAAGACCCAATGTGTCAGTTCTGGTCTGAAGGCAAGAACAGACCCATGTCCCAGTTCAAAGGCCATCAGGTATGAAGAATTCTCTGTTTCTCAGGAGAGGAACAGCCTTTTGTTCCATTCAGGTTTTCAACTTATTTGATGAGACCCACCCACATTGAAGAGGACAATCTGCTCCTCTAAGTGTACAAACTCACATGTTAGTCTTATCCAGAAACATCTTCATAGACACACCTGGAATAATGTTTGACCAAATATCTCAGTACCCACAACCCAGCCAAGCTGACACATGAAACTAACCATCACACCCTCCTTGCCCCTTCTAGCTCCTGGTGGCCCCGGGCATTCCTTGACTTGAAGCTCTGTCACTGCAATCTCTGCTCCATCTTCTCATGGTCTTCTTCTCTGTCTCTCTGTGTTTCAAACCCCCCTCTCTTTTATTTTATAAGGATACCACCCACCGGATTTAGCCTCTACCTTCAATCTAGAATGATCTCATCCTGAGATCCTTAACTTAATTGCATCTGCAAAGAAGATATTTCCAAATAAGGTCACATCCACAGGTGCCAGGGATTAGGACTTGAACATACTTGTTGGTGGGGGAGGGTGTCACTATTAAACCACTACAGAGAAGGAAACAATATGTCCTTGGGAATCTTCTATTTCTAATTCCCAAATAGACTCTTCTATACCCTCTGGGGTCTCATTCCCAAGTCTTGCTCCTCCATCAATATAATTTATCTCATTTATCTTTTTTTTTTTTTTTGAAATGGAGTCTTGCTCTGTTGCCCAGGCTGGAGTGCAGAGGCGCAATCTCGGCTCACTGCAACGTCCACCTCCCAGGTTCAAGTGATTCTCCTGCCTCAGCCTCCCCAGTAGCTGGGATTACAGGCGCATACCACCACGCCCGGCTATATATATATATATATATACATATATATATTTTTTTTTTAGTAGAGATGGGGTTTCACCATGTTGGCCAGGCAGGTCTCGTAATCTTGACCTCAAGTGATCTGCCCCCCTCGGCCTCTCAAAGTGCTGGGATTACAGGCGTGAGCCACCGTGCCTGGCCTTTCACTTGTCTTTATTGTATAGAATCTCTAGCACTGAAATGTGTCACTAATGCTACTCCTCAAGTCCTTCTATGTTTTCCACTTCTTTGGTGGCCTAGAAAACACTGCAGCTAGTACCATCTTGGATGGAGGTTTTCTTTCTTTTTTAAAAAATATTGATTGATTGATTGATTGAGGCAGGGTCTTGCTTTGTCATCCAGGCTGGAGTGCAGTGGTGTGATCATGGCTCACTTCAGCCTTGAACTCCCAGGCTCAGGTGATCCTCCCACCTCAGCCTCTCAAGTAGCTGGGATCACAAGTGTGCACCAACACACCTGGCTAAGTTTTGTATTTTTTTTGTAGAGACTAGGTTTCACCATGTTGCTCAGGCTGGTCTGAAACTCCTGGGCTTGAACGATCTACCCACCTCGGCCTCCCAAAGTGCTGGGATTACAGGCATAAGCCAGTGCACCCAGCCTATAGAGGTTTTCTTACTGGATGTGGTACCCTTCCTAGGAGGCATTTTGGAAGTTTGTGGGAGGTGTTTGCAGCCTTCTTAGGATGTGGAGTAAGAGTAAGGAGGCTAAATGTTCTGTGATGTGGAAAAAGGTCCTGAACAACGAAGGATTGTCCTGTTTGAATTTTCAAAGGTGAAAAACCTATTTATAACTATTTGATCCTAAAATCTAACATTGTTATTATTTTTTGCCAATCAACACAAAGTGGGTCTATCTAGTTTTTTTTTTTTTTTTTTTTTTGAGGCAGAGTCTCGCTCTGTCACCCAGGCTGGAGTGCATTGACGCGATCTCGGCTCACTGCAACCTCCACCTCCTGGGTTCAAGTGATTCTCCTGCCTCCGCCTCCTGAGTCACTGGTATTACAGGCACCTGCCACCATGCCCAGCTAATTTTTGTATTTTTTAGTAGAGACGGGGCTTCACCATGTTGGCCAGACTGGTCTTGAACTTCTGACCTCAAGTGATCCTCCCATCTTGGCCTCCCAAAGTGCTGGGATTATAGGCATGAGCCACCGCGCCCAGCCGCTTTGCCCAGTTTTGATAAGTTCTGAAATCTGTAGAGATGAAACTACCACGCAGATGAAGGTGCTGGGTTCTAATTGGAACCAGGAGAGGTTCGCAATTTTAGAAAATCCCCTCCTGGCATTTGAGCCACAGTGCTCCTGTCGCTGCCGACATTTGTCCCTGCCGTGTTGACAGCAAATTTACATGTGAGTACAGCATTCGTGTCTTATGTCTTCTAGCATAGCAGTACCTGAGAATTTACATCTTGAAATTCATATCGCTTTATTGCCAATTGTTTTTATTTTCATACTTCCTTTCTGCTCCAGTTTATTTCTCATGCTTATATGATCCAATATGTATAGTGTAGATTTTTTTTAATTCCATGTATTGGCAAGTTATAGTTTCTGTGGATTTCATTTCAGGGTAGAAAGGAGGCATTCGAAATATCTGTTATAAAAAGAGCAATAACATGGTGAAACCCCGTGTCTACTAAAAATACAAAAATTAGCCTGGCGTGGGTGGCGGGTGCCTGCAAACCCAGCTACTCAGGAGGCTGAGGCAGGAGAATCACTTGAACCTGGGAGACGGAGGTTGCAGTGAGCAGAGATTGCACCATTGCACTCCAGCCTGGGTGACAAGAGTGAAACTCCGTCTCATCCGGGCGCGGTGGCTCACGCCTGTAATCCCAGCACTTTGGGAGGCTGAGGCAGGCGGATCACGAGGTCAAGAGCTCGAGACCATCCTGGCTAACATGGTGAAACCCCGTCTCTACTAAAAAATACAAAAACATTAGCTGGGCGTGGTGGTGGTGGCAGGCGCCTGTAGTCCCAGCTACTCGGGAGGCTGAGGTGAGAGAATGGCTTGAACCTGGAAGGCGGAGCTTGCAGTGAGTCGAGATTGTGCCACTGCACTCCAGCCTGGGCAACGGAGCAAGACTCCATCTCCAAAAAAAAAAAAAAAAAAAAAGAGTGAAACTCTGTCCCAAAAATAAAAAATAAAATAAAAAGAGGGCAGTGAGGCTGAGGGGACCGGGCTCTGTCTAGAAGGAGGTAGCCCAATCCACACAGATGTAAACAAATGTGCACTTTCCTGAAACATCTGGCAGATCTGACGGCTATTCACCAATCCCCAGTTCTTTATGCACAGGCAGGAATTCTAGTCTTAGACTTCGGGAAGGCCAGTGGGCTCAGAGTGGAGGCAATGGGTGTCGCTTCTTGGTGGAAGCCCTTATTTGCTGGGGTTCGCCTTCCCCTGTCTTCTGCATGATGGCTGGGCAAGCAGAGGTCGGCGTGGGTCACATGTGGGCCCTCCCCTGGCAGCAGCTACCCTGGGGAGCCTCCTGGACCCCCAGTGGACTTGATGTACACGAGAAAGAAACCTTAGTTTTCAAGCCCCTGAGATGCCTGAGCTTTTTGTTGCTGCAACAGGCTCTGAGACAACATTGGCAGGCGGGCAGCTGCCTTGGGTTACGGGGTCTGAGCATACAGTTCTTCTCATATGACACTGACGAGTGATTCCACGCGGGCCACCAGAGAGGGACCGTGGCCTGGGACGTGACTTTGCTTTAGCCAAGGGCAGTTCCTGGAGAACAATTTGTGGAGAGACTCCTGATTGGGGGATGAGAGCCTCAGTGCTGTGGGGGTCTCCAGAGAGCCCTCCACAGCACCCCTTGCAGTTGGCGGTCCAAGGCTCTGACCCCAGCTCATGTGCCCTCCAGCACCCAGTGCCAAAGGCTTTCCCGTAGCCTCACTGGAAGGATCAATGCGAGAGGACTGAGGGCCTCCCCGGTGGCGAGCCAGGGCCCAGCAGCTGGGCTGGAGACATCAAAGGGGGACCATGCGGTTGATACACACAGGGCCAGGCTTTTCTTGAGCTTGCTGGGAGGGAAGCGTGGCAGCAGCAGAGACTAACACAGGGAACACCTTTGGCATGTGCCGAAGACTAAGCGTGAGGGCCGGTTTAGGCCGTGGTAGATTTCTCTGGCTGCTTCCCCTTGAAGACAGTCCCCTCAGCAAAGAGACCTGCTGCTGAGGACGTCCACCTAGACTTTGTAGGAAGGAGCCATCAGAGGGCTCTGCTCTGTTCCTTTCTCTGGCCGGAAGCCTCAGCCTCTCCATGGGTGTCCTGCAGCCTGGGGTACCCCACCTGGCAGTGCCTCCCTTTAGACTCGCCCCTCTGGGACCGTCGGCTGCCTGGTTTCTGGAGCGTTACAGCAGGGAATGGCAACAGTCTCCTGGTGTCTGACCACCCCTCCCAAGCTCATGAAGACTGGGGAACTCCTACCTGGGCTGGGCCAGGGGTAGGTTAGACCTCTGAAGCAGGTGCTGTTTAGTATGATTTCTGAAGCATCACCCCTGGTGAGCACTGGAACCCCAAAGGGTTCAGGCTGGGAAGGGAACCCCGCAGGGAGGGCATGCCAATGCATTTGGCTTCAGACCACTGATCAGGGTCCACAGGGCACCGAGGTGGCAGAGTGAGCAGAGAGCCCTTCCGCCGAGTTAGCAGAGATCCCAGCTGTGCCAGAAGACATTGTAGGACCTGGGATGGGCCACCTCACCTGCACCACCAGGTCCCCTCACACTTTGGAAACTGCCTACGTGTGATCACGATCACCAAAAGCTTCCAGAAATGCATATTTCCTGTGGGCTGGGGAAGGCGTCTGTGTGCGTAACATTTGCTTAGGTAATTGTACAAAGTCCCGGGCCTCTGGTTTCTTGCCCAAGGAAATGGGAACAGTCCCTTTGATCCTGAACCTGAAGGTGGGATCAGAGGTCCTCACCAATGACTGAGATGTGCCTCCATGCTAAGGAGGTGAGGCCTTGACACAGCTGTTTGCTGAAATCAGAGATAGTCTCTATTTTCTTGGGGGATAGGGAGGAAACCTTCATGTCTGGTATGGGAGAATTCTGTCAAATGGAAGGGACACTTTGCAGGCTAACAATGCTTCTCAGGTTACGAAACACAGTGCACAGTTGATATTGCCTCATTTCATCCTCTGGGACACCCTGGGGGATAAACAGCATAGATTGTTCAATTCCCAGGAGAGATGAAGTTCAGAGAGGCTGAGGGACCCACCTCTGATCACACCACCAAGTGGTCAAGTCAAGTTGGAATTTCTATTCCGAGCATTAGCTTTTTTTTTTTTTTTTTTTTTTTTTTGAGACGGAGTCTTGCTCTGTTGCCCAGGCTGGAGTGCAATTCACAATCTCAGCTCGCGGCAACCTCTGCCTCCCAGGTTCAAACGATTCTTCTGTCTCAGCCTCCTGAGTAGCTGGGATTACAAGCATGTGCCACCACGCCCAGCTGGTCTCAAATTCCTGACCTCAAGTCTTCCACCTGCCTCGGCCTCTCAAGATACCGGGATTACAGGCATGAGTCACCAGGCCCACCCCAAGTATTAGCATGAAGCAAGAATTATGGCTTTTTAGCTATTCCTCCTCATTGCTCTAGGGATTGCAACATCTACCCTTAGTTTTTCACAGCTTATTCAGAGTTAGTTTTGTTTTGTTTTGTTTGAGACGGAGTCTCGCTCTTGTTGCCCAGGCTGGAGTGCAGTGGCGCGATCTCGGCTCATCGCAATCTCCGCCTCCTGGGTTCAAGCGATTCCCCTGCCTCAGCCTCCCGAGTAGCTGAGATTACAGGCATCTACCACCGTGCCTGGCTAATTTTGTATTTTTAGTAGAGACGGGATTTCTCCATGTTGGTCAGGCTGGTCTCGAACTCTCGACCTCAGTTGATCCGCCTCCCAAAGTGCTGGGATTACAGGCGAGAGCTACCACGCCCAGCCCAGGGTTAGTATTAGAAATATAAACATCACATAAAATGTAGAAGCCTTGTGACCATATTTACCCAACCCCCCATGCTTCATGCTGCTGTTGTCTTACATATTATACCTACATACGTTACAAACCCCAAGGTGATGTGATAATTTTTGCTTTATACAGTCCTATGTATTCTCAACAAATTAAAAAGGAAAAGTTATGCTGGGCACGGTGGCTCACTCCTGTACTTTGGGAAGCTGAGGTGGGTGGATTGCTTGAGCTCAGCCCGAGACCAGTGTAGGCACCATGGTAAAACCTCATCTCTACCAAATATACAAAAAAGTTAGCTGGGGCAGGTGACGTGGCTCACGCCTGTCATCCCAGCACTTTGGGAGGCTGAGGCGGGCGGATTGCTTGAGCTCAGGAGTTCAAGACCAGCCTGGGCAACATAGCAAGACCCCCCTCTAAATTAAATAAATAAATACATAAATAATAATAAAATCAGCTGTGCATGGTGGCCTGTGTCTGTGGCCTGAGCTACTCAGGAGGCTGAGGTGGGAGGATCACCTGAGCCCGGGAGGCAGAGGTTTCAGTGAGCGAAGATTGCACTGCTGAACTTCAGCCTGGCCTTGTGGCTGCATCTCAAAAAAAAAAAAAAAAACCCAGACCCTGTCTTAAAAAAAAAAAAAAAAGTAAAAAGAAAATGTTTGGCCGGGCGTGGTGGCTCACGCCTGTAATCCCAGCATTGGGAGGCCGAGGCAGGTGGATCACCTGAGGTCAAGAGTTTGAAACCAGCCTGGCCAACATGGTGAAACCGTGTCTCTACTAAAAATACAAAAATTAGCCGGGCATGATGGCACGCATCTGTAATCCCAGCTACTCAGGAAGCTGAGGCAGGAGAATCGCTTGAACCCGGGAGGCAGAGGTTGCAGTGAGCTGAGATCGTGTCACTGTATTCCAGCCTGGGCGACAGTGAGACTCCATCTCAAAAAAAAAAAAAAAAAGAAAAGAGAATGTTCTAATA
This sequence comes from Pongo pygmaeus, assembly GCF_028885625.2. Classification (NCBI taxonomy): domain Eukaryota; kingdom Metazoa; phylum Chordata; class Mammalia; order Primates; family Hominidae; genus Pongo; species Pongo pygmaeus. The sequence continues at coordinate 85,096,890 of NC_072391.2, read as the reverse complement.
TTGATTGGGGTGATAGCTGCACAACTCTGTCATTGTACTAACGGCCATTGAATTGCGCATTTTAAATGGGCAAATCGTACGGTAGGTGGGTTATATCTTAATTGATCTATTGCTTGAAAAATAGCACATTTTTCTCATCCTCTTGGTTAGCCCGGAAACGTTCTGACAGCAAGCTGCCAATCCATGTCAGGTACCACAGTGCTGATTGCAGAGCTGAGCCCAAGACCAGCTGCTTTGTAAATAGTCCTGGGTTGACTGATTGAGCAGAGGCCTCCCCAAAAAGGTTTTGATTGGTTTCATGTTTAAATTTTGCAATGAGGAATAAAAATCTGCCTCAGACGAGAATTTGGTTCTTCTTCTGTCCCTTCCTATATACAAGATTCCATAGAAACTGAACAAAGCACCGAAATTTATGTTCACTGGAGCCTCAGAACACAACCGGATTTGGAATCAGGGTCTTTGCATGTGTCATTAATTAAGATGAGGTCACGCTGGATTAGGGTGGGCCCTAAATGCAATGACAGGTGTCTTTATAAGAAGGCCATGTGACGACATGTGCTGAGGGCACGTTAAGACAGAGGCAGAGACTGGAGTGACAGACACACCACAAGCCCAGGAAGCCAGCCGCCCCCAGAAGCTGGAAGAGGTGGAAAGGACCCTCCTCTGTGGCCTCCAGAGGGAGCAAATCCCTCCATTGCCCACCCGGTGTGAAGGGGCCCGGCCTCTCTGGCCTCCCGCCTTTCCCCCCATGTCAACACGGGGGGTCGCTCCCTCCTGGGTCCCTCACATGCGGGAGCCCTGTCCTCCCTGTTGGGTCGCCCTGCTTAACTTATTCATCAGGATCCCAAACCATCTTGTGTATTTGTTTACTTGTCATGAGCTCCAGGAGAGCAGAGGCCTCCGGGTGCCCGGACTGGCCTGGCGCCGGGCGGGCCTCCACAGGTGCTTGCGAGATGAGTGAGAGGCTCCCCAGAGGCTGGTGGGTTGAGGCGGCTCGCCATCCGTCTCCCGGCGTGGGTTTGTTGCCCAGTGCTGACCAGTCACTCAGACACACAAAGAACTCTTGGCCTGGGCCAGGGGAACAGAGGGCACTGTGTGCTGTGCTGTTGCCGGCGTCTCTAGCCTCTGAATGCCGTCTGTGCACTTCAACAGATGAAGTTCTTTCCAACTGGAATGAAACCACACAGTGAAACAGAAAGTTGTGCCCAGCTCCCTGGCTGGATCTTCCCCACCCGTGGTCTGGAAGTCTTGTTTATTTTATTTTTTATTTTTTGAGTTGGTGTCTCACTCTGTCGCCCAGGCTGGAGTGCAGTGGCTTGATCTTGACTCACCGTAAGCTCCGCCTCTTGGATTCAAATGATTCTCCTGCCTCAGCCCCCTGAGTAGCTGGGTCTGCAGATGTGTGCCACCACGACCGGCTAATTTTTTGTGTTTTTTTTAGTAGAGATGGGGTTTCACTGTGTTAGCCAGGATGGTCTCGATCTCCTGACCTTGTGATCCACTCCCAAAGTGCTGGGATTACAGGCATGAGCCACCGCGCCCAGCCAGAAGTCTTGTTTATTTAACCCACCACTAACAAATCAGAGTGTGGCCTTGGCTATTGATAGCAGAGAATAATATTTATTGGCTTGGTGCCATTGCTTGGGCAAGCTTTGTAACCACAAGTGGGTAAATGATGCCCTGTGTCTTGGCAGTCAGGCCTGGGCTGCTCCTCTCTGGGAGGCGGAGCCCCGGGGAGCTGGGAAGGCGATGATACTGAGACAAATGGGAGAGCTGCCTGGGAGGGCCGGGCAGAGCCAGTTCCCGTGCACATTTGCCACACCAGCCCCATGTCTGCAGGGAGCGCCCTAGGGCTCTGGTGGGTTGTTAATTACAGCGAACATACATTATCTCTGGATAATTCGAGCATGGGATTCTTTTGCCTAGGGTTGAAAAGATGTGTCTGCTAGCCAAGTAGGGGGAAAGCCGGTGAAGCCGCTCTTCTCTGCGTAATAAAGATGGAAAACCTAATGCAAACCTAATTTGCAGAGAGAATCCCACCAGAGACCATGGAGACCCCAAAGAACAGCTTGAAGAGGCCAAAAGTTAACGGCCAAAGAGAAGCAGTGGGTTTAGGTTTTCTCTGTACAGGGAGAGGACCCCAGGTGTCCAGCGGGATGCTGCAGAGGAGAGGCCTTGGGGAAGCTTATGACCAGGAGCCCCACCTCACGACGACTCACGACGACTCACGACTCACGGCAGACAGGGGAGTCGTGTTTTGAACAATGCACTTGGCATCCTTGTTAAACCACTTTAGCACGCAGTCTACACTGGACTGACTCCTGACTCTCCCGTGCTGCAAGTCAGCTCGTGCCTTGCGTGCACAGAGCAGGTCCCTCCACCCCGTGACCCAGGACAATGACCTGGCAAGCTCGCGGGCATGGCCTGGCCCCCTTCCCTGCCCTTGTGCGTTAGAACCCTCAGGGTCCTATGTGTTCATTCCCAAGGAATGAAACAGCTGGAAGGACCCAAGAATTGCTGGGATCTCATTCCCATGGCTTACTGACTTCCCAGACCTGACGGAACAAGCCTGAGGAGCTCGCTCGGCTTTCCTGGTGGTCTTTCATGCCCCCCGTCATTTTTCCATCTTTTGCAAAAGGCTGCAGGCAGCACCCACACAGCCCCGCGTGAGGCTTGGGTCAGAAATAAGGAAAACTGCCAAATGCAGCCTTCTGGGTCATTTCAATAACACATACCTCCTGGAGCAATGAACGTCAGCCACTTCCAACATTGCACTTAGGTCCAAAGATTAACCAGCATTTCTTAATAGAACAAACGAGCATGTTTGGCTTTGCCTGGTGGAACTGCGGCCTCCGGGCAACTGGGCAAAATCCAGCCCGAAGAACTGAAATAAGCCCAGGAGAAGCCTTTCCGCTCAGCTGGGGAAGGCCAGGAGCTGTCAGGGGGACCGAGCTGTTTGCTGTGGTGTGCGGGAGGAGAGCGTAGAGTCTCGAGAACACCCAAAGCAGCCAGGCTCCAGGACTCATTTCTGTAATCCCAGCACTTTGGGAGGCGAGGCAGGTGGATTACCCGAGGTCAGGAGTTCAAGACCAGCCTGACCAACATGATGAAACCCTGTCTCTACTAAAAATACAAAATTAGCCAGGTGTGGTGGCTCACACCTGTAATCCCAGCTACTCAGGAGGCTGAGGCAGGAGAATCGCTGGAACCCGGGAGGCGGAGGTTGCAGTGAGGTGCGATCAAGCCACTGGACTCCAGCCTGGGCAACAGAGTGAGACCCTGTCTCAAAAAAAAAAAAAAAAAAAAGGAAAAAAAACTGGTGTTGAATCTGTAGGTCAGTTTGAGGAGAATTGACATCTTTCTAATATTTAGTCTTCTCTCAGTTACTAAGAGAGCCCTGCCTTGTTTTTTGGTCTCCTTACATTTCTCTCAACAATATTTTGTAGTTTTCAGTGTAGAGGTCTTGCAAATTCTTTGTTTGATTTATTCTTCGTTTGTTTGTTTTTGTTTGAGTTGAAGTCTCATTCCGTCACCCATACTGGAGTGCAATGGCGCGATCTTGGCTCACTGACACCTCCATCTCCCAGGCTTGAGCGATTCTCGTGCCTCAGCCTCCTGAGTATCTGGGATTACAGGTGCATGCTAACATGCCCGGCTAATTTTTGTATTTTTAGTCGAGACAGGTATTCACCATGTTGGGCAGGCTGGTCTTAAACTCCTGACCTGAAGTGATCCATCTGCCTTGGCTTCCCAAAGTGCTGGGATTGCAGGTGTGAGCCACCGCACCTGGCCTGTTTGATTTATTCTTAAGTATCTGATGTTTTTTATAAATGGTGACTTTATAAATGGTAACTTTTAAGATTTTAGCTTTGTTTTGTTTGCTGCTGATATATAGAAAAACAACTAGTTTTTGTTTGTTGATCTTGTATCCAGCAACCTAGATAAATTTACTTATGAATTCTAATAGATTATCAGTACATTCTTTAAATTTTCTACATTTTCTAAACCTTACACCTTTTATTTCTTTTTCCTGCCTTTTGTGCTAAGCCTTCTGGTACAATGTTAAATAGACATGCTGAGAGAGAACATGGCAGCTTCACCTTCTATTTCTTTCCTTTTAATTTTTTTTTTGAGACAGGATCTCACTCTGTCACCCCGGCTGGAGTGGTTACCACTAACTGCAGCCTTGATCTCCCTGGCTCAAGAGATCCTCCCATGTCAGCCTTCAGAGTAGCTGGGGCTACAGGTGTGTGCTAGCATGCCCGGCTAATTTTTGGATTTTTTGAAGAGACAGGGTTTCACCATGTTGTCCAGGCTGGTCTCAAACTCCTGTGCTCAAGTGATCCACCTGCCTCGGCCTCCCAAAGTGTTGGGATTACAGGTGTGAGCCACCACGCCTGGCCTACCTTCTATTTCTTACCCCTTTCCCTTATCAGCAATCTTATGAAGATCTGGGAAGGTGGCAGTGGCAGTATAGTTTTTGAACATTCCAAATCCCCACAAGAAAGCAGGGAGCATGACAAGTTAGCAAAACAAAAAGTCCAGGGATTCTCTCGTGAATGTTCAGTGAGGTTTTCTAGAGGCCATATGACATGATGCAGCCAGGAGATTGAATGCAGAACCAGATATAAACTCTGGGCCACTGGCCTGGCATGGTGGCTCACACCTGTCATCCCAGCACTTTGAGAGTCCAAGGCGAGTGGATCACTTCAGGTCAGGAGTTCAAGACCAGCCTGGCCAACATGATGAAACCCTGTCTCTACTAAAAATGCAAAAATTAGCTGGGCATGGTGGCACATGCCTGTAATCCCTGCTACTCCAGAGGCTGAGGCAGGAGAATTGCATGAACCCAGGAGGTGAAGGTTGCAGTGAGCTGAGATTGTGCCACTGCACTGCAGCCTGGGTGACAGAACAAGACTCTATCCCAAAACAGAAAACAAAATCCAGGCCAGGCTCAGTGGCTCACGCTTATAATCCCAGATCTTCCGGAGGCCGAGGAAGGCAGATTTATTGAGCCCAGGAGTTTGAGACCAGCTTGGGCAACATGGTGAAACTCCATCTCTACAAAAAAAATACAAAAATTAGCCAGGTGTGGTGGTGCACACCTATAGTCCCAGCCACTTGGGAGGCTGAGGTGGGAGAGTTACCTGAGCCAGGGAAGTCAAGGCTGTAGTGGGCCATGATCACACCACTGCATTGCAGCCTGGGTGACAGAGTGAGACCCTGTCTCTAAATAAATAAATAAATAAAATAAGCATCCAATTGTCTTCTATTTGCAAAAACATAAAACAAGCCATCCTTCTTACGAAATATGTTGTGGTTTTAGAAACACAGTTGCTTTTCATTAAAAAATAATTTATTTACATTCACATGTAATAGGATTATCACTGACAGAGTGGTTTTCTCTGCATTCGTGGGTGAGTGCAAGGGGACTCTGGTTATGTTTAAAGAGGCTGAGGTCTGCATCCTCTGTGAACTCTCAGAAATGACTGCTCAGGGCCTCCGTTCAAGATGCACCAAGCAAAACTGATCTTCAAGTACAAAGGGCATAGACAAAACATCGACATGCAATAACTCATTATTCCCATAAGCCTTTGTTTTTTTTTTTTTGTTTTTTTTTTTTGTGATGGAGTCACACTGTGTCGCCCAGGCTGGAGTACAGTGGCTCAATCTCGGCTCACTGCAACCTCAGCCTCCTGGGTTCAATTGATTCTCCTGCCTCAGCCTCCTGAGTAGTCGGCACTAGGGGCATGCGCCACCACACCTAGCTAATTTTTGTATTTTTAGTAGAGACAAGGTTTCACTGTGTTGGCCAGGCTGGTTTTGAACTTCTGACGTCAGGTGATTTGCCTGCCTTGGCCTCCCAAAGTGCTGAGATTACAGGCGTGAGCCACAGTATTTGAGACAGAGTCCTACTCTGTCTCCCCCAGGCTGGAGTGCAATGGCATGATCTCGGCTCACTGCAGCCTCTGTCTCCCGGACTCAAGGAATTCTCATGCCTCAGACTTCGAGTACCTGGGATTACAGATGCCCGCCACCATGCTCGGCTAACTTTTATATTTTTCATAGAGACGGGGTTTTTGCCATGTTGGTCAGGCTGGTCTTGAACTCCTGACCTCAGGTGACCCACCCACCTTGGCCTCTCAAAGTGCTGGGATTACAGGCATGAGCCACTGCACCTGGCCCCTATAAGCCTTTTAAGGAACCTCCTAGAGGCTGGGTTTCAGACAACCAAAGTGACAAGATATCAACAGAAGGACTGCTGGGAGTGGGAGATACACGTGCATAGCTGTTTGAAGGACTAGGACAAAATGAGAGATGTGATCATATGCAATGACTCTGTGATTGACAATGTAGAAATTATGCATATTTAAAATAGAGGTTAAGGCCGGGCACACTGGCTCATGCCTGTAATCCCAGCACTTTGGGAGGCCGAGGCAGGCAGATCACCTAAGGTTGGGAGTTCAAGACCAGCCTGACCAAATGGAGAAACCTCATCTTTACTAAAAATACAAAATTAGCCAGGCGTGGTGGCACATGCCTGTAATTCTAGCTACTCAGGAGGCTGAGGCTGGAGAATCACTTGAATCTGGGAGGTGGAGGTTGTAGTGAGCCAAGATCGTGCCATTGCACTCCTGCCTGGGCAACAAGAGTGAAACTCCATCCCCCTGCCCACCAAAAAGAAGCAAGAAGATGTCGGTTACATTAGATCTCTTTCACTGTTTCAGTCATAATTTTGCAAAGGCGATTTCAGTATTCTGCACCCAGGCATGGCAGGGAGAAAGAACACAGGAAGCAAGACATAGCAGTCTTGAGTTTTATCCCTGGAGCCTGGGAGAGAGCGGGAATGGGTTTGGCCCGTGAGGTAGGAGCTCCTTCACTCCCAGCACATGGCAGCGTCAGGGCCCCCAGAGACAGCTCTGGAGGCAACGTCCCCAACCCAGCACTCTGGCCCCATCAGAAACCAGGGATTGGCCCTACTTCTTCCAAGGTTCTGGCCTGAAATCTGAGGGTGTCGCAGCCAGAAGGTGTGGTGTGGTTTGCAGATCACCACAGAGAAAGTGGGACTTGGGTGTGAGGATGTTCTGTTTCTCCAATTCTGCCTCGAAGGGCCAAGTTACTGTGGGTGAGAGATTCGGGAACTCCAGGAGAGCTATGCCATCTTCTCCATGGCCCTTCAAAGGCATGAGGGATATTCTTGCAGTCACCAAAGCAGAGAAGCCACGCTCAGAGCCTGAGCCGTGTTGGCCTCGTTTTCTAATCACGGTGAAATGTGGATTGCCCTATGAATGCCACCACCCACATTCCGGCTGCTGTGTGGCCAGCGGCCCCTGAGCAGGAAAAACGGACAACTTGCCGTCCCCTGTGGCTCAACGGTGATTTTAGTTTCTTCACCTGCAGCCGCCTTTACCCCCTCCCTTAAGGCATAACTAGTGTAAACTGACTCAAAGCGCGTCCAGAAATGCACCTACTGATAAGATACTGAGGCAAGCTGCACCAGCAGCTCCTGGGGACGCGCTCGGTGGATGGCACCCGAAGCCTCTGCATTTATCTCTTTGTGATAGTTTAACCTCCTGAACCTGGAACTGTTTATTTTTTGTAACCAATTAATTTTTTTTTTTTTTTTGAGATGGAGTCTGACTCTGTCGCCTAGGCTGGAGTGCAGTGGCGTGATCTCGGCTCACTGCGAGCTCTGCCTCCCCAGTTCAAGCCATTCTCCTGCCTCAGCCTCCCAAGTAGCTGGGACTACAGGCACCCGCCACCACACCCAGCTAATTTTTTTTTTGTATTTTCAGTAGAGACGGGGTTTCACCATGTTAGCCAGGATGGTCTCGATCTCCTGACCTCATGATCCGTCCGCCTCGGCCTCCCAAAGTTCTGGGATTACAGGCTTGAGCCACGGCGTCTGGCCGCGTAACCAATTAAATTTTTAACTTTTTGCCAGTTCTGCTTCTGTAAAAACTGCTTCAGCTAAAATTCCCGCTCCGCTATTTAGACCACGGTATAAAAACAAAACTAGCCCCTTCCTCGAGGCCAAGAGAATTTTGAACGTTAGCTGCCTCTCAGTCGCTGGCTAATAAAGGACTCTTTAATTTGTCTCAAAGTGTGGTGTTTCTTTGTAACTCGCTTGGTCACAACACAACGATGGGAGGCGTGTTGGATTCTGAGTCCTGGGGGTTTGTTCTGGGTTGGCTTTATTTTGTGTATTCTTATCTGTGGATGTTTTCGGTTGGCTTGAGGGGAACCCCGTGATCCTTGCGCAGTTGGATGGGCAAGCGCCTCGGGAAGGTCTCCCTTCCATTTTCTGGGTAAAGAACTCACTTTGTCAGCATCTGGATGCCACGCGGCCTGAGTCTCCTGTAATCTCCGTGCCGGTGCTTTGGCTGTGGGTGGTTGGGAGAGGCTGGAGGGTGGGTGGCACTGAACCAGCCTGGCCTGGGCACTCTGGGAGTGTGCACTTCACAGTGAGGGGCCAAAAGCACAGAAGGAGCGAAGGGATGGGACTCCCAAAGAGGCTTCAATCCCCACGACTACCAAGATTCTTTTTTTTTCTGAGACAGAGTCTCGCTCTGTTGCCCAGGCTGGAGTGCAGTAGCGTAATCTCGGCTCACTGCAAGCTCCCTTCCCGGGTTCAAGTGATTCTCCTGCCTCAGCCTCCCGAGTAGCTGGGATTACAGGCGCGCACCACCACGCCCAGCAAATTTTTGTATTTCTAGGAGAGACAGGGTTTCACCATGTTGCCCAGGCTGGTCTCAAACTCCTGACCTCAAGTGATCCGCCTGCCTTGACCTCCCAAAGTGCTGGGATTACAGGCGTGAGCCACTGCGCCCAGCCTATGACTACCAAGGTTCTAGATGGTTCCCATCCAGAGAACTTGGCATCTGCACGTATCAGCAACGGGCGATGCTGCAGCAAGACCTACGGTTTATCCTAAGTAGTAAATGGCTGATATTTAGAATCTCGTGAGCAAAGCAACTGCAGAGACAAGGGACCCATGGGGGTAAAGGGAGGGGAAGGCCAGAGTCAGGTCCATGGGGAGAGCACCAAAGGCAGCTCCCACCGCTTCTTCAGCTTGTGAAAGGAAAATAAGTCTTGGAAATCTTGTGGCCCCCAAATCACTCAGCTAAAGGGAAAAGTCAATCTGGGAGCTGCTTAAGGCAAAACTGCCTCTCATTCTATTCAGTCACACCTCTGCTCCCTGAGATGCATGCATATCTGATGGCGTCCTTCGGAAAGGCTCATCAGAAACTCAAAAGAATGCAATGGTTTGTATCTCACCGACCTGCCACCTGGAAGCTCCGCTCCCTGCTTGAGTTGTCCTGCCTTTTTAGACGGAACCAATGTACATCTTACATATATTGGTTGATGTCTCCATGTCTCCCTAAAACGTGTAAAACCAAACCGTGCCCCAGCCACCTTGGGTACTTGTCCTCAGGACCCCCTGAGGCTGTGTTACCGGTGGAGGGTGTCCAGGTTCTTAGTGTCTTGGTGTTGTCCAACAAATAATTGGACAAAATGCACAAACAAAGCAAGAAAAGAATGAGGCAGCAAAAGCAGAGAGTTATTGAAAACGAAAGTACAGGCCGGGCGCGGTGGCTCATGCCTGTGATCCCAGCACTTTGGGAGGCCGAGGCGGGCGGATCATGAGGTCAGGAGATCGAGACCATCCTGGCCAACATGGTGAAACCTTGTCTCTACTAAAAAATACAAAAAAATTAGCCGGGCGTGGTGGCAGGCGCCTGTAGTCCCAGCTACTCAGGAGGCTGAGGCAGGAGAATGGCATGAACCCGGGAGGCGGAGCTTGCAGTGAGCCGAGATCGCGCGACTGCACTCCAGCCTGGGCGACAGAGCGAGACTCCGTCTCAAAAAAAAAAAAAAAAAAAGAAAACGAAAGTACATTCCACAAGGTAGGAGTGGGCCCCAGCATAGGGGCTCAAGAACCTGGTTACAAAATTTTCTGGGATTTAAATACCCTCTAGAGGTTTCCACTGGTTGCTTGGTGTATGCCCTTTGTAAATGAAGAGGCTAAAGTGAAGTTACAAAGTCATTTACTTGGTGTACGCCCTGTGTAAATGAAGAGGATGAAGTAAAGTTACAAAGTCACTTACTCATTTGTCAACGAAATCATTTACGCTTCATTTACATGGATGCCCTATGTAAGTAAAGAGGATATTTCCTGTCATAGCTGAAGTGTTTCTATTTTATTTATTTATTTATTTTTGAGATGGAGTCTCACCCTGTCATCTAGGCTGGAGTGCAGTGGCACGTTCTCAGCTCACTGCAACCTCCGCCTCCCAGGTTCAAGTGATTCTCCTGCCTCAGCCTCCCGAGTTGCTGGCATTATAGGCACCCACCACCTGGCTAATTTTTGTATTTTTAGTAGAGACGGGGTTTTACTATGTTGGCCAGGCTGGTCTTGAACTCCTGACCTCAGTTGATCTGACCGCCTTGCCTCCCAGAGTTCTGGGATTACACGCGTGAGCCACTGTACCCGGCCCTTACATTTGATTTAATCCTAGGCAGTCTCTCGGTTCCCTTCCTCCAGGCTCTATTCTCCTGACTCAGCTGTGTCACAGTGCCTGTCTTTGACGTGGCAAAATAAGCTTTCTTCACTGATTGAGACCTGTCTCAGATTTTCGGGGTTCACAGGCTCCCAGGGCATTTAGGGTGCCCCTGAGCACCACGACTCGGTGCGTTTCCTCCCAGCAGCAGAAGGAGGCCACACACCTGGAGCGACACAGGGTGAGATGGGTTAGGGTCTAAAATCTCTGTATTGAAGAGTGAACCACATCTAAATGCAATGTTGTCTCCTGCCTGGGATCCTGGATGGGAACAGGAAGAGGATGTAAGTAGGAAAAGACCCAGGGAAATCCAAACCAAGTCTGGGGCTTAGTTAATGGCAATATACCAATGTTGGTTGCTTAGTTTTGACCAATGTACCATTGTATGGAAGATGATCACCGGAGAACTTCAGAAACTATCTTAGCTGTCCTGCAAACCTACGATTATTCCAAAAGAAAAAAATTATCAAAACAAGTAAATGAGGCTGGGCGCGGTGGCTCACACCTGTAATCTCAGCAATTTGGGAGGCTGAGGCAGGTGGATCACTTGAGGTCAGGAGTTCAAGACCAGCCTGGCCAACATGGTGAAACCCCGTTTCTACTAAAAATATAAAAATTAGCCAGGCATGGTGGTTCACGCCTGTAATCCCAGCTACTCAGGAGGATGAGGCAGGAGAATCGCTTGAACCTGAGAGATAGAGGTTGCAGTGAGACAAGATCGTGCCACTACGCGACAGAGTGAGACTCTGTTTCAAAAAAAAAAAAAGGAAATGAATAAACAGCCACAGGCAATAGCTCCCACAGGCTGAGTCTGTGGGGAGAGGGTGAGGGACGTGTGGGCAGAGGGAGGAAGGCGTGGGTGGAGGGAGGAAGGCAGACACAGGAAAGCTGGACTGGGAGCTCCACTGAGGGGCATGTGTGGTTCTCTTTGCAGGAAGCAGAGCTGAGCTCTTGCCCTCTCACATCCTTTGAAGATGACCACCTTGAAGATTAGGATGAAAAGCAAACCCTCAGCTCCTGGCCTGAGCTCTTGGCAATCATGTCTCTCACCAGGCAGGAAGCAAAAGAAGATTGTTTCTGCACTCATTTGTTTTCAGAACAGTGGAGCAAACAGTCATTTACTGGTCTCCATAGACACTGAAGAGACACCAGGTGCCGGTGACTCCGCGGGTTGCAAATGTCCCCAGCGTCAGATTCATATTATTTTCCCTGACCCCCTCTGTCCTCTGTGGATGAGGAGAGCTGGGCAGAACACCTTGGTGGGGTCTCAGGGCTCCAGCGGTAACCACTGCTGGGTCGGACTAGCAAATGGAAAGGAGCCCACGTGTGCTCTCTGTGGCCTGGGCAGTAAAGAGGAGGTGGATCCCGGGGATGTGGGTGAGAGCAGTGGGAATACCAGGTACTATTTCTTCCCTCCATTAATCCTCACAAAGGATTGCTATGTCTGCACCAAAGCCCCTGCTTAAAACTTTGGAACAAGAATGTAGCTTCAACGGCCAGGCGCGGTGGCTCACACCTGTAATCCCAATGCTTTGGGAGGCCAAGGCAGGCAGATCACCTGAGGTCTGGAGTTTGAGACCAGCCTGACCAACATGGAGAAACCCCGTCTCTACTAAAAATACAAAAAAATCAGCCGGATATGGTGGTGCATGCCTGTAATCCCAGCTACTTGGGAGGCTGAGGCAGGAGAATCACTTGAACCCAGGAGGCAGAGGTTGTGGTGAGCCAAGATCATGCCATTGCACTCCAGCCGGGGCAACAAGAGTGAAACTCCGTCTCCAAAAAAAAAAAAAAAGAAACCCTGTCTCTACTAAAAATACAAAGTTAGCCGGGTGTAGTGGCTCATGCCTGTAATCCCAGCTACTTGGGAGACTGAGGCAGGAGAATTGCTTGAACTTGGGAAGCAGAGGTTGCGGTGAGCCCAGGTCGTTGCATTCCAGCCTGGGCAACAAGAGTGAGACTCCCTCTCAAAAAAAAAAAAAAAGAAAAGAAATGTAGCTTCTTGTACATTATTGACTTGGGGGTAGGAGAGAATTCGGGGTTTCGGGACATTGCTTCAGAGGGCATCCTGACTCCCTCTCGGCCAGGTGAGACCTGGTGGCAGGGCACCAGCGGCTGCCTGGGGACCAACCACCTGGCTGAGTGTCGGAGCAGCCAGCTCTGACGTCCGCGACCAGAAAGGACGCCAGATGCTTCTGTTGACGTTGACAAAAGGCTTTGCCAGGAGGCTCCCCATCCTTCGTCTTAGTCCCCGCGAGGGTGATGCAACCTTTGCCATCCTGAGGTTGCGAGGCTGCCGAGGCCGCCTTCTGCGCGGGAGGACTGACCCCTGGCGGCCGACGCAGACATTGCGGGCTTGGTGCTTGGACTCAACTTCTGAGCTGTGTTGCATCAGCCAACGGGGCCTACGGAAGCTGAATAATGCCGCAGGCTTTCCGCCACCCTGCGGGCCGGGAAGTTGGGAGGCGTGGCGGGTGGGGTGAGGGGTCCGAGTCCCATGGTCTAGGACGTTCATTTCTCCGAAGCTCGGTCTCTCCTCTGGTGGGACCATGTCTCGAAGAGGCCCTGGCTTGGCTCCTGGAGCTGGCGGCCAGGTAGGAGCCCCCAGGAAAGCTCCATCGGCTGCTGCTGAGCCGAGCCCTCCCGAACCCGGCCTGCGCTGCCCCCCGCGCGCCTGGACCACACACCCAAGTGATGTGATGTTAAGAGGGAATGAAACGCTGACAGGGAGCGGTGGTGGCTCACGTCTGTGATCCCACCACTTTGGGAGGCCGAGGTGGGTGGGTGGCTTGAGCACAGGAGTTTCACACCAGCCTGGGCAACATAATGAGACCCCATCTCTGTACAAAATATTACAAAATTAGCCGGGCGTAGTGGTACACGCCTGTGGTCCCAGGTACTTGGGACGCTGAGGCGGGAGGATTGCTTGAGCCCAGGAGACAGAGGCTGCAGTGAGCCGTGATCGCACCACCGCAGTCCAGCCGGGGAGACAGAGTGAGACCCTGTTGAGAGAGAGAGAGGAGAGACAGAGAGAGAGAGAGAGAGAGAGGGAGGGAGGGAGGGGGAGAGAGGGGGATGGAGGGAGGGAGGGACAGAGAGAGAGAAAGAGAAAGAAAGAAAGAAAGAAAGAAAGAAAGAAAGAAAGAAAGAAAGAAAAAGAAAGAAAGAGGAAAGAACAGATTGCCACTTGCTACTTTAAACATACTATTACCAAGGAATGTATTGGCAGACCCGGACCATTTCTGACCCTTGACTCCTGTCCAGGGCTGGGAGTGGAGAGTCAGAAATGGGGACCTGGTCAGGGGAAGGGGGCAGATGCTCGGCTCACGTCGTACCTGGTAATTTAGAAATGCAGCAAGTCTAGTCATGTAGACCTCTGGCTTTCTCTCTCGTTGCTTATTCTTTTATTACTATTAAATGAACGTTAATGTAGAAACGCCGTGTGCACCTGGGCAGAGCCGACTGTTCATGGGCGGTGTGCTTGTCGCCCCCTGCCGGCCGGCTGCTGCCCTGGCCTGAAATATCCGCATCTCCATCATGGTCCCCCAGAGCACCAGGAAGATCAAGGAGCCAGGGCCACCCTCACGTTTCCTTGGCAACAGCATCCGTGATCAGACTCTAAGGCAACTGGGACCCATGCGTGCTCCCAGGGGGAGGCTGCAGGTTCACGTCGGTGTCCGGGTGAGTACGTCCCCTAACCATACTTCCTGGAAGGTGGGAGTTGGCTCCTAGGCACCCACCCGCTGTATCCCAACCTCTGCACAGCACTGGCATCACGGGAGGTGCTGTTTTTGGATAAATCATGACTGACATGAAAAGATGCGCCACTTCCTGGCCGGCGTGTGGTGCTGTCCATGCTCTGGATTTTGGCCACAGCAACACCCGTCCAATGGCTTCTCATGGCTGTTAGAGTTTACATATCCCTGATAGCACACGTTTGCAGAGAAATGTTCATGACTTTTTTTTTTTTGAGACGGAGTCTCGCTCTGTCGCCCAGGCTGGAGTGCAGTGGCACAGTCTCGGCTCACTGCAAGCTCCGCCTCCCAGGTTCACGCCATTCTCCTGCCTCAGCCTCCCGAGTAGCTGGGACTACAGGCGCCCGCCACCACGCCCGACTAATGTTTTTGTATTTTTTAGTAGAGACGGGTTTTCACCGTGTTAGCCAGGATGGTCTCGAGCTCCTGACCTCGTGATCCGCCCACCTCGGCCTCCCAAAGTGCTGGGATTACAGGCATGAGCCACTGCACCCGGCCAAGAAATGTCCGTGACTTATAAAGTCATTAGTCAACAATTTCCCCATATCCAGGGAACATGTGAGGGACTGGGGTGCCAGGCACGTTTTGAGGGGCCCCACACAGAGTGTCTGGCAGCAGAGAGGGGAGCAGGAGGCCTCCACAACCTCTCAGTAATTCCACCTGCACCTTGCTTTTGCCTTGGGTCAGTTTCCAGCAGCTCCCTGGAAAAACCAAGTTTGTGTTTTTACTTTCAGTGTTGACGGTGTTTCCAGGTCCCTGGCTACAGCAGTCCCCTCTGCTCCACCCCAGGTTACAGCGAAAAAGAAAAAGAAAGAAACATAGGCAAATATGAGATATGAATCAGAGTGAGAGCCAACAGAAAATTATTATTATTATTTTTTTGAAACAGGGTTTTGCTCTTGTTGCCCAGGCTAGAGTGCAATGGCGTGATCTTGGCTCACTGCAACCTCTGCCTCCCGGGTTTAAACGATTCTCCTGTCTCAGCCTCCCAAGTAGCTAGGATTACAGGTGCCTGCCACCACGCCTGGCTAAGTTTTGTATTTTTAGTAGAGACGGGGTTTCACCATGTTGACCAGACTGATCTCGAACTCCTGACCTCTGGAGATCCGCCCATCTTGGCCTCCCAAAGTGCTGAGATTACAGGTGTGAGCCATTGTGACTGGCTCTGGCTCTGGCTCTGAGAGCAAATTCTTTTTTTTTTTTTTTTTTTGAGACGGAGTCTGGCTCTGTCACTCAGGCTGGAGTGCAGTGGCGCAATCTTGGCTCACTGCAACCTCCGCCTCCTGGGTTCATGCCATTCTCCTGCCTCAGCCTCCCGAGTAGCTGGGACTACAGGCACCTGCCACCACGCCCGGCTAATTTTTTTGTATTTTTAGTAGAGACAGGGTTTCATCATGTTAGCCAGGATGATCTCGATCTCCTGACCTCATGATCCACCTGCCTCGGCCTCCCAAAGTCCTGGGATTACAGGCGTGAGCCACCGCTCCTGGCCGACAGCAAATTCTTTAATGGGCATGTTAAAGGTCAGAGTACAGATCTGCAGTGAGACCACTGAGCGCTATGCAGTCCACATCCTGCCAGGGTAGACACAAGTTGTGTCTAATTCAAAATGCAGGCAGAACTGGCTTCTCTCATTCCATCAGTTGTAAAGTTATTTACCAGTCCTGTGTGCCTTTGTGAGATCTTTCTAAACCTTCACTTTTATTCCACTTGAGTTTTTTATATGAAATGCATAAGGTTCTTTGTCTTTGAAAATGGATGATCTGTGTACAGCACATTATAGTAACTAAAATATGTGACCAACTATAACATTTCCCTGCTCTGACCATGCTGGATAAATGTTCCCTGCACCCCATTATGAGCCATTGGGGCCATTATTCATTGACTTTTTTTTTTTTTTTAAATAGAGTCTCACTCTGTTGCCCAGCCTGGAGTGCAGTGCCCCAACCTTGGCTCACCACAACCTCTGCCTCCTGGGTTCAAGCAATTCTCCTGTCTCAGCCTCCTGAGTAGCTGGGATTGTCCACCACGACCGACGCCTGGCTAATTTTTTTTTTTTTGGAAGGGGAGTCTCACTCTTGTTGCCCAGGCTGGAGTGTAGTGGTGCAATCTCGGCTCACTGCAACCTCCGCCTCCCGGGTTCAAGTGATTCTCCTGTCTCAGCCTCCTGAGTAGCTGGAATTGTACCCACCAGCATGCCCGGCTAATTTTTTTTTGGAATCGGAGTCTCATTCTTGTTGCCCAGGCCGGAGTGCAGTGTGTCAGGCCTCTGAGCCCAAGCTAAGCCATCATATCCCCCATGACCTGGACATATACATCCAGATGGCCTGAAGCAACTGAAGATCCACAAAAATGAAAATAGCCTTAACTGGTGACATTCCGCCATTGTCATTTGTTCCTGCCCCACCCTAACTGATAGGATATATTCTCCCCCCACCCCCCTTAAGAAGGTACTTTGTAATATTCTCCCCGCCCTTTTCTTTCTTTCTTTCTTTTTTTTTTTTGAGACAGAGTCTTGCTCTGTCGCCCAGGCTGGAGTGTAGTGGCGAGACCTCGGCTCACTGCAAGCTCTGCCTCCCGGGTTCACACCATTCTCCTGCCTCAGCCTCCAGAGTAGCTGGGACTACAGGCGTGCACCACCACGCCCGGCTAATTTTTTGTATTTTTAGTAGAGACGGGGTTTCACCATGTTAGCCAGGATGGTTTCGATCTCCTGACGTCATGATCCGCCCACCTCAGCCTCCCAAAGTGCTGGGATTACGGGTGTGAGCCACCTCGCCCGTCCTCTCCCCACCCTTAAGAAGGTACTTTGTAATATTCTCCCCCTACCCTTGAGAATGTACTTTGTAATATTCTCTGAGCCCTTGAGAATGTACTTTGTACGCCTATCCCAAACCTGTAAGAACTAATGATAATCTCACCACCCTTTGCTGACTCCTTTTTCGGACTCAGCCCGCCTGCACCCAGGTGAAATCAACGCCTTGTTGCCCACACAAAGCCTGTTTGGTGCACTCTCTTCACAAGGACGTGTGTGACACAGTGGTGTGATCTCGACTCACTGCAACCTCCGCCTCCCGCATTCAAGCGATTATCCTGTCTCAGCCTCCTGAGTAGCTGGGATTGCACCCACCACCATGCCCGGCTAATTTTTTTTTTTTTTGGAAGCGGAGTCTCACTCTTGTTGCCCAGGCTGGAGTGCAGTGCTGTGATCTCGGCTCATTGCAACCTCTGCCTACTGGGTTCAAGTGATTCTCCTGTCTCAGCCTCCTGAGGAGCTGGGATTACAGGCACACGCCACCATGGCTGGCTAATTTTTTGTATTTTAGTAGAGACAGGGTTTCACTGTGTTGCCCAGGCTGGTCTTGAACTCCTGAGCTCAGGCAATCTGCCCACCTTGGCCTCCTAAAGTGCTAGGATTACAGGCGTAAGCCACCGTGCCCAGCCTAATTGTTAGTATTTTTTAGTAAAGACGGGGTTTCACCATGTTGGCCAGGCTGGATTTGAACTCCTGACCTCAGGTGATCTGCCTGCCTCGGCTTCCCAAAGTGTTGGGATTCCAGGTGTGAGCCACTGCGCCCAGCCTTCATTCACTGTTTCTCAATCATTTATTTTATTTTATTTTATTTTATTTTATTTTTTGAGATGAAGTCTTGCTCTGTTGCCCAGGCTGGAGTGCAGTGTCGCAATCTTGGCTCACTGCAACCTCCGTCTCCTGGATTCAAGCAATTCTCCTGCCTCAACCTCCCGAGTAGCTGGGATTACAGGCATGCGCCACCACGCCTGGCTAATTTTTTTTGTATTTTTAGTAGAGATGGGGTTTCACCATATTGGGCAGGCTGGTCTTGAACTCCTGGCCTTGTGATCCGCCCGCCTCGGCCTCCCAAAGTGCTGGGATTACAGGCGTGAGCCACCGCACTCAGCCCACTTATTAACATCTAACAAACAGTCCAACATTTTTGTCCTGGGACATAAAGGTGAATACGACAGGGCCAGAGGGAGACTAAAATCTCCTGGAAGAGAGCCACAGCATGTGAATTATCACAATACACTAAGTTTCTAGAGGATTCTCACTACCATAAAAGGAAGGGCTGTTAGTAGGAACATCCTGACTTACTTGGAAATCAGATAATAGGAATGTTATTTCTGGTATGTCTTTGAAATATTGGACAGCAGTGAACCAATGCTCCAGTCGAGCGTCCTAGTATAAACCTGGGCATGCTTCTTACAACATAGCAACCCTCAGGTTCTAGCGTAGACGCCTCTGCTACATTTCACCTGCTCTGTGGTAATGCATCATTTACTAGTGTTGCCAAGAATAGGAGGATGTGGTTAGCTCTGCACTCAGAATGAAGGTTTCAGGACCACATTTCTGTGAAATGTAAATATCTGGCCTTCTCCAGATGGTTCATGATGACAGTCTGTGTAGGAACAATGAGAAAAAAAAGCCCTTCTTTTTTAGAATCAGGGGGTTTCAGTGCGAACTAGTTCCATGGCTAGATAGCCAGAATTTCAGGGGCTACCACTGTGAACCCTAAGCATACTTTTTTTTTCTTCTTTTTTTGAGAAGGAGAAATGGAGTCTGGTTCTGTCACCCAGGCTGGAGTGCAGTGGCATGATCTCGGCTCACTGCAACCTCTGCCTCCTGGGTTCATGCGATTCTCCTGCCTCAGCCTCCCGAGTAGCTGGGATTACAAGCGCACACCACCACGCCTGGCTAATTTTTTGTGTATTTTTAGTAGAGACGGGGTTTCACTATGTTGGCCAGACTGGTCTCGAACTCCTGACCTCGTGATCCGCCCGCCTCAGCCTCCCAAAGTGCTGAGATTACAGGCGTGAGCCACCACGCCCGGCTAAGCATACATTGTTGACTATGGGATTATCAGGCTAGAAAACAGCTAGTTCCTGGGTTAAGAAGCCAGATGCTCAAAACACTGACAGTATAGGATTTTAAAAATCTACTTACTTTGAGAATCATCAGTGTCTTGAAGTATTTGGCCAAGGAGTTTTACTCTTTCAAAAACACATGGTCTTTTATGGGGAGGAGCCAAGATGGCCGAATAGGAACAGCTCCGGTCTACAGCTCCCAGCGTGAGCGACGCAGAAGACGGGTGATTTCTGCATTTCCATCTGAGGTACCGTGTTCATCTCACTAGGGAGTGCCAGACAGTGGGCGCAGGTCAGTGGGTGAGTGCACCGTGCGCCAGCCGAAGCAGGGGCGGGCATTGCCTCACTCGGGAACTCGGGAAGCGCAAGGGGTCAGGGAGTTCCCTTTCCAGGGGTGACAGACGGCACCTGGAAAATCGGGCCACTCCCACCCGAATACTGTGCTTTTCCGACGGGCTTAGGAAACGGTGCCCCAGGAGAGTATAGGCCGCACCTGGCTCAGAGGGTCCTACGCCCACGGAGTCTCGCTGATTGCTAGCACAGCAGTCTGAGATCAAACTGCAAGGCGGCAGTGAGGCTGGGGGAGGGGCGCCCGCCATTGCCCAGGCCCGCTTAGGTAAACAAAGCAGCCGGGAAGCTCGAACTGGGTGGAGCCCACCACAGCTCAAGGAGGCCTGCCTGCCTCTGTAGGCTCCACCTCTGGGGGCAGGGCACAGACAAACAAAAAGACAGCAGTAACCTCTGCAGACTTAAATGTCCCTGTCTGACAGCTTTGAGGACAGCAGTGGTTCTCCCAGCACGCAGCTGGAGATCTGAGAACGGGCTGACTGCCTCCTCAAGTGGGTCCCTGACCCCTGACCCCCGAGCAGCCTAACTGGGAGGCACCCCCCAGCAGGGACAGACTGACACCTCACACGGCCGGACAGGTACTCCAACAGACCTGCAGCTGAAGGTCCTGTCTGTTAGAAGGAAAATTAACAGAAAGGACATCCACACCAAAAACCCATCTGTACATCACCATCATCAAAGACCAAAAGTAGATAAAACCACAAAGATGGGGAAAAAACAGAGCAGAAAAACTGGAAACTCTAAAAAGCAGAGTACCTCTCCTCCTCCAAAGGAATGCAGTTCCTCACCAGCAACGGAACAAAGCTGGACGGAGAATGACTTTGACGAGCTGAGAGAAGAAGGCTTCAGACGATCGAATTACTCCGAGCTACGGGAGGATATTCAAACGAAAGGCAAAGAAGTTGAAAACTTTGAAAAAAATTTAGAAGAATGTATAACTAGAATAACCAATACAGAGAAGTGCTTAAAGGAGCTGATGGAGCTGAAAACCAAGGCTTGAGAACTACGTGAAGAATGCAGAAGCCTCAGGAGCCGATGCGATCAAATGGAAGAAAGGGTGTCAGCCCTGGAAGATGAAATGAATGAAATGAAGCGAGAAGGGAAGTTTAGAGAAAAAAGAATAAAAAGAAACGAGCAAAGCCTCCAAGAAATGTGGGACTATGTGAAAAGACCAAATCTACGTCTAATTGGTGTACCTGAAAGTGACGGGGAGAATGGAACCAAGTTGGAAAACACTCTGCAGGATATTATCCAGGAGAACTTCCCCAACCTAGCAAGGCAGGCCAACATTCAGATTCAGGAAATACAGAGAATGCTACAAAGATACTCCTCGAGAAGAGCAACTCCAAGACACATAATTGTCAGATTCACCAAAGTTGAAATGAAGGAAAAAATGTTAAGGGCAGCCAGAGAGAAAGGTCGGGTTACCATCAAAGGGAAGCCCATCAGACTAACAGGGGATCTCTCGGCAGAAACCCTACAAGCCAGAAGAGAGTGGGGGCCAATAGTCAACATTCTTAAAGAAAAGAATTTTCAACCCAGAATTTCATATCCAGCCAAACTAAGCTTCATAAGTGAAGGAGAAATAAAATACTTTACAGACAAGCAAATGCTGAGAGATTTTGTCACCACCAGGCCTGCCCTAAAAGAGCTCCTGAAGGAAGCGCTAAACATGGAAAGGCACAGCCGGTACCAGCCACTGCAAAATCATGCCATAATGTAAAGACCATTGAGACTAGGAAGAGACTGCATCAACTAACAAGCAAAATAACCAGCTAACATCATAATGACAGGATCAAATTCACACATAACAATATTAACTTTAAATGTAAATGGACTAAATGCTCCAATTAAAAGACACAGACTGGCAAATTGGATAAAGACTCAGGACCCATCAGTGTGCTGTATTCAGGAAACCCATCTCACGTGCAGAGACACACATAGGCTCAAAATAAAAGGATGGAGGAAGATCTACCAAGCAAATGGAAAACAAAAAAAGGCAGGGGTTGCAATCCTAGTCTCTGATAAAACAGACTTTAAACCAACAAAGATCAAAAGAGACAAAGAAGGCCGTTACATAATGGTAAAGGGTTTAATTCAACAAGAAGAGCTAACTATCCTAAATATATATGCACCCAATACAGGAGCACTCAGATTCATAAAGCAAGTCCTGAGTGACCTACAAAGAGACTTAGACTCCCACACATTAATAATGGGGGACTTTAACACCCCACTGTCAACATTAGACAGATCAATGAGACAGAAAGTCAACAAGGATACCCAGGAATTGAACTCAGCTCTGCACCAAGCGGACCTAATAGACATCTACAGAACTCTCCACCCCAAATCAACAGAATATACATTTTTTTCAGCACCACACCACACCTATTCCAAAATTGACCACATACTTGGAAGTAAAGCTCTCCTCAATAAATGTAAAAGAACAGAAATTATAACAAACTATCTCTCAGATCACAGTGCAATCAAGCTAGAACTCAGGATTAAGAATCTCACTCAAAACCGCTCAACTACATGGAAACTGAACAACCTGCTCCTGAATGACTACTGGGTACATAACGAAATGAAGGCAGAAATAAAGATGTTCTTTGAAACCAACGAGAACCAAGACACAACATACCAGAATCTCTGGGATGCATTCAAAGCAGTATGTAGAGGGAAATTTATAGCATTAAATGCCCACAAGAGAAAGCAGGAAAGATCCAAAATTGACACCCTAACATCACAATTAAAAGAACTAGAAAAGCAAGAGCAAACACATTCAAAAGCTAGCGGAAGGCAAGAAATAACTAAAATCAGAGCAGAACTGAAGGAAATAGAAACACAAAAAACCCTTCAAAAAATTAATGAATCCAGGAGCTGGTTTTTTGAAAGGATCAACAAAATTGATAGACTGCTAGCAAGATTAATAAGGAAAAAAAGAGAGAAGAATCAAATAGATGCAATAGAAAATGATAAAGGGGATATCACCACCGATCCCACAGAAATACAAACTACCATCAGAGAATACTACAAACACCTCTACGCAAATAAACTAGAAAATCTAGAAGAAATGGATAAATTCCTCAACACATACACCCTCCCAAGACTAAACCAGGAAGAAGTTGAATCTCTGAATAGACCAATAACAGGAGCTGAAATTGTGGCAATAATCAATAGCTTACCAACCAAAAAAAGTCCAGGACCAGATGGGTTCACAGCCGAATTCTACCAGAGGTACAAGGAGGAACTGGTACCATTCCTTCTGAAACTATTCCAATCAATAGAAAAAGAGGGAATCCTCCCTAACTCATTTTATGAGGCCAGCATCATACTGATACCAAAGCCTGGCAGAGACACAACAAAAAAAGAGAATTTTAGACCAATATCCTTGATGAACATTGATGCAAAAATCCTCAATAAAATACTGGCAAACAGAATCCAGCAGCACATCAAAAAGCTTATCCACCATGATCAAGTGGGCTTCATCCCTGGGATGCAAGGCTGGTTCAATATACGCAAATCAATAAATGTAATCCAGCATATAAACAGAACCAAAGTCAAAAACCACATGATTATCTCAATAGATGCAGAAAAGGCCTTTGACAAAATTCAACAACACTTCATGCTAAAAACTCTCAAGAAATTAGGTATTGATGGGACGTATCTCAATAAGAGCTATCTATGACAAACCCACAGCCAATATCATACTGAATGGGCAAAAATTGGAAGCATTTCCTTTGAAAACTGGCACAAGACAGGGATGCCCTCTCTCACCACTTCTATTCAACATAGTGTTGGAAGTTCTGGCCAGGGCAATTAGGCAGGAGAAGGAAATAAAGGGTATTCAATTAGGAAAAGGGGAAGTCAAATTGTCCCTGTTTGCAGATGACATGATTGTATATTTAGAAAACCCCATTGTCTCAGCCCAAAATCTCCTTAAGCTGATAAGCAACTTCAGCAAAGTCTCAGGATACAAAATCAATGTACAAAAATCACAAGCATTCTTATACATCAATAACAGACAAACAGAGAGCCAAATCATGAGTGAACTCCCATTCACAATTGCTTCAAAGAGAATAAAATACCTAGGAATCCAACTTACAAGGGATGTGAAGGACCTCTTCAAGGAGAACTACAAACCACTGCTCAAGGAAATAAAAGAGGATACAAACAAATGGAAGAACATTCCATGCTCATGGGTAGGAAGAATCAATATCGTGAAAATGGCCATCCTTCCCAAGGTAATTTACAGATTCAATGCCATCCCCATCAAGCTACCAATGACTTTCTTCACAGAATTGGAAAAAACTACTTTAAAGTTCATGTGGAACCAAAAAAGAGCCCGCATCGCCAAGTCAATCCTAAGCCAAAAGAACAAAGCTGGAGGCATCACACGACCTGACTTCAAACTATACTACAAGGCTACAGTAACCAAAACAGCATGGTACTGGTACCAAAACAGAGATATAGATCAATGGAACAGAACAGAGCTGTCAGAAATAATGCCACATATCTACAACTATCTGATCTTTGACAAACCTGAGAAAAACAAGAAATGGGGAAAGGATTCCCTATTTAATAAATGGTGCTGGGAAAACTGGCTAGCCATATGTAGAAAGCTGAAACTGGATCCCTTCCTTACACTTTATACAAAAATCAATTCAAGATGGATTAAAGACTTAAATGTTAGACCTAAAACCATAAAAACCCTAGAAGAAAACCTAGGCATTACCATTCAGGACATAGGCATGGGCAAGGACTTCATGTCTAAAACACCAAAAGCAATGGCAACAAAAGCCAAAATTGACAAATGGGATCTAATTAAACTAAAGAGCTTCTGCACAGCAAAAGAAACTACCATCAGAGTGAACAGGCAACCTACAAAATGGGAGAAAATTTTCGCAACCTACTCATTTGACAAAGGGCTAATATCCAGAATCTACAATGAACTCCAACAAATTTACAAGAAAAAAACAAACAACCCCATCAAAAAGTGGGCGAAGGACATGAACAGACACTTCTCAAAAGAAGACATTTATGCAGCCAAAAAACACATGAAAAAATGCTCACCATCACTGGCCATCAGAGAAATGCAAATCAAAACCACAATGAGATACCATCTCACACCAGTTAGAATGGCAATCATTAAAAAGTCAGGAAACAACAGGTGCTGGAGAGGATGTGGAGAAATAGGAACACTTTTACACTGTTGGTGGGACTGTAAACTAGTTCAACCATTGTGGAAGTCAGTGTGGCAATTCCTCAGGGATCTAGAACTAGAAATTCCATTCGACCCAGCCATCCCATTACTGGGTATATACCCAAAGGACTATAAATCATGCTGCTATAAAGACACATGCACACGTATGTTTATTGCGGCATTATTCACAATAGCAAAGACTTGGAACCAACCCATATGTCCAACAATGATAGACTGGATTAAGAAAATGTGGCACATATACACCATGGAATACTATGCAGCCATAAAAAATGATGAGTTCACATCCTTTGTAGGGACATGGATGAAATTGGAAATCATCATTCTCAGTAAACTATCGCAAGAACAAAAAACCAAACACCGCATATTCTCACTCATAGGTGGGAATTGAACAATGAGAACACATGGACACAGGAAGGGGAACATCACACTTTGGGGACTGTTGTGGGGTGGGGGGGAGGGGGGAGGGATAGCATTGGGAGATATACCTAATGCTAGATGACGAGTTAGTGGGTGCAGCGCACCAGCATGGCACATGTATACATATGTAACTTACCTGCTCATTGCGCACATGTACCATAAAACCTAAAGTATAATAATAATAATAATAATTAAAAAAAACAAAAAAACAAAAACACATTTAGCAACAACAGGTTTGCCTGCTTTCATTGCTGTATTTCCTCTGGTCTGGCATCTCTGATGACTGCATGCAGGAAAGCAAGGCTTTGGCTGTGTCTGGGTAGGGTCAGGGAACACACCCACTGGGAGACAGACACAAACCTGCAGTCTCTCATAGGGAGCACACAAGGTCCTATGGCTTCCTCAGAGCCAATCATTGGCTCACTGTTGTTGATATGACGTTAAAAGCTGTTTCTAGCCAGGCGAGGTGGCTCACACCTGTAATCCCAGCACTTCGGGAGGCTGAGGCGGGTGGATTATGAGGTCAGGAGTTCGAGACCAGTCTGGCCAACATAGTGAAACCCTGTCTCTATAAAAAATACAAAAAATTAGCCGGGTGTGGTGGTGGGCGCCTGTAATCCCAGCTACTCGGGAGGCTGAGGCAGGAGAATCTAGTGAACCTGGGAGACGGAGGTTGCAGTGAGCCGAGATTGTGCCACTGCACTCCAGCCTGGGCGACAGTGCGAGACTCCGTCTCAAAAAAATAAAAATAAATAAAAATAAATAAATAATGCTGTTTTCTAGTTTGCGGTTAGCATTTCCAGCATAGCTTCTATCTTCTGTTCCATTTTTTGTGCTATTTTCTAGGTTTTGGTAGTTTCTTCTTCCCTATCTTTGCATCGGATATCTTACAGAATGTCCATAATCTTCATGTGCTCCTTCTGAGATCAGTGATAAAGAAGACATGGATACAGCAAGAAGGAAGGAGGCCCTGTGCATGACACTAAGATGAGTGACGCCACAGCACGGGCCTTTGCTCAAGATCCGTCAGCAGGAAATACCCCCCAAGTGCCGAGAGTGTTGGCGTGCAGCAGAGAAGGCTATAAGTGACTGTGAGATTTCCTTCATTATACTCATCTGCATTTTCTAAATTTTGAAAATGAGTATATATTAATTACACACTAAAAAACATCATTTACACCTGTAATCCCAGCACTTTGGGAGGCAAAGGTGGGCGGATCACTTGAGGTCAGGAGTTCGAGACCAGCCTGGCCAACATGGTAAAACCTTGTCTTTACTGAAAATACAAAAAAAATAGCCAGGCGTGGTGGCAGGCGCCTGTAGTCCCAGCTACTCAGGAGGCTGAGGCAGGAGAATTGCTTGAACCCGGGAGGTGGAGGTTGCAGTGAGCCGAGATCACGACACTGCACTCCAGCCTGGTGACAGGGTGAGACTTCATCTCAAAACAACAACAACAACAACAATAACAAACTTCATTTACCTGGGTGTGATGGTTCATGCCTGTAATCCCAGTACTTTGGGAGGCCGAGGTGGACAGATCACTTGAGGTCAGGAATTCGAGACCAGCCTGGCCAACATGGTGAAACCCTGTCTCTACTAAAAAAACAAAAATTAGTTGAGCGTGGTGGCGCAGATCTGTAATCCCAGCTACTCAGGAGGCTGAGGCAGGAGGATTGCTTGAACCCGGGAGGCAGAGGTTGCAATGAGCCAAGATCATGCCGCTGCACTCCAGCCGGGGCGACACAGCAAGACTCCGTCTCAGAAAAACCTCCCCAAAACCCACCATTTAAAAAAGAAGCAATGCTGCCTTTTAAGGAATATGGTAGACACAAGTTATTTGGACCATTACTGTCATTCAACTAAAAAATACTGGATAAATGTTGAAATAACATCAGAAAGGCATCCGAAAGCTAATAAGGAATTACCAAGTCAGACCTTAATGGAAAGTAGCAACAAAAACAGGCCACTGGGCTCTGAGACAGCTTTTACTTTCACGCATGAGCCGGTCTTGCCATACTTACCTTTGGTTTTGACAGCCTCCAAGGGCAAGAAAAACGTAATCGATTCCAAGGATGTCCAAGGTGGGATCTAGGAGAGAACTCCCCAGATGAAGCCAAGATTTCAAGAGTTCTGCCCCAAAAGGGTAAGATTGAAGCAGGCATCACCCTACCCCCATGACCTAAGGAACCACAGAAATCAGCTCAGTGCAGTGGGAGACGATCTCACAGCCCGGCCAATTTTTATATTTTTAGTAGAGATGGGGTTTTGCCATGTTGGCCAGGCTGGTCTTGAACTCCTGACCTCAGGTGATCCACCCGCCTCAGCCTCTCAAAGTGCTGGGATTACAGACATGAGCCACCGTGTCCTGTCCCCATAAGCCTTTTAAGGAACCTCCTAGAGGCTGGGTTTCAGACAACCAAAGTGACAAGATATCAACAGAAAAACTGCTGGGAGTCTAGCTGGACTTTTTCCCCTTGGACCAATCAAATGAATGCTGTGGCCTCATTTCCTAGAAAAAAAAGTTCATACAGTTACAAGACTCTAAATAAGACAGCAACCCAAACATGCGTTACCAGGTGCCTTGATAAAGTGTGGTACATTCACCGTACTCAGAATGCACAGGAATGAACTCCTGATTCACGCACAGGAACTTCATGGATGAATCTCAGAGTGAGGCTCAGTGAATGAAGCCAGAGTTCCCTGCCACCAGAAGAGTACATCCTGTAGGATTCCTTTTTCTTTCTTTTTTTTTTTTGAGACTGAGTCTCACCTTGTCACCCAGGCTAGAGTGCAGTGCCACCATCTCGGCTCACTGCAACCTCTGCCATCTGGGTTCAAGCAATTCTCTTGCCTCAGCCTCCTGAGTAGCTGGCATTACAGGCATGTGCCACCACGCCTGGCTAATTTTTGTATTTTTAGTAGAGACAGGGTTTCACCATGTTGGCCAGGCTGGTCTTTAACTCCTGACCTCAGGTGATCTACTTACCTCGGACTTCCAAAGTGCTGGGAGTACAGGTGGGAGCCACTGTCCCTGGCTGTAGGATTCCATTTTGTAAAACCCTAGAAAAATGCAAACTAATCAAGAGTTTCTTTTTATTTTATTTAATTAATTAATTTATTTATTTTTTGAGCCTGAGTCTCGCTCTGTCACCCAGGCTTGAGTGCAGTGGTGCGATCTTGGCTCACTGCAACTTCCACCTCCCGGGTTCAAGTGATTCTCCTACCTCAGCCTCCCTAGTAGCTGGGATTACAGGCACGCACCACCATACCCAGCTAATTTTTGTATTTTTAGTAGAGACGGGGTTTTGCCATGTTGGCCAGCCTGGTCTCGAACTCCTGACCTCAGGTGATCTGCCCGCCTCGGCCTCCCAAAGGGCTGGGATTACAGGCGTGGGCCATGGTGCCCGGCCAATCAAGAGTTTCAGAGTATATATTAGAGATTGCTCAGGGATGGGGG
Organism: Pongo pygmaeus; assembly: GCF_028885625.2. Classification (NCBI taxonomy): domain Eukaryota; kingdom Metazoa; phylum Chordata; class Mammalia; order Primates; family Hominidae; genus Pongo; species Pongo pygmaeus. Next base: position 85,068,246 of record NC_072391.2, on the reverse strand, counting down.
TACAGGAGGGGAGAAAACATTACAGAGTTGCATGAGTAAGCTTTTGGGTTGATGGAAATGTTCATTTTCGTGATTGTGGTGGTTTCAGGGTGTACACACATGTTGTGAAAATTGATTGTATACATTGGAGTTATCTAGTCATATCCAACTAAATTACATTTGAGAGAAAAGGAAAGAAAAGTACCTGGGACACAAAGCCCTTGGCCGGGGATTCTATCGCAGGCCAGCTGCCGAGATGTCCTGCTGTCACCTTAAGAGCAGCTTTGCCCCAGTAGCTGCTGAAGCACCGTGCTGTGACTCTGTGACTAGTTCTGTCTGCCACCCTCACTCACCAACCAGCTCCCAAAGACTTTGCTAGTGCCAATGAGTTTTCTTTTGAAACATTATGTAACATTTCTCTCTTTCTCTCTTTTTTTTTTTTTGAGACTGAGTCTTGCCCTGTCATCCAGGTCCAGGCTGGAGTGCAGTGACGCAATCTTGGCTCACTGCAACCTCTGTCTTCTGGGTTCAAGCGATTCTCCTGCCTCAGCCTCCTGAGTAGCTGGGATTACAGGTGTGTGCCACCACACCCAGCTAATTTTTGTGTTTGTAGTAGAGGCTGGTCTTGAACTCCTGACCTCAAATGATCTGTCCACCTTGGCCTCCTAAGGTGCTAGGATTACAGGTGTGAGCCATCATACCCAGCCACATTTCTTTTTTTTTTTTTTTTTTTTAATTTTTGAGACGGAGTCTCACTCTGATGCCCAGGTTGGACTGCAGTGGCATAATCTTGGCTCACTGCAACCTCTGCCTCCCAGGTTCAAGCAATTCTCCTGCCTCAGCCTCCCAAGTAGCTGGGATTACAGGCGTATGTCACCAGGTCCAGCTAACTTTTATATTTTTAGTAGAGACGGGGTTTCACCATGTTGGCCAGGCTGGTCTTGAACTCCTGATCTCAAATGATCCACCCACCTTGGCCTCTCAAAGTGTTGGAATTACAGGCGTAAGCCACCGCGCCTGGCCACATTTCTCTTTTTAATAAAACCCCCAACCTTCTCTTTGTTCTTTGGACATACTGAAGTTCACCTCAGCCTGTGGATATGCCTCAAAATGTAATTATATGATTCCCATACAAGATGTTTTGTTTAGAGATCCATGTCTATATTTTTATTTGACCTTGATAGTATTTTTTTTTTTTTTTTTTGAGATGGAGTCTCGCTCTGTCGCCCAGGCTGGGGTGCAGTGGCGCGATCTCAGCTCACTGCAAGCTCTGTCTCCCGGGTTCACGCCATTCTCCTGCCTCAGCCTCTCCAGCAGCTGGGACTACGGGCACATGCCGCCATGCCTGGCTAATTTTTCTATTTTTAGTAGAGATGGGGTTTCACTGTGTTAGCCAGGATGGTCTCGATCTCCTGACCTTGTGATCCGCCCGCCTCGGCCTCCCAAAGTGCTGAGATTACAGGCGTGAGCCACTGCGCCTGGCCAGACTTTGATAGTATTAATACATATTAAATTCTACACTTTAATTTATTGTTTTAATTAGAAGAACATCACTTATTGCTTTATGCTATGACATTGGAAAATCGGCCGGGTGTGGTGGCTCATACCTGTAATCCCAGCACTTTGGGAGGCCGAGGCAGGCGGATCACGAGGTCAGGAGATCGAGACCATCCTGGCTAACACAGTGAAACCCCGTCTCTACTAAAAATACAAAAAAAATTAGCCAGGCATGGTGGCGGCCGCCTGTATTCCCAGCTACTCGGGAGACTGAGGCAGGAGAATGGCGTGAACCCGGGAGGCGGAGCTTGCAGTGAGCCAAGATCGCGCCACTGCCCTCCAGCCTGGGAGAGAAAGTGAGACTCCGTCTCAAAAAAAAAAAGGAAAGAAAAAAATTGGAAAATCTTCATGAAGAAGACGGGACACATGTTTCCAGGTTTCCAATTTGGAACTTCAAGGCTGACAAATTCCATACTCGTTTCTCGTCTTCCCTTGAGGCCCCTCCTGAGTGGGTGGCCCTTCTCATAGGGCAGGGGACAACTGTAGATCCCTCTTGCTCCTCAGCACCCACCTGCCTCACCCCAGCCACCTGTGCACACTTGAAATATATACAGTTTATTGTATATAAGCAACACATAGATAAATCCCTGATTATAGTTGGAAATCTTATTATTCCTCTCTCTGGAATGGATTCAAAGAAGTAGGAAAAATTCAGTAAGGCTGGCATGGTGGCTCATGCCTATAATCCCAGCACTTTGAGATGCCCAGTCGGGTGGATCATGTGAGGTCAGGAGTTTGAGACCAGCTTGGCCTACATGGTGAAACCTTATCTCTATGAAACAAACAAAAATTAGCTGGTTGTGGTGGCAGATGCCTGTAATCCCAGCTACTTGGGAGGCTGAGGTAAGAACTTGGGAGCCAGAGGTTGCAGTGAGCTGATTGTGCCACTGCACTCCAGCCTGGGTGACAGAGTGAGACTCTGTCTCAAAAAAAAAAAAAAAAAACTTTGTGTTTTGCGTTTTTACTTTCCTAAGCTTTATTATTGTTTCACTTGATTTTCCCAAGAATCCTGTGTAATAGGTGAACTAGTTCATTATTCCCACTTTCCTGCTGGGAAACGTGCAAAGAGCCACGTAATCCATACCACACTTGGCAGAATCTTCCAATCACATTGATTACTCGTGGTGAGGATAATTAGAAGTTAGCATATTTTCCTAAAATTTATTCTATTATTAATAGATTTTTTTTTCTCTTCTGCACTTCAACTTGAAGGCAGCAGAGGGCGCCTGATCACACAAAAGATACACTCTAAAAGTCAGGGGTAAAGATAATCCATGAAAGTTTCAACAATGTGAATTTTACTAAAATAGAGCCTTGTACTTAATCTCTTGACTATTTTAGGATCTGATCTCATTTTAGATGTTCTATTCCCTGTCTTTCTCAGTATGAGAATTTCAATCTCACGTAAATCACCATGACACCTAAAATCCAAGAGCCTTCTAATTTAGCTTCAAGCTTCTTTCAGATAATAAAAGTATTAAACCCCGCATCCACCAGATCCTCCTAAATCTTCAATAGGTCGTACGCTCTCTCTGTCTCCGGCCTGAAGTGGGCACCACTGTAATGTATTGCAGACAGATGTGCTGTGAATGAAGAGCCTTTTTGCTTCAAGTGCGTTGCCTCAAGGTTACCCAGGATTTTTAGAAAAATATTAAAGGATTAGGTATGTTCTTAAAGTCATAGTACACTAGAGGGGACAGAACTATTTCCCCAGGGCAATAGTGAGGATTTAGCCTTTTGTAGTTCATCATGGAAGATAATCATGCCTGGATGCCCAGGCTGGGTTTCTGTGAAATTCTCCAGCTCCTTTCTGCTCAGCTCCTAACTGGTTTTTCTTTTTTTTTCTACCACCACACAGGCTTCCTACAAGCAGTGCCAGAGACCATGGTGGCCTTCAACCAGTGCTATCTTTTCTTCTCATTATTTCCCCAAATTTCATTTTTCTTCTTAAAGAACTAGGTTTACGGACAAGGCTTGGAGTTGGTTGGAAAATCATTCCTCCTTGGCTGCTTGGTGACTAGTCATTGATTGGATCCAAGGTAACTTTTTTTGTTTTCGAGACAGAGTTTCGCTTTTGTTGCCCAGGCTGGAGTGCAATGGCGCGATCTCGGCTCACCGCAATCTCTGCCTCCTGGTTCAAGCAATTCTCCTACCTCAGCCTCCTGAGTAGCTGGGATTAAAGGCACACGCCACCATGCCTGGCTAATTTTTTTGTATTTTTGTAGAGACGGGGTTTCACCATGTTGGCCAGGCTGGTCTTGAACTCCTGACCTTGTGATCTGCCCACCTTGGCCTCCCACAGTGCTGGGATTACAGATGTGAGCCACTGCGCCTGGCCGAGTTAACTTCTTCTTCTTCTTTTTTTTTTTTTTTTTGAGACAAAGTTTTGCACTGTTGCCCAGGCTGGAGTGCAATGGCGTGATCTCGCCTCACTGCAACCTCCGTTTCCTAGGTTCAAGTGATTCTCTTGCCTCAGCCTCCCAAGTAGCTGGGATTACAAGCGCCCACCACCATGCCCGGCTAATTTTTTGTATTTTTAGTAGAGACAGGGTTTCACTATGTTGGCCAGGCTGGTCTCGAACTCCTGACCTCGTGATCTGCCCACCTTGGTCTCCCAAAGTGCTGGGATTACAGGCGTGAGCCACTGCACCTGGCCAGTAACTTTTTTTTTTGAGACGGAGTCTAGCTCTGTTGCCCAGGCTGGAGTGCAGTGGTTCAATCTCAGCTCACTGCAACCTCTGTCTCCCAGGCTCAAGCCATTCTCCTGACTCAGCCTCCCGAGTAGCTGGGATTACAGGTGCGCACCACCACGCCTGTCTAATTTTGTATTTTTAGTGGAGACGGGGTTTCACCATGTTGGTCAGGCTGGTCTCAAACTCCTGACCTCAGGTGACCTGCCTGCCTCAGCCTCTCAAAGTGCTAGGATTACAGGCGTGAGAGCCATCACACCTGGCTGGATCTAAGATAACATCTTTTTTTTTTTTTTTTTTTTTTTTGAGATGGAGTGTTGCTTTGTCGCCCAGGCTGGAGTGCAGTGGTGCAATCTCGGCTCACTGCAACCTCTGCCACCTGGGTTCAAGTGATTCTTTTGCCTCAGCCTCCTGAATAGCTGGAACTACAGGTGTGTGCCACCATAACTGGCTAATTTTTTTTTTTTTTTTTTTTTTGTATTTTTAGTGGAGACAGGGTTTCACCATATTGGCCAGGCTGGTCTTGAACTCCTGACCTCGTGATCAGCCTGCTTCAGCCTCCCAAAGTGCTGGGATTACAGGCATGAACCACCGGGTGCCTGGCCTAAGGGAATTTTTAAAGGCTGACTCACACACAAAGTAATAAACTAGATTATTTCCTGATTTATGCTTTCCCTTTGCCAAATTTTGGCTTGTCCTTGTCCTTAATTTGCCTTATTCCTTGATTACCAGTCCAAAGATGACATCTTCTAAGTAGTGATAAGCATTTTTACTCTGCTCTTTCAAATCATAACATTCCATGCACTGCAAATGATTTTGCCATTTCTTACATAATTTGAGGCAAATCCTAGAGTACAATTTCCTAGCAGGCATTTGGATCTTACCCATCTTTATTTCTCAGGCTCCACAAATTGAGTACCCTTTCAGGGTGCTATCATTAGCTCTAGCCTACCAATGAAGAAACAAAAGTCCTCCATGTTAGGACATTTGAGGACACGTCCTTAGTACGTAACAGTGTCTGGCACATTTTAAATAGGAAGGTGGAAGGGGCCGTCTTTTTTTTTTTTTAAGATGGAATTTCGCTCTTTTGCCCAAGCTGGAGTGAAGTGGCTTGATCTCAGCTCACTGCAACCAATGCCCCCTGGGTTCAAGGGATTCTCCTGCCTCAGCCTCCCAAGTAGCTGGGATTACAGATGCCCAACACCACACCCGGCTAATTTTTGTAGTTTTAGTAGAGACGGGGTTTCACCATGTTGGCTAGGCTGGTCTCGAACTCCTGACCTCGTGATCCACTCACCTCGGCCTCCCAAAGTGCTAGGATTACAGGAGTGAGCCACCGCGCCTGGCCGGGACTGTCTTACTTAGGGTCTGCAAATTCTTGTAACTGTGTGAATTTTTTTTTTCTGGGAAAAAAGCACTCATTTGATTGGTCTGAGGGGAAAAATTGGGGCTAGCCCAAGAGTCACCCACTTAGTTCTACACAGGGCTAAGCAATGTGCCTTAACAGGGGGCACGTGCACCGTGGGGAAACTCAAGAGAAAACTAGCCGGGGGGCGTGGTGGGCTCCTGTGGTCCCAGCTACTCAGGAGGCGGAGGTTGCAGCGAGCCGAGATCGCGCTACTGCACTCCAGCCTGGGCGACAGAGCAAGACCCTGCCTCAAAAAATAAAAATAAAAAATAAAACTCAGAGGGCACGTCTCCTAGGACACGGGGACAGGCTAGGTGGGGGCACAGGGCGTGAGAATTGGCTAGCATGGCCCGGGTATGTCAGGCGGGGGCTGCCATCTTTTTTGTTTTTTGAAACAGGATCTCGCTCTGTCGCCCAGGTTGGGGTGCAGGGGCGCATTGCTGCTTGGAACTCCTTGACTCAAGCGATCTTCCCGCCTCAGCTTCCCGAGGAGCTGGGACCACTGGGCGCGAGACACCACGCCCAGTTAATTTTTTTTTTTCTTTTGTAGAGATTGGGGAGGGGGGTGTCTCGGGAGCTGGGACCACTGGGCGCGAGACACCACGCCCAGTTAATTTTTTTTTTTCTTTTGTAGAGATTGGGGAGGGGGGTGTCTCGCTTTGTTGACCAGGCTGATCTCGAACTCTTGGACTCAAGCGATCCGCCCGCCAAGGCCTCCCAAAGCGCCAGGGTTAGAGGCATGAGCCACCGCGCCCAGCCCGGGGCCGGTCATCTTCTCCGGGGCCTATGCTGAGTCCGAGGCCCCCGAGCCCGCTGCCGAAGACGGAGCTCCAAGATTGAACCTCGTAAAGGGCCCAGCCGCGCCTCTAGCCGGAAGCGGCTCGAACTCGGGGCCGGAAGTGACTCCATTTCTGTGCGCCGAGCTCCGCCCCACGAGCACCTCTTTCCGAGCGGAGAGCGCGCGCCGTTTCCTCCCCTGGTGTCCCATCGCGGCTTGGGACCCGACAAGATGGGCAAGAAGGGCAAGAAGGAGAAGAAGGGCCGCGGCGCGGAGAAGACGGCCGCCAAGATGGAGAAGAAGGTGTCTAAGCGCTCGCGGAAGGAGGAGGTGAGCGGGTCAGACCGGGCCTAGCGGCCCGAGGTCGCGGCCGTGCAGCCTCGGCCGACTCCCTGCGCCCCCCGGGGTTGCGGGTCGCCGTGGGAGCCGCGCCGGCCCTGCGGGAGAGCTGGAGGCCGTAGGAACTGCCCCGGCGCCGCGTCCGGGCAGCCCAGACGGGGCCCGCCCCCTTCCGACTCTCCACGTGTGTCTTTCCGCTTCTCGGAGCTGCCCCCTTTAACGTGCTTGCTTTTCTTCGTATGGTGTCACGGGCGTTTTTCTGCGTTTCCTCCCCTCCTCCCTCCCTCTGAAGGGAGGCTGGGTGGTGAGAAGAGGCAGGGGTTTGGCATAGGAAGACCTGAGTTTGAGCCTGAGGCTGCCTCTGCAAGATGTGTGGTCTGGGAGTAAGACTCTTAACTTTTCTGAACCTCACTCTTTTTTCAAAAGAGGGCAAGTAATCATCACAGCAGCCCTGAGGAGTGAGCAGCAGATGGTTAAGTGAAGAAGGCACTGGAGCCACGGGGTATCCCATAGCAGCTGATGGCGGCCATCACGGTTGTCTCCTTCCCTCTGGTCCTCAGCCCGGGGTCTGCAGGAGGATCCGTCCTGAAGTTGGGGTTGAGTGTTCTGCGGCTGTTGCTCATGGATTCCCTAACCGGGGGCAGTTTTATGGCCCTGCCATGCGCCAGGCACAGCTCCCTGGGCTTTACTTCTCACAACCAGGTCAGTTCCGTAGCACTGGTATTCCCATTTGACACGAAGTCAGACCAACAGGTGAACCATGAAGTGGTGTGGAACTGGGATGTGACCAGATGTCCTGAATCAGGAGCTCTTGACCACATTCCTTTGTCCCTTTTCTTCCTAAGTCATTGATCTCTCCACATCCTCATCTCTTAAATAATGGGGTTGGACTTTTCCCTCACACTCTTCTTAGGCTCTGACTTTCTTTTTTTTTTTGACAGAGTTGCTCTGTCGCCTAGGCTGGACTGCAGTGGCATGACCTGCTGGCTAGGGTTGTGGCACAGGAAGTCAGTTCATCTGTGTGGCATCTTCAGAACGGTGCTTGGCAGAAAGTAAGCACTCAGTAACCAGCTGTTATCTGCTTTCTGCTTTTTTTTTAAATTTTTTTTTGTGAGAAGAAGTTTCACTCTTGTTGCCCAGGCTGGAGTGCAATGGTGCGATCTCAGCTCACTGCAACCTCTGCCTCCCAGGTTCAAGCGATTCTCCTGCCTCAGCCTCCCGAGTAGCTGAGATTACAGGCATGCACCACCACACCCGGCTAATTTTGTATTTTTAGTAGAGACCGGGTTTCACCGTGTTGGTCAGGCTGGTCTGGAACTCCTGACCTCAGGTGATGCGCTCACCTCGGCCTCCCAAAGTGCTGGGATTACAAGGCGTAAGCCACCTTGCCCCGCCAGTTACCTGTCATTTTTACTCATCTTCATGTCTCCCTCCAGTGCCCAATACTAAGGTGATTGTAACAGTAGCTTCCCTTAAGAGAGAGAGCCTGTCAGGCCTGGGGTTTGTATGTTATCTTAATGAACCCTCAAAACAAACCTTTAAAATAACTGGGCATCTGATTAGGCTAGACCCACAGAAGATCATCTCTTTCTTAAATTCAGCTGTGTCTGTAATGCAACCTAATCACGAGAGTGGTATCCCATTCTTTCACAGTCCTGGCAATTATTGGGGGAAGGGTTGGGGACAGTTTGGAATTCTGCTCCCACAGAACTCATGTATCAGGTCATCTGGTTCGCACCTTCACTTGGTCCTGGCCTCTGCCTGTCTTTCCAGCTGTCTCCCTGGGCTCACTCCAGCCACAGTGCCTTTTAGTGTCCCAAACATGCCAAGTTCTGTCTGTGGTCTTACCTATACCCCAACCATACTCCGTCTGACTCATCTTTTCAGCATTCAGCGTATTGTCACCTTGGAGAGGCTGTCACTGGCTAGGCCACTGGCGTCACCCAGACCCTACAACTTTGCTCTCCTTCAGTCACCCAATGATGATGAGGTTCAGCCAAGGTTAAAGACCGCTGTCTTCGAGTAGCAGCAGCAAAGCTTTCCCAGTACATAGACGTTAGTATTTGAACTGTTTGTTGAATCTCGTTGCGCAAAAAAAGCAAAAGTTAAAAGAATATACAGTATGATACCGTTTAATGACATTTTATTTTTTATTTTTATTTTTTGAGATGGAGTCTTGCTCTGTCACCCAGAGCAAGTGTCGCAGTGGCATGATCTCAGCTCATTGCAACCTCTGCCTCCCAGGCTCAAGCAATTCTTCTGCCTCAGCCTCCTGAGTAGTTTGGGACTACAGGTGTGCGCCACTGTGCCCGGCTAATTTTTGTATTTTTTAGTAGACACGGGGTTTCACCGTGTTGGTCAGGCTGGTCTCGAACTCCTGACCTCAAGTGATCCACCTGCCTCGGCCTCCCAAAGTGCTGGGATTACAGGCATGAGCCACTGTGCCCAGTCCATTTAATGACATTTAAAAATGTAAAACAATACTATACGTTGTTTAGGGATACACATGTGTAATAAAAGTGTGAAGAAAAGCGTGAGACTAATAAGCACCGAGTTCCAGGTAGTGGTTACTTCAGGGAATGTGTGGGTGGGTACACGTGGGTGACACTTTATTCCTTACCCTGGGAACAGTACACAGGAGTGTCTTGGATAAAGTTCTGTAACTTGTGTGTTTTAAATATTGCATAGTTAGAATACTAAGCAGTGTACCCTGCTGACGTTCACCCTGAGATGAGAGGTGGACTGAAGGAAGCACGAGGTGGGGCGTGGCAGGCTGAGAGAACCTGGCGTTTTCATTAAAGGAACGGAGAGGACGCCGGTGTATCTTGGAGAGTGAGGCCGGGTGGGAGGTGAGGTTGGAGAGGTGAGTGTGGGGGAGGGAAGATGGTCTGCAGGTGTGTGTAGCTGCAAGAAGGACACTGAAGGCTAGAAGGAACTTGAAATGTCAGGCTCGGGTGTGGATGGGGGTGTCTTGTAAATGTTGAGAAATGGGCACTGGGACTGAGGCAGGAACACTGGGTTCCAGTGCTGCCCTCTGTGCCGGCACATCAGTGCCTTGAGTCACTCTCGATGGTAGTAAAAGTTGAGACCTTCTTACATGGATAGACTGCAGCTGGTATTTGCTGAGCCCTTGCTGTGCAGGCAGTGTTTTAACCAGACACAAGTCTTGCTCTGGTGGAGCTCATATTTTATTATTTTGTTGGGGTGGAGGAAACAGATAAGCAAGAGAAATATATCAGACACTGCTCCGCAGACAGGAAGGCAGGCAGGTGCGACGGCCCGGGCCTGCGCTCTGAGAGGTGCTGAGGATGTCTGCAGTGAAGTCACGATGGGCTTGTTTAAGTGGAAGTTCTTGTCAGACACTGCTCTGCAGACAGGAAGGCAGGCAGGTGCGACGGCTTGAGCCTGGGTTATGAGAGGTGGGGAGAGTGTCTGCAGTGAAGTCACAATGGGCTTGTCTAAGTGGCAGGTCTTGCAGGGGGAGCATTAAGCGTGTGGAGTGAGATAATACTTGGTGCACACATCTACCCTTCAAGCAAACGCCTTTGAGGTCAAGCTCTGGTTACTTTCGAATGTGTCAAACTCTGCATTTCAAACACAGGCACAGTATGTTACAATTCACAGACGTGACTGAGCCCAGTCGAATCACACTGACTGGAGGAAAGCTGAGAGGGCTGTGGCTCCGCAGTGGGTCCTGGGAACAAGTCTCATGTGTGCCTGCTTGCTTGCCCTAGGAAGACCTGGAAGCGCTCATAGCCCATTTCCAGACACTCGATGCCAAGAGGACTCAGACTGTGGAAGCTCCGTGCCCCCCGCCCTCACCAAGGTGAGCAAGTAGCATTTTTCACATTGTATGTCTGTTTCCTTTTCTTCTATACATTGAAAAACTGCTTTAAATAGCACCAGGTTTTGTAAATGACCAGGTACTTGGGACATTTTCATTATTAAAACCTGTTCTCGGTCACTTTCTGCTGAAGAACTGGAATGAGGCTGTTGAGCTTTACTGTCATGGAACCTGGGAGCAGGGCCTCCAGCACAGCTGCTGCCTCCGGGCTCCAGCGCCAACTTTGAAAGCTCCTCCACCGGTCATGACGTGTGGATGAAAGTTTTGCCCCAGTGAGCTTTTCTTTGGTTCTTAAGGTATTTTAAAAGTGCATACTGTAGGCAGAAAGCTGAAAATCACTGTGGCTTTTTGATGTGTTTGTAATGCTTTCAAATTCTCATGTGAAAAGTTTGTTAAACATAAATTGAGTATAAGCCATTTTAAATGAATATGAAAATTACTTAAAAATGTTCCGAGTCTGCAGGATTTCGTACACATGTGGGATGAGCTGGAATGAAAAATGGTTTGCTTTATTTCCCTCAGTAGGAGATTAACCTTGCAGGACTTACCCTTTTAATAAAGCTGCTGCAGGCCCGAGTGGAAGCCACGGTTCCGCCTGTCGGGAGTGGGTGGTCACGATTGTGCTGCGTTTGTATTAATGGGGCCATGTGATGGTTCCGGTGCCCAAGTCCCACCCACCTGCCCAGAGGCGGGAGGAGTGCGGTGATCAGCCCCTGAGCAGAGTGAGTGGTGTTGGAGCCACGGCCTTTGGTGATCAGCCCCTGAGCAGACTGAGTGGTGTTGGAGCCACGGCCTTTGGTGATCAGCCCCTGAGCAGAGTGAGTGCTGTTGGAGCCACTCCCAAAGGCCCATGTCCTTCCTGGGTTTTGCTTAATGTCCATTAGGATTTGAGTTTTCTTTTTCCCTTTAGTTTGCATGTCGCCCTCAGGGCCAAATGTAAGTTACACATGGTAAATGTACTTTTTTTTTGAGATGGAGTCTCATTCTGTCACCCAGGCTGGAGTGCAGTGGCATGATCTTGGCTCACTACAACCTCTGCCTCCCAGGTTCAAGTGATTCTCCTGCCTCAGCCTCCCAAGTAGCTGGGATTACAGGCGCCAGCCGCCATACCCAGCTAATTTTTGTATTTTTAGTAGAGATGGGGTTTTGCCATGTTGGCCAGGCTGGTCTCGAACTCCTGACCTTAGGTGATCCACCTGCCTTGGCCTCCCAAAGTGCTGGGATTACAGGCATGAGCCGCTGTGTCCGGCTGTAAATGTACATTTTCATTTGAGTTGTTGGAGCAAATAAATCCTTGATCTTAGGCTTCTGACATATAGCACTCCTGAGGAAAGCCACTTTGAACAGGGATTGGTTTTAGTTTTTTTGTAGAGACTTTTTTTTTTTTTTTGAGGCAGAGTCTCGCTCTGTCGCCCTGGCTGGAGTGCAGTGGCTCCATCTGCGCTCACTGCAAGCTCCACCTCCTGGGTTCACGCCATTGTCCTGCCTCAGCCTCCCGAGTAGCTGGGACTACAGGCGCCCGCCACCACGCTTGGCTAATTTTGTCTTTTTAGTAGAGATGGGGTGTCACCGTGTTAGCCAGGATGGTCTCGATCTTCTGACCTCGTGATCCGCCCGCCTCAGCCTCCCAAAGTGCTGGGATTACAGGCATGAGCTACCGCGCCCGGCCCTGTAGAGACATTTTTTATGTTGTCCAGGCTGGTCTCGAGTTCCTGGGCTCAAGTCACCGTACTTGGCCTTTTACTTTTCTTTTTTTTTTAATGATATTTTAGAATTTTTCCATAAGTAACGTTGCCTGAAAGTCAGATTTCATGTCAGGATATAATTTAAGGTGTTGGCAGTTCCCTGGGTTAGCTGGAAATGCTTCCTAATGGGAGGGAGCAGTTATCCTGAGATTAAGACCTTTTGCTTGGTAACCTTAATAACTTCCAACTTCCTATTTCTCTATCATATTACTTTAAAACCTTGTGAGAATGACCAGTTTCTAAATGAGCATACCCTCAGGATTGGCTCTGATGTGACCTACCTGGAAAATGGTGGCATGATACCAGCTGCCTCAGTACCTCACCTGCCTGTGCGGCGGAAACACCTAGGCTGGTGCCGCTGGTGGCTGGGTGGGGGCCTCAGTTTGGGCCCTGTGTAGATGGTTTCCGAAGTTGTGTTTGGTACTTTTCTGCAGAAAATCAATCAGTATTCATTGAGAAAAGATTCAGGGTCAGAGGAATTTGGGAAACGCTGTTTACTCTTTTTTTTTTTCTGAGACGGAGTTTCGCTCTTGTTGCCCAGGCTGGAGTGCAATGGCACGATCTCGGCTCAGCGCAGCCTCCCAGGTTCAAGTGATTCTCTTGCCTCAGCCTCCCGAGTAGCTGGGATTATAGGTATGCACCACCATGCCTGGCTAATTTTGTATTTTTAGTAGAGACAGAGTTTCTCCATGTTGGTCAGGCTGGTCTTGAACTACAGACCTCAGGTGATCCACCCGCCTCGGCCTCCCAAAGTGCTGGGATTACAGGCGTGAGCCACCGCACCCGGCCTATTTATTCTTTTTGAAAAGTTTTTTTTTCTTCCTCTTTTCTTTTTTGAGACGGAGTTTTGCTTTTGTTGCCCAGGCTGGAGTGCTATGGCATGATCTCAGCTCACTGCAACCTCTGGAGTCAGGCTGGCCTTAAATTCCTGACCTCAGATGATCCACCCGCCTTGGCCTCCCGAAGTGCTGTGATTACAGGTGTGAGCCACTGCACCCGACCTAAAAAGTTTTTTTATTGTGGTAAAATGTTTAACAAAATTTGCCATTTTATTGTATTTTTGTTTGGTTTTGGTTTTTTTGAGACGGAGTTTTGCTCTTGTTGCCCAGGCTGGAGTACAATGGTACGATCTCGGCTCACCGCAACCTCCACCTCCCAGGTTCAAGCAGTTCTCCTTCCTCAGCCTCCCAAGTAGCTGGGATTACAGGCATGCGCTACCATGCCTGGCTAATTTTGTATTTTTAGTAGAGATGGGGTTTCGTCATGCTGGCCAGACTGGTCTCGAACTCCCGACCTCAGGTGATCCGCCCGCCTCGGCCTCCGGAAGTGCCGGGATTACAGGCCTGAGCCAATGTGCCTGGTCAAAATTTGCCATTTTAATCATTGAAACTGTGCAGTTCAGTGGAATTACTTCATGCCGCTGTGCAACCATTAGCACTATCCAGTTGCCACATTGTTTTATCCCCCCAAACAGAAACTCGAGACCAACCTCGTCTAACTGGTGGCCCAGGACGGCTTTGAATGCAGCCTGACACGTATTTGTAAACTTTCTTAAAACATGAGACTTTTTTTTAAGCTCGTCAGCTATTGTTAGCGTTCGTGTATTTTATGTGTGGCCCGAGACAATTCTTCTTCCAGTGTAGCCCAGGGAAGCCAAAAGATGGGACAAGTGTCTAGACCCTTCAAGGGTCGCTCCCTATTTCCCCTCCCCCATCCCCTGGTGACTTCTGGTCAACTTTCTGTCACTGTGGCCTATTCTAGGTATTTTGCGTAAGTGGAGTCATAGAAGTGTCTTTTTATGACTGGCTTCCTTCACCTGGTATGTCCAAGTTCATCAGTTCTGTGGCATGTGTGAGAAATTTATTTCTTCTTATGGCTGAATCCTGTTCCATCTCTGGGTATGCCCCATTGTGTTTGTCCACTCATCTGCAGACCAACACTTAGGTTATTTCTACTGTTTGGCTTTTGTGAGGCTATAATGAGCACTGCATACAGGTATCTGTTTGAGCTGATGCCCAGGAACGAACTGGTGGATCATGTGGTGATTCTGTGTTTAGCTTTTAATACTGGTTTATTTCCTGCAGAAATTCCCAGCCTATGACATGTTTCTATGCAAATAAATCCCCAATAGAAAATAGAGTTCTCAGATTTCCCAAACTCACTTGACCTTGAAACCTGTTTTTCCTTTGAGAAGCATCTTTTGGAGTTGGCATTATGGAGGACGCCTTGGGGAACACCGTCTTAGAGGATTCTGAAGGGAGAATCTTTCCCAGTGATTCGCCAGATTGTCACTGTGTCTTTCATTACTTTCAACTGAAGTGGTCCTGTGTATTTATTTATTTATTTTTTCTTTTTTTAAGACAGTCTTGTTCTGTCTCCCAGGATGGAGTGCAATGATGCAATCCCGGCTCACTGCAACCTCTGCCTCCCAGGTTCAAGCGATCCTCCTGCCTCAGCCTCCTGAGTAGCTGGGATTACAGGTGCCCACCACCATGTCTGGCTAATTTTTGTATTTTTAGTAGAGACGGGGGGGTTTCACCATGTTTGCCAGGCTGGTCTTGAGCTCCTCACCTCAGGTGATCTGCCCGCCTCAGCCTCCCAAAGTGCTGGGATTACAGGTGTGAGCCACCGGGCCTGGCCTGTAATATTATTATATAATTTCCTTGTAGCTCTTCTTTTGTTCTCATGTGAAATAAGTAGAAAGTTGTTTGTATTTTCTAGATGGAAGATATCTGGCATGTATATTGAAATACTTAGATATGGACTTTTTTTTTTTCTGATGGAATCTCGCTCTGTCGCCAGGCTGGAGTGCAATGGCACGATCTCAACTCACTGCAACCCCCATCTCCCAGGTTCAAGTGATTCTCCTGCTTCAGCCTCCCGAGTAGCAGGGACCATAGGCATGTACCACCATGCCCAGCTAATTTTTCTATTTTTAGTTGAGACAGGGTTTTGCCATGTTGGCCAGGATAGGCTCGATCTCTTGACCTCATGATCTGCCTGCTTCGGCCTCCCAAAGTGCTGGGATTACAGGCGTGAGCCACTGCTCCTGGCCTAGATACTGGACTTTTTTAGAACGGTTTTGAGGTGATTTGACAGGATAGGCTCTTAAAAGAGGATAGTTCTGAGGTCTGGGCACGGTGGCTCACGCCTGTAATCCCAGGACTGTGGGAGGCCGAGGTGGGCAGATCACTTGAGGTCAGGAGTTTGAGACCAGCCTGGCCAATGCAGTGAAACCCCATCTCTACTAAGAAATACAAAAATTAGCCGGGTGTGGTGGTGGGCACCTGCAATCCCAGCCACTTGGGAGGCTGAGGCAGGAGAATTGCTTGAACCCAGGAGGTGGAGGTTGTGGTGAGCCGAGATTGTGCCATTGCACTCCAGCCTGGGTGACAAGAGGGAAACTCCATCTCAAAAAAAAAAAAAAAAAAAAAAAGACAGTTCTGGAACGTTTGATACATCAGTAGGGGCATCTGGACTTGTTCCTGCCTGGGACTTTTTTTTTTTTTTTTTTTTTTTACAACCAGACACTGTGTCAGTCCAGCTCCATGGTTGTCCTTGTAGTGTGGCCCTGGGCACTGGTAGAGGGGTTGGTGTTCAAGTGGCACCTTTGCTTCCTTTCTCGATGCCAGGCTCTCCTTTCAGGAAGTGTAGAGGCAGCCAGTCTATGGTGACAGAGGATTCTGTGAGGAAGGGGACAGCGCTCAGGTGGGTATCCGGGGTGACCTTGCTGACCTGCCGCTTGTGTCTCTTGTAGGTTAAATGCCTCCCTCTCGGTTCATCCTGAGAAAGATGAGTTAATCCTATTCGGAGGTGAATATTTCAACGGCCAAAAAGTAAAGTATATATTTTTTTCTTTTCTTCCCATGTTGCATGAGTATCATTTGACAGAAAGTTAACTTAAGGCAGTGACATCAAATATGCGTTAGCCCCTTCACCCCCTTGTATCACGCGCTTGAGCGGTCAGGCCTGATGTGAGACGTCGCCAGGACGGTCCAGCACTGGCATGACTGTTGATGACTTCAATGGTCCTGGGGTCTCTGTTCCTGGGACTTAGGCTGAGGCCTAGCTCTGCCGTCATCACTCTTGACGGGCGCACCCCTCTTTGTGGTTGTCTGCTGTTCTTCCTCCCAGTGGGTTTCCAGGTTTCACACTCAGCTTTCAGGTTGTCTTAAATAGGGAAAGTGCTGATAAATTGTAGGGCTAATTTTTATTTTTGAGCAGGCCAGAAAGACCTGTGTTTCACAATTGTGTGTGAAACACAAAAGCAGGAGCTCACCTTCCCTGTAGCCCGGGATGGGCCTTGGGGGTTTGACTGCATTTGTCCATCTTCATTTCTCAGTTTTCGTGCATTTAGAAACTAGGCTTGATTGGGTACGGTGGCTCATGCCCGTAATCCCAGCACTTTGGGAGGCCGAGGTGGGCAGATCACCTGAGGTCAGGAATTTGAGACCAGTCTGGCCAATGTGGTGAAACCCAGTCTCTGCTAACGATACAAAAATTAGCTGGGCATGGTGGCGGGTGCCTGTAGTCCCAGCTGCTCGGAGGCTGAGGCAGAAAATCGCTTGAACCTGGGAGGCGGAGGTTGCAGTGAGCAAAGATTGCGCCATTGCGCTCCATTCTGGGCAACAGCAAGACTCCATCTCAAACAAAACAAAAACAAGAAAACTAGGCTTGAGTTTAGGAGAATGACCAGTCCTAATAACAACGAGGGCTTTCAGTACCTTCCAGATTGATGGGCCTGGTGGGCGTTCGGTCATTTTCATTGTGTTGTCATCCCCAAGGGCCCCGGGGACCCAGCCCATGGCCTCCCTGCGCTGGTGTGGTTTACATTCCTTTAGCATGTCAGTTTCCCAGGGAATTGTCATGATTAAGATTGTTCTCACCACTTCCTTGGAAGCATATCATTTGTGACACCGACATTCTTCCTTCCTGTAGACTTTTTTGTATAACGAGCTCTATGTCTACAATATCAGAAAGGACACCTGGACCAAAGTTGACATCCCCAGTCCACCTCCGAGGCGCTGTGCTCACCAGGTAATGTCAGCACTGACTCTCAGCCACCCTCCCTCTTCCCATGTGAGTCCGGTAGACACATGGAGAGTTGATAGGTGAGGGCAGCTGGTGCGGAGGGGCTGGGCCCTGTAGATCGCCTGGTTCTGCTGTTTGCTCACTTGGATTCCCTACTCGGCTTCTTCACTGTGAGACGGGGAGGTGAACGCCTGCTCCCCAGGTGACGTGAGGATCATATGAAATATTCCATGTAAAATACCTGCTGTCATTCCTGGCATGTCCGAGCCACCGGCAGAATGCTCACTCCCCTTAGGCCCATGGTCTGGACTAGATGGTGAAGACAGGAGAACTGGATGTTCAGGAAAGGTGTGCGTGGTGGAAGGAAAACAGTTGTATTAGCGGAAACGAGCTGTAACGGGATCACAGAGAAGTGGCACTGACTTAGCACGTGGTTAGCTCCTTTCCTACCCAGGAGAGCAGTGTCAGCTGTCCCTCTGCTGTCAGGGAAGGGGCTTCCGGAGTTAGACGTTCTGTAAGCTCCGTAAGGATGGGAACTCTGTCCTTGTCCATTGTTCAACTCTGTTACAGTTGGACTCGCACAGAAAATTTGAATGAGTGTCCGCCTCTCCAGTGCAGAGAAAGATCATCACATCGGGTGACCACAGCATGATTCATGCATTCCTCTGCAATATTTCCTTCCCTCTTTGCTGATTCTGTGCTTAGAACTCACCTGCTAATGAAGTTGGTTTGGTGAGGAGGACCTGCCTGCCTGAGCTGTGTGAACATCCTGTGCAGATGCAGGCTTGCAGGCATTTGGGCTGGTTTAAAAATCAGATTTGTATATGCTTGGATTTGTTGTTGTTGTTGAGATGGAGTCTCGCTCTGTCACCTAGGCTGGAGTGCAATGGCGTGTTTTCGGCTCACTGCAACCTCTGCCTCCCAGGTTTAAGCGATTCTCCTGCCCCAGCCTCCTGAGTAATTGGGATTACAGGCACCCGTCACCACACCTGACTGGGATTGTATTAGGCAGCTAAGGTGCCTTCTACATTTGAATCTTTATTTTATTTTTTTGAGAGGGAGTCTCGCTCTGTCTCCCAGCCTGGAGTGCAGTGGCATTATATCAGCTCACTGCTACCTCCGCCTCCTGGGTTCAAGGGATTCTCCTGCCTCAGCCTCCCCAGTAGCTGGGATTACAGGCACATGCCACCATGTCTGGCTACTTTTTTTTTTTTTAGATGGAGTCTTGCTCTGTCACCTAGGCTAGAGTACGATGGTGTGATCTCGGCTCACTACAACCTCTGCCTCCCGGGTTCAAGTGATTCTCTTGCTTCAGCCCACTGAGTAGCTGGGATTACAGGCACCTGCCACCACGCTTGGCTAATTTTTTTTTTTTTCCTCCTTGAGATGGACTCTTGCTCTTGTTGCCCAGGCTGGAGTGCAATGGTGCGATCTTGGCTCACTGCAACCTCTGCTTCCTGAGTTCAAGAGATTCTCCTGCCTTAGCCTCCCAAGTAGCTGGGATTACTGGCGTGTGCCACCACGTCTAGTTAGTTTTTTGTATTTTCAGTAGAGACAGGGTTTCACCATGTTGGCCAGGCTGGTCTCGAACTCCTGACCTCAAGTGATCCACCCACCTCGGCCTCCCAAAGTGCTGAAATTACAGGCATGAACCACTGTTCTCAGCCTGAGTGTCTGGATTTTTTCACCTATCAAACAGTGTTGCATTTTGTCCTGAGGTGATTCAGTTCCTTGCAGATCATCTTGATCCTTTTGACACTCACTCTAGGGCTAGTTTAGCCCTCAGTGGTGGCCTTTCTGCAGTCTCTAGTGAGTGACCTGTGCGGTCAGTGACATCTTTTCACCTCGTCTGGTTGGAACTTGCCTGTTTCCAAGCCCTGTGTAAGCTCAGATAGTTCTCAGCATCAGAAGATGCTTTTGTCTTCACAGTGGTGGTTCCTTGGTCTCACCCTCCCAGGGTGCGGCTTAGTGTACAAAGACTCCAGGGGACGCCCCCGTGCAGATTTCCTTGGTCTCACCCTCCCAGGGTGCAGCTTAGTGTACAGAGACTCCAGGGGACGCCCCCGTGCAGATTTCCAGGGCTCTTTCTCCCACAGCTTCCTCTCTCCAGTGCTCTGCCCTGCCACTTTTAGCTGCCTCCACGTCCCTGAACTCCAGTCCTTGTCTCCTCAGCTACGCAAGACCACCTGCCCTGCCTGTGCCCCTTGTCCCTGCACCAGGGAAGAAGCTGCCTGCAGGGGCCGGAGTCATGGGTCAGGGCTGCGTGGCGTGTTTCCTGGCTCTCAGGTTCGCAGTCCTGCACTTCCCAGTTTCTGTTGTCTGGAGGTTGTTGCTTCCTAGATTTCGTCTGGTTTTTTCCTTGTTGATGGTGGGGAGCTAATGTGGTACAGGTTGCTCCATCGTGGGCAGGAGTAGAAGTTTTATCTGTGGGTCTTCATAGTTTTAATCTTCCCTTGAGTCATATTTATTTTTTTCCCTGGTGTTCATTATCTTTGGGGTGTAGGCTATACGAAACTCTTAGGCTGCTGCCTTTGTGTGGTCCTCTGGGTTGGACTGGGTCGGGCCTGGGATTGTAACTAAGATGGAGGAAAGGATGTTAAAACAGTGCTGTGGGCTGGGCATGGTGGCTTACGCCTGTAATCCCAGCACTTTGGGAGGCCGACGGGGGGCGAATCACGAGGTCAGGAGATCCAGACCATCCTGGCCAACACGGTGAAACCCCGTCTCTACTAAAAATACAAAAATTAGCTGGGCATTGTGGCGCGTGCCTGTAATCCCAGCT
Organism: Pongo pygmaeus; assembly: GCF_028885625.2. Taxonomy (NCBI): domain Eukaryota; kingdom Metazoa; phylum Chordata; class Mammalia; order Primates; family Hominidae; genus Pongo; species Pongo pygmaeus. The sequence goes on along the minus strand of NC_072391.2, from coordinate 85,048,093 downwards.
ACTCAGGAGGCTGAGGCAGGAGAATCGCTTGAACCAGGGGAGTTGGAGGTTGCAGTGAGCCGAGATCATGCCACTGCACTCCAGCCTGGTGACAGAGCGAGACTCTGCCTCCAAAAAAAAAAAAAAAAACAATGCTGTGGATTACACTCTTTTTCCTGGAGTTTGACTTCATTTTTTTCTTTTTCTTTTTTTGTGGAGAACGAGTCTCGCTATATTGCCCAGGCAGGTGTTGAACTCCTGGGCTCAAACGATCCTCCCTCCTCTGCTTCCCTGAGACACTGAGAGCTGGGATTACAGGTGTGAGAGCCACTGTGCCTGGCCATTTGACTTCTTTTTTTTTTTTTTTTTTTTTTTTTTTTTGAGACAAAGTCTCACTCTGTTGCCCAGGCTGGAGTGCAGTGGCACGATCTCGGCTCACTGCAACCTCCACCTCCCGGGCTCGTGCCATTCTCCTGCCTCAGCCTCCCAAGTAGCTGGGACTATAGGCACCCGCCACCATGCCTGGCTAATTTTAAAAATATTTTTAGTAGAGATGGGGTTTCACCATGTTAGCCAGGATAGTCTTGATCTCCTGGCCTCGTGATCCGCCCGCCTCGGCCTCCCAAAGTGCTGGGATTACAGGCGTGAGCCACTGTGTCCGGCCAACTTCATTTTTTAAGAATGGCTTTATTTTTTATATTTTAGAAATAGGGTCTTGCTTGTTGCGAAGGCTGGTGTCAAAGTACTGGGCTCAAGCAGTCCTCCCACATCAGCCTCCCACAGTGTTGGGGTTATAGGCATGAGCCACTGCACCTGGCCAGGAATGGCTTTAGGGACTGATTATGTAAGTTGTAAATATTCATTCTGAAAAAAATGAAAAGAATTAAAAGGCAAGTCCATTGTCCATTCTCCCTAAACTGAATTTGTATTTTCTGCATGTTTTCTCTGCACATAAAGTTCATATATATATATATAATTTTTTTTTTTTTTTTTTTTGAGATGAAGTCTTACTCTATTGCCCAGGCTGGAGTGCAGTGGTGCGATCTCAGCTCACTGCAACCTCTGCCTCCCGGGCTCAAGCGATTCTCCTGCCTCAGCCTCCCGAGTAGCTGGGATTATAGGCGTGTGCCACCACGTCTGGCTAATTTTTATGTTTTCAGTAGAGACAGGGTTTCACCATGTTGGTCAGGCTGGTCTCGAACTCCTGACCTCATGATCTGCCTCCCTCGGCCTCCCAAAGCACTGGAATTAGAGGCATGAGCCACCACGCCCAGCCAGTTCATATTTCTATGCATCTATTTCACACTAACTGGAGCGTGCATGTATGTGTTCTTTCTATAGTGTTTTTTACCGTTGATGTATTATTGTAGGATTATTCTGTGGCATTGAATAGTCTTCCATGAGACGATATTTTAAAACTCTATTTACTGTGTGGCATGGTTGTGCCACCTAACTTCCTCTAGACTCAAAACATTTGTTAGGTTTCAACCTTGAGCCAGTCGTCATGTCTGCTGTAAAGTGTAAATTGGTCAGTTTCTCCCTATGGAACTACTGGGCTTTTAGAATGATAGGAAACCTGGCCTGTCCCTTTACAGGTGAGTCATCTGTGCTGAGATGACAGATGCAAAGAACAACTGGAAGTGGGTGGGGTGGAGAGGGACACGCCACCCCCTGTGTGCTGCCACCACCTGCACCCGCCGTCTGGCCCAGGAAGGAACCACATCGGTGCAGAGGGGCGGCACTGTGGCCATTTCTAAGTGCGGGTGGGCGGAGCACCGACTCAGAGGTGCCGGGAGGGAGCCTGCTGAGGACCACTGTCTGCCCCACCCGGGGCGCACTTGACCTTAGACGGGTTGGCACTCTCATTTACCAGCCCTCTCTGCGCCCTGTGTGGAACCATTCTTCGTCCTGCTAGGTCCTCACTCTTACCTTGAAACGAGAGGAAATAAAACAACAGGCTTTAATGAAAGAACCAACTCTGAAATGACCACGGCTGAGCTGGGAAATGGGGCTTCACCTGCTGCTGGGTTGCTCAGGTCGCTTTTTCTCTCTTAATTATGCCACCAGGTGCGTTACAGTCACGCGAAGCTGGGCTGCGTGACCCTGGGCAGGGTGGGCGGCTCTCACCTGTGGAGATGCAGCACTGAGAGTCCCCCTCCAGCGTGGTTGCTAACATAGACTGCCTAGGAGCGTGCTTTTCTCATCCTGGACCCCAGCTGCTGCTTAATTTGCAGGTTTGGAGGAAAGACCCCGTGGAGCTTGGTGGTTTCCGCCACTGCTTGCAGCCCAGCCGTCTGTCCAAGCAGCTCTTTCCACAGGTGGATGTGTGCCATCCCCTAAAGACTCTGCCACCCGCAGTTCTTGGGGCCTTGAGAGGGAGTGGGCCACGGAGGGCCTCATGTGGAGTAGCCGGTGGTGTCTGATAACCCATCAGGGATGCTGTTGTTTTTGATTGGTGGTCTGCTTTCTCCTTGGCGTCCCCTGCTGTTGGAGTGCCTTGCCGTGTGTGGCCCAGAGGGCATCACTCCCGCTGCGCTCCTTCACCTTTACTGTGGTGCTGAAGTCTTTATTAATCATTCATAATGTCACGTAGGGCTGGGTGCCGTGGCTCGTGTGTGTAATCCCAGTGTGCTTTGGGAGGCCGAGGCGGGAGAATTGGCTAAAGCCAGGAGTTTGAGACCAGCCTGGACAACATAGACCCCGTTGCTACAAAAAATTAAACAGCTGGGCATGATCTCACATGCCTGTTGTCCCAGCTACTCAGGAGGCTGAAGTGGGAGGGTCACTTGAAACCATGAGGTCGAGGCTGCAGTGAGTGATGATTGCGCCACCGCCCTCCTCCAGCCTGGGCGATAGAGCAAGACCCGGTCTCTAAAAGGAAAAAACATAAACACTTCCTTTTTTTTTTTTTTTTTTTTTTGAGATGGAGTCTCGCTCTGTCGTCCAGGCTGGAGTGCAATGGCACAGTCTGGGCTCACTGCACCCTCCACCTTCTGGGTTCAAGCGATTCTTCTGCCTCAGCCTCCCAAGCAGCTGGGACTACAGGTGCACGCCACCATGCCCGGCTAATTTTTGTATTTTTAGTAGAGATGGGGTTTCACCGTGTTGTCCAGGATGGTCTCTATCTCTTGACCTCGTGATCTGTCCGCCTTGGCCTCCCAAAGTGCTGGGATGACAGGCGTGAGCCACCGTGCCTGGCCCGTAAACACTTCCTTTTACGTGCACATTGTACTTGTGAGGCTAATTTAGTTGGCATGTAATGGCAAGGAAAGGCATTAACGGGAGCAGGCAGACACCATTGTTAATGTTTGAGGTAACTAGCTGTGTCCACTGTAATGGGATATGGCATTGTCTACATTTAAATGGATGTTTATTTTGCAACCTAGAGATACATGAAAGTTTATTAGACTCTTGACTGAGGACGTGCTTTCCTACGAGGGTGTTTCTCTGGAATTCTCCCCTCAGAGGCAGGAGAGGACAGTGGCTAAGTGTGGGGCTGGTCGTGTTGTGGGGCAGCCGAGATAGTACTGAAGCGCTCACCACTGCCAGTCACCCATGACACTGGCCCTTCTGCTGTGTGGCTGTGCCCTGACGTGTCACCTTTCTTTTCACAGGCGGTGGTGGTGCCTCAAGGTGGCGGACAGCTGTGGGTCTTTGGAGGGGAGTTTGCCTCTCCGAACGGAGAGCAGTTCTACCACTACAAGGATCTCTGGGTCCTGCATTTGGCCACCAAGACCTGGGAACAAGTCAAGTAAGAAGCCAGAGGAGAAGCTGAGCTCCGGGCGTGGCTCTTCTGTGCTTGTGTGCTGAGCCCGAGTGCTGGGAGCAGACCTCAGAATACCAGGCTTCAGAGGAACCTGGGTCGCAGTCCTGGAGTCCAGCCTCACTGGGTCCTGGGAGACCATGTTTTCTCTGGACCCTTCATACAGAAGCCTGGGCCAGGTGTGGGGGGTGCCACCTGCCTGGCGTTGTTCTCCAGATTCCTCTTGTTGTTGGCCGCCAGCCTCTCGCTGCCTGTGTTGCAGCTCTTCTCCTGTGGTCTCCTGCCTTGGAGGCAGCTCTGGGTGCCCAGCTTGCTGGAAGGGGAGCCCCATAGCTATGTGTCATTGACTAAAAGGCACGCTCTTTCTGTGTCGAGTTGGTGTAGAAACCGTGGAGCTGGTATGAGACAGGAAGGATGTTGACATTTCTCTTCAGTGAACCCCGCTCAGCCTCTTGATTTCCACCTCTGTCGGGAATGTCACTGATGGGGTTTATGATGCATGTTTACCACGCACAGGTGTCTCCCATTAGTCAAGAGCTGCATGTCTGTCTCTCCGTGTAGAGAGCCAGATGGCATGTTTGCATATAAATTATTTAGGAGAAGAAATCTAGTTGAATGACAGACTGAAGTAGAGTTGTTAGCATCCTTCTATGTGTGGCCTGGCTCGATTGCTGCGGCTGTGACCCACCATTACACACACCATCTCTCTGCCATTAAAGCAGCAGAGCGGAAGTGCCCTTGCTCCTGGGAGAGAGGCCGCTGCACGTAGGCCTTCTCCACATCCCAGGGCTTCAGCCAGAGGGCAGCGGCGCTCCCTGGAGCCCGGGCTTGATTATGTCACAATGAGCCACTTCGGGGTGTTTCCTGGAGTTTGGTCCCCGTTATGTTGCAGTGAGCCTTGTCAGGGTGTTGAGGCCTGTTTTGCTGGCCCCACTGCTCTTGCTGGCTCTGGGCCGGGAATGTTAACCAGTCAAATGAAGAGTCTGCTGTGGGTGGGGAGAGTGCAGACAGATTCCCTGCGCTGGGCCCACCTGCTGAAGGGGAGGGCATGACCATAGCCTTACAGTGGGACCTGGAAGGTGCTGTGGTATGCGGCTGGTTACTGTGTTCCCAGGCTTTTCCGTCCCCTTTCTCGTGCTTGTTTTGAGAAAGGTTCATAATTTTAGTAGGCACAGCAGTTGGGAAATTACTTTCATGCTAAAAATAGATTTCTTTGTGTGTATCTTGAAGCTCACGTATTTCCACTCAGCACGCAGTTGTCCTTTTGCTTTATTCCTTTTGGAGCCCACTTGTTACTGATTCGCTTGTTTATCTTTGGCAAATCGATTGATTTTTTAATAGCATTTTATCAGCTTTGGTATCTCTTGTTCATAATTGACAGGTGAGGAGAGTCAAGTCTCTGTGATAGAATGCGTCTAACCCAGCACCCAACCCAGCAGGTCCCGCCAGGCTGGTGTTGGCTGCGGCGCCTCTGTGGGTGCCTCTGTGGTGACTCTGAGCGTCTGTGACATGAGGGCTCTCTCGTGGCCTTCAGGCTTTGCTGGTTCTGTCACTCGGATCATGGGTATCTGTTCCAAGGGAATAGGGGTGCACTGTGGGTACCTGGTCACTTTGGGAGTGGCCCTGGCCCCTCCCTTGGGCCGGCAGCTGCGGGTGGCAGCCCCTACCTCATGTGCAGCTCCAGCTGCATCCCACACTGTGGGCTCGGTCATACGCGGGACATCCGTGGCAGCTGCCCTGGGTCAGGATTGTCTGATAAACAGACACCTCATTCCTCAAGTGCTTGCTAATGGTAATTAAAACAGGAGACTTGTTTTAAAGGTATATTGTAGAAGCTATTGACTTTTTTTTATAGTGATCCTGCAAACATACAATGTAGTTGTGATTCTTAGCCCCCAGTTTCAGTCTCTAGAGGGAGTAGTGGGGCAGGAACAGGGTCATTATGTGCCTCACTCTCTTCTTTTTGCCAGAATCACCCTTTGTGGAGGCATCTGTCTCTGGTGATAATTCCTGGTTCTCCTTGGCCTGAGTAACCATTAGCAAGGGAGACCTGTGCGGGGGATGAACAGAGATGCCTCGCAGAGCATTGCTTTGAGACGTTTGCCTTGGCAGCCAGGGTGTGACTAATGGGTCCACAGGTCGCCCTTGGTCCTGGAGGGTCGTGTGGAGTGTGCGTCTGATAAGGAGACGCAGCCTGTTCTGAGTACAGATTTGGAGGTCAGGAAATTGAGGGTGCCCTTAATCTTTCTCTCTCTCTCTCTCTCTCTCTTTCTGGTCTTGTCTTTCTCTCCTGTCTCTCCTCTCTCTCTCTCTCTCTTTCTCCTTCCTTTCTTTCTTCCTTCTTCAAGAGACAAAGTCTTACTCTGTTGCGCAGGCTGGAATACAGTGGTGTGATCACACCTTACTACAGCCTCAAACTCCTGGGCTCAAGTGGTCTTCCTGCCTCAGCCCCCCTAGTAGCCAGGTTTACAGGCGTGCACCACCATGCCTGGCTAATTAAATTTTTTTTTTCTTTTTTTAGAGATGGTGTCTTGTTATGTTGCCCAAGTTGGTCTTGAACTCTTGGCCTCAAGAGATTCTCCCACTTCAGCCTCCTGAGTAGCTGGGATTATAGGTGTGAGCCACTGTGCCAGGCTGAGCTGCTTAATTTCTGTATTTCTACTGCTCAGCAGGATTCGGTTACTGCTGCTTAATGTATTTGTGATTGGGAGATGCCTAATGTTGAGCCTCATTCAGTTGTTAAGACCCTGACGAGACGCACAGCAGTAACAAATGGTCTGCAGGAGATGTTGTTTGACAGCTGATGTCTGTGTCCCTTTCTGCGTTCTCTCCCACCTTGTAGTCAGCTCGGGGTGCTGAGCCCTTGCCCTCATAAACACCAGGCGCCTTGACTGTCCCCATGGCCTCAGCCTGCCCTCTCCCACCGTGCCCCAATGTCGTCTTGAAGACCTTCAATGTGAGTGAACGCTTCTCTTGCGGTGACAGTTGACTGCAGTCTGTTGTGTACCAGCTCCAAGCACATCTTAGCTAAGGTTTTCTGAGCAAGACATTCAGCAGAAGCCAGAAGAGGTGGATGGATCTGCCCATATAAAACAGGAAGGTCTTTGTGTGGAAAATGATGCCACAGGGAAAGTTAAAAATGGTGACTGGTGGGAGAAGGTACCTGCAGCATCAGGCAGAGCTCACGTTCTGGAAGGTGGTACCCTCTGCAGCAGAGCAGAAGGTGGGGCAGAGGCACCACGGGGTGGGCCCCGGGGCGGGTGCTGCGAGAGCAGTGCTGGGCAGTATGGGCAGGGCAGAGGCACCAGGAGGTGGCCCCGGGGCGGGTGCTGCAAAAGTAGAAGGCGGGGCAGAGGGCACCACATGGCGGGCCCCAGGGCGGGTGCTGCGAGAGCAGTGCTGGGCAATATGGGTGTAGGGTGAGGGTAGAGAGAACATGCCCCCACCGCTCAGTGGGTGGCACCTGTTCATTGGAATTTTAAATGTGCGTGTCCCCTGACCCCCAAGTTTAAGGATTATACCCGAAAGAAATGCTTCCTCTTATTTCGCACAAAAATATATACAAAAAACAGGATGCAGAACAACATATGCTTGGAAAAAAGCCTGCATGTGTACACGTGTGTGCACCTGCGCATGTGTGCAGATGATTGCGTGTGTGCACGTGTGAGCATATGTGAGTGCATGTGCCTCTGCCTGTATGTGTATGCATGTGTGTGACTGTGTGTGCATGCGTGTGTGCACGTCTGCCCGTGTGCGCACACACCTGCATGTGTGTGGACACCTGGATGTGTGTGCATGTGATTGTATGTGTGCGTGTGTGATTGTGCATGCGTGTGCACACGCTTGTGCATGTGTGATTGTGCTTGCGTTGCGCTCGTGCATGTGATTGTGCACGCGTGTGTGCACTTGTGCACACGTGATTGTGCATGCATGTGTGCACCTGTGTGATTGAGCATGTCTGTGCATGCGTGTGTGCTCGTGTGTGTGCATTTGCAAGTGTGTGCGCTGTCGCAGTGATCCAGAGAACCTGGTGCGTGCACACTGTAGGTGCACAGGAGAAGGTCTGTGTTGTTTCTGAGGTTTCTTCTGATTCATTGATCTTTTCCTGGTATCATTTTTTATGCCATTTTAATTAATTACTGTAGTTTTATGATATATTTTGATAGGTTGGAGGATTTTTCTCATTTACTTAAAGTCTTTGCTTTTTTCATGTATTTTGTTTTCATGAGCTTTACCATCAGTTTTTCAAGTTCTATTTTTTTTTTTTTTTCCGAGACAGTCTAGCTCTGTTGCCCAGGCTGGAGTGTAGTGGCACAATCTTGGCTCACTACAACCTCCAACTTGCCGGTTCAAGCCATTCTTGTGCCTCAGTGTCCCAAGTAGCTGGGATTACAGGTGGCTGCCATCATGACTGGCTAATTTTTATTTTTTATTTTTTTTATTTTTTTTGAGATGGAGTCTCATTCTCGTCGCCCAGGCTGGAGTGCAGTGGCAGGATCTCGGCTCACTGCAACCTCCACTTCACAGGTTGAAGCAATTCTCTTGCCTCAGCCTCCCGAATAGCAGGGATTACAGATGCCCGCCACCATGCCCGGCTAATTTTGTATTTTTAGTAGAGATGGGGTTTCTTCACGTTGGTCAGGCTGGTCTTGAACTCCCGACCTCAGGTGATCCCCCCGCCTCGGTCTCACAAAGTGCTGGGATTACAGGCATGAGCCACTGTACCTGGCCTTAGTTTTTGTATTTTTAGTAGAGACAGGGTTTCACTGTGTTGGGCAGGCTGGTCTTGAACTCCTGACCTCAAGTGATCCGCCCGCCTCAGCCTCCCAGATTGCTGGGATTACAGGCATGAGCTACCATGCCTGGCCCTCAAATTCTAATTTTAAAAGTCCAGAAGGATTTTGACTGGATTGCGTTTGCTGATGAATCGCATTTAGGCAGTGACCCCATCATACCCCTCTGGCCTCGCCGCTGGGAGCATCGTGTATTTCTCCATTTAGTTTTTTATTTATTTAAGAATTTAAACCTGGGCTATGATGGTAAGAGTGTCAAATTCTGACCTCTAAACACCCTGGGAAGTTAGGTTTATTTATTCATTTTTTTCATTTTTATTTATTCATTTTTTTGAGATGGAGTCTCGCTCTGTCGCCCAGGCTGGAGTGCAGTGGTTTGATCTCGGCTCACTGCAAGCTCCGCCTCCTGGTTTCACGCCATTCTCCTGCCTCAGCCTCCAGAGTAGCTGGGACTACAGGCGCCCGCCACCACGCCCGGCTAATTTTTTGTATTTTTAGTAAAGACGGGGTTTCACCGTGTTAGCTAGGATGGTCTCGATCTCCTGCCTCGTGATCCACCTGCCTCGGCCTCCCAAAGTGCTGGGATTACAGGCGTGAGCCACTGCACCTGGCCAGGTTTATTTTTTTTAACGTTCAGTCAAGTTTAAAATGGCCTGAAGTAGAATTGTAGAGTCCAGGCCGGGTGCAGTGGCTCATGCCTGTAATCCCAGCACTTTAGGAAACGGAGGTGGGAGCATCACTTGAGCCCGGGAGTTTGAGACCAGCCTGGACAACATAGTAAGACCCCATCTCTAAAGAAGTTAGTTAGGTGTGCTGGTGTGTGTGTAATCCCAGCTACTTGGGAGGCTGGGGTGGGAGGATCACTTGAGCTCAGGAGTTCAAGGTGGCAGTGAGCTGTGATTACATCACTGTACTGCAACCGGGGCCACAAGTGAGGCCCTGTGACTTAACAAAACATCAGAATGCAAGGCATATACATTTATAAAGTCTTTGACCTCATGTCTAATGGTTCTCCCAAAAGCCTCCAGTTAGTGCCAGTGCTGGCGTGTGGAGGGCTGACTCTTGGCGTGATGCCTGTGCAGGTGCTCCTGTTTCACAGTTTTCCTCAAGTGTTCTCCATGCTCATCCTCACTTCATAACTGTGGCAGACACTGGACTACAGCTGCGGCGCCTTGCAGAATGACTCTTGCCTGCCCTGATAGGAAGGCGTTATGGGCAACTCATCTGGAGGGGCCGTGTTTTGATTCTGAACTTAGAGAACAGTGGGGGGTTTTCCTGGCACAGTGGCCAGCAGAGCTGCCCGCTAGCAAAGAGGATCTTGAGTAGTGGTTCTCAAATCTTCGTACTCCACGTAGCCCCTAGGGAGCCCAGGAGAATGCTCCTTCCTGCCCTCCCACTCCGGATCAGTCTCATTCAGAGCAGGTTTGATGTGGGGTTGAGGAATCTGTGTTTTACCCGATCCTGACGGCTCTGGGCCACAGACGGGGTCCAGTTATGATCTGATCCATCAGCCTCTGTGACTGGTGGAAGGCATGCTTATTTTGAATACTGTTCAACTGATGTGAAGTTTTTTAGCTGCTGCTTAAAAGAAGTAAGAATATTCATGTAAAATACCTCTTAGATCCTTAACAATGAAAGTAGTGTAGGTTTTGCTTTTGTAAATTACTAATGATTGCAGAATGAAAGCATTCTCTTAATGGTGGTTTGGCAGGTCAGGCTCTGAGTGCTATGTGGCCAGATTGTCATGGGCTAGTGTAGCTGGGGATGGTACAGGGGACTGAAGGGCGCAGGCGGCCTGTTGATTTCATGGGCTGGGCTGTGGTATGTGGCATCCTGGTGCAGTGCTGCCGCTGCCCGTAATTGGGCTCGGGGGTTCACACACTACGTGGCCGCTGCTGAGAGAGGACTACTCTAGCTGTTTTTCCTCTGTCATTTTTTTTTTTAAAATTGATCTAAAAGGAAACGTCAGGAGATTCAGCCACAGCGAAGACGGTTTTTGCCCTTTCTGGGGAAGATTGCTGTGGCAGGCCTCGTGCAGAGCACGTGGGAATCCCTGTGGAAATCCCCGTGGGATGGGCTTATGTCTTTTGAGAAGTCCAGGAAGAGCTCATCAGGAAATGGAATAGACGTTGCTACCGTGACGCAGCCCTGCACTGCGCATTCGTTTTTTAGTGAATATTTTTTACTTCTGTGGGGGAGTTGGTTTTTTAGCTGAGGGTGTGAAGTTGGGGGGAATTAAATATTGGTAGAGGCGCACGGAGTCTGGATTCAGTATCTGGAGTAGTCAGTGTCTTCCTTGGCTTTTCAGGGTTTTCTTGTAGGAAGGCAGAATAGAGTCCCTCCTGTTATCTGGTCATTTTTAACAGCGATGCATATTTTCGGATGCTGATAATCTGATTTGAGTTGGGTTAATGTATAGTAATGGTCCCCAACCTTTTCGGCACCAGGGACTGGTTTCACAGAAGACAATTTTTCCACTGCTGGTGGGGAGGGGTGACGGTTTCAGGATGAAACGGTTCCACCTTAGATCATCAAGCATTAGATTCTCCTACAGAGCTCACAACCTAGATTCCACAACCTGGATCTGTGGTGTGTGCAGCTCACAATAGGGTTCGCGCTCCTGTGAGAGTCTAATGCTGCTGCTGGTTTGACAGGAGGTGGGGCTCAGCCTTTGATGCCTGCTGGCCCTCCTCACCTCCTGCTGTGCGGCCTGATTCCTAACAGGCCATGGACCTCCAACTGGCAAGCAGCAGGGCGCCTGGGCCTCTGTCCAGGCCAGCACTGGCTGGCTGCCTTCTGCTGTGTGTTGGTTGGTTGGCTGGTGGGTGTTTTTGTAGCACATTGGATGATAAGTGGATACTTTGTAACAGTCTCTCATCTTCTCCATTCTAGCAACAGACACATATGCTTGATGTCATAATGGTTTGGAAATGAGGGGGAAAATGGCAATGCTGACGTCAAGACCAAAACTCAGGTGCGGGAGCATTCCTGCCTCGTTGGAGGGCTGCGTGTGGCCAGCGCTAGCTGCTGTTTTGAGATCTCTTCAGTCTGTTCCTTGAGTGGGAGTTGGCCGCAAAGCTGCCCTGTTCCGACTTTGCAGCATAGATCTCTGTACTGTTTCTTATTTTTGTTTCTGTGTGTTTGTTTTAAATGTGTGTGCGCTCATGTGAGTTTGAAAGGAGTTAGATGCAACAGCAGGAGCTGTGCTCAGGGCAGTGGTGTTAATCATGGAGGGCGTGGGAAGGGCTGGGAAGAGGAGGGGGTTGTAAGACTCCCCTTTTCCCTCCCATGTAAACAGATGCTGGTGACTGAAAGTCTGTCTGCGGTTATTGGCAAGAGTGATTGGAAACTGTGAAACACTAAAAACACCAGCAGCTGGTGTTTGCAGGGCATTTTCCTTTGACGAAGGTGTGTCCTGGTAGAGATGGGTCACAGCTGGGGGTGCAGGCAGCTCCCAGGAAGGCGGGAGCCACCCCCCGCTGGGCTGGGAGGGAGAGAGGCCCTGCTGCCCAGTCCGGCCTGGATCCTCCCAGCATTAGGCTCTGGAGCAGGAGGGGAGGCGGCTGCTCCTGGGAATCCCCCAAAGTAGGGTTTCCCCTCTCCCCGCCCCCCCAACCTGTCAATCTCCCGTTGCTGCTCAGCCTGGGGCCTCTGGGATAGGGAGCAGAGCAGGGGCCTCTGGGATAGGGAGCAGAGCAGGAGCCGGCAGTCCCCTCGGGATGCACACGTGTTGGGTGGGAGCGCTGGAGCTCTCTTGTTTCCCTCCTCAGTCACGGTGGGCCTGCCCTGCCCACTGAGCTTGCCGGCTTTGAATATTCAGAGTTTGGTTAGGTCGGCCTGCCACACGTGACAGCCAGCGTTTCTCCAGGCACTTGCCACCTTCTCTTCCTGTCCCCTGGAGGAGGTGCAGGGGGTTGGGGGAGATTCGTCTCCCTCCATTGGTTTCTGGGCCAGTGCCTTCTGAGGGATCATCTGTGACTCACAAACCACAGATGGAGGCCAGGCCACTTCAGGACCCCGCCCGATAGGTGTTTCGTAACAGCTTTCTCTGAGATGTGATTCATATACCATCAAATCACCCTTTAAAATGTGTAATTCAGTGGTTTTTAGCATATTCACAGAATTGCGCAACCAGCACCATGATCTAAAGTTAGTGCATTTTCATCCCCCAAAAAGAAAACTCATCTTTTCTAGCAGTCACCCCACCATCCCCGGTCCCTGCTGTCTGTGTCTGTGGATCTGCCTATTCTGGGTATTTCATAAAAGCGGAATCAAAGCACGTGGGCCCTGTGACGGGCTCTTCTTTCCGCGTGGTGCCGTCAGGACATGTCTTCTTTCCGCGTGGTGCTGTCAGGACGTGTCTTCTTTCCGCGTGGTGCCGTCAGGACGTGTCCTGCTGTTGCGAGTATCAGCGCTTCACTCCCATGGCCAGATGAGGTGCTGGTGTGTGGATGGATGAGGTACTGGTGTGTGGGTGGATGAGGTGCTGGTGTGTGGATGAGGTGCTGGTGTGTGGATGGATGAGGTGCTGGTGTGTGGATGGATGAGGTGCTGGTGTGTGGATGGATGAGGTGCTGGTGTGTGGATGGATGAGGTGCTGGTGTGTGGATGGATGAGGTGCTGGTGTGTGGATGGATGAGGTGCTGGTGTGTGGATGAGGTGCTGGTGTGTGGATGAGGTGCCGGTGTGTGGATGGATGAGGTGCTGGTGTGTGGATGAGGTGCTGGTGTGTGGATGGATGAGGTGCTGGTGTGGATGGATGAGGTGCTGGTGTATGGATGGATGAGGTGCTGGTGTGTGGATGAGGTGCTGGTGTGTGGATGGGTGAGGTGCTGGTGTGTGGATGGATGAGGTGCTGGTGTGTGGATGGATGAGGTCTGGTGTGTGGATGGGTGAGGTGCTGGTGTGTGGATGGGTGAGGTCTGGTGTGTGGATGGATGAGGTGCTGTTGTGTGGATGGACCACTTTTTGGTTTTCTGTTGGGCACTTGGGTTGTTTCCACTTTTCTGCTGTTGCAGTGTTGCTGTGAACATTCACGGACAGTGCATACATCTTTGTATGCACTGGAGCACTTGGGAGATGATCGATACTGTTTGGTTGGATGAAGATATAGATGTGTGTGTGTCTGCGCGTGTGTGTGTGCGCAGGCATACACACTGTTTCCTCCTGATGTGAGGAAGGGGTCATCATTTGGTCCTCAGCTAAAGCTGCATCTGAGTGAAAGTCAGTTTCCTGGGGAAGGCTCCTTGGCAGGATGATTCTGTTATTTTTCGATTTTGTAGTGAAGGACTGCAATGAGTTAGCTAACAGTGACTGGCCTCTGAGAGTCTGAGGTGTGAAGTACAGGTCACTATAGGAATGGACACACCTTGCTCTGCCTCTGGGCGTGGGTGGGTTGGGTTACATGGTCTGAAGCTCTCTGACTCCACCGTAAGCTGGGTTGTATCGACAGCAAACAGCAGTAGCTCATGAAGGCAGAACCTGCCCTGCTGGAAAACCGGGGTGTGTGTGGATTCCGCTTTTTGCAGTTTGCTGATGGATGATTGCTTGTATCTGTGATAGGACAGAGGCGGGACCCACATGTACTTAGAGAGACTGGGCTGGGCGCAGTGGTTCATGCCTGTAATCCCAGCACTTTGGGAGGCCAAGGCGGGCAGATCACCTGTTGTCAGGAGTTCAAGACCAGCTTGGCCAACATGGTGAAACGCCATCTCTACAAAAATACAGAAAAATATTTGCCAGGCGTGATGGCGGGCGCCTGTAATTCCAGCTACTCGGGAGGTTTAGGCGGAAGAATTGCTTGAACCCGGGAGGCAGAGGTAGCAATGAGCTGAGGTCGTGCCATTGTGCTCTAGCCTGGGTGACAGAGTGAGACTCTGTCTAAAAAAAAAAAAAAAAAAAGAAGAGACTGATTTGTAGAGAAACCGGGAGGGTGAGCTGGAGTGCGGTCGTGTGATCTCGGCTCACTGCAACCTCCGCCTCCTGAGTTCAAGTGAGTCTCTTGCCTCAGCTTTCCAAGTAGCTGGGATTACAGGTGCGCACCACCACGCTCGGCTAATTTTTGTATTTTTAGGAGAGTCGGGGTTTCACCATGTTGGCCAGGCTGCTCTTGAACTCCTGACTTCAAGTGATCTGGCTGCCTCGGCCTCCCAAAGTGCTGGGATTACAGGCATGAGCCACCGCACCTGGTCTAGGGTAAGTGGTTTTTGACCATAGGTTTATTTCGGTGCTGAGGCCTCTAACTTCATTTGATGTAATTGAGTGTCTTAATCAGTGTCGACAGCTAGAATACCTTGGTTCAAATTCTGGCTGTGCCACAGACTGGTTTTGTAGGTATCCTGATTTGTATGTCTTGATTTTCTTATCTGTTTTTTTTTTTTTTTTTTGGTCACCCAGGCTGGAGTACAGTGGCGCCATCTCGGCTCACTGCAGCCTCTGCCTCCTGGGTTCAAGCAATTCTCCTGCCTCAGCCTTCCAAGTAGCTGGGATTACAGGTGCCCACCACCATGCCTGGCTAATTTCGTATTTTTAATAGAGGCAGGGTTTTACCATGTTGGCCAGGCTGGTCTCGAACTCCTGACCTCAGGTGATCCACCCACCTCGGCCTCCCAAAGTACTGGGATTACAGGCGTGAGCCACCGCGCCCGGCCAATTTTCTTATCTGTAAAATGAGACTAAAGGTAATATCTGCACCATGAGTTTGCTGTGAGGATAAATGCACATAAAAGGACTGTGCCTGGCATAGAATAAACACAAATGGTGGTTTTTCTCTGAGTAGTGATCAT
Organism: Pongo pygmaeus; assembly: GCF_028885625.2. NCBI lineage: Eukaryota > Metazoa > Chordata > Mammalia > Primates > Hominidae > Pongo > Pongo pygmaeus. The sequence continues at coordinate 85,032,773 of NC_072391.2, read as the reverse complement.
TAAGATGAGACAAGGGTGTGGTTTATAGGCTGCCTGAATTCTGGAGAGGGCTACTAATAATGCCACACAACGTGATTTAAGTGCCCTGTCTTTACGCCATCATTTGTTATTTGATGGACTCGATACTTGGAAAAGCAGGGCGAAGTTCCCAAGGCATGTGTTTGAAATGGAAGGAGAGGTGCATGCACACGGCTCTCCCTGGCTGCACTGTAACTGCTCTTGAAAGACAGGGGCTCTCTAGTCTGAGGATGAGCCACTAGACTGAGTTTCCTCAGCCCCTGTGACCCGGACTCTCAGGAATCCGGCAGGAATTGCTCCTTTGCTCAGCAGATGTCTCTAGGCCACCGGTGGGGCAGTGGTCCTGCTGTCGGGCTGCTTCACGATGTTTCTGTCCACGACGGACCACACATACAGTGGTGGTCTCCTAGGATCATCAGACTGTGTTTTTACTTCCCTTTTGTCTGTTGAGACATCTACTTGCCATTGTGTTACAGTGGTCTAGAGTATCTGGGACAGTACCGTGCTGTCCAGGTTTGTAGCCTAGAAGCAGTGGGCTCTCCCAGCAGCTCAGGTGTGTGGCAGGCTGTGCCTTCCAGAAGTGTGTGCGTGCACTCGGACAGCACAGTGACAAGGTCGCCTAATGATGTGTTGTTTCCCAGAACCTGTCTCTGTCATTAAGTAGTGCGTGACTGTATGTTGTATAATTTTGAAAGGTGTAGACTGTAAAGTCACTCAGAGAAGTGTTTGCATGCAGAGTGCTTAATTCTGACTGTACCCTAAGCATGTAAAGTTACCTGGTGTGTATCCGTTTTCTGTAAATGTCACGGCAGCGGCCCAGTTGAGGGGCCTGGTGGTGACACTGCCTGGCAGCTCGCCCCGCTTGGAGCTCCATCCTGCACGCAGCTCCTGAGCCTCGAGGCAGCCACCACCACGATATTCCCCTATATTTTGTGCTCTCCATAGGTCTCTGGCCGAGGAGGACATTTGGATTTTTTAAGACTTCATATTTAGGAATGACAGCAGTTTTGAAAAGTCTGTTGGGGTTTCAAATATAAATGGGCTTTTTAAAATAGCTTTATTTTTCTAAAGAGGGATGTGGAATCTTTTTATAGAAAATTTTCCCTTTTTAGGTAGAAAACACAGTGATATTTGGCTACTGCCACAAAAAGTTAATTGAGTCCTTTGTGTCAGCCAGAGGATGAGACTCTGGTGGGGTTCCCATGCAGGCAGTGGAAGGAGGCCCCACCCCAGCGCAGTTAGGGCAGTGGGGGGTGCCCCTTCGACCGGGCTGCAGCAGGCCCCAGGCCTGTGTTCCCTTGCTGGATGGGGACGGCAGTGGCAGCGCTCGGTTCTCCTCTGTCTTTTTTTGAAGCAGATTTGGATGCAGACATACTGGTTTAATTTTTTTTTTGGCGACGGAGTCTTACTTGTTGCCCAGGCTGGAGTGCAGTGGTGTGATCTTGGCTCACTGCAAGCCCCACCTCCCAGGTTCATACCATTCTCCTGCCTCAGCCTCCCGAGTAGCTGGGACTACAGGCGCCCGCCAACATGCCTGGCTAATTTTTTTGTATTGTTAGTAGAGACGGGGTTTCAGCACTGGTTTAGTTTTGAATAAAGGTCTGATCCTCAGATTGTTCTTATGAAGTAATCCATCGGGAAATTCGTCGGGAGGGGGAGGGGCGTCAGGAAATTCGTCAGGAGGGAGAGGGGCGTCAGGAAATTCGTCAGGAGGGGGAGGGGCGTCAGGAAATTCGTCAGGAGGGGGAGGGGCATCAGGAAATTCATCAAGAGGGGGAGGGGCGTTCGTTTCTTGCTCCGCATGTGTGGGGTTTTCTTCTCAATTGACTGTCATGTGTAGTGTGTCCATTGGATGGCCCTGTCTCCTGGGGTGTCCAGCCTGGAGGGGATGGGGCTGCTGTGGAGTCTGTGGAACCGTGAAGTGAGGCCAGCTTGGAGGACTCCAGAGAAACTTAGTGAGCTGAGATCCTGCTGGGTATCAGTATGTGAGGAGGCCACCCCAAAGGCTCATGCCAACTCCAGGTTGGATTAATAGAATTGGTGTTTAGAAAAAGGAACTGATTGCTTCTGGTTGACATTCCATGGATGAGTGTGGTGGTCATTCTGAGTGATACATTAAAAGGGATGCTGATACGATGGAGGGTGCTAGAGGAGAGAAGCTGGTGGGACCCCGCGTTTGAACAGTGAGAACCGAATTCGCTCCAGCTTGGAGCAAGACCCCTGGCAGTCACCCTGATGATGCGGTGAATTATCTCTCTGAACTTCAGTAAACTTGGATTAGATTACTCAAGCTTCCTTTTACGTTTGAGATTCCATGTCTTGATTTTTTTTTTTTTTTTTTTCTTGAGACGGAGTCTTGCTCTGTCGCCCAGACTGGAGTGCAGTGGCGGTCTCGGCTCACTGCAGCCTCTGCCTCCTGGGTTGAAGCGATTCTCCTGCCTCAGCCTCCTGAGTAGCAGGCATTACAGTGCCTCCACCACACCCAGCTAATTACTGTATTTTTAGTAGAGACAGGGTTTCACCATGTTGGTGAGGCTGGTCTTGAACTCCTGACCTCGTGATCCGCCCACCTTGGCCTCCCAAAGTGCTGGGATGACAGGCGTGAGCCACCACGCCCAGCCCTCTTGGGTTTTTTAGGGTACCTGCCCATTTGTAGGCTTGTACATAAAACCCTGTGAGTGGGTTTTGGGGACAGCTGTGTAACATGCACAAAAAATAAATGGAGGAAGAATGCATTATCTAAATAAGCACTGACTTGTGTGATTGAAGCTGTAACCATCCTTTGCAGCCCAGAGTTGCTGTGACCTGTGTGGAGAGGTGGGAGGGTCAGGCAGAGTGGGTGTGAAAGCCACGGAGGATCCCAGGGAGTGGATTCATAAGTAGGAGGCGAGGCAGGTCATCAGTGAGGATCCCAGGGAGTGGCCGCAGTGACTGTGCCCAGCAGCCCTCCTTAAGGCCCTGCCCTGGTGCCTGCGGCTCTAGGAGATTTCCTGGGTAGTCCCAGCACACGCACCCTGTTCAGGCTGATGTTGCAGCCCAAAGCCATTCCTGTGTGCCCGGCCTCCTCTGTGCCTGGGCGCTCTGCACATCTGTGGCCGGTGTAAGCACCTCTGCGAGCTTTCTGAGCACCTGCTGCCCCAGCGCCTCCTCCCCATCCCTCTCTGTTTTGTTGCTCCTCTCTCTGGTTGTGAAAGTCACACCTGCTCACTGGAGGACTGCTGGGAGATGCAGGAAACGATCAACACGAGAAAACCATTGAGAGCCCCTCATGTAGAAGCTGGGATAGGATTTGCTTGGCACCTGCCTTTTCACCTATAAAATCTGGGATAGGATTTGCCTTGCACCTGCCTTTTCACCTATAGAATCTGGGATAGGATTTGCTTTGCACCTGCCTTCTCACCTGTAGAAGCTGGGATAGGATTTGCTTTGGACCTGCCTTTTCACCTACTGTTTTTCGAGCATTGTCCCGTGACATGCAGTATTTTAAAGAATCTGATTCTTAAACATCTTTGTCAAGTTGATAGAATAAAATGGTATCTCTGCTTTATTTGAAATTCTTTGATTACTAGGGAAGTTGATTATAGTTTTGTTTTTATCATTTGTGTGTATTTTTAAGGTTTTAAATTTGCTTTTTGTATTTTTTTATTGCCATGTATTTTTATATCAGTTTTATTGAGACATAATTACAATAAAATTCAATAAAATGCATACCTTTTAGGTGTACACTTAGATGAGTGTTAAGAAATATACACACCCAACCGGACACAGTGGCTCATGCTTGTAATCCCAGCACTTTGGGAGGCCGAGGCAGGCAGATCACCTGAGGTCAGGAGTTCGAGACCAGCCTGACCAATATGATGAAACCCCATCTCTACTAAAAATACAAAAATTAGCTGGTCGTGGTGGCGGGCACCTGTAATCCCAGCTACTGGGGAGGCTGAGACAGGAGATTCGCTTGAACCCTGGAGGAGGAGGTTGCAGTGAGCCGAGATTGCAGCATTGCACGCCAGCCTGGGCAACTTATGTAATTACTGCTACAGTCAAGATGTAGGCCCTTCTTGTCATCCCAGAGAGCTGTAGTTGGTCCCCTCCCAGCCCCTGCCCCGAGCAGCCATCCTGGGCTGAAGACGGATCTCTCCTTTAAGACGCTTGTGTGCATGGAGTCCAGCAGAACCTGCCTTCCTTCAGCGAGATGTTTTTAAGATTCATTCGCATTGCTGTGTGCATCAGTAAACGATTCCTTTTTGTTTCTGAGAAGTCCTTCCCCATGTGGGGAGCACCACATGCTGTTCATTCACCCACTGAGGGACAGCTCGGCTGCTGGCGGTGACACTTACAAGAGCATCTGTAAACGTGTGCATGTCCGTCTGTGTGGACTGGTGTTTTCTTTTCTCTTGAGTCCATGTTTAGCGTCAGATTGCTAAGCTGTGCACTAAGTTTATGTTTCACCATTGTTTCACTGTCTTACGTGCTCACTGGTGCCATGGGCTCCAGCCGCCCCGTGTCCTCGCCAGCACCTGATGTTGTCTTGATCTCAGGTGCCCAGCCATGTGTGGTAGGAGGCCACTGTGGACTTGGCGTATGTTTCCCTGACCACTTGTGATGTTGGGCATCTTTTCCTTTTTTCATTGGCCATTTTACATCTTTTTTTCCCTCATTTTTCTGTCTTACAAACTTTCTGATCAAATCTTTTGTCTGTATTTTTATTGGGTCATTTATCTTACTATTAAGATAGAATTCTGGGCCGGGCACAGTGGCTCATGCCTGTAATCTCAGCACTTTGGGAGGCTGAGTCAGGCAGATCACTTGAGGTCAGGAGTTCGAGACCAGCCTGGCCAACATGGTGAAATCCCATCTCTACTAGAAATACAAAAAATCAGCCGGGTGTGGTGGTGCATGCTTGTAATTCCAGCTACTTAGGAGGCTGAGGCAGGAGAACCGCTTGAACCTGTGAAGCAGAGGTGGCAGTGAGCCGAGATCTGGCCACTGAACTCTAGCCTGGGAGACAGAGGGATACTCCATCTCAAAAAAAATAAAAAGATAGAATTCTGTATATATTCTGGATACAAGTCATTTGTCAGTCATGTGTTTCAAGATATTTCTCTCAGTCTGTTGCTTGTCTTTTTATTTTCTAATGGTGTATTTTTGAAGTTTTTTGTTTTGGCGGAGTCCGGTTTATAATGTTATGCAGTCCACGGTCTTGGAGATGTTCTCCTGTTTTATTCTTGAGGTTTGAGCGGGGCTAGCTGGGCTCTTAGCAGGATGGTTTTGGTAGCTCTTGAATCAGATTAAATGGTATTTAATTTGTGAGCAGTAAGTGCTCACAAAACAGAAATCAGTGTAAAAATTGGGTTTTGTTTGTTGTCGTCTTTAGAGCAACCAGAAATTAAGCAAGTTGATAGTGTCTTTTTGTTTCTTTCATTTTAGATCAACAGGCGGTCCTTCGGGTCGGAGTGGACATCGGATGGTGGCCTGGAAGAGACAATTGATCCTTTTTGGTGGCTTCCATGAGAGTACACGGTTGGTACCAAGAATGGAAAAATCTTTCTCTCCTGAAGCATTAAGGAGTGGGCTTTTTATAGGAAGAGCATTCTGAATACACAAGAAAGACGCACCCATCCTCCCAAATCCAGCTTCATGGGCTTTGGGCAGCCACACAGGGCCTTGCCCTCCAAAAAGCCTCACACCTGGCCTCACACTGGCTTCATGCTGTATTCCTATTGAAATTCTTAACCATTGTTGAACAAGGGACCCCATATTTTAATTTTACACCAGGCCCTGCAAATGATGTGGCTAGTTCTATCTAAAATGGGGTTTTGGCTGGGCATGGTGCCTCACGCCTATAATTCCAGCACTTTGGGAGGCTGAGGCGGCTGGATCACTTGAGGTCAAGAGTTCGAAACCAGCCTGGCCAACAGAGTGAAACCCTGTCTCTACTAAAAATACAAAAATTGGCCAGGCATGGTGGCACGTGCCTGTAATCCCAGCTACTCGGGAGGCTGAGGCAGGAGAATCACTCGAACCCAGGAGAGGGAGGTTGCAGTGAGTTGAGATCGTGTCACTGAACTCCAGCGTGGGTGACAAAGTGAGGCTTTGTTTGAAAAAAAAAATAAATAAATAAAATGGGATTCTCAAACCTTAGCCTGGTTCAGAATACCCTGGAGGGCTGGTTAGAGTGCTGATCGCAGCTCTGTCTCAGAGGCCTGGAGTGAGGCCCAAGAATCTGCATTTTAACAAGCTCCCAGGTGATGTTGACGTTGCTGGCCAGGGGACCTCACTTTGAGAGCCACGGGTCTGTAATCACTTCAAAACACTCCTGTCCGGGAGAGCAGTGATAGCACACTCTCCACAGCGATGCCAGAAGAGGCCTGCGGTTCTCTTTTGATGTCACGTGGGTGTTCGTGCAGCCGGGATGGCTGCCTAGAGTGAGCTGCGGGCTCTATTGTTTTAGGCCTGTCATCTGCTCACATACCTTCTTGAGCTTTCTTAGTTCAGTCCAGAAAAGCAAGACACAGGGGAGCTGGTTATCCCTGTTTCTGTCATAAGCGCAGTAGTGTTCTGAGTGAAGTGTCACAGACTCTACAACCCTGGTGAAGGCCATCTTTGAAGGGCTTTCTGCTGGCCTCGTGGTGTCGGAGACAGTGGCTGTCTGTATCTCCGGGGCCTCATTTGAAGCCCTCTTTCTCTACTGGTCCCTCAGGAACCAGCATGGCAATTGATTGATGTGAAGGTGCCACTTACACCTTTGTCACATGGTGAGTCCAGTTGCACCCTCTCGTGATTCTTGGTCCATCGTGATAAGTCTGAACAGCCTCCCAAAGTGCTGGGATTACAGGCGTGAGCCACTGCACCCAGCCAGGTTTCAGATTTTCTTCACTGATATACTCTCATTAATTTTGTGAATTGGGGGGAAAAAGGTATCCAAATTCTTAAATACTTTTCAAGGGGGAAAGATTTAAAAATGTAATTCAAACTAAAAAGTATTTAAGGCTGGGCATAGTGGCTCACACCTGTGATGCCAGCACTTTGGGAGGCTGAGGTGGGTGGATCACTTGAGGCCAGAAGTTTGAGACCAGCCTGGCCAACATGGCGAAAACTCATCTCTACTAAAAAATACAAAAAAATTAGCCAGGTGTGGTGGTGCACACCTTTAATCCCAGGCACTTGGGAGGCTGAGACAAGAGAATCGCTTGAACTGGGGAGGCGGATGTTGAAGTGAGCTGCCATGCCCGGCTAATTTTTGTATTTTTAGTAGAGACAGGTTTTCACTATGTTGGCCAGGCTGGTCTCGAACTCCTGACCTCATGATCCACATGCCTCGGCCTCCCAAAGTGCTGGGATTATAGGCGTGAGCCACCGCACCTAGCCTTATGTTCATTCTTAAAATTTATTTTAAAACAAATAATTGTCAGAATGCACACATAAGTTTGTCAGAGCATTAATTCATTACTTACTATGTGTAGGACACTGAGATTGTACAGCCCCTTCCTCCTTTGAATTTACGGGTTATAAATCAAATCATGCTTCATGTTTGTTTTAACTTGCAACCATTTTAAAATCAGAACTTTATTCAAAGTTATTGTTATCTTGCTTAAAATTATTTAAATACCAACTATGAGTTTTCCTTAAACTCTATTCTGCATTTATAGAGAAAATATTCTGTATTTATCTTACGTGCAAAGTAGAATCTTTGTACCAAAAATCTGCGACCTGAAATCTGAAAAAACAGTGGTCTGTAGCAGTCTTTTAAAGATTACGAGCTTCCACATTTCCACATTCCTCAGATTCTATCTATATGAAGAGCCATCGTCCTGTGAAGGATGTGGTCAGTCTGAGTTGCAGTCAGCAAGGTCAGGTTATCTTTTCTTTCTTCTGTTTTTGAGACAGAATCTCACTCGGTCGCCCAGGCTGGAGTGCAGTGGCGCGATCTCAGCTCACTGCAGCCTCCACCTCCTAGGTTCAAACTATTCTAGTGCCTTAGCCTCCTGAGTAGCTGGGATTATAGGCACCCGCCCCCATGCCTGGCTAATTTTTTGTATTTTTAGTAGAGATGAGGTTTCACCATATTGGCCAGGCTGGTTTTGAACTCCTGGCCTCAAGTGATCCACCTACCTCAGACTCCCAAAGTGCTGGGATTACAGGCGTGAGCCACTGTGCCCAGCCTGTTTATCTTAAGACCAGATGTGGCAGCTGGTGCTGGGTAAACTCCCTGTGACTTTTCCTGCTTCACACAAAACAGGAACAAACAGGAGAAAAACCGGGCACTTGAGACTTGGGCTAGAGCTGCTTGCTCTTCCATGTTTTCTTTCCTTAAAAAATCAGTTTGGCTCTCCTTTTTGAGTAGCTGGAGAGCAGCCCCTTACCCTTTCACAATTATTCTGTCAAAGTTCCACATTAGGACAGGACGTTCTGGGTGTGCCTTAGAGTCTCCCCATGCCTCCAGCAAAGCTGCCACTTCCCTCTTCAGCCCAGTCTGTGTGCTGGGTCCAGCAGGCACTGAGCAGCGCAGGGCTGCTGGGCTTCCTTGCCGTGCTGTGATTTCGGGCGCAGAGGATCAGCTTCTGTGGTCTTCAGTTTCCCCAGAGCGCCCAGTCCCCTGGCTCACTCCTCCAGTCCACTGTGGGGCCTTACCGCCCTTGCTGCCAGGCTGCTTACACCTCCGTTCTGATCGTCCCATTGGAGGCGCCATTCACTGCTGCCTTTACGGTTGCATACCTAGTAACCTAATGGAATTGTTCGTGATTGTGTTAACTGTGTAAGAAAATGCAGTATGGCTTTCAGATTAAATTCCTCTGCCTCTGTGGGCCAGCATTATTTCCGGTTTTCAAATGCAAACTCACACGTGCTTGTGGTCCTTTCATATAAATTCAAACTTGAATTAAACAGGTGACTTGGTAAAAATGTTGCGCTGTCTCCAGGTAGACTGTATCAAGATTGAGTTTGAGGAGACCTGACTGGTGTCTCTGGCTTGTTGCAGGGAAAGTGCCCACGTTTCTGTGTTGATTGTTGTGTTGGTGTAAGAGCAGAGGAGAAAAATGGTTTGAGTTTTTTCCCAAACAGTAGGAAATTTACCTTTAATTTAAATCAGTTCAATTTTTAATGTCAGGGCTTTTCCCAGTGTTACGGACCCTGACAGCTGGTGTTCGTTCTAACCAGGGATTACATCTACTACAACGACGTGTATACCTTTAATCTGGACACCTTCACATGGAGCAAGCTGTCCCCGTCAGGGACAGGGCCCACACCCAGATCAGGCTGCCAGATGTCCGTCACTCCCCAGGGCGGCATCATCATCTACGGGGGCTACTCGAAACAGGTAAGGCCCGGGGTGGGGAAACAGGCAAGGCGCGGGGTGGGGAAACAGGCAAGGAGCGGCGTGAGGAAACAGGCAAGGCGCGGGGTGGGGAAACAGGCAAGGCGTGGCGTGGGGAAACAGGCAAGGAGCCGGGTGGGGAAACAGGCAAGGAGCGGGGTGGGAAACAGGCAAGGAGCCGCGTGGGGAAACAGGCAAGGAGCGGCGTGGGGAAACAGGCAAGGAGCGGTGTGGGGAAACAGACAAGGTGCGGGGTGGGAAACAGGCAAGGCGAGGGGTGGGGAAACAGGCAAGGAGTGGGGTGGGAAACAGGCAAGGAGCGGCGTAGGGAAACAGGCAAGGCGCGGGGCGGGGAAACAGGCAAGGCGCGGGGCGGGGAAACAGGCAAGGCGCGGGGCGGGGAAACAGGCAAGGCGCGGGGCGGGGAAACAGGCAAGGCGCGGGGCGGGGAAACAGGCAAGGCGGGGTGTGGGGAAACAGGTGAGTTTCAGCGTGGGAAAACAGACGCTGCTGTCTGTGGTCTCTTCAGTTTCATGAACATTGAAACTTTCACATGGGATTACTCATTGGTTGAATATAAACAGTTCTTTGTATTGAATTAGAAATAGAGATAGTGTTAATCGGCTCTTCTGTGAACTTGGTGCCATGTTAGGGCCCTGTTCTGTTCTCCTCCACATCCCTGTCAGCAGTGCAGTGTGAGCGATTCTGTGTTCTGAGGGTCTCTTTCCTGCACCATGGACACTCACTACTGTGTAGTATTCCCTGTGGAATGAAATTCTCCTCGCTCCTGTTAATGGGCTTGTTCCTTTGGTAACCTGAGAACAGTGCTGACAGGAATGTTCTCGCGCCCACACTGGAGCCTCCTGCTCGTGGGGCGTGTGCTCCACAGAGGCGGCTGGCGCAGGCTCTGTCCTTGGCACTCAAGTGTTCCTGTTGCTTCACTTCCATTTCACACTCTGCCAACCTTTACATTTCTGTGAATCTGAGAGGTACGAAATAGTATCTCACTGTAGGGTTTTTAAAAATCCTTTGTATTTTGAAAATTTTCAACCACAGCTAACTTGAAAGAATTTTACGGGGAACACCTGTATACTCCTCCTAGATCCTGCTATTAAGATTTTGCTATACTTAGGCCGGGCACAGTGGCTCATGCCTGTAATCCCAGCACTTTGGGAGGCTGAGGTGGGTGGCTCACAAGGTCAGGAGATCGAGACCATCCTGGCTAACACCGTGAAACCCCGTCTCTACTAAAAATACAAAAAATTAGCTGGGCGTGGCGGTGGGCGCCTGTAGTCGGTGGTAATTTCTTATGCGTCATTTACCCACAGTGAGGGGACACATTTTTACAAGTGCACGCACCATGTGACCCACACCCTGATCCTGCCGTGCCCTTCCCACTCGGCCCTGCTGCCCTCCCCCCAGCCCGGAGGTGAGGCTGCTCTGATTTTCCCACCATAATAGATCTGCCTGTCCTGGAGCTTCTGCTAAACAGAATCACCCAGATGTGGGGCCAGTCTTCTTTCACTCAGCTTTTCAGATGCTCATGTTGCATGTTTCTGTTCATTGCTACCTCATGCTAAAGTGCTCCATTGTATGACTGTCCCACAGTTTGTGGTTCTGTTTTTTGTTGATGGACACCTGGGCTGTTTCCATTCTTCAGAAGACACAGCCTTTGGAAGCAGCTGTGAATAAAGCTGCTATGAGCGCATCCATATGAATTTTTTGAGTGGCTACATGCGTTGGTTTCTCTTGGGTAAATAGATATCTAGAGTGGAACTGCTGGGCCCTGGGGTGGGTGTGGGTGTGGGTGTTATTTAATAAGGAGTGGTCAGCTCTCTTCCCAAAGCAGTGGCCGGCTCCACTTGCGCTGGAAATGTTGGGGAGTTCCCATCGCCCCCTGTTCTTACCAGCCCCGATGGCGTCAGTCTTTCCGTTTTTAGCTACTCTGGTGGATGTGTGGTACCTCATGGTTTTAATTTGCATTTCTCTGATGACTGCTGGTGTTGAGTGCTTTTCATGAGCTTCTCTTTCCTGAAGTGTGTGTTCATGTCTTCTGCTATTTTTAATGGGCTGTAGTTTTGTTAGTCGTAGAAGGTGACATTCTGGATACCAGTTCTTTTCAGGTGTGTGGATTACAAATACCCTCCCAGTAGTGGCTTGGCTGGTCACCTTCCTAAGTGTTTGTTGATGAGAAGCTTTGAGTTCTGATAAAATCTAATTTATTATGTTTTTCTTTTGTGATTATTGCTGTCTGTGATACAGGAAGACCTTGTTTACCTTCAGTAACAAAGATTTTCTTTCATTTTTCTCTAAAAATTATATGGTTTCACAGTTAGTCCCTTGATCTGCCCGGAACTAATTCTCAAGAGTACCATGAGGTGAGCGTTGAGGCTGTTTCCCCCATATAGATACTCACTTATCTCAGCATCGTCTGTTGAAAAGGCTTCTTAGGCCGAGCACAGTGGCTCACGCCTGTAATCCCAGCACTTTGGGAGGCTGAAGCGGGTGGATCACTTGAGGTCAGGAGTTCGAGATCAGCCTGGCCAACATGGTGAAACCCCGTCTCTACTGAAAAATACAAAAATTAGCCAAGCATAGTGGGGCATTCCTATAATCCCAGCTACTCGGGAGGCTGAGATAGGAGAATCACTTGAACCCGGGAGGCGGAGGTTGCAGTGAACCAAGATTGTGCTACTACATTCCAGCCTGGGCAATAGAGCAAGACTCGTCTCAAAAAAAAGAAAAAAGAAAAGGCTTTTTATTCTCCATTGAATACCTTAGGAAGCTTTGTTGAAAATCACATGCCTGCAGGAACGTAGATCTGTTTCTCCGTTCTGATCCACGTTCATTCTGCTGCCCTGGCAATAAAGGATTTCAGCCTTTTAATGACAATTGGTCAGAGATTGAACCAAGTTGATCGGAATGAACCGATTTTTTTCTTGGTCATCTTTTGTTCTGCACGGAGAAAATCACCCTATTTTCTGAAGTAGTGGCTGGCATCCGTCAGGCTTGTCTAGATACTCTGGCATGTGGGAGGGCACTGAGAACAGGCTGACTTGGCCGAAAGCCAGGCAGGATGCCCCGGTCTAGTGCTTTCTCCCAGCAGATTCGTCATAGAGTGCAGCAGGACAGTGAACAGCCAGACTGGCAAAGCTGTATCGCTTTCATCAGAATCGCATGTCATTCTCAGCAGCTGCTGTCTGCAGCCACATGCACCCGCCCTCAGTCTGACGGTGGATGATCTCAATCCACTTAGTTCAGTAGCTCTTGGCCCTGAGCCTGTGGCATTTGGAATTGCAGTGAAAAGCTTGTCTGTTTGGATTCATGAGGGATTTATCAGAATTAGCGAGAGATTTGAGTTGTGAATGGTATGGAGTGTAAAAAAAAGTCAGTAGCCTAAGCAGGTGGTCAGCTGCGCCATGGCCAAAGCGGCAGTCTGCAAGAACTGATAGAAACTTTGATACATGGCCTGTACCTGAGCTTGGGGCTGGGGGAAGCTCGTCCTTGCTCTGGCGCCATTACACCCGTACCCCCCCATGCTCTGTCCTCTTGGCAGGACCCAGCTGTGCTGTGCTGCTGCACGGCCCAGGCCAGAGAAGACCGCACACACTGTGGGCACATGCCTCTCCCCGATGCAGGCCCCGTCCATGCTCCCAGGAGGTCCTGCCACCCGTCACCCACCCTCACCTCACATTTCACTGAGCAAGTAGAGGTGGCTTGGAGAGTGCCTGACCCCTGCCCACTGCCACACACTGCACTCTCCTGCCAGAGCTAGCGCCTCCCCGGGGCCCTCAGGATCACACCACAGTGCAGCAGCTGGAGTGACCTGCAGAGATGCAAGCCAGGCCAGGTCTCCTCCATGCAGAACCCCCATGGTCCTCATCTCAGCAGGGCTGCCCCCAGCTTCCATCCCCCTGCATGTCCTTGCCCTTCTGCTCACCATCCTCCCTGCTGGAGACAGACTTGGCCATTGTCTCTCAGCCTGGAGAAGAGAGTCTCACAGGGCCAGACCTGTGTCCGCTTGCGTGCCTGGTGCCCGGACAGTGGCGTGCTTGACAGTGTTTGGTCAGTTGAAGGCATTCTGACCCTGGTTCTGCATGGCGAGGCTCCGGAGTCTGACATGTGAAGAGCTCGGCTTCATGAAGTGGACGGTAGTGCTCAGAGCCTTGACCTTGGGGCTGAACCTGCCTCTAGATTAAGAGGAACTCACAGACACCTGCCCTCCTTCCTCCTCCTGTAACGAGATCCCGTCCCAGGCTCCCTCAGGAGATGCATCTGAGTAGCCTCGGGAGGACTTTAAACACCCTCCAGGCTCTGTGCTGCCACGAAGAACCGGCAGCTTTGGTCAGTGTCGTAACCGGGTTTTATAAATTCCGAGTCAGTCTGGGTACAGCTAGTGCTTTGACTACGATGACTTGTATACTAACAAAAGAGATGCAGCTTGTGGCACAACAGACCCAGCAGCATTCATGTGTCAAAGACTCAGTCCTTAGACCCAGCAGCATTCACATGTGCAAAGACTCAGTCCTTAGTATGTGCTTCCGGTGTTGTGGGAGCTTCCGGAGAGGGGGAATTCTTGTTCCATGCTCCGCGTGGCCGTGGAGCATGCTGGCAGAGGCCAAAGCATCCTTTCATTTGCCACTTGGGAGCTGAGCTCCTGGAAGACCAGAAGCAGACAATTGTTGCGAGTGTGGATTGTATGACTCGGGAGATCCCAGCTGACCTCGGAGCCAGAGCTCCATGTCCACCAGGCTCCTGAGCTCCGTGACCAGCTCTCCCAGGTCACCGGCTGCAAGGTGTCTCAGCTTGTCTCGTGCTGGGGAATTGGGCGCGACAGTGGCTCCTACTCATGTTCCAGCACACACAGACCTGTGGCCACACCTATTTCTGGGTGTATTTTTTTTTTTTTTTTTTGAGACGGAGTCTCGCTCTATCCCCCAGGCTGGAGTGCAGTGGGGCAATCTTGGCTCACTGCAAGCTCCACCCCCCGGGTTCACGCCATTCTCCTGCCTCCGGAGTAGCTGGGACTACAGGCACCTGCCACCACACCCGGCTAATTTTTTTATTTTTAGTAGAGACGGGGTTTCACCGTGTTAGCCAGGATGGTCTTGATCTCCTGACCTCGTGATCCGCCTGTCTCGGCCTCCCAAAGTGCTGGGATGACAGGCTTGAGCCACCGTGCCCGGCCTTCTGGGTGTATTTTTTAGTGGCGAAGCTGAAAATGTTCAGGCTTGGAAAGTGACGGGAAGAAGTCTTGGCTGTGGGGTGTTGAGTGGCCGTTGGCCGTTAAGAAGGTGGTCTCGGATGTGGATGGGAAGGTGCCCTGGGGCCCAGCTTCAGGTACAGAAGCAGGCAGGGCCTTGTCCCAGTTCAGACACGCAGAGGGGCTTGACCAGGTTCCAGGAGAAAGGACTGAGTGACTGGAGAGGCAGGCATGGTGGGGACCCCGGGCTGGCTCTGCAGAAACCATCCCGACAGCAGTGTCCCCAAAGAGCCTGCGGCTGTGGCAGGGGACATGCGTGGGCTTCTGGAGCAGCTTCCCTGAAGCAGTTTTCAAAAGGAAGCTGAGTAGAAGTCGTGCTGATGGAAGTGATGCTGAATGTAATCGACAGTGGGTTATTGTAGCAGCAGCCCTGCCTAGAGGGGGTGCGCGGGTTCGTGCTGCTCTCGCCACAGGTGTTATTGTAGCAGCAGCCCTGCCTAGAGGGGGTGCGCGGGTTCATGCTGCTCTCGCCACAGGTGTTATTGTAGCAGCAGCCCTGCCTAGAGGGGGTGCGCGGGTTCATGCTGCTCTCGCCACAGGTGGTTGGGCGGGGGTCCTTTCGTCATGGGTCCCTCTCTCCCAAGCCCTGCGAAATGTGAGATGCCTCCTGTGCACTGATGTGGTGCGGCGTCTCCGCAGGGGCTCATCACCTGTGGTTGTGTGAGGTGAGGAGGGCACGGTGCATGCGGTCGCTGCTTGCCCGAGCTGTGCTCTTGATGGGCCGCTGGACCCGCGTCTGGCGAAGGTGGTTTAGGAGTCGTCTCCGGGCGCCTGGATGGACAGTCTCAGTGGTGTGGGAAGGAGCGGCCCCTGTGGTTTCTGTGTTCACACACGTCCGCTTGGAACCGACACCCTTTCCCTGCCTGATTGTGCTTTCGGTGAACATCGGTGCTGCCGTCAGCACTGTCTTCTCCCAGGACCAGTCGTCTGGCCGTCTCCTTCCACACACGCTCCCCAGCCATGGAGCGCCTTTATCTACCTACCGCTGCACCGCCGGCCCCTTCTGTGACCAGGCCTGAGCCGATGACAGGGTCCTTGGGGCGACCCTGAGTGTCTTCTGCTCTCCTGATGATTGAAATGGGTCAGCGTCTGAGCCGACAGCCGGTTGAGCCAAAGCGGCTGCATTGAGGACTCACTGCAGGCTAAGCTAAGTGGCCTGTACTTCTTTGGGAGGTGGGGTCTCATCAGGGGATGTGGCTGCAGGCTAAGCTAGGTGGCCTGTACTACATTGTACGGGAGGTGGGGGCCCGTTGGGACTTGGCATGTGTGGCCAGTGCTCCTCGAAACGTTCAGGCTCAGCTGTCCTGGGCTCTGGGGTCTCAGCCGGATGCTGAGTAATTCCAGAGCCAGCCCTATTGCACTCACCCTCCATGTTGACACTTGATCTCTTTCTCAGATGTCTTTGCATTCCAGCGATAATGTATTAGAATGAAGTCTAACGTCTCCAAAAATTCATGCAGATTCTGTTTACTTCTTTAGCATAGCCGAATCGGTTTTTGTGGAAAGACTTACTACGTGAATGTAAAGCTGGTTTGGTGTACACTAATAGAGCTTGAGTACAGGTGATCCAGAAAAACAGAGGGCCACAAGGCTGCTGTCTGTTACTTTCTTTGAAGACAGGTAGGTTGGATTTTGGGAAAAGTCACAACACTTCAAGAAAAGAAACTGCTGTAGAAGGAGGAGTTAGAAGCTGTTGGGGAGGTCGAACCGTGAGCCCTGTTAGAGGGTGTGGCCAGCCAGCTGTGTGCCGGAAGGAACCTGTGGACCTGTGTGAGCAGAGCAGGCCTTGTGAAGTGCTCCAGCTCTCTGGCTTGCATGGTCTGGAGGGAAACTCCTTATATATTGTAGCATAAAACATTCCCCTACAACCTGTTAATTCTAAGAAGAAAATGTTGCTGTCAGCAAAATGACAGTTTACATAGACAGGTGCAGGGTACTACAAGGAGACAGACCTGCCGAAGCTAAGCAGCGATTTGAGTTTCTGATAACAAATAGAAACGTCACTGAATTCCTTCCTTGTCCCCCCAGCAGATGAAGTCTCTGGGTGTCAATTCAGTTCCCAATAATGCTGGGCCCTTAGGTTTAGAAAAGCAGGCACGGAAATGACAGCCATTTTCTATCAACCTGCTGCAAAAAGAGACTAGTCTCAATCACTGTCTGTGATGTGCAGCAGCTGCATCACTTGAATCGCACAGATGTTTCCAGAAGGAGAAAAAAGAGACCTAGACTCAGTTTCCACTTCCTGAGATTCAGATCACTCTCCATATGGCCAGTGTGGAGCCCTCTTAGTTTAGGACACTCAGGCCCAGGTGGAAATACAGTGGATCATTTGCATGTTTCAAAAGGAAAGTGTTTTTCTTCCATTATACTAAATACAGTATGTGTTAGCTATAAGAAAAATAACTATAAACAAATATTTCCTTGCTCTACCAGATGGGAGGGCCTAGAAGCAATACTACCCGGTAGCAGTTTACACATCCAGTGCCCAAATCTTGGTCTCTTTAATTTTTGAGACGTCTCACTCTGTCATCCAGGCTGGAGTGCAGTGGTATGATCTTGGCTCACTGCAGCCTCTGCCTTTCAGGCTCAAGTAGTCCTCCCACCTCAGCGTTGGGAGTAGCTGAGACTACAGATGCATGCCACCATGCCTGGCTGATTTTTGTATTTTTTGGGAGAGACGGGTTTTTGCCATTGCCCAGGCTGGTCTTGAACTCCTGAACTCAAGCAATCTGCCCACCTTGGTCTCTCAAAGTGCTAGGATTACAGCAAATCTTGGTTTCTTGGTTTCTTTCTTTTTTTTTTTTTGAGACGGAGTCTCGCTCTGTCGCCCAGGCTGGAGTGCAGTGGCGAGATCTCGGCTCACTGCAAGCTCCGCCTCCTTGGTTCACACCATTCTCCTGCCTCAGCCTCCCTAGTAGCTGGGACTACAGGCGCCTGCCACTGCGCCCAGCTAATTTTTTTGTATTTTTCGTAGAGACGGGGTTTCACCGTGTTAGCCAGGATTAGTCTTGATCTCCTGACCTCATGGTCTGCTCCCACTCGGCCTCCCAAAATGCTAGGATTACAGGCGTGAGCCACCGCGCCTGGCCCCTGGTTTCTTGGTTTCTAACACCATTCTCCCAACAAAGGGAACCAGGGCTCTGTTGAGAAATGGCTAATCGTAGGGCTGAGCAGGGAGTATATAGGAGGAATTGAGCATCTTGTGGTGCCAGAGCCTAAGGAGGTGCTCAAAGAAACCCACAAAGATGGTGCAAGTCACAGGGACCCAAGAGTAGCTGTAAAGGCTCCTAGTGGCAGCTGTGTGTTGTTGAACAACCCGAGCAACAAAGATGGGTGGTGATAGAGCATAGCCGAACTCTACGTCAGTATCCACGAGACATAGCACGTACCCAAAGTCTACGTCAATATCCACGAGACATAGCGCGTACCCAAAGTCTACATAAATATCCACAAGACCATAGCGTGTACCCAAAGTCTACATCAATATCCACGAGACATAGTGTGTACCCAAAGTCTACATAAACATCCACGAGACCATAGCGTGTACCCAAAGTCTATGTCAGTATCCACGAGACACAGCGCGTACCCAAAGTCTACATAAATATCCACGAGACCATAGCGTGTACCCAAAGTCTACGTCAATATCTACGAGACATAGAGCATACCTGAAGTCTGTGTCAATATCTATGAGACATAGAGCCTACCCGAAGTCTACATAAATATCCACAAGACCTTAGAATGTGCCCAAAGTTTATGTCAATATCCATGAGACACAGAGCGTGCCCAAAGCCTGTGTCAGTATCCACGAGGCACAGAGCATGCCTGAAGTCTGTGTCAGTATCCACGAGGCACAGAGCGTGCCTGAAGTCTGTGTCAGTACCCCTGTGACCACAGTAGCATGGCCGAAGTCTGTGTCAATATCTGTGAGAACGTAGAGCTGAAGAGAAACTGTCAGACACGACCTCAGCCAGGCGACCTCAGCCAGGCGGTCGACGTCAGCATCCACCGTGATGAGTCCTGTTGATGGTGTGGCCCCTTGATGGGACGTGATGAGATGGGCACTTCACCCCAGGGGTCGTCCTAATGATTCATAACCCCAGTCTAATGAGAAAGACAGCAGACATTCCCAGTAGGGGGGCACTCTATAAAACACCTGAGCCATCCACACAGCTATCATGGTCCTCAGAAACAAGGAGAGTCGGAGAAGCTCATGGCCCAGAGGAACCTGAGGAGGCGACAGGACGAAACGGCCAGTGGGACCCTCTACGGGATCCCTGGGCAGGATGAGCTACGGAGCACCAGGGGCTCTGAATGAAGCGTGGGCTGCACTCCCAGTAACGGGTCAGTGCCGGTTCCTGAGCCGTCACGAGGGTGCTAAGGAGAGGAAGGTATTTGTGCTGGGGGGACATTGGTGTGAGCGTGTGAGAGCTCTAGGTACTATCGTCTCAATTTTCTGCAAATACGGAACTTCTAAAATAGTGTATTAAAAATAGAGAAAGTGCAGACAAATACAAAGATGAGATGGAAATGGATGAGGGCCCTCCACCCAGGGTGAGCGTTTTGCTGGCTATCTCCCTCACAACCTTAGGTCCCAGGTAAGGGGTGTGGCACCAGGACTTGTAGGGCATGGGTGCTGGGGAACAGTGCACCTGGTCTGGCTGAGGCTCACTTGAGGCAGAAGACTAAGGGATAAGGGACATGGAGCTCGTTGTTTTTGAAGCTTGGAGAAATCTTTCAGTGGGCAGTGGCTGCCGTCTGCACACAGTAGTGACTTGATTTCTGCTGTGAAGCCTGAATCGTGTTATTTGAAAGGTGGTGGGAATCCAGCGGGATCAGGAACAAAGAGTGACTCTGTAATGGTATCAGAGGCCCCTGTGGTGGTTTCCACACAGACCAGGGCTGCTGTGGACGCTGTGTGTGCTCCGACAGGAACTCTAGTGTACTGTGTGATGGTGGCTATTAGAAAGGTGGCCTCTTCAGATGGACCCACTTAGGGGATAAAGCCTGTCAGGTGGTGCCAGCCCCGAGCACACTGCAGGCACGCTTTGGAGCTTTGGGGCTGGTCTACAGGGAAGGCCTCCAGCCCCTTCCATCCAAAATGCGCCCACAGGGTTGGGGGGTCTGTAAGCAACCATTGTAGCTGCCCCCGGTTCTCACACAATTCCTTTCCTTTGCAGAGAGTTAAGAAGGACGTGGACAGGGGCACGCGGCACTCAGACATGTTCCTGCTGAAGCCGGAGGACGGGAGAGAAGGTAGAGGCGCTGTGCCTCCAGGGCGGGAGCTGGCTGGTCTGTGTGTGGCGGGAGGTGGAGCCCACACCTTCCCATGGATGTGGGGCTGGCGGTGAGCCCCTGCACCCTGCCCAGAGTGGAGGGCCTGCTGAGATGGCCCATTTCGGGGGGGGCCGGGTGGGACAGGCTCCATAGCCCTGGTGTCTGCTGGGCAATCACCTTTGGGGGCATTGATGACGGACTGACTGAGAAGCACGGGCGCTGTTACCCTGCAGACAGCCCTCTATGGAGCAGTGAACACAGTGTCCCTCAGCAGCTCCTGATGGGCCCCTCCAAGGGTCTCGAGCTCTCGAAGGGAGAACCATCCTGGGCCTTGAGTACAAGCCACCTGGAGTCAATGGGGCTGCCTGGCACTATGGTGACGGGGCTTACTCTTCGGGTGGTTGTGGGCAGCAGCTGGGCAGGCTGGGTGTGGACTGCCCAGCCAGGGGCCAGTGTTGCTCATCCACAGAACTTCAGAAGTCATCACCGAGACTGCTATTGGCCCTCACAGGGACAGCCTCCAAGAACGGCCGTGGCCTCTGTCAGCTTGAGTTACTGAACTCAGGGGGCTGTTAGAATGCCTAGATTTCTAAAAGCTTTTAGCTAAACTTGGATCTAAGAATCAAAATTTTCTTACTAAAGCACAGGGGAACAATCATCATTCTCTGGGACTTTTTAAAAGGATGACATGGGATGACCTAGGGGACAGCCCTTTACATGGCTCTGGCACCCAGAGGGCCCAGGATGTGTCAGTCACTCTCACCACCTTCTACACATGGCACGTTTCATGTTCCTGGGCGTGGGTCATGCGCTGAGATGAACTGTTGGGGGCGTTTCCTGCCAGTGGCTGCCCGTCCGTTCTCACAGACCTCTGAAGTGGGAGAAACTGTGTCTGTGTGGAGCATGGGCAGGGGGATGGGGGTGGGCTGCTACTTTTCAATCATTAATTTCTTGATTTTGAAAACAATTGCATTTGTTACTGGCTGGGTGCAGTGGCTCATGCCTGTAATCCCAGCACTTTGGGAGGCTGAGGTGGGAGGATTGCTTGAGGCCAAGAGTTTGAAACCAGCTTGGGCAACATAGTGAGACACCATCTCTTAAAAAAAAAAAATGTAGCCAGGTGTGCTAGCGTGTGCCTGTAGTTCCAGCTACTCGGGAGGCTGAGGCAGGAGAATGGCGTGAACCTGGGAGGTGGAGCTTGCAGTGAGCCGAGATTGCACCACTGCACTGCAGCCTGGGCGACAGAACGAGATTCCGTCTCAAAAAAACAAAAAAAAACGTAGCCAGGTGTGCTGGCGCACGCCTGTAATTCCAGCTACTCAGGAGGCTGAGGTGGGAGGATTGTTCTAGCCCAGGAGGTGGAGGCTGCAGTGAGCCGAGATCGTGCCATTGCACTCCAGCCTGGGCAACAGAGCGAGACTCTGTCTCAAAAAATAAATAATAAATAGAAGGAGACAATGGCATTTGTTCTGCTCCAGAGCAAGGGAGTGATGCCAGGAGGCACAGGTTGAGGGTGTTTGCTGTGGAGTTTAGCGTCCCCAGTGCCGTTAGGAAACCAGGGGACAGCTGTCTCATGGGAGGCTGTGGCTTGGGACCAAAGGGCTGGTCTAGACCCAGGAGACCCAATGCCTAGGCCAGGTCTGCTTTTGTGACCCACAGCAAGTTCTCCAACCTCCCCAGGAGAGGGGACCGTCGTGCAAAGTGTTTTTACCTCCTTCTTGCACTAAAAGTCCTCAGGCTGAGGCCTCAGAGATACTCGCAGGATTAATCTGAGTCCACATCCACTTGCCTGTCAAAAGGCCCAGGTGCCTCTCCCAGGGCCCTGCCTTACTGCACCCCTGGTGGATAGGACAGACCCCTTCTTTCAGTCACTTTCCAGCTCACACCCGAGTGAACTTGAACCTGGATGCTGGACTGTTTCCCGTAGGGCGGCCCTGAGCCTGTGTGCTCCGCTCCTCAGCCCCCAGGAGGAAAGCATCGTGGTGAGGAGCGACACACCTTGTGTGTGTGGGTTTCTGTCACCGGAGAGGGTCCTGCCCTGTGTGGCGAGTTCTTGTGGTGGTCTTCCCTGTTCCTTAACACAGTCATGTGCTGGTGGGAAATGAGGCTGGGGGGCCCCAGAGCCACGCCCACACTGGGCATGGGTGGGTGACATCTAGCACCACACAGAATATGGCCATTTGCTGCTTCTGTTTTTTGTTTTGTTTTTTTTTTAATGTTCATTAGAGGAAGAAAATCTCCATTCTCTCTCCTAGAAGTGGTGGGAAGACATCTCCTGCACATTGGGCTCTGTTTGAGGGTTGGCACATCACATAGGCGCGTGCCAAGAGAGAACGTAGACCCCTCCTGAAGTAGAGCTGGCCACACTGCAGCCCAAGGTGGGGCTGGCGCAGGCACTCAGACCCCGGGCGAAGGCTCCTCGCTGGCCACACTGCAACCCCCGGGTGAAGGGTCCTCGTGTAGAGCGGAGGGTCCCCGTGTAGGGTGGAGGGTCCCCATGCAGGCCCAAGGGGGGCCGGCGCAGGCACTCAGCCCCCTGGGCAAAGGGTCCCCGTGCAGGGCGGAGGGTCCCCGTGCAGGCCCAAGGGGGGCTGGCGCAGGCCACTCAGCCCCCTTGGCGAAGGGTCCCCATGCCAGGCGAAAGGTCCCTGTGCAGGGCGGTCTCCCCACGGAAGCCCCTCTGCGTGTCTAGCATGTGTGCTGCTTCTGCCCAATCCCTGTCTTTCCGCTGCGGCTTGAAGCTGCCCCTAGTTTAGAGGTGCTTCGGGGTGTGTGGAAAGCTGTTGAATGCCAGCTCTCTTAAGGAGAAGGGTGGAACTCGAGGGGTGTTGAGTGGTGTCTGTTTTTCTGTAGAGGGAGCAGAGTTTTTGCCCGCAGTCTCACGGTTTTCATTTACCCCGTTCTGGGGGGCACCTGGGGTCCTGGGCGTGTCCCGGGCTGGCTCTCAGGGTCCTTCCTTCTGTTCTTATCCCACTTCCTTGTTCTCTTTTGACAGACAAGTGGGTGTGGACTCGGATGAACCCTTCAGGGGTCAAGCCCACCCCACGGTCTGGCTTTTCTGCGGCCATGGCCCTGAATCACCAGACACTGTTCTTCGGGGGTGTCTGTGACGAGGAAGAGGAGGAGAGCCTGGCGGGCGAGTTCTTCAACGATCTGTACTTCTACGACGCCACCAGGAACCGTTGGTTTGAGGGACAGCTGAAGGTAGTGCAACCTCTGAGTAGCACGCGCTGTGGTGCGCGGCCCTAACTCGGGTCCCTGCCCCCGCTGCCTCCCTCCAGCACCTTTGGGTATCGGGGCCCCCAAAGCCCATGAACTTTCTCAAGAGAGGCGGGGGTTCCGTCTCTGCCTGTGTCCTGGGTGACTAGGCTTGGAGAGCCCTTGGTCACGGTCCCCTCAGTCTGTCCTGGATGCTGGCGGTGCTGCTGCCTCAGAAGCCAGTTGCCCTGGGCTGAGGTGCCCGGGACCTCCCCGGCCCTCTGTGTGAGAAAGGTTTGCTGGAGGTCCTGGTGTGAACCAGCCTGTGTTATGATGCTTGAGCTTCCCTGGTTTCCTGCACCATCTTTACTGTCCGCCTGAGCATAGCTGCTGTCCAGGGCCAGCCCAGCACAGCCACAACAGTGGGTGACAGTCCCAGAAGGGGATCCCCCAGTTGGCCTCAGGGTCTCCGAGTGTACCAGGTCAGCCGGACCCAGAAAGGGCCAAGGAGGGCTGGTCCCTGTTGGTTGCAAACTCCTGGAGCTGCTCTTGACGTGTGGTGGCACCTGGGCTGGAAATTGGGAAAACATGAGGGTTCGTTTCTGGACCCACAGTCCGCCTCGCTCTTTTACTTTAGAAGGAATTGCTCCAAGCAGAGTCTGTACAGGTTTCCCCTGTGGCTTTTTTTTTCCAGAGAGCGTGTTGACCCCAGCTAGTGTCACGGTTCTCAAACTGTTATCTCAGGGCCCTTGACATTCCCCAGGATTACGGAGGACCTCAGAGAGCTTTCCCTTTTGAAACTCATTGTTGCAGAGTCCAGACACAAAGTGGATCTTAGAAGTCTAGAATGGGAAGCTGACTTTGGGTTGATCTGGAGGTAGTGATCCTTGGAAAATTTGGAAATAACCTGGCAAATGTCACCTCGTGAGTTGGCAGCGCTTTGTGACAAAATGACAAAGGCTGTGACAGAAGGGTCCAGACTGACCCCTGCAACACAGCCAGGGAAGTGGGACAGAGAGGGATGGACGGCTGTCCTGCAGGAGGCAGCCTGACCTGAGAGCTCCCCTTTAGAAACGTTTGGTGAGGAAGGGCCCCTCTCTGGCTTGCCGTTTGTAGTAAATGAGCTCGGCTTGTGGGCCTGACCATCCATCTTGCTTGGGAAAGGGGAGGAAGCCCCTCAGCCTGGCTTCCCCAGCCATTCTGGGAGCCAGCACTGTGGGTGATTGGGTTTTCCCAAGGTGAACGTCAGAGCCTGTGGGGCTGGTGCGCTGTGTCTGGGGTCTGTCCACCTCTCAGTGGAGGTGTGGAGCTGCCCCTCAGTGAGGACACGCAATGGGGGGTTTTCTCCCCCAGCCCAGGAGTGAATGGTGAGGCCAGTGGGAGACAGAGCATGCTCCTGCGGCCCAGTGCCCGCACCCAGGGCGGTCAGGGACGGCGCCCTCCTGTGTCACACATTCCCCACGCTTGTGAGCGGTCCCCGCAAACCCTTGCCTGGCCTCGTGGGCATAGCAGGAATGACCCCTGCCTCACTGAAGCTGCTGCTCTCTGCTCCCTCGGTCTATTAATAGGGACCCAAGTCTGAAAAGAAGAAACGCAGGCGGGGCAGAAAAGAGGAGTCCGAAGGTGGTAGCAAGCTGGCATGTGGGGGAGCTGGCACCCAGGGACCTGTGCAGGTGGTCAAGGAGGTGGTGGCTGAGGATGGCACCGTGGTCACCATTAAGCAGGTGCTCGCCGCCCCAGGCTCGGCGGGGCAGCCCCGGTCTGAGGACGAAGACAGCCCCGAGGAGGCCGGCAGCTCTGCACCCGGGCCGTGTCCACGCTCCAACGCCATGCTGGCCGTGAAGCATGGGGTGCTCTACGTCTATGGGGGCATGTTTGAGGCCGGCGACCGCCAGGTCACCCTCAGCGACCTGCACTGCCTGGACCTACACAGGATGGAGGCGTGGAAGGCCTTGGTGGAGATGGACCCAGGTGAGCCAGGCGGCTTGGTGCCTCCGTGCCTGGGAGCGAGAGCCCACGGTCGTGTGTCGCGTCACTCAAAAGCAAGCCCCGCAAGCTGCCCAGAGGCAGCCTCTGCCGATGCTCCTCGCAGGGGCCTGTGCTCCTGCCTCCACGGTCAGACTGTGACAGAACAGGACCCTGTTGTGGAAAGGGGGGCCCACCCTGGGCACGTCTGTCCTTTGTCCCGGGTGCTGACGGGAGCTGCGGTTCTGGTGGCACAGGACACGGGTGCATCTGCTGCTCTGTCCACAGCATGCTTGTTTGTGAACAGCCGTCCGAGCCGGGCACCGAGGCCCTGGGTCTGAGCCTCCAGCCTTGCTGCCTGACCCAGGGCCCCTCTGCTGCCGTAGTCACACGTCCCCTTTATCCCAACTGCTGCTGGGCTCGAGTCACCGTGCAGTTTTTAAAGATCTGAGACTAAAGCAAAATCCACAAATCTAGGGAAAGGTAGTCAACCGTTGGCGCAGGATGTTTGCTGTTGTGTGAGAACACCGAGAGCCAGCGTGGAGGGTGGCAGGAGGCCCTCTTGGCCAGCCGCTCCCTTATGGGGGTGCTTTTGTGTGTTTGCCGTCTCAGATCTCTGTCCTGAAGCCCAGGGGAGCGCAGTCTGTTTCCTTTGTGGATCTGAAGGGGGTCGGGGAAGAGGAGTTAGGTTTCACATCATGGTTCTTAAGTAAGAACATGGAATCCCCCCAGGACGTAGCCACCACCGTCCCGCAGCCTCCCCAGCCTGCCTCAGCTGCGCTGATGTGTGTGTGTTCATTCTGCTTTTGAAGAAACTCAGGAGTGGCTGGAGGAGACGGACTCGGAAGAGGACAGTGAGGAGGTTGAGGGCGCCGAGGGTGGAGACGAGGACGAGGATGAAGACAGCAGAGAGGAGAGCGGTGCGGAGGACTGAGGTGAGCAGGCTCGGGCTGGCGGGCGGCGCGGCTGCTGGGTGTTCGTGAAAGGCTTTTCATATTTATCGGATTCTTATTAGAATTCAGCTTTGTAAATTTTTAAAAAACATTGGTGTGTGGAGTAATTTGGGCAGCTTGCTAATGAGTGCCGCGTGCCTGTGGGCTCTTTGATGAGGTCTTCCCTGAAAACCCGGTGTTCTCTCTACCACCCCTGCACAGGCCTCCCCCTCGGCTGAATGTGTTTCTCTCTCATTCCTTCCTCTTTGCGTATCAGAAGAGCCCCTGCCAGGGGCTCCTGGCAAGTGCTGTGCCCACATCCGCCCAGGACCCAGCCGTGTTGGGTGAAGCTCTTGGGGCCAACCTGTGCCCTGATGCACAGGAGAGAGCTGAAGGTGGGTGGCCCAGGCCAGGGTGTGAACTTTCTCGCATGGTTTAGTCTCTGACGTGGCGCCGGGCCGGAGGTTCAACTGAGTGCAGTGCAGGTGATTCCCTCAGCAGCCTGTGTGTTGTGTAAAATAAACTGCACTTGAAATAAGACCACCGCGGAGGTTGTCTTCTGTGCAGCCATACTGCAGTCTTCCTGGGGACTCTGCCCCGGGCCAGGGCTGGGCCTAGGGCGAGACCACCCCACACTGGAGGGTGGAACCTTGGACACGAAGGACCCTCGAGAAGCAGGTTTCTGCCCCCGAAACTCCAGAATATTGCTGTGCTTTGTGAGCCTTTTTTTCTACAAAACCAGAAGAGGGCCCTGACTGCCCATCTATCTTCACACTTGGGATCAGCCTCTGATGCCTGGAAACAAAACCAGCCCAGGGCCAGTGCACACCTTCCCGGTTCTCGTTCACGTGAAGCACCGCTGGCCGGCTGCACACGGGGGGTCTCGTGGTGGGGGGCTCCTCATGTGCAGTGGCCTCACTCCTGGGAGCCTCCTGCCGCTGCATGGTCTCTGGGAGGCTGTGGTGGGACCATCCCTGTCCCTATCTCAGTCGGGTTTAGGGTTTAGGATTAGCATTTGCAAAGTGACAGGAAGGGAGGCCGGAGGGCAAGGGCTCCCAACGTCCCCACATGGCTGCCACCAGGTGTCCCCATCCAGCTCTTCCTGGCTCCAGCGCTGCAGCCTCCTTGCCCCCGAAGGCTGTGGTGCGCTAACTCCCAGCCTAGGCTTGCTCCAGTCCAAGACTGAAGGCCAATTCGGATTTGCATAATTGGGGTCAAAAGTTGAGCATTGAAACCACACCTGGTGCAGTTTTTGCGTATCTTAAATATTTTGAACAGTGGGAATATAGGATCGTTAGTTTTCTATAATGGGGCTGACATATTCACTATGGTCTCATTTCTTATCTGGGAGTTGAAAACTAGGGTGGTGGGGAGACTTCCCTCCTGGCGGAGCCGGTGTTGGGCAGGGGGAAGTGCCGCTGGGAGAGGACTAGAAGCTGACTTGGTGGCGAGCACCTCCCTGCTCCCTTGGCTGCTTTGTCCTCATGGCCCCGGGTGGGCCCAGGAACACCCAGGTCACCTTGGGGCATTGGCTTCAGAAGTGTCGCCACTCAGGATCATCTCAGGGGCACTTCGCCAGCTCTTCCGCAGCAGGGCATGTGCTGAGCTCCCTGGTGCAGCCAGGTGTTCAGGAGGCCTCGGTGGGTGGCACTTGAACTGGCCCCAAGGGCCCCACCCACTGCCATGGGTGTGACCTCACTTCAGGCTTCCATTGTCATTTGACCAGAATGCTGATCAGAAAGGGGAAGGCTCTGGGCACTGCCTGTTCCCTGGTGGGGACACCTGTTTGGTGCGTCTGGATGTGGGTGGCAGTGCCAACAGGAGTGAGGCTGCAGGTTCCGCCCCCCTCGAGGGCTGCAGCTTGTGTTTGCGTTGTGCCGGCCCCCTCCGCCAACCCCCCAAGGGCTGCAGCTTGTGTTGCGTTGTGCCGACCACACCCCCAATCCGACCCCCCGACCCCGAGGGCTGCAGCTTGTGTTTGCGTTGTGCCGACCCCCTCAAGGGCTGCAGCTTGTGTTTGCATTGCGCTGACCGCCCCCCCCGCAGACCCCCCCCCAACCGAGGGCTGCAGCTTCTGTTTGCTTTTGTGCCGGCGCCCCCCCCAGCCCCCGGCCCCCAACACCCCCCTGCAATTTCTACAGCTTGTGTTTGCGTTCTGCCGCCCCCCCGCAGGGCTGCAGCTTGTGTTGGATTCCGCCGCCCCCCCCAACCCCCCTGAGGGCTGCAGCTTCTGTTGCGTTGGGCCGGCTTTGGCGGCCAGTCTGGGCACTTTGTCTGAGTGCTGGGCAGTCAGGGTCCTTTTCCTCCCACTCTCAGGTGAGCTGGTTGGGAGAGGCTCGGGCAGGGCTGAGAAGCCAGAGCGCAGGCAGCAGCGTCCCCGCCCCCACAGGCTCTGCCCAGTCCCTGCCCGGCTCTGCGGCTCCGGCTCTTGTCCAGAAGATGGACGCCGTTGTGTGGCCGGTTGTTTCTTCCCTCCTGCTCTTGGAGGAAGGAATGGAAAGATCTTGTTGGCTTCAATGTAGTTGTCTGTTATCAGAGACAGTTTTTCAGAGGAGCTTGTAACTAATTAGATGGGATTCCAAGGAAAAAGATACTTTTGAATCAACCCAGTTGAAAGAAAGATGACAGCAGCCCTGAGGAAGAAACGTCTTGTACACTTTCTTATACAGAAAGCATTTTTGTTGCAAAAGATTTGGTTTGAATGAAAGATGCTGATCAGAACCAATGGGGATCAGATAGACAAGCTCCCAGCATGGAGTGGCTGTCACGGCCGTGATTGAAACAGGGCCCCTTCAGTGTGGAACCGTGGGAGATGCAGAACACAACGGAGGGTTGTGGATTCCTGTGCAGAGCTCTGCCTGCCCCATGGGCCTGTGGTCTGCTCTGTCTGCCGGGGCCCAGTTTACTGAACTAGTTGGTGGCCAGACAGCCACTGCAGGGTGTGAGCGGCCGGCACAAAAGCCCGGGGCCTCTGTCTCCCAGGAGCTGCTGGCGTGGTGCGGCTGGGACACGCCATACTCGGTGCCACCTTCTTGCCCAGTTCCTCGCTGTGGTGAGCTGCTGGCTGTTAGGAAGCCTTTCCCTCAGCTGCGGCCCTCCCACGCGGCCCCCGGACCCCTGACGGCAGGGTGGGCGGGCGTACCAGGTGAGGCACTCTGGCCGGTCCACTTGGCAGCAGGGCCACGGCTCCTCCTCGCAGGGCTTTGTGGAATTTTAAAGGATGAATCATCTTGTTCTCCATTCTCCCCCTGCCGCCCATGCGCGCCATGCTCTGTGTGAGGATGAATTGGAGGGACTGGCCATGAGCGGTGGTTTTTTTCGTGGTTGGGGTTGGGGTTGTTGGGTGGAATGAACATCAAGGGAACCACCCATTGAGCTTAGAAATCCTTGCCAGGCAGTTAGTTTGTGTTTGTTTTTAGATGAGAGCAGTGTTGATTGCGATTTGACGTCTGATTTTTTTTTTAATTGAGTTGGTACAAGCAGGATGTCATTGTCTAGGTGACAAAGTCACTGGGGGACCAAATACCAAGATGCCTGTTGGTGAGAGAGACCCTCCCCAGGCGCCTCCTTCCCCGTGACATTCAGGACCCTCCCCAGGGCTCTCCACAGGCGCCTCCTTCCACGTGACGTTCAGGTGACGAGGCGAGACCCCACACTGGACGTGGCACTCGGGCGTTGCAGTGAGGAGATGGCACTGTGTGCTTGATGGTTTCCATCAGAGAAGAGTCTGCCTTCTTCCAGAAGGAGCGGGGGATGGTGGTTCCCCAGCTCGGAAGGAAAAGGAGCCGAGCTCTAGCTGTGATCACGGCCTCAGCCTGCCTTCCTTTGTGCATGGAAGGAACTTGCTAGTAGTGATCGCTGCTCTCCTGGGCAGTATAAGAGTGTTGTGTGGAGGCCGTGGGTGCCGGAGGCCAGTCTCGTTTTCATAGCCCAGATAGCTCCCGGCGCAGGTTGCAGTCACCTCCATT
This sequence comes from Pongo pygmaeus, assembly GCF_028885625.2. NCBI lineage: Eukaryota > Metazoa > Chordata > Mammalia > Primates > Hominidae > Pongo > Pongo pygmaeus. The sequence continues at coordinate 85,002,842 of NC_072391.2, read as the reverse complement.
TCTCTTTCACAAGAGAGCTGCAGCAGTGCCATCCGGGGCCTGGCCACGCCTGGTCACTGGGGTCCTAACGGTGGTGTCCTGAGGCACACAAGCAGTCCCTGCCGGAAGCTGACACACTGTCATGGCCAAGGGCCACAGTGCAGGTACTATGGTGACCCAGCTTCCCCGAGTCCAGCTCATGCCCATTTTCCTTGTCTCAACCTTCAGAGCCCTTCCAAGCCCCCACTGGCTGCAGCCCACCCAGGGGACCCACCTTTAGAGGCTGGACTCAGGCATCACTGAGGGGGAGAAGCGCAGGTTTACAAAGCTCTGGCTGGGAAGAAATTGAGTAATCACTTGAGAAACAAACAGGGACGTTTAATTACGTGAACACACGCATTTAAAAAACGCCTGTGCACTCCCGGAGGGCAGAGCCTGCCTCTCTGGTTATTTTTGTGTACTCCATTCACTTACAGGCTGTGACAAACCCTGTGCCCACGCTGCCTGCACTGCCGGGAGACTCAGGGCTGGGGGAGACATGCCCCGGTCAGCACTGCGGAGACTCAGGACTTGGGGAGGCATGTCCTGGTCAGCACTGCGGAGACTCAGGGCTGGGGGAGGCATGCCCTGGCCACCACTGGTGAGCCAGCGAGACTGAGGACCCTGCGCGTGCTGACCCGGGGACACCACGGAACTCACTCGCGATTCCTGCTCACAGCACGTTTCCTGCTCGGAAACCAGGAGAGCCTCCACGTGCCACCCAGCTCTGTCCACACATCCATCGTGCAGCTCTGCAGCAGAAGGAACTTCAGTAAAGACGCTGGTTTGTAATGAGACAAGCGTTCCAAAGTGTCACACGACATTGTTTATTACTAAAAGGAGCAGAATTTCTTTTTAATCTTGACAGTGTTCCTTGCTTTCGTAACGGTATGATTTAAACTGTTCGATTCATTTAGGAACACTATTTGATTTTCATTTTGTAAGTAATCAAGCTATCTTTCCAGCTTAAAAGCAAAGAAAAAAGATTCAGGGTAACTTTTTAAACCACTTCATCAATAAGAAAAGTTCTCTCTTTGTCATTGCACGGAATGATTGTACACAGTATTAGCGAGCAGCTCACATGCGCCAGGGCTGACTTGGAAGGAAATGCAGGTTACACTGTTTTCTGTCCGAGTTCACAGAGATATTTGCAGCAGGCTCAGTTGCTTCAGCAGCTGGAGCGAGGGTGCCTCTTCCGCGTGGCTCCCCTGAGCCGAGAGGCCCCTGTGGGTTTTTTCTCCGCCGGGCTTTGGGGACAGGGTTTCTGTGGAAATGGCAAATGGTGCAGATGAGCAGAGTCCTGCTAGAGAGGTCAGCTCAGCGTCCAGGAGGGGGCACCTGCCCCCGAGGAGGCCACGGACCTGCCTGGGAAGGTGCTACCCGAGAAGTGTGCTCTGATGTGGCCACACTTGGGGACGCGAGCTCCCCAGAGGCCCATGCGAGAAAGCCGGGGGTTCCCAGGCTGGGGGTGCAGGATGGGCCAGGCACCACCCTGCAGGGCCCGCCCCCCTGCCCCCGCACCCTCACACCCATCTTCCTCTTTCAGCCTGACCCCAGGGCCTGGGAGCCCCCGGCAGATTGGCCCTCCTTGCCGAACAGTGGCTGCCCTTCATGGACTCGGCGCCTGGCAGAGCTGCTGTGCAGGAGGAGTTGGCTGTCATGGTTGGGGGAGACAGCCCTTGGGCCGTTGGTGGTCAAGGTTGAACCCATATCCGGTGGAATCTCCTGGTCTGTTCCACACACGATCGCCCAGGAAGCTCTGGGACCCGAAGGCTGTTCTGATCTCAGGGGTCACAAGTTCTCACGGCCGCCTGGGGTCACCAGGGACCAGACCCGGCGTTAGCCTCTGTAAGGAGCTGCCTGGCTGCTGGGCTGAGCTTTGTTGCAGGCCCAGGAAGATGACCAAGAAGGACAGAGCAGAGGCCCATCCGCCACTGCTGGGAGAGCCCCGGGGAGCACATGCACAGCAGAGCCCCATCCACCACTCCCTGGGCTCAAAGAGGCTTCCTCGGTGTGGATGGCAGCTGGTAACGAGCAGCGGTGGTGCAGCTGGAGGCCTCTGTCCCATGGGGCACAGACAAGGGGGAAGGAGGGCGGACGGGTGTGCACGCTTGGGAGGACGGGTGGGCGGCATAGGCCTGAGCAGGTGGCGTAGGCGCACGAGAAGGGCGTGTCTGAGACAGGATGTTGATCCCAAATGCCAGGAGTGGACGAGGCGGACGAGTGGCCATGAAGTAGGCGTGTGAGGTTGTTGTCTGGCCCGCTCCGCCGACTCCAGAAACCCAGCGGCCTGGGCCCAGCACCCGGATACACATGGGGTGAGCTCCCGCCCACGCTGTGGCCTGTGCCCGTCACGGGGCCGCTTGCTTCTCCCAGGCTTGGGAACAAGCTGGCACGAACGCTGTGGCTGCACTCACAGCTCGGGCACTTCCACTTCGGGTGTCATGAAAAAACAGACTTAAAGAGCATTTGTTCCTAATGGGTGGGCCGAAGCTTGAGAGGAGCATTCAGCTTCTCTCCACAGTATGGCTTCACCTGTTCCTGAGCGCCCTGCTACCTTGTTGCTAACCTGAGTGGCTGAGGTCCTCTGCTCTGGTGGCGTTGACTGCTCCTCTGCAGCCAGCGCCAGGTGCCGGCCCCGCCTCTGCTCATCGGGAAGTGCTGGCCCGCAGGTGCTTCGTGGTTTGCCACGGACCCTTGTTCCATCCCTTTCCAGTACCCACCCCCCCACCCGCTGTGCATTCCGTAGTTCATTTTCAAGGCAGGGGGCACATGGTGAAAATACAGCCTGGCTTTTTTTCAACAAAGGCAGCTGCACTTTTCCTTGCTTGTTTTGAAGGCCAAGCCGGCAACCTCCTTGGCACTTGGGGACAGTCGCTTCCTCAGTTTCTGCGTACCGACTGTCTCACCTGACACGCGGCCTGGGCGCAAGAGAAGCCAACCAGGTGCCTGAGCTGACTGACTCCTTCCGCCCTCCTCCCTCCTCCCTCCTCCCTCCAACCTCCAACCTCCGCCCTCCATCCTCCAACCTCCGCCCTCCAACCTCCTCCCTCCACCCTTGAACCTCCTCCCTCTGCCCTCCTCCCTCTGCCCTCCAACGTTCTCCCTCCTCCCTCCGCCCTCTTCCCTCCACCCTTCACCCTCTTCCCTCCACCCTTCACCCTCTTCCCTCTTCTTCTGCCCTCCTCCCTCCGCCCTCCTTCCTCCCTCCACTCTCTGCCCTCCTCCCTCCGCCTTATCTGGAATCGGGGTCCTGGTCCTGGGCTAGAGGCAGACCCTGGCCCGGGCGAGGTTAAAGGCACTGCGGGAGGGCAGCGTCATGATGTCCTGAAGCTTGCTGCGCCCAGTGCTGTCAGCTGGCTGAAGGGAGACACAGTCACAGGCACCTGCAGCTATGGAAGGCGACGACCAAAAATCTAATAGGCACCTTGATGTCAAGTTTCCAAGACCAAAGGCAGGAACAGTGGGATCAAACTTAGGAAGAGTCAGAGAAACTGAGCATGACCTAGAGGAGGGAGACGGTCCTTCCTCTCTCCTGCAGAGCGTTCTGTCGCACGTATGAGGTGAAATTTGCACTGTCCCATGAAGACTGTGAGGGGAGTTGCCGCCGCACACAGCTCAGGAGTGCCAGCAGCTTGGGGACCACCACAGGCCTCAGGGCCTCTTCAGTCCCACGGGTCCAGCTGTCAATAAAACTTCCCGGGGAAGGAGTAAAGGACAACCAAGAACCTGAACTGAAAAAGTATGAAAAACAAACATTTCATTTCCCTCAAGTTCTCCTCTCTTTAGGTCTGCAGTGCCTTGGGGGTGGCTGACAGCCCTCAGTGAGACGGGGTGGCCGTGTGGTTCTGAAAGTGAAAAGGAGCAAGTGTGGTTAGAGCCACGGTCACAGTCTGGAGTGTGGACGTCCCGTGGACTGCTGGCCCATGGCCTGGCTTGGGGCCTTACAGGGGAGCGAGTTGAGTGCATGCAGGGGAGGGCCCGTCTTTCTACAATGTGTATCTTGTTTTTGAGACGGACTCACGCTGTCGTCCAGGCTGGAGTGCAGTGGCGCGATCTCCGCTCACTGCAACCTCTGCCTCCCAGGTTCAAGCGATTCTCCTGCCTCACCCTCCTCAGTAGCTGGGATTACGGGCACCCGCCACCACGCCCGGCTAGCTTTTGTATTTTTTTTTAGTAGAGACGGGGTTTCTCTATGTTGGTCAGGCTGGCCTCGAACTCCTGACCTCAGGTGATCCACCCGCCTTGGCCTCCCAAAGTGCTGGGATTACAGGCGGGAGCCACCGCGCCCACCCCTGCCCTGCTTTTCTACGTCACCACTGTCTTGTCAGCTAGCTCGGCTCGGGCATTGCGTGCCCTGATCTGTATCTTTGGGAATCCTGTGAGCTAATGGTTCTAGGTCCAAAAGAACGGACAAAGAGACTGTTTCAGGCTCCCAAAATTATCCAGGCACATTCTGTGCGCTCCTGAATTCAGAAAGCACCGGTCCATCCAGTGTGCAGAGGCTGGTAAGTAAAACAGGCCAGCCATGGGCACAGACAGGTTCACCAGAGGGCCCGGGGCAGGTCTTCTGCAGCTCTTCCAGGGCAGGGCTAATCTGTTCCTGGGCCAGAGGTGGACCTGTCTGCAGGCTTGTAAGGGTGGGGAGACGCCAGCCTGGCCCGTGGGCTGTCCACATTCACCCCCCGCAGACCGCGCTGCCATCTGGAGGCGATGCCACTTCTTCCTCCTGGCCTCTGGGGTGCACATGGAAGAAGCTGTTGGGGAGAAAATGGCTCTCACCAGGCTGCTCTCGGGTTAATGAAAACTCGTCAAATTCTCCATGCAGCAGCAGCAGCCAGCCGGGCACACGCTGTCCTGTCCTGCCCAAGTGTGTGGAGGGAAGCAGGTCCCCCTGGGTCTGGGTGGAAGGACTGTGTGCCCGTCAGGGAAGGCCAAGGCTCCGGACAGGTGGGAAGCAGCCTTCTCCTTAATCACCCCACGTGGAAACCAATTAAAGATTCGATTCTCTCAGACCCAGGGTATTTTAGCCTTGGTTGAATCCTCCTGGAATTCACAGGGAAGTGGCTTTGCCCTCTGCCCTCGCTGATGGAAGGCAAGGGGCCGGCCTCGGCTTGGTTTTCTAGGTTGTGTTACGGCAGCAGCTGACGGCCCCTAGGGCTGGATCTGCACGGCTTCGCTCAGGGACACCTGCCTCTGTGTGTGTCTCATGGTGTGAATGTGTCTCCTGCTCACAGGTACCGTTTTGTGTCATGCAGTTACTGGAATGTACAAAAGCAGCTGTGATCTTTGCAAAGAGTTGCAGACAATTACAAAACCCCTCTCCCAGCATGCTGATTGTGAGAGCTGCAAAGAGCAGGAGTCTTTATTTGGTTAACTTCTGGTCTGCAGCAACCACTTGATACTAAAAAACGGAAAAGATGTCACATCCGTTTGGAAGGCGACATTATCAGAAACGCATGACCGTCAGTCCTCCCTCCCTCTCCTATGCCCCCCCCAGACCAGGCCGCGAGAAGGAACGGGGAGTGAACATATAACGGAAAACAATAAAACTGAATTTAACTGGAACATGCTCTAATCTTTAGTTTATTTCTGGTTAAAAATATAGCAATCCAGTGCAGTGTAGTAAAGAAGTCTGCTCGAAAGGTAGCAGAGAAACAGCTAAACATAAGCAAAGCAAGGCAGAGTCCATAAGACGGGCTGGCCCCAAGACGACCGGATGGGGAATCCCTGCAGTGCCTCCCCGGGCACAGGGGTCCTGTGTATGGCCGTGCCCGGACCCCTCAGGCACGTCCATGCACACGAGAGCCAGGGCCGCGGGGCACTCGGACATCCTGGCAAACCTTGTTCTTTTGTTTGGGTGATGGAGCGACCCTGGTGGAGAAGGCAGAAACATAAGGAACCTGTTTTTTGTTGGACTGAACAAGTTTACATTGTACATTTTGGGGGGTTGGATATGCTACAATTTCTCAGGAAGTTTCAAGCCACTGGGTTTGAACCACATTCCTGTCCTGGGACCAGGCCCACTCTAGTGTAGCACTGAGGCATCTGGAAGGAATATGCATATCTGTTAGGGGAAGTTGAGGCAGGCACAGTACAAAGATGTGAAAACCCGTGGAGGTCAGTAACCATGGAAGAAGGCGTCCTGTAGGCCCCTCACTGCTAGGGACACGGAAGCCCACGCGTCCACCCTGCACGCCAAGTGCACAAGCGCGCACACACCCAGAGCCCCAGCGCAAGGCCAGCTCCACGGCACAGCCCCTCGGCTTCCGTGCTTAGCTGAGCCCAGGCGGATCAGAGTGGGACCCGGCTTCCCTGGGGTCTGGTGGGGGAAACAGCCGAATGGGGCCCACGGTGAGTGGGCAGCAGAAGAAAAGGGCTTTGCTTTAAAACTCGGTGTGGTGAGTCGGCTTCTCATGGAAGGCCGGGGGCAGTGCCGAGAAGAGGGAAGGACCTGCATCCGTCTCACAGGGAGGAGGTGGCCGATCCCTCCCCCTCCCTCAGGTGTGCAGCACAGATCTCACACAGAAAAAGGCTGGGCTACTGCCTGCTGGGGTGGGCCACCCTGCTCCACGCCTCCCGCCCGTACTTGCCACCCGTCTGTTCTAGACAGAGGAAGCAGTGAATCCACTTTCCAAGCTCGTATCGACGGGAGCCAGCCCTGCTGCTCAGGGGGCACAGGGCTGAGGCTCTGCCCCGGGCTGCCCTCCATCCACACCCAAGACGGGACGTGTGACCACGAGGACAACATCCGCTGTTACCACTGATGTGCCGGGATCCCTTCTGTTTCCACGTGGAGCTGGAGGGGCTGCGTGCTGGCCTCCTTCTGCCATGCCACACAGCAGAGTGTTATACAAGCGAAGAATTTTGGCTAAAATCCAAAAAACATTACCCAGAAAAAAAGGCAAACTGTGAGTGATACCCAGTCGTGTGGTTCTTCTGTGAGAGGACTTGGAAGTCGCTGGGCTGTCCGAGTTGCGGTCTTTCCCTTCTTGTGGTTTTGCTTTTAATTTTAATGTCCCTTTTTTCTACCCTTTCTCTATTTTTGCTACCGCGACATCTCATCAGATGAAAAAGTTAATAAACAGAATGGCGACTCCGATGTTGAGCAAGATCACCATGACCACCAGGATAGGAGCTGAGCCCTGGAAGAGAGCGAGGGGAAGACGTGAGCGAGGGGAAGAGGTGAGCGACAGCGGCGGGGGGTTCTGCCTGGGCCACCACGTCTCCCACCCACGTCTCTTCACCAAACTAGCAGACCCTCGGGGGTGGAAGTGTACGGGAGGATGTTAGAAACGCTTGGACACCAAAGGCCCACCAGAACCTGAGCCCCTCGAAGTCCAGACGGGGGAGAGAAGCCCCACCTGCCTATAAGTCTGAGGTTGCTGGTCTTGGAATTCCCTTGCGGCCCCAAGACCCTTAGTACCAGCTCTCCCAGGGTCCCCTTGGAGAGAACCACCCAGGCCTCCCTGTAAGCAAACGTCTCGGTGCATGCAGCCTTTGTGCCAGTCAGCAGGTTTCTCCTGCTCTGTGGAACTGGGACCTCAGAGCATTGTGACCAGAATCTCAGAAGTGCCCGCATGGCTGCCATAGCCAGTGTCGGATGTGGCTCAGCAGAAAGGCCTCCCAAAGTCTGTGAGCACAGCGTCCTCAGCAAAACCCCCTCCTCCCACCACACCTTCCTCAACAAACCCCTCACGCCAACTGGCTCTGGAGGACTGTGTCCAATTGCGAGCTGCCTCGGACTCAGGTCACTGTCCTGAGTGCTGCTGCCACCACCTCCCTGAAGTGGCTCACAAGTCCTCAGCCTCCGCCGGAGCCCCAAGTGCCAGACTCCCCGTTCAGCCGCACAGCCCGGGCACTCGGACCAAGCTGCCACCTTCCCTGTGCTTGCCGGGGCCAGGTAGGACACGTCTCACAACAGAGCCTCTTCCCGGGGCGCCCTTCTGCAGTGATTCCTGCCGTCCCGCACCCCACTGTGTTCTGCTCACACCAGGCAGGGGTGAGAGGCAGTGTGGCCCCTCTGGGAAGCTCCCAGGAGGGCAGGGCTGGGTGCTGCCCTGCAGATACAGTACCTGCTGCACAGGGAATGGACGCCTCCTGAAGGGTGGCCCCAGCCCAGGAATGGCTGGGACACCCACTGCAGCCTTGCCCAGGGTCTGCTTCTGGAGAACACTTGCCCCTGTCTCCCCCAACCCCCACCACGCTCTACATCTCACAGCCACCTGGAAGGAGATGTGGACCCCACTTGGGGAAGGAGCTGCTCAGAGCCCCCAGAGCCCCCCACTTCCTACCACACAGCCATCCTGCTGCTGTGCGATACAGATGGACCAGGGCTTGTCCTGAAGATCCCAGGATACACATTCCTCAGGGATAGCTACTCTCCTCCCCTCCCTGTTACTAGACTGGTTTTCCATGGACTCCTTTAAGCCCCCAAGTCTGGCCTCTGGTCAGATTTCAAAGACATGATGGGGTCGTCTGTTATAGACTGAGTAGATCATGTGGCACCAGGTGAGGGCTGCTCAGGCCTGCATTAAGGAGGGGAGCCCAAACAATGCACCTCCCCTTCCCCCCACCCACAAGGAAGCAGCTGCTGCTGGCTCCTATCCAAGAGACTGGAAGAGAGTTCCTTAGAACATCTGGGACCCAGCAGTTCCACTCCCAGGCCTAACTCTAAGAGGGCAAAGTCAAGCCTCCACTCAAAACCTTGTGTGTGCACACACTCCCAGCAGCAGGATTCACAACAGTCACGAAGTGGAAGCAGAGCCAGCTGTCCAGTGGAGGATGAACACAGCCGGGAAAACATGGGCCCTGCAACCGCAGCCACCTCAGGGACAAGTGCAGGAGCGATGCATGCTGTGTGAGAAGCTGGGCGCCAGGCGGAAAGCAGAGTCCGGGAGCGGGGGGGGAGGGGACAGCAAGTGTCTACTGATGGCCCTGAGGTTTAAGGTGATGGAGCCGGTCTAGATAGAATTGGGGGTGATGGTTGTGCAACTGGGAATACATTAAAATCCCTGACTTGTACACTGGCCACCTGAAGTGAACAGTAGATGCTTTCTCTCTCAGTAAAGCTAAAGCTACGCAAAGAACAGCAGACATCCCGCATGAAGTCAGCTCTCCAGGGCCGCACTGTGGGAGCTATGGGCTGGCAGTGTCCTGCTCTGCTCTTGCCGCGCAGGAGGGATGCACACTCAGGGCCCCAGTGGGGTCACGGCCTTGCCAGGAGAACTCCCTCCGGGGATGGCAGCCTGCCATCCCCTGGCCTAGCCTGGATGCCACATCCTGCGGCAGAGAAGCAGCCTCCTGCTTGACTGTGTGGCCTGGGGACCCTTTTGTCTCCCCGGTCAGTTTCATCCTTGCCCCAGGCTGTGCCGCTGATGAAGCAACATCGTAGCTGATGGTGAAGGGCCCGATCCCAGCACGGAGGCTGGTCTTCCCTGGGCGCCTGCTTGAGCATGTGGCCCAAAACAGCCGTTGCATGGGGCACTCGGAACCCATCACACCCTTGCCCCTTCCCAGCCTTCCGCCCCTTGGCAGAGGCCCCTCCTCCTCCTGGTCCAGTCCTGCCCACACCCGGGTGCCCACCTCCCCTCCCTGTGGTGTCCAGGCGCTGCCCCCCACATGCCCTGGGCAGCACTGCTCATCGTGGCCCCATCTGTGGCCTGGACAGGCTCTGGCCACTCCTGCGTTGGCGCAGTTTCCTCGGGAGGCCCCTACCAACACCACTCGGCACGGCGGGCTCAGCACAGCAGTGGCAGCGGGTGGGAGTACTCGCCTCTGCCCGGCCCCGGCTGGCGGTTTTCCATTTGGATTTGGGGATGAGCAGCCAATGAGCCTATCTCATTCCCGTTAACGTGAGAGAAACATCCAGACGCTATCCTCAGGTCTCACACACCCCTGCCGGGCTCTGCACTGCACCTGGCAGGGGCACCCCTGGCTACATCCTAGGCATCAGCTCCCAGGCCCGAGCGCCTCTCCTCACACTGGGGAGTGGAGCCCTCAGGACCTAGAGACACTGGCTTGAGAAACTTTTGAGATGCAGTCTCGCTCTGTTGCCGAGGCTGGAGTGCAGTGGTGTGATCTCAGTTTACAGCAGCCTCTGCCTCCTGCGGGGTTCAGGAGATTCTCGTGCCTCAGCCTCCTGAGTAGCTGGGATTACAGGCACGTGCCACCATGCCCGGCTAATTTTTGTATTTTTAAGTGGAGGCAGGATTTTACCATGTTGGCCAGGCTGGTCTCAAACTCATAACCTCAGGTGATCCACCTGCCTCGGCCTCCCAAAGTGCTGGGATTATAGGTGTGAGCCACCGTGCCTGGCCAAGAAACTTTTTTAAAAAAGAAAAAAAGTTTGCTCAACAGACAAGCTGAACCCCCGTCAGCAAAGGGCTTTGTAAACTGTCCCCCTCGGGATGCAGCTCAGAGAGGAGGGTCCTCAGAGGTTGAGGTCCTGCCCAGGGGGCACCTGCAGCCACAGCAGCACCAGGCCCACCCCCTCTGCAACCTCCCAGCCCATCAGGGACCTGAGGCGCAGATGGAAGCGGAGGTGTGGACACAGCGAGGGCCTCCACTCGGCCAGAGAGAAAGCAAGCTGCCCCGAGCCCTCTGCACCAGGGGCAGCGGCCTGAACCCAGCTTTCCGTGGCATCATGGCCTCGGGCAGGTGTATTGAGTCTTGGGCCCCATGACAACTTGGGCCGGGCCAGCCTGCAGGGGGCAGAGAACAGCCAAGGGCCCAGCCCTGCCCACTGATGCCCCCCCACCCCAGCTAGGAGGAAGGGCCGGGTGTTAGTCGGCCTGCAGTGGGGGAGCAGGACGGAGTGGGGGTGGTTAGTGGCACCTCTTCTGCCACAGTCCAGCCCGTGCTCTGGGCCGGGAAGCAGGTACGCACGCTGTGGGCGAGGGCACGGCTGCCCGCAGGAGGGAAGCTTCTGTCTCCCCAGCTATCCCCCAACCCTGGACCCCACTATCAGGTCATATCCGTCATTTCACCAAGAGGGAAACAGCCAGGGCCACAGAGTTCCTTCACCGGCAGAGCGGTAGGGAGAACCTGTGCTTCCGTCCCGAGAGACTTAACCCTGAATTGCCAGGGCCCTACGCGGGCCAGAATCCCAGGCCCATCTGTGGCCAGTGGGACCCAGGACCTCCGGCCTGTGAGCTCTGCAGCATGTTGGGAATGGTGGAGGGGGATGGCCAGAAGACAGCACCCAAGACCCTGCTGGTGGCCCAGGGGAGACACTGCAGAGAGCTGTACCCCCGTGAAGGTGGTAGGCACTCAGCCTGGCACTCGACTGCCCTGACGCCTGTCCCCTGACATGGATGCCGGCTGGCACAGGCCCCTCCTGCTTCCCACCAACAGGGCCTGGAACAGTGCTTAGGATTGGCCACGCCTCTACACACCATCTCCCCTCACCGACCTGGCAAAAAACACAGCTCCAAAGCTGTGGGGAGGGAGACGGGGAGGGAGACGGGGAGGGAAACCTTGTTTGCACCAGCACCAGGTACACCTCAGGGTAGTCACTTCCAAGGAGCTCAGCTGGCATCCTCCAGGGCAGGTGGGACACGATGCTGTGGCGACGGGACTTCCAGATTAGCCCCAGCTGGAGACCGGGCAGGACCAGGGCAGCATGTAGCACCCTGCATGTCCCATAGCGAACTCATCCCAGAGGCCAGCTTGGCACTTGTCCCCAGCTTGTGCATTGACCCCAGGGAGGTTCATTTAAAAGCACCCAAAAGTGCCAGTGCATTAAGTAGGCTAAAAATAGAACCCGGCCCTACACCTCCCGCTCTGCCCACTGCTTGGCTGTTCCAAAAATAACCGCGCGCGCACAGCCACGCACACGGCTCTGGCTGCGATGGGGAAAGTCAAGTTGTAAGTGTGAGCTGGTATTTTGGTCCCAGCAGGAGCACAGGGGCTGTTCTCTGTGGGCATTTGGGGAAGGGGGAGGCATCTTAGGAACCCGACAGCAGGACAGACAGACGTCCGCAGTGGTTCCAACGAGAGGCAGAAACAGGCATTGCCGCCCGGCAGGACGTGCCCCTTCAAAGGGGTGTCACGCGGTGACTCCTCTGGGGGTGGGGCTGGCAGAAGGAGAAAACCACAGCTCCCCTAGGTCACGGGCAGGGACAGACGCCGACCCCTGCCGCAGCATCGACAATAAACCTACCAATGGCCCCCCTGCCCGCCCCACACTCCCTGAGCGCCCCCCACAGACACCCCCTGCGTCCTCACACCCGAGGGGCACGCTGGCTTGCGGCACTTCTGTTCAGCACCACGCACTGCCTGGCAGCCATGAGCGAGCAGAGCCCTGCTGGGGTGAGGGCCTGGCCGTGCGCAGATCCTATGTAGCCACCGTCCCACAGCCTTTCATTCCTGCAGCACTGCTCAAGGGAGCAGGGTGGGATTTGCAGGGTGAGGGTTCCTTCAAGGGGAGGCCAGCCCTGTGTGAAGCACCAGGACCCCCAGCCTCGCACACTGAGTCTAGCCCAAGACCCCCAGCCTCGCACACTGAGTCTAGCCCAGGACCCCCAGCCTCGCACACTGAGTCTAGCCCAGGACCCCCAGCCTCGCACACTGAGTCTAGCCCAGGACCCCCAGCCTCGCACACTGAGTCTAGCCCAGGACCCCCAGCCTTGCACACTGAGTCTAGCCCAGGACCCCCAGCCTCGCACACCAAGTCTAGCCCAGGGGGACAATGTTCTTCCCTCCAAGCTGCCTGCCCTGGAGGAACGAATTTAGGGCAGGGGGGCGGGGGGGTGGGGGGTGCTGGGTGAGGCTCAGGGTGAGTCGCACACAGGGGTCCTCACGTGGGAGCCGGCTCCAACCCCAACACCCGCCATGGGTGAGAGAAACCTGGACTGGCAGCCCCGCCCCCCACCCCGGGGTGTCTGACCTGACTCCCAGCCCCGGGGCCAGCCCCACCCCCAGCTGTTTCTAGGCCTCTGGGTTCCTGTCCAGGATGCAGCACACTCAAGCGGTCATCTCACGGCCCAAGGCTACTGACCAGGGGCACAGAGTCTCGGAGCAGCTGGGGTTGAGCATGTTGCAGGGAGCGCAGGGGTCCCATGCTGCCTGGAAGCCAGGAGGTTTGTAGGCTTTCTGGACAGCCTGGGGGCAGCCCTCTCACGGAAAGAGGTGTGACACCTGCCCCACCTGGCTTCCTAGGGGAGGGTCCCAGCGACCTGAGGGCCGCCACTTCTGGCTGTACCCCCACCCTACTCCACCCCTAGAGAGGAACAGGGGAGCAGTGACCTTGCTGGAAACCCTCAGGAAACCCCAGGTCAGCGGAGAGGCGGATGTTGCCTCCACTGGCACCAGCCTGGTGGCCGCCCACTCACCGTACTGGACTTGAGCTCGTCCCCATTCTCCTCGTCGGACTCTAGAGCGACAGGCAAGGACTTCTGGGGCGGGGAGAAGGTCAAGTCCCAACGCAGCAGTCGGGGCTCGGCCCCACCCAGCCGCAGGCTCGCCAGTTTCTGCACCGCGGGCTCCGCGGAGGAGGCCGGCCTGAAGTTCTCCTTGTTCTGGGCCTTGGACCGCAGTCTCTGCACCCCGAAGCCCCGGTCCTCGGGGCGGTGGTCGTCCCCCAAGCCCCGGCAGGTGCCGCCCTTGCTGTAGCGTCTTTTCTGGGGGTGCGTCTCCATCCTCAGCAGGGGCTTCATCTCCATCCGGTAGTTGCTCAGCTTCTCCTCCTGCAGCTCCAGCAGCCTGGAGCCTCCAGGGCTGTGGTTGCTGGCCCGGTGGTGGGAAGTCCACGTGAACACGGGGGGTGACTCCGTCCGCCGCTCCCGCGGCCTGGGGTTCCCGGGCTGCTTGCGGCCCGAACCTCGGGTGCGGAAGTCATCCACGGGCAGGCCGCCGCGCAGGGTACCGCTGCGGACACCCCTGGAGCCCCCGGCCTGCTCCTCACCCCAGCTGCTGCGGGCGCAGTCCCCGGCCCGGCCCTCCAGGAGCATCTGGATGTCCCCGCCCCGCTCCTCGTCCACCGACACCTGCCGCGAGAAGTGGGTGACCTTGTTCCTGGCGGCGGGCGCGGGCGGTGGGGTGGCTGCGGGGCTGGCGGGGAAGCTCTGCAGGGGGCTGTCATCGGGGGTCATGTCGGAGGGGGTGGTGCCCTTGCGGTACAGCTCGGGGCTCTCCTGCTGCAGGGGTGTCCCGGTGGACAGCACCTCGATGTCGTCACAGGAGGTCTGACGCTTCGGCCTCTGGTACTCCAGCCCTGTGTGGGGACACAAGACCACACCAGATGGCGTTACCCAGCACGTTCCGCAGCGAGGCCGCGATCCCGGAGGCCGCGTCCCTGGGCCAGGGCGCCAGGCAGAACCTCAGGACAGCAGAGGCGCTTCCCATTCACCGAAAGGCTGCAGGGAAGGGGAGTGGGGACCGTGGCTCCCAAAGCCCTCTGTGGGACCCCCGTGGTTCCCACCCCACAGACACTTGGCGGGAGACTGGCTGGGCCCAGGTACCACAGGAGGGGCGGACAGCAGCTCCCAGGCTACAAGGGAGACCCAAGGCTGGGAAAGTACGTGAGGACGCTGGGGTGTGAACTCAGGTCCCACCAACCCTGACTCGCCTGTCCTGAGGGTGAGAGGAAGCCCCTCACCCTAGCTGACCACCGGTCTGGAGAGGCCGAGCTGTCACAGCAAGGCCAACACGCCTACCCTCCTGGGACTGTGTCTCAGGGTGCTGGGACAGTCTTGCTGAGAAACAGCCAGTGCCGGGGCCAGCGTGAGAGCCCAGGAGCCGGCTTCCCTCCCCACCTTTCCAGGCTGTTGGGGCTTGGAGTCCTAGGGCGGGGCTCCCCTTCACCTGCAGGGAGTCAAGGAACCCCTGGTCTCCAAAGAGCTGCGGAGGCAGGGGGCTCCCCGGAATGGGAGGTCACCGCAGGACCCAGGGCCAGCAGAGTCCCTGTCGTCTGCCGGTGGCTCAGTCCTCATCAGCCCCCACCCTGAGACCTGGATAGGGAGGGGCAGCATTGTAGGACTAGCCCCGAGACTTCTCCAGAGCTCCGTGAGCCCCCAGCAGGAGGTGAGAACCAAGAACATTGACTGGGATCTCATTTCCTGCCAACGCAGGGACACAGGAGCCATGCCCGACTTTATTCCATTAGGAGAAACCCAAGAACGCGGTGCTTCTTACCCTCTGGGAAACAGTTACACGTTCATCTCAAGTAGGGTCCTAGGCTCAGCACAGAACAGTGGGACCCCTGCCCCCAGCATCCCCGTCCTGCCTGAGCCAAAATGGTGCAGAGCTCCGTGGGAATTTGGGGAGTCTTCCCTCTGAGGACGGAGGTCTCAGAGCTCTACCCAGGGCGGCCACCTCATGAGACCAGCTCGGACACCAAGAGCCACTGCCCATCTTAGAGTCTGTGACGCCCGGACATCCTCCTGGCCTGTACCCCGAGTCTGACCTTTGGGCAAGAGAAGGTCTGGGAGACACGGCTACCCTCGGTGTGGCCAGAAACCCTTGCTATGGCACCAGATAGGCCCTCCGTTTGTAAAGAGACGTTAGCAAGCAGATTCGGGGCACGCTGCGATACCACCAGGCTGGGCTGCTGCGTCCTCTTCCTTGCTGGTCTAAGAGGCAGTGCTGAGCAGAGCGAGGCCGTGGCCCTGGCATGGGGCTTGGGGCACAGCTGGGTGGCTCTGGGTGGGTGGCCAGCCCTCCCAAGTCTGAGTTCCTGTCACACAGGGGTGTGGGTGGGCCACTCTGAGGTCGCAATGACTGCTTCTCTGTGGTCACTCCCCAGAAGCAGGGCTGGGCTGGTTGGGTGTTCCCCTAGCAGAGCAGGGAATGGGCCAGAGAGGGTCCGTGTAGAACTGTGCTGACATCCATGTACCCACCTGATACCCAGCCCTACCACCTCTGTCTCCCCATGAGGGTCCCATGTGGAGGGCAGCCCTGGCCCCGTCAGAGGCCCCCGATCATGCCCACGGATCACCCACATTGCATCTCCTCCTTGGCCAGGATGGGACTTCCGAAGGGCCGGCATTCCTGTGCCTTAGACACTATGGACCTAGCAGGCCGGGATCAAGGCTCCCCCCACCCCCAATGGCGCCCTGGCCTTTCCCACGAGGCCGTCCACCCACTGCTGCGGAGATCAGGCCTGGCTGGCCCAGCAGACCCCACCCTAGAGGGGCCCCGACTCCCAGCACCACCAGCAGGAGGGCACCCTCAGCTAAATGAGCTCCTGAGCTGGTAACATTCCTAGAAGCCTCGTGGTGAAGATGCGGGGCGGGTCCTCTTGAAGCCCCTGCAGCTCCGTTCCTGTGCCTTCAAGCCGCCTGCGTCCTGTAGCCTCCGACGCTCAGTCCTCCTGCCTCTGGGGCGAGGGCAGATGTCACCAGGAGTGGCCTGGGCACTGGACACCGCGTGGCCAGGCTCCTTCGTGGTCCTGCCTTCACGTGGCCTTGGGCAGAACGCTGACCGTCAGAGTTCTCAGGCTGGGAGGCTGCCAGGGATCTCCCAGACAGGCAGCAAGAGGCTGGAGCCAGCCACTCTCTGCAGCTGAAGCGCTGGATAGTTTGCTTCTAGAAGCCAGCATGGCCCAGGCTTTAGAGCCGGGCCTGGTTTTAAATCTCGATTCCACCACGTCCTGCCTGAGTGCTCCGGCCTGTTCCCCTCTTGGAGGCTCCATTCTGTCATCTGTCGTTGGTGACCGCAGCTCCTGGCTGTGAGGACGACTGAGGAAGGACCTGGACAGCTTCCTCTGGCCCCACCCCTCCCCAGCAGCCAAGAAGGCTCCGGGGTGCCTGGTCTGGGAACACTGATCCTAAACGCATCCAAGGTGGAAACAAGAAACGCTTGGATCAAATCTCATGCCAGTCCCAGCGCTTGTAAAACACACACGGTCTGAACACTCCCTCCGGGGAAGATGCTGCTCAGAGAAGGCCCCAGGGCGTCACCCAAAGAGGTGGCAGATCAGACCAAGGTGCTCAGAGTGAGCCAGGCTCCAAGGTGCAGCAGCTGGAGGTGAGGCCAACTCAGCCAGACCCTCGAGGACTGGACTCCCACCCGTGAGGCAGCAGCGGCCCCTTCTCTCCATCACAGGGACCCCGCAGGGGCCCACATCTGTATCATGAAGACAAGAACTGTCTGAGGAGGCAGCTTCAGGACTTGAAAGGTCAGCCCAAGGCCCCTCCTGCAGGGACCTGAGCCCTCCAGGAAGCACCTCTGACTCCAGGACTGAGCCCTCCAGGAAGCATCTCTAACTCCAAAGTCTTAACTGGAATTCTCAGGGTGGGGGAGCCTGCACCCATTTCTTGGGACTGGAGCAGTAAAGCGCCACGAGGGGGTGGGGGTAGAAACACCCAAAAGGCATCCTCGTGTTTCTGGAAGTCGGAAGCCGTGATCCAGGTATCGGGAGTGCTGCTTCCTTCCGGGGTCTCCGCTCCAGCCACCCTCCAGCCGCTCCAATGATCTCTGACATCACTCCATCCGCCCGTCTCCTCCTCTTCTATCTCTTCTAAGGACACTGCGTGGATCTAGGACTCACCCCAATCCAGGCTGATCTTGTCTCAAAGTCTGTTCCATAATGACACCTGCACAGACCCTCCTCCCAAATAAGTCACGTTGGGAGCTTCTGGTGGACGCATCTCTTGGGGGATTTGGCACAGGATGGAGGCTTCAACGTTCCCTGTCTGGTCCCCTTCCTTTCACACATGGAACTGAGGCTCTGAGAGGAAACAAAAGAGGCCGCAGGCAGGGCTGGAGCTGAGGCGACCATGGGCCAGGGTTGGTACGTGGAATCCCATCCTGTCCTACGTGCATTCTGCGTGGAGTGGCCCAGCCAGGGTTCCGGCAGGTGCCCCCGACGGCACTGGCTTCCTCTCCGGCATCCCTGTTCCATTCGTCCTCCCTCGGCACTGCGCCCACTCCCCAATGCACGTGCACGCTACACGTGTGCCCCCAAGTGTGCGCCCCACCGCCTCCCAGCCTAGGCAGCTGGTCATGGGCAAGGCAAGGAGGGGCCCAGGGAGAAGGAAACTCAGGGCCTGAGGGCGAGACCATGGAGGACGCCACTGGCCACAGGGGCGCTTGGCCCGCGGTCCTCCCACTTGGAGACTTTGGGGTGCGCGTGTCTGGAGGGGCCAGGAGAGTGGAGGGGACAGAGTGGAATAGAAGCTGCCCAAGGCAGTGGGGGTGCGGGGGCTCATCCTCTTGACCTCCAGGCTGCAGCCACAGGCTCTGCAGGGCCTGGCCCTCGCCTGGTGAAGGAAAGGCCTTGGAGTGGTGGCGGACGGTCACCTCTAGAGATGACGTGGGCTCACGTTCCAGTCAGGTGAGCGCCCAGCCCAACAGCCCCCAGGCCGGGCTCCTCATCCTGTCCTGGAGGCCAGAGTAGCAGGCGTTGCAAGCAAGTTCAAGGCTGTGGTGTCAGGGTGCGGACCTCCAGCGTGCAGAGCCTAATCCGAATGCCGCTCACCGGTCAGAGCTCGGGTTGAGGGGGCGTGATCCTAACCCCATTCTCTGGGGCCTTCTGGTGCAAAGGAAGCTTCCAGGCGAGGTAGGAGATGGGAGGCAGCTGGCCACGGCGTCTCTGCCACCCACCCCACGCCCTCCACGCCCCCGCCACTGTCATTGGGCCATATCACCCATGATACCCCCCTCAAAGGGAGGACGAGGTTCCTAAATCAGGCAGCAGCTTCCAGCTCTTTCCGAGGGGCACAGCGGGAGCTGCCATTTGTGACGCTGTCCAACCCAGCAGCCACTGGGTGTGTTTAATCGTTAAGTTAGTTCACAACAAAGGCAAGTCAAGAGCCAGCACCGCAGACACACCCAGCTAGTGGCTGCCACGCTGGACCCAGCAGACAGGATAGTTCCATCATCACAGAAGGTTCTAGAACAACACTGGGGGAGGGTGGGCAGCAGATAGCACAGGCCGGGCAGGTGAGCATTCACCATCAGGGACAGCCGGCAAGTGACACGCGGTGCCACAAGGACGCAGCTGTGAGAATGGGAGAGACCTGCCAAGACACATGTCCTGTGTCCCGGGGAGCCAGGCCAGGCCTCGGCACAAACAGGCACCTTCCGGGGGAGAGGCAGACACCGGGCAGGGGAGCAGCTGGGGCCGAGCCCATCTAAGCCTGTCCGCCCTGGAGGACGCATCTGCTGCCAGGACTGCCCAGCCATCCACACACCCCTCCCCACGATGCCAGTATCAGGCCGGGCGAGACTCACCGTTTTCCCGGTGCTGGAAGGAAGGGGAGAACTCTTTGGCAGTGATCCTGGCGATCCGCGCCTCCTCCTGGGCTTTCTGAGCCGCTGTGAGGGCTGCCTCGGCCTTTGCCCGAGAGTGGGAGGTCCTGGGGGAGTACAGGGAGGAGCGTGAGGGGGGCAAGAGGCACAGGTGACAGGGGTCTGGGTCGAGGTACTCCGCTAACCCCCCAACAACGGGCTGGGCTAAGACAAGATGCTGGCACCCCGTGTTTGCCCTCAGCCTTCTGAACCTTGTTTGTTCGTTCATTCATTCATTCATTCAATAAACATCACTGAGCACCAACCAACCAGGCCTAGTGCACAGGACATGTTTGAAAACACCTCTGGGCAGGGCGTGGTGGCTCACGCCTGTAATCCCAGCACTTTGGGAGGCCGAGGCAGGCGGATCATGAGGTCAGGAGTTCAAGACCAGCCTGAACAACATGGTGAAACTCCGTCTCTACTAAAAATTACAAAAATTAGCCGGGTGTTGTGGCACGTGCCTGTAATCCCAGCTACTCAGGAGGCTGAGGAAGGAGAATTGCTTGAACCCGGGAGGCAGAAGTTGCAGTGAGCTGAGATCACGCCATTGCACTCCAGCCTGGGCGACAGAGCAAGACTCCATCTCAAAAAAAAAAAAAAAAAAAGAAAATGTTTCTGTTCTTATTATCAACAAACATCAGCATGTGCACAGAAAGAGTCCAAGCCCGGACAACCCACTCCAGCGGTGCCGGGCCGCTGTGCTGTGTGTGTCTGTGCTTCCTGCCACTGCCCTGGTGTAGGTTGTGGGACCACCTCCCTGCCCAGTAATCCCAGCAACTCTGACTTGGGACCCCAGGGCTTGGGCAGGTGGGCAGTTCCCTCACCCAACCGAAAGATGATGCCGACACCCATGTGTGGCACGAAGGAGCCATTGTACCTGTGGGCGGCCGGGCACGTCACTCCTCTGGCCTCTCCCTGACTGTGTCTCTCCCTCTGCTGAGTCCTGCAGGGGACCTGCCCGCCCTTTGTAAAACAAGGGACTAGATAGACATCCCGAAGGCAGAACGTGGGGCTCTGTGCATCTCAGTGGCCTGGGGCTTGCATTTCTTCCTGCCTGGTGTGCCGGCTCCCAGGGGACCTGCTAGTGGCCATGGGCACCACTTCCCCAACATTGGGGAAACTGAGGCACAATGACCAATTCCCCCACGACCAATCCCCCCTCCGAGCAGACTCCCTGGGAGGTCTCCTGCTCACGGTTCCTGACTTAGCCCGTTCGGGCTGGAACAAAGCACCGCAGCTTGGGCGGCTCATCAACAGCAGACATTGCTTTCTCCCAGTTCCGGAGGCTGGAAGTCCGAGATGAAGGTGCCAGCAGATTTGGTGTCTGCAGAGGACCCACTTTCTGGGTCCTGGACGGCACCTTCCTGCTGGGTCCTCACATGGTAGAAGAGGCGAGGGTGCTCTCTGAGGCCTCTTTCATCAGGGCACTAATCCCCACTATGAGGCTCCGTCCTCAGCCCCATCACCTCCCAAAGGCCCCACATCCTAGCACCATCGCCCTGGGGGTGAGGATTAACACCTGCACCTGGGGGGCGCAAACACCTTCTACGCAGCCTGACCCCCCATCTCTGCCATACCTGTCACTCCAAGTCCATGGGCTAAGCCTGGAAACCACACACTATTCGTGAAAGATGGCTTTCTTGTTTCAAGATTCCACTGTGCTAACTAGGAACAATGTTACTAGAAGAAAATAAACCTATGACATTTACATACAGAGAGTAATATAAACCACAGCCAAGAACACGTGTCCAGGAAATGAAACAAGCTGCTGGGAATGCCCCACCAGGGCTCCAAGAGCCAGAGAGTGCCCCAAACGCTGGCCCAGAGAGCACACCCCCTGTCTTATGGGGGCTCTGATCCCAGGCCTTTGGGTGGTCTGTGCATCCCCTGAAACTGTACTCAAAGTTTTCTGCAAGACCCCCCCACAAGCAAAGGGTCCACGGCTTTCATCAGATTCCAGGAGGATTTGCGATGCCCCAAAACTAAAGATGCGTGGTCTGAACACAGCTAGCCCTGGACAGAGAATCTGAGGCTCAGCTATGGTGCAGCACCCAGGACACTGCATCCCATCTCCTGCCCGAGAATCAGCCCAGAACCCAAAGGAAAGCAGGCTCCGAGCTCCCCCGAAGCCAAGGAAAGTAGGAAAACATCTCCTGCCCCGGGGACACCTTCTAGAACTATGACTGCATGCACCTGACCTTCCAGAACTATCATGACCGCATGCACCTGACTCCTGTGATGGGTGATATTTCCTCAACGTCTCTCCCACTCCCGTAAGCTCCCAGAGAGGATGGGGTCTTCTGTTCAGACCTCGACCACAATGCCCCCCACCACACACAGCACAAGGGACCAAATGGGAAACTCCCTGGAGGGGCCCTCCCCAGAGGGGCCCCTATTTGGTTCCCACATCTTTGCTTAGTAAAAACACCACCAACATTAACTCATCAACATCATACGTGTATTTACATATATATGTTCACACATATATAAAAAGACGATGTGGTGCCAACACTAAAATAAAACCAATCCAGACAAGCGCATCTCACGAAGGAGGAGACTCCCAAACGCACTGCAGCGGTTCGTTATAAATGAGACACCAGGTCTCGGCCTGGCGCTCAGTTCTCCAAGGGGTAATGGCTCCTGACGCCTGTGGCTCCCACCTGTGGAGGGTCAGGCCGCGGTGGCACAGGCAGGGAGGGCATCTGAGCTCACCTGGGGCCCCCCACACCTGCACCGTGGCTCCATAGCGCCTCCACCTGGTCACGTCACAGATCCCGCCTTTCTTGCAACCTTCCTCAGAGGAAAAGGTCACGATCGTTCTTGCCCCGCCTGGCCCTGCCTGCGAGGCTCCCATGAGCCGCTCTGACTCAGAGGCAAGTGGCAAGAAAAGGCACGGTTCTTGGGCCACTGCTGACCATAGGCCGGCCGAACAGATGCCTGGGCTCCTCCAACCTGGGAGTGGAGTGGATGCTGGCAGGATTCGCTGCCCAGGCCACTGCTGCTGTGGACGGTACCGAGGACGGAGAAGTAGCCGACGGGAGACGAGGCCACAGATACACATGACGGAGGGGCAGGTGGGGCCTGCGGTGACTCCTGGTTCTACCCTCAGCACCTGCACTGGATTAAATCGTGTCCCCCCAAAATATTCGTTCATCCTGGACCTGGGAATATGACTTTATTTGGAAATAGGGTCTTTGTAGGATGGGATAAAACCCAGACAGCCTGACCCAGCCCCGGAGTGTCTGATTCCCCAGGTCTGGGTGGGGCCTGGAAATCTGCACTTTTATCTCCCAGGTGAGGTGGTGGCCCCCGCTGGTGCAGGGACCTTGCTTGGAGAAACACCAAAAGGGCAAACTCCAGAGTTCTCAGCCTGTACCTTCCCCGGCAGCCCCTCTCTCCTGCTGGATGGCCGCTCTGCTAGAAGCCAACTTCCCATCCCCGCCGTCCCCCCGCCACGTCCACTCACCCACATGCCAGGGGAACCAGCCCAGCCACATGCTCGCGGCATGCAGCCCTCCTCCTCCTCCTTCTCAACTCCTGAGCTGAGGGCTCCTGCCCTGCCAGCACCACTCCTACTGTGCTCAACTCTCCCTGCCTGCCGGAGGAGGGGCCACGAGATCCTGCAGCCTACATCCCCACAGTGGGGTCCCCGCCCCCCACACCCTGGCCCAGGTCAGAACGAACGTAGTATTCCCTACCGCTGACGGCTCCTTGTTGAGTGACAGCTCCTTGGCTCAGATCCACTGGAAGATGCAAGTCCCAGAACCTCCATCTCAAGTCCTCACAGCACACAGCCCCTGCGTTCCCAGCTGCCACCTGTGCTGATGACCCAGGGGCCAGAACAGGCCTGGGGCCACCCTGCCTTTATCCGACACTGTTGGGCCCTCCGCGTGCTGGCTGGTGCCCCAGGGGCCCCGGCAAGCACAGAAGCGTGCTGAGAAGATGGAGTGCAGTGGGGGCTACAGGGAGCCAAAGGCTGACCAGGACGTTCTCGAGGGAAGAGGCTTGTGCTGGGTGGACAGAGGCCACCAGGAGGTGCCCCCAGGCTGGGGAAAGCTGGAGGGGCAGGTGAGCAGGGCAGCCAGGTGAGCACTACTGTGAAGTCACGGAGTACTTCCTGGAAGAGATGGCATCTAAGCTGACGGGGAGCCAAGAGGTCAGGAGGTGGCTCCTGACCTGTGAAGTCACGGAGTGCTTCCTGGAAGAGAGGGCATCTAAGCTGAGCTGACACGGGAGCCAAGAGGTCAGAAGGTGGCTTCTGACCTGTGAAGTCACAGAGTGCTTCCTGGAAGAGAGGGCATCTAAGCTGAGCTGACACGGGAGCCAAGAGGTCAGGCAGCAGCTCCTGATGAGGCCTGGAGTCATTGCTCACCTCTCACTGGCCCTGACCCACTCCCCTCCAGCAGGAAAGCCTCCTCCCTAGGGTCAGGGGTCTTCCACACATCTCAGGTGATAGCTGGCCCTGGGTGACAGCCCCTAGGCTTTCCAGAGGCCCCGTTCCACACCCGTGACGACCCTAACACAGGCACGGCAGTGAGCATCACTCCTTATTGACAAACGAGGAGACGAAGACACAAAGACTCCACCTTGGCAGCCCGGGTGGTTCCGAGCCCCACAGGGGTCTCACAGCTGCAGGATGGTGGCTCTGGCCCTGCCCACGTCCCCATCTTCGGGTGTCCAGGGGGGTCAGCTCGATGCAGCATGGACCTTCCCTTCCAAGTTGCACTGACCCGAGCCTCCGAGCCCACCCCAGGGCTGGGGGCAGGATTTCCCCTGACAATTGGGCTCCCTTTTCTCACCGAGCCACGAGACCACTGGCTGGCCAGGGCCCGGAGGAGACTAGACACCCACCCCCAGGTCATTGGAGCACCTGAAATCTCCACGGGCCCTTTCCAATTCAGATGCAGCCAGGCGGATCCCAGGCGGGTCCCAGGCCCGAGAGCCACCCTCCATCGCCGTGATCCCAGATGCATCTGAGAGAGCCCGTGTCCCTGATGGACTCTGTCTCATCTTGACAGCACACGGGCGGTCACGGCGACATTTCTCCTGGGGCCAGGCATAAGGCCGACGCAGCCCGGTGCGCCAGGCCCCTCTTCTCTGGGCAGTAGGTACCAGCCCGATGAGTCTCGGTCTGTCTGGGCGGCGAGGGCAGGCGTCTCCTGCAGTGGTCACCCTCATGACATGACCACCACGTTTCTTCTCACGGTTCTGGAGGCTGGAGGTTCCACCCAGTGTCAGCAGGGCCGTGCTCCCTCCAGAGGCTCAGAGGGAGACTCCTTCCTGTCTCTCCCAGCTTCTGGGGGCTCTTGGCATGGCTTGTGGCCGCCTCACTCCCATCTCTACCTCTGTCACCGTGTGGCCTCTTCCCTTCTCAGAACACCCGGATAATCCAATATGGCCTCATCCTGAGATCCTTCACTCAATTCCATCTGTGAAGATCCACGCCATCCTCCCTCCCTACAGGTTCATCCAGCAGGTACCCCAAGCAGCCGTGCAACAGGGAGGCATGGATCTGGAGAGAAGGCTCCGGCAGGCCAGGAGGACCCAGCATGGGTGACTGGGGTGCAGACAGCCCCTGGTGGCCAGCCCCATGGAGACTGTGAGCCCAGGGGGAGGGGTGCTCTGCTGATTCTTGAAGGGTCCGAGGGGCCAGAGAGCTGGGAAGACCGTGGCCGTGGGAGACTCTGTGGAGGCCACTGCCTCATCCGAGAGATGACGACAGTCTGGAGTGGTTCAGGGTGAAGTGTAAGAGCCAGGGGGCTTCGCCGGCAGCGTTTCGGGAAACCCCCACCTCCTGTAGCCAGGGGCAGAGGGAGGGCAGGACCCAGGAGGGCGGACTCAGCAGGCAGCGTCCTATGCCGAGGCCAGAGCCAGACAGGAAAGAACAGGACTGGAGACTCAGGGTGGAGGAACCGGGGCAGACAGAGCTGAGGGCGTGACCTTCCCTCTGGGGCCTGCAGCAGTGACCTTTGCTCCCTTGGCAGACACCAAGCAGCCCTTCCTGCTGGAAGACCCCTGCAGAGACCTCCCCACTTGAGGCCTCCCAGGATCTCCCCGGTTCTGGGAGAAGCCGGGGGCCTTTTGCTCCTGGCACCGGCCTGGACCAACGTCAATGGCTGCCCCAGGAGCAGCCACCACAGGAGTAAAGGCCGAGGGCAGGGCAGCCAGGCAGGCAAGGCCACCCGCGTCTCCTGACGGGGAAGGTTCTGGAGCCCGTGGAGCATCCTGGGGTGAGGAGTAGGCTCCGACGCCCCAGCAGCCTTTGCTTCCTGATCCTCTTTGTGTCTCTTTCCCTGAGGGCAGGATGGTGGCTTCCCAGGTAGGAAATGAACGCTCTGCTGACGCCTGGCCTCAAATCACACTTCCTGCCTGTCCTCGAATCACACTTCCTGCCTGTCCTCGAATCACACTTCCTGCCTGTCCTCGAATCTCACTTCCTGCCTGGCCTCGAATCTCACTTCCTGCCTGGCCTTGAATCTCACTTCCTGCCTGGCCTCGAATCTCACTTCCTGCCTGTGTTCCTCGGGCTGCACAGAACTGGGCCAAAGGGGCACTGAGGGGCCCTGTGACCCCACTCGCCACCAACTGACACCCACCACGAGGGTGCTGGTTTCTGGCTGTGCCCCTCCAGACTCTTAAAGGGATGCATATCTGGGGTGTTTCCACATCCTATGCCCTCCTCTGATCAACGCGAGTGCTCAGGAAGCTACACAAAACCTCAGAGGCCGTCTCAGCACAGGAGCTCCAGCCCCTGTGGGGTCCTCAATGCTCACGAAAGGCCGGTCTCATGGAATCGGCTGGCCATGCAGGACTCTGGCCCTTCCTGCTCCTGGAGCAACTCTTTTCAGGCAGCCTTTGTCTTTTCTGCCTGGCTCATTCCCCTCTCCATGAGGACACCTCTCCCTGAAGCCTCTGAGTACCCCAAGTTGAGACGGATCCCTGCTGCAAGCTCCTGAAGCCCGGCCTGCCCCAGTGCAGACACTCTCTGTGGGTCCTCCTGGCTGTGAGCAGGGGCCTCGGGGAACCAGGCATCTTCAGGGCAGAGCCCATCACGGTAGTTCCCTTGGAGAGAAGCTGGCGGATGAGAGCCAGAGTTCAGGGAGAAGCAAATGCAGATCAATTCCCCTTTGTGCAAATGCCTGCCCTTCCCAGGCGGCTGGCTTGTACACTCACTCTTTTTTATGCATTATTAATGCCTGCAGCCTGAGACGAACGTGTCTCAATAATGATCAATACGCGGGAATGAGATGAAGCATGGGGCGTCATGGACGAGAACTCAGCATCTGCGTCCCAGAAAAGCCCTCATCCCCTCGGCCCCCACCGATGAGGGTGAGAGCAGACAAGTCAGCCTTTGGCTTTGGTAGGAATCATAACAACAACATTTACTGCTCCTCCTTGGCCGTGTACTGAGTGTCACGGGGCTGCAGGAGACGGCCCCGCAGCCCCTCTGCGGAGCCCTGGTGGGCAGCCTGGCTGTGCTCCGACCCTCCGCACGCATTTGCCATTTGACTCTCACCCAGCTCCATGATGAACGTAAGAACCCCATTTTGAAGATGAGAAAATTCAAGGCCAGACTTGAGCTACTCGCCTGGGACCCTGGGGAAGTGGCGTCAAGAGTCCAGACCACACTGGACAGGTCAGGGCACCACACCCATGTCTACGTCCTTTAAAAAGCCTGGCCTTGAGTTTTCTTGCACGGACTCCCCAGCCCTTGGGGCACCGGCCGGCCAGCCTTGGTGTGGTCAGTGCCCTGGCGTCTCCCAGGGAGGCATTTTATGTGATGGACAGAAGGACTGCAGGCACATGCCACAGTGCCTGGCTAATATTTGCATTTTTTTGTAGAGAGGGGATCTCACTATGTTACAGCCCAGCTGGTCTCAATGGACCCTCCCACTTCAGCCTCCCCAAATGCTGGGTTTATAAGCATGAGCCACTGCACCTGGCCCTTTTTCTTTTTTTTTTTTTTTTTTTTTTTTTTTTGAGACAGAGTCTCATTCTGTCACCCAGGCTGGAATGCAGTGGTACGATCTCGGCTCACTGCAACCTCCACCTCCCGGGTTCAAGCGATTCTCCTGCCTCAGCCTCCCAAGTAGCTGGGATTACAGGTGCCTGCCACCATGCCTGGCTAATTGTTTTTTGTTTTTGTTTTTGTTTTTTTTTTTTTTTTTTTTTAGCAGAGACGGGGTTTCACCATCTTGGCCAGGCTGGTCTCAAACTCCTGACCTCATGATCCACCTGCCTCGGCCTCCCGAAGTGCTGGGATTACAGGTGTGAGCCACTGCGCTCAGCCCAGCCTTACATTTTTAAAGGGGAGTGACATCGTTGAACAGAAACAGGCTCTGCCTGGGGTCCCTCTTGAGGCTTCTCAGGTGGTCTCAGAAGGTCCTCCGGACTCAGGCTTCCCCTCCTACCCCACGCCACCCCCACCTACTTGTCTCCCTGTCCACACCCATTGCAGGGGACACTGGCCACACAGGAGTGCAGAGGCCAGGCTGGAGATGGAGGGGCTGGTCACATTTACAGACTGACAGAGAACACGGAGTGGGTAGCACAGATGTGGCAGGATGTGACAGGACGGGAACTGGACTGGGAGAGCATGGGGGGAGGGTGGAATCGCCACACTGCCCGTGTCACAGACGAGAGGAACAAGGCCGTAGAAAGGAGGGGACACACCCAGTCTCACACTGGGGGTGAGTGGTGGGGCACGGTCTCAAACCTAGGGGCTCATAGTCCCCACGCGGCCAATCAGGCCACCAGGCGGCTGCAGCCAGAAGGCAGGGTGGACTTCCCTTATTTTAACCTGTGTGTTTCTCTCACTGCAGGAAGACCTTTCAGCTCTGCAATGGAGGATGCACACGTGATGGGCTGAACCGCGTCTCCCAAAACAGACAAGTGGTGTCTGCCCCCAGGTCCACAACTGGGACCTTGTTCAGGGACAGGGTCTTACACAGGTGACCGCATTAAGACGAGGTCATTCGGGTGGGCTCTTACCCAACAGGACGGGCATCCATATACAGAGGAGGCTACTTCTGCATTTCACATTATTTTTGCGTTTTACAATAAAATAGGCTACATTCAAGTAGAAAAAACTTCAAGGACAGTCAAGTGTGACTGTTTTGCTTCACCTGAGAAGGGCTCCCTCATACGTGGCGCTCCCAGACCATGGTCCATTCTTGGCTTAGCCCCGATCACCCATGCCAGGGCAGAAGAAAGGCCTGACAGAGAGATGCAGGGGCAGCAGGGTACCCCCCCAAAGAGGGCACTCGGACCACATCCCCAAAGTGCTCGTCCACTCTCAGAACCAAGACACACAGCAGCCGGCCCGGAGGGTTTTCTACATGGCGAGGTAACGCTGGGGGCTGGGATGGTCAGGACACTGTCTTGTTCTTCTGAAAGGAGAGATCTGGACACAGACTCCCTGAGGGAGGATGCGAGGGAACCTCGGCTACCAGTGGAGGAATGCAGCCTGGATCAGGTCCCCGCTCCAGGCCCTCAGAAGGCACCGGCCCCCCACCACACCCCGATCTTGGACCTTGGGCCTCCAGACTGTGAAGGAATCACTCCTGCAGCTGAAGCCCCCCAGGTGGTGGCAGCCCAGGGACCCTCGCTAGGCCACACCACTTCCTTCCTGGGCGCAGCCCCTCCACGCGCCACAGGGACCCTCGCACGGCCACACCACTTCCCTCCCGGGCGCAAACCCCTCCACGCACCACAGGGACCCTCGCACGGCCACACCACTTCCCTCCCGGGCGCAAATCCCTCCACGCGCCGCCGCAGGGACCCTCGCACAGCCACACCGCTTCCTTCCGGGGCGCAGCCCCTCCACGCACCGCAGCCCTTCATCCCTGGCCATCGTCACCAGTCCTGAAGCCACACTTGGACCTTCAGTTCCAGCCAGTCTCAGCAGCGTGGTGGCTCAGGGATCCCTGGAGCAAAGCGGGTTCCAAGGCAAAGGAGAGCTGCAGCCTCCCTCCGTCAGAGGAAGCCAGCCTCCTCCCTTACTGAAGACAGGGAAACAGAGCATCCAGGGCAAGCGTCTCCTCCTCAGGTGTCATTGCCAAGGCAACCCTGCCTCTGCGAGGGAGGCAGCTGGGTGGGGAGACCACACCCCGGGCTGGGTGTGCGGCTGCCCTGTCCCCCACAGGTGCCCAGAGAAGACCCAGGCTTAGAGGCAGTGTCCACAGGCCCTCCAACAGGCTGGTCAGCTGGCTGGGGTTGGGGTGCACCCAAGGCTGGAGCAGAGGGCGGGGGCTGCGCTGAAAGCCGGCCCACACAGGCCTCCTCCTCCTCCCAAGACCAGCTGGGGGCCTCTGAAGGGTCATGCGCAGGGAGGGACCAACTATGACATGTGTGCGGAGGGGGCCCCCGGCCAGTGCCTGGAGGACTGGGGTAAGAGAGGACACGGCCGGGCCTCCCAGATGGTGGCCACCGGGACTAAAGCTCTTGTTGGCCCTGGCCCAGGAGCAGGTCAACACCCAGGCCAGACCGACACGTATGCACACAGAGAGCCGGCACGACCCAGCCCGGACAGCAAGCACCAGCTTCCCAACTCCCTGGATGAATGCGTCCAGGGGGACAAGGCAAGGCTTGGCAGGGTTTTAAAAACCATTAAGGTCAAAGAAGAGCTTGAACAGCTCAAGGGGAGGAAACTTAGGTTAACAGTCTCTCCCGGCAATTATTTTAACGGGCTTTTCTGCTGGTGCCAGGATGGAAAAGGGAAGCTTCTGTAGAGCCCAAACTAGCCTCATTCCCTGGAAAGTGTGTTTCATCAGACCCGACCCAGGCTGGATTGTTAAAGATAGGAGGTCTGCGATCAGAGCAGCCTGGAAAGCCAGAGAACATTCCAGATCCAGGTGACCCCTCTCTTTATCTTTAGACCGAGTCTTCCCTTAGCCCCATTTTTCATTTAAAAAATTTTTAAAGAAAGAAAAAGAGAAACCCTAAGCAATAAAGGAAGTGGTGTCCGGGCCTCGGGCAGGTCCAGCTACTCGGACTCCTAAGGGTGGCCGGGACAGGTGGGAGGTTGAGGAGCTCTCAGCTGAGCCTGGCCAGCCGGGGGATGGGCACATGGGGGCCCCACTGCCCAGGTCTACACCTGGGGCTGCAGGATGGGGAGGATTTGAGGTCTGAGGTTCATGTAAGTGTCCCAGGCTACAGTAACGAATGACCACTAACTAGGTGGCCTTAACACTCACTCCTTTTCTCACGGTCCTGCAGTCCCGGAGTCCAAAATGAAGGAGTCACACCCCCATCGGAAGGCTTTAGGAAACCCTCCATCCGTCCTCTCTCCAGCTGCTGGCGGTTGCCGGCGTCCTCGGCGTTCCCAGGCTCGTGGCGGCCTCACTCCTGCCTCTCGGCCTCTGCCCTCACGAGGCCTCCTCCGGCACGTGTCTCTCCTCTTCTGCCTCACGAGGGCACTCGTCGTTGGACTGGGGCCCAGCCCGATCCAGGAGAATCTCGTCTGCAGATCCTTAACTAATTCTATTTGCAGAGACCCTTATTCCAAGGAGGTGGAAGTGAGGTGCCGGGCAGACGTAGCTTTTGGGGACACCATTCAGCCCACTAGAGAGAGTGTGAGTATGTGAGTGTGTATACACACACTCACACACACACATATATATATTTTGTGTGTGTGAGATGGAGTCTGGCTCTGTTGTCCACGCTGGAGTGCAGTGGCACGTTCTCGGCTCACTGCAACCTCTTTCTCACAGGTTCAAGAAATTCTCCTTCCTCAGCCTCCCAAGTAGCGGGGACTACAGGTATGTGCCACCAAGCGTGGCTAATTTTTCTAGTTTTAGTAGAGACAGGGTTTTGTGATGTTGGCCAGCCTGGTCTCAAAACCCTCAGGTGATCCAACCGCCTCAGCCTCCCAAAGTGCTAGGATTACAGATGTGAGCTACCGCGCCTGGCCGGTTTATAGTCTTATTTTTTAGAGACAGGGTCTCCCTTTGTCACCCAGACTGCAGTGCAGTGGCACAATCACTGCTCACCGCAGTCTTGAACTCCTGGGCTCAAGCAGTCCTTCCACTTCAGCCACCCAAGTACGTAGGAAGACACTACGCCTGGCTAATTTTGTTTATTTTTGTAGAGATGGGGTCTCATTATGTTGCCCAGGCTGATTCCGAACTCATGGCCTCAAGCATTCCTCCCACCTCAGCCTCCCAAACTCCTGGGATTACAGCGGGAGCCACCACACCCAGCCTTACATGCAGGGTCTTCAGTTCCTTCGTGACTTTTCAATCCCAGGCCAAATGTCACTCCTTGGTAAAACAGTCCTGACCTCAATCCCCATCCCCACAGGCTCAGGCCTCCGGCTTTACCTCATTTACACAATTCTGTGATTGGGGTTGGTGGAGGCAGGAGCGGGTCTGCCTGGTACACCCTCGTAGGTGGGTGTTCAGCTGAACGAATGAATGAGTGAATGGGCAAGCGAGCTCTTCTGTAAGGAGCCTTCCAGCCCGGCCAGTTCCTTTGGATCTCCACTTTCTGGACTCCCTGGACGGCGTCGTCAACTGGCGAGAAGGTATGATGGGGGCCACGCTGTCCATGTTCACCAGCTGCTTTATCTGGGGCAGGATGCATAATCTCTGGGCCTCAGTTTCCTCACCTGTGCAGGGGGTTTAGTAAGGAGGACCCTTGTAGAACCCCTGCAAAGATTCATGGGATAAAGTGCAGACAGCACACAGCCCAGCTGTTCTTGTGCTGGATAAGATACCTGATGGGTACCTGGTGGGCGAGTTTTTTTTAGCAGCTTTATTGAGATTATCATTTATTTTGTTCGTTTGTTTGTTTTCTGAGACAGAGTTTTGTTCTGTCACCCAGGCTGCAGTACAGTGGCATGATCACAGCTCATTGCAAACTCTGCCTCCCAGGTTCAGGCAATTCTCCTGCTTCAGCCTCCCACGTAGCTGGGATTACAGGCGCCCACCACACCCGGCTAATTTTTCTATATGTATGTGTGTGTGTGTGTGTGTATATATATATATATTTTGTGTGTGTGTGTGTGTATATACATATATATATATTTTGTGTGTGTGTGTGTGTGTGTGTGTGTGTGTGATGGAGTCTCGCTCTGTCGCCCAGGCTGGAGTGCAGTGGCACGATCTCAGCTCACTGCAAGCTCCGCCTCCCAGGTTCACGCCATTCTCCTGCCTCAGCCTCCCGAATAGCTGGGACTACAGGCACCCGCCACCGCGCCCGGCTAATTTTTTGTATTTTTAGTAGAGACGGGGTTTCACCGTGGTTTCTATCTCCTGACCTCGTGATCCGCCCACTTCGGCCTCCCAAAGTGCTGGGATTACAGGCGTGAGCCACCGCGCCTGGCCTAATTTTTGTATTTTTAGTAGAGACGGGGTTTCGCCATGTTGGTCAGGCTGGACTTGAACTCCTGACCTCATGTGATCCGCCTGTCTCAGCCTCCCAAAGTGCTGAGATTACAGGTGTGAGCCACTGTGCCTGGCTGAGATAACTTTTTTTTTTTTTTTTTTTTTTTTGAGATGGAGTCTTGCTCTGTCACCCAAGCTGGAGTACGGTGGTGCCATCTCGGCTCACTGCGAGCTCTGCCTCCCAGGTGCAAGGGATTCTGCTGCCTCAGGCATCCGTGTAGCTGTGATTACAGGCACGCACCACCACGCCCAACTAATTTTTGTATTTTTAGGAGAGACGGGATTTCACCACGTTGGCCAGGATGATCTCGATCTCTTGACCTCGTGATCCACCCGCATCTGCCTCCGGAAGTGCTGAGATTACAGGTGTGAACCACCGCGCCCCGGCTGAAATATCACTTATATACCATAAATGAAGATATCATAAATGATATATTTATATACCGTAAACGTGAAGAAGAGTCTGAAGTGACAGAGTGACTTAATGCATTCATGGATCCTCTCGTTCAAAAAGATGTTGTTAAATTGAGTGTCTGCTACAAGCTAAACACACTGTTGTGTGTTAGGACATAGAGGAAAAGGGAGACACAAACAAGGTCCTTGCTCTGATAGGGATTCTGGTCTCATTGAGAAGACGGCCGATACAAAGGTAAACACATAAAAAGAGCACATTTCCATGGCCACACGTTCTATGAAGACAGCAATTACACTCCTGTTGAGAGTATAATTCATTGGTTTTTAGCATTTACAGAGGCAGGTCACCACCACCGTGATCTAATTTGACAGCACTTTCGTCCCCTGCGACAGAAACCCCATATCCATCAGCTGCCCTCCCCAACCCTCCTCCCAGCTCCTGCCAACAGCCGATCTGCTTTCTTTTTGCTGTTGGTGTTTCATGGAAAGCATTTCTTTCAGAAAGGAATTACAGAGCAAAGGGCCAGCAGGGCAGAGGCGCAGGCAGCCTGGAGGGTGGGGTGGGAAATAGGATGGGAGTGGGTGTGTGAAAGGTGAGGAAAGGTGGTCCCCTCCCCAGCCCCTCCTGGGTCAGAGGCAATGCTGGGGAACAGGGCCTGGGCAGCAGGCACCCCACACCTGCTTCCTGCTGCAGCAGAGGCCACCTTTAAACCTTCACTGTGGAGTCCCTTTTTGAGTTAACAGAAACTCTGCTATAAAATCAGACAAAACTCTAGAAAGCCACACTCCCGGAGCAAAACAGTAAAAGCCAGAGGGGGAGTGTGGAAAACACAGCCCCAGACACAGAAAGGCCCTCCCACAGCACGGCTGTGCCACTGCAGGCTGCCGGCCGCCTCCCGCTGCAGCAGCGTCTGTTGGGCTCATCTGTCCACTCGCCTGGTACACACAGACAGGGCACACCCACATGCTGGATATGTGCAGGCCCCAGGGCCTCAAAGCACAGGGCAGGTCCTGTCCAGGAGCAAGAGGAAGGCTGGAGGGGGAGGCTGGTCTGGATGGGGTCACTGGAGCGATGAGCAGCACCAACACTCTGGGTTGGGGCTCAGCATCAGCCCAAAGGAAGCAGGCGTGGCTGAGGCCTGGGAGGCAGGAGGAGTTGGCAAAGGGAAGAGAGCTCCAGGATGCAAAAGGCCCAGGGCAGGGGAGGGGTCAGCGAGTCGGGGAAACAGAAGGGGGTGAAAGCTTCTGCCAGCTGGGGGTGGAGGCATCTGCTCGGGGGCGGGGCATGGGGTGGTAGAAATCATCCTTCCACTGCCTAGCTATTCTCAGGGATTGTGGTTGGATATTTTATTTTTAAAAATATGCAAAAGTTGGCCAGGCACCGTGGCTCACACCTGTAATCCCAGCACTTCGGGAGGCCGAGGCTGGTGGATCACTTGAGGTCAGGAGTTCAAGACCAGCCTGGCCAACATGGTGAAACCCCCGTCTCTGCTAAAAATACAAAAATTAGCTGGGCATGGTGGCAGGTGCCTGTAGTCCCAGCTACTCAGGAGGCTGAGGCAGGAGAATGGCTTGAACCCAAGAGGCAGAGGTTGCAGCGAGGCAAGATCGCGCCATTGTACTGCAGCCTGGGCGACAGAGCAAGACTCCATCTCAAAATAAATAAATAAATAAAAATATACAAAAGTAAAACACAAGTTCTTTAGAAAAAATTTTACAATGTAGAGAATGAAAGTAAAACTCCTCCTTCAAACCCTTCCACGTGTTCAGCTTCCCACAGAAAATGACTCTTCATTCTGATTGGTTCTCTTTCGGTCCCTCTCCCATGGATTGATCGACATACACACCTTATTTTTGCCGCACCAACGGGGTTATACTCTACATATTTTTCTCTGTGACTTGTTTCTGCTTTTACTATGTCATGGGTGTCCCTGTTTAGGAGTTCACTAGGATACCTCTTGTTTTTCATGTCTGCACATGTGCGGCTCTGTGCTGAGGAGGCTCCGCAAAGCTGCCCATCATCCCCGCCCTCACGGTGAGAACACGGAGGCCCCTGGGACGGAACCCCTGCCAAGGGCGCGGCTGGGGTGTTTACCACCCTCAGCGGGGGTCTGGGAGCAGGGCCAGGCCAGAGAGAAGCCCGTTAGCCTGGGACCATCTTGTTTCTGGGAGTAGGGAGGGATGGAGAGGGACTCTTGACAGTTTCCATGACAAACCGCAGGGCTCCCGGCGCACTAGAAACGGAGTCTCTTCAGGAGTTGATCTCCCCCTCCTTCCCGCCGCCTCCCCTCACCTACAGGCCACAGCCTATGTTTAGACTCAGCGCCCCCCTCTTCTCCCTCACCCCACACCCCCGCCCCCACACACTGGGAATAGCAGGCGAACCCCACCCGGCGAGGAGCCTAGGCCCCGGCTGAGCGAGGGCACCACGTCTCCACCTGCCTGGGACTGAACGCAGCACATACCCCGTCAGGCACCTGAGGCGAGGCTGGGTGCGGCCACCCCCCACGGACGAAGATGCATTTATCTAAAAACTGGTTTTGAAGCTGCTGCATGAACAATCTCCCAGTTTGCCCTTTTACTGCCCTGCTGAAAACTGATCCTCAAAATAACTCTGCTCTACTCAGTTAAGAAGGAAACAGGTGTGTCCCCTCTGTATGGAGTGGCTCAGGACCCGCCCAGCCTCCATGTGTCAGGGAGGAAGGGGATTCTCGAGCTCCAGGAACCTTGGGCCCAGGGAGGATGCGGCAACACCAAGGGGTGGGAGACCCCAGCACTGGGAGCTCGGGTGCAGGGCTGAGCCGGTGCCGGTGGCCTGGACCCCAGAGCTGGGAGCTCAGGTGCAGAACTGAGCCGGCGCAGGCGGCCTGGACCCCAAGGCTGGGTGCAAGGGTTGCGTGGGTGACTCCTGCTATTAGGGCCTGGTGGTCACCTCTCTCCCCAGCCAGTGCCCAACCATGGTGGATAGGAGCAAGCACAGTGGCCGCCGCCCAGGACACACCAGGTGGGGCTGGTGAGTGGCCCCTGCTGAGTCACCTGCCACATGAGCCTGGCGCTGTCATCCGGGGTGGGTGGAGTACTCAGCCCTGACCAACCAGGCCCCTGGGGCCCCTGATGGGGCAGAGGGCAGTGGTGGCATGTGGGCCTCCCTCCCCCGGCACAACCCAGTCACCACCTCGGGGTGACAAAGGGGCCAGGTGGGGCTTGGTCTCCGGCGCAGGCAGCTGAGAGCCTGCTGGGAGGCAAGGAACAGAGGGAGGTGTCTGTGCGTCGGCCAAAGCTCCAAAGACCCTGCACATACCCCATTGTCTCACTGGACTCCCCAGCACAAGTTACAAAGACTCAATGATTAGGAATTTCAAGGTGGGGACCTCAGTGTTAAACTCTGGGTGCAGGGCCCTGCTGGGCACAGGTCCCGGGCGACTGTACGGGCCACAACCCCAGGCACCTTGCTACCCTCACCTGGGGGGGAGGGGTCACACCACCTCGATTCAGGGAAGGCCAGGATGGATTCCCGCTCTTGGGCCTTTGACCAAATGTCACTTCTCTCAAGAAGCCCATTCCTGACCCCCTCCCCTCCCCATTCCCCCATACAAGCTGCCAGAGCCCCTGGATCTCTACCACATCCACACCATAGGAACAGGGTCTTCATCCCCCAACCCAAGAACAGGGCCTGGCACAGGGCAGGCCCCTGCGTAGGCCCCTGTTGAAGTGACACATCAATGTACTTCCGTGACCTTTCACCAGTGCTGTCCCCACCGGCTCTTTGAGGACCGGGGCTGTGTGGTGCCCTGCGTCCCATTCGCAGTGTGTGGCACCCAGTGGGTGCTCCAGAGATTTGTCTGAGGAGTGCTTGGAGGAAAGGCGGATCGCACAGCCCAGGCATGGGCTTGGAAGGATAACAAGACAGGAGGCTGGGCCTGGGGAGAGGGACAGGCCGCTCACAGGGACAGGTCCTGTCCTGTAGTCTACTGCTTGGATCCTAGTGCCTAGTGCAGTGCCACTGATAGAATAATCGGTGGCAAGTCCAGGCTGGACCACAGGGAGCAGCAGGGGCGTTAGTCAGGCCTGGCTGGGAGAACCTCCCCACCCACCCTGCAGAGGCCACACGTGGGTTTGCTTCTCCCAGGACCCTGGTGACAGGATGAACAGGCTAAGGTTGTTTGCAGGAGGCACCACCATTCTGACACATTCCAGCAAAGCTGGTGGCTGCGGCCGACTCCCCACAGACCCCCACCCTCGCTGCTGGGCTCGGAGGGTGCAACAGTTGCCCAACATCAGCCGGTACAGACCTCGCCTCACCCTCTGCTCCTGAGGGGTGGGGGAGTCTCCGTCAGGTCCTTGGGGGTCTAGGAAACAGCTGCCTCACGGGCACCGTGGAGTCCCCACGCCTGCGTCCCTACCTGTGAATAGAAGGATGAAGGCAGAGCTCCCACAGCTTTGGGACGCAGCCTCAGATTACCCACGCCCCCACGGCTGGAGCTGGCACAGGCGGGCAGGCACGCCCACGGCCTCTGAGCCCCATGTGCAGTCCGGCCCTCACCGAGAGACGCTGGCCGGCTGCTGCAACCTCTCTGCTCCTAACACACAACGGAGGGCCTGAGAGTCCATCTACACTGGCTGCTGGCAGGCTGCACTCACATCAGCAGTGACTGCTCTTGGACTTACTGTCGTTTGTTCCCCTTTTTCTGCCTGGGTCCAGCTTGGCTTTCATCTTCCTACAGGGTCCTGCCTCCCGCTCTGACCAGGTGGCCCTCACACTGTCCCGGCCTCCACCCCACAGGCCAGGCCTCTCTTACTGCTGTGGAAACTCAGCATGCGGCAGACACAGAGCTCTCACCACAGGCCATTGACCCACGTTTGCACTCCCATGCTATCTGTCCGTGAGCACCGTGCTAGGGTCACCCCACTTCACAGAAGCACACTGAGGCTCACAGGCTGCCAGGCAACGTGTCCAAGGTGACAGACAAGTGACCAGAGGGGACAGAACCTCAGGCGTGTGTTGCAGAGCCCTGCTCTTCCCTCCTGTGAGACAGCACTAGGCTTTTAGCCTAAAGATGG
The DNA here is from genome assembly GCF_028885625.2 of Pongo pygmaeus. Lineage (NCBI taxonomy): Eukaryota > Metazoa > Chordata > Mammalia > Primates > Hominidae > Pongo > Pongo pygmaeus. The sequence continues at coordinate 84,964,728 of NC_072391.2, read as the reverse complement.
CCAAATCTCCTTCCTTTTCTCAGCCCCTCCCCAAGTCAGGCATGGAGGAGCCCAGATATCCCATCTGGGATTTCAGCCTTGCTCAGCACCCCCATCCTCCTCAGCAGGCAAGCATCCTGAACCCCAAATCCCACTAACATGCAGATTCCTGCAGGACTGGGGGCTGACCAGGGGCTTTAGACCACCCGGCCCTAGAGCAGACCAATGCCAGCACCTCCCCTGCAGAGGACACTGCTGTGAGGATCCAGGATCCAAAGTGGTGCAAGATGGAAGGCCAGCGATGCCTCCACGCCCCTGTGCCACCTGGAGATGCAGCAGCGATTTCCTTGCTAATTCTCTGTGCCCCAAGGGCAGGGCTGCCACAGGCCTAGCCTCACAGGACCTCCGAGAAGATTAACGAGATGTTTGTAACGCGTGTGCAGCTCTCTGGAGCCCACGTGGAGGTGAGAGAGAGGAGATCCATGGAGCACGGCCTCTGCGGCAGCCGGAGGGGGTGGGAGCTGGGGGCGGGGCTGTCTGGGTCCCAGTTAGGGCTCCACAGGGACGTCCCTCCCCATTTTCACTGTGGGGATGATGGAGGAGGCAGTGTCTGAAATCCAGTTCTTTGGCCTGTGATGGTGTGAGCACCAGGGCTGGGAGTTGGGCACGACAGGCCCCATTTAGAGACTCTGACAGCAATGGAACCAGATGAGGTATCTGGCCAGACTCCGCCAAGAAGAGCAGGCACAAGACCTAACACTTAGCAAGCTCCACCCATGCCCTGGCTTAGTTCGTTTCATTCTCACCTGACACTCGGCAAGGATGGGTGATTTTCTCCCATTTATAGAAGAGGAAACTGCATTTGTTGTTAACAGATGCAGGATGAGTGTGACAGGCCACACCATGCCGAGTGAAGCTTCTCCTTAACAGGGAGGCATGAAGGCTCAGTGAAGGAAACTGACTCACCCAAGTTCCCGTGAGTAGGGCCAGGATTTGAACAGGATCTGGAAAGGGCGTTTGCAGAGAGGTGAGGGACACAAGCCTGGGAACTGCCTTCAGGCAGCACAGAGAAAGGACAGGCCCAGATGTAACCCTCAAACATGGACCACGAAAAAAAAGAGACAGCAACGCTGCTGTCAGACGCATGTGCCGGCTCCGGCCACTAGATCCAGCAGCCGCGCAGGGCTGGTGAAGAGGCTGGAGCTTCCCAGAGGACCCGGAGTGGCTGGAAGGGCAGGGAGAGGAAGGAGGGAGGAACAGGCTCGGGCAGGGCAAGACACCAAAAGTTGGCACACAGAGCCGGGCGCTGCGCTCTGCTCATCACGGCAGTCAGAGGATGCGGGATCCCCAGGGCAAACCAGCCAGATCGATGAAGCCAGAAGATAAGTTTCTCAAGCCACAGAGCCTGTTCAGAGCTGTTGTGCGCTCAGGATTTGCAGGTGGAATCAGAGTGTCCACCAAGGGCAGGGGTCTGTGTACGCCGCCACAGGCTAAATACAGCCCAATGGCAGCCATGGCCTGGAGCTAGGAAAGGGTTTTGCGTTTTAAAGGGGTCGTAGGAAAAACAAAAACAAACAAACAACAAACAGAAAAGAGTATGTGACTTAGACCACAGGGCCAGCAAAGCCTACAATACTCTCTAGTCCTTGATAGAAAAAGTGTGTTGATCCTATGCCAGGGGGAGCTCCGGGAGGCCAGTATCTAACCCCTTCATCTTCAAGGCCCAGACAGGGGTGGGACCTTGCCCAAGACCCCCCACTGTCACAGGTGAGGCCTAAAACCCAGGTGTCCCAATGCCAGGCCCTGCCTGTGATGCTGTCCTGCGCCCGTGAACCCACCTGGCCCCCAAAGACCAGATAAAGGGTCCTCACGCTCCCGACTTCAGCTTAGGGTGGGGCAGGAGTTCCTTCTGTCTTTCTGAACAGGGCTGGGGAAGTCGGGCGGCAGACAGAAGGACAATTGTTCAGATCAGAGCATGACAGTCTCGACTGCCTGTGCTTGGCAAAGAGAGTCAGCTGAATGGTGGCCCCTAACAAGGTAGGTCCACGTCCTAATCCTCAGAATATTCCATTCACATCGGGAAAAGCATCTCTGCAGATGAGATTGAGGTACAGCTCTTGAGAGGAGGGCGTCCTGGGTTATACAGGTGGGCCCGAATGCAATCACACTTGTGCTCAGGACGGGGCAGAGGGAGATAAGAGACAGAGAAGGAGAGGCGACGTGACGAGGGAGACAGCAGCCAACAAGCGATGTGGCCACTCCAGGGAGGCCGGCAGCCCCCAGAAGCCGGAAGGGACCCTCCCCAGAGGCTGCAGAGGGGGCACGGCCCTGCCACACCCTGGTCTCAAGCTTCTGCCCGGAGCTGGGGGACTGCATTTCTGTGTTTGAGCCCGGTTTTGGGGTGCTTTCTCATGGCAGCTGCAGGAAGCTGATATGGTCATGGAGGGGGCACACAGACCCAGAAGCCGACGTTCTGGGTTCAGATTCCAGCCCTGCCAAGCTCCCACTCGGTGACGGGCAGGCTGCTAGGCCTCTGCGGCCTCCGTTTCCCCATCTATAGAATGTAGGCAACAATACTGCTCACCTCACAAGGGTACAGGGACAGCTAAATTAGGGGTTCTCTTATATTAAAAATTATCCATCAGGTGGCCATGCACCGTGGCTCATCCTGTAATCCCAGCACTGTGGGAGACCAAGGCAGGAGGGGGTCTGGAGAACCCAGAGCACCAGCCCACCCCTCTCTGGCTTGAGCCCAGGAGTTTGAGACCAGCCTGGCCAACATAGTGAGACCCCTGTCTCTACAAAGAAAATTAGTAGGGCATGGTGGTGCACACCTGTAGTTCCAGCTACTTGGGAGGCTAAGGCAAGAGGCTCACTTAAGCCCAGGAATTTGAGGATGAAGTGAGCCATGATTGCGCCACCGTACTCCAGCCTGGGCAAAAGAGCAAGACCCTGTCTCCAAGGTTAAAAAAAAAAAACAGGCCAGGCGCGGTGGCTCATGCCTGTAATATAAGCACTATGGGAGGCAGAGGGGAGCGGATCACCTGAGGTCAGGAATTCGAGACCAGCCTGACCAACATGATGAAACCCTGTCTCTACTAAAAATACAAAAATTAGCTAGGCGTGGTGGTGGGCTCCTGTAATCCCAGATACTTGGGAGGCTGAGGCAGGAGAACCGCTTAAATCTGGGAGGCAGAGGTTGCAGTGAGCCAAGACCACGCCACTGCACTCCAGCCTGGGCAATGAGCAAAACTGTCTCAAAAAAAAAAAAAAAAAGAAAGAGAAAAAAAGAAATACCTGTTATTTACCAGATATTCACATATGTTGGGGCATCCTGCACTAGCATTTGCTGATCTGCCCCACGGATCAAGCGGGGCCCTGCACACCCATGGTTTAGTAAGTGGTGAGGAGGTGCCAGCTGCGACCAGGCTGAGGTTGGCAGAAGCCAGCCAGCTACCTGGGGGGCAGCGATGGGAACTGACTTCAAAGCTGAGGACAGGGCTGTGTCCCAGTGACCAGTGTTCCAACCAGGGACAGAACATTCTGGGAAGCAAAGGTCTTTGTCGCATCAGCCTCATCAAAGAGGGAGAGGGATGGGCTGGGGAAGGAGGCTGGGTCTGATGGAAGCCAGACTCAGGACAGCCGGGAGGAAGAGGGGGCAGTTCTAGACCATGCTGAGCTGTGGTTGTTGCGTGCCTCTCCCAGGCCTGCTCCCACCCCCAGCTTCCTAGGACCCTCACCTGCAAGTAAGGCCAGGCCTTAGAGCTATGTGGGGCGTGGGGCTGGGAGCGCCACGCCTCTAGGCCTGTCTCAGCATCTGTGAGGTGGGGCTCACCCCACAATGTTAGGGAGCCTTGGGAGGCTCAGAGGAGGTTGTTCCCTCAGAGCTTGGGTCCCAGAATCACGACTCTCCAAAGATTACTCCTACAGACTTAAAGCACTAAGCAAAGTGCGGGGTCCGGGGTCGGCAGGTCACAGCGGGGCTGGGCCGTGGCTGTCGGTTCTCCAAGGTGACCTGGCTCAGGCCCTACCCCAAGACCCGGCACGATGGGGAGAAACCAAACCCAGGGAAGCCAGCCCAGGCAGGGGCTTTGCAATGGGAGCCCCCGATAAAACAGCAGGTCCCGGGCAGCCAGTCGGCTCAGGGATCCGGTGCTGGGGGTCCCAGATGGGAAAAGCCTGTGCGCTCACCCTGGGGAGAAGGTTCTAGTTTGGCTTCTCCGCCCCGGGGCAGGCCAGTGATCTCCCCCATAAAGACTGTGGTGCTCATGACCTCCCTCCCTGGAGTCAAAGGGATGAGCTCAGGCAAGGAAGAGGGCCGGATGGGTTCCTGTTTATCCATTCAAGGAGCACCGACCATTTGTCAAACAGGAGCAAACAGATGGTGGAGATGCCTCCTGCTGTGAAGATGCACATGGCTTTGTGTGGTGGCGGTTTCAGGGGACAGGCAAATGCGCTGGGCAGGGGTGAGGCTCACCCTGGAGATGCACTGGTGACCTGGGTCCTCATGACGCTTCCTCGGGCCTCTGCATACAGGTCTCGCTCTGCCACCTGCTAGCTGGGACCCTGGGCAAGTCACACAGCCCCCGGGGCCTCCGTCTTTCTACATGTGAGCTATGGGTCATACACCCACACCGCCACACCACAGCAAGGATGAGGAGGGCCAGTGGCCTTCACTTCGGGGTGGCTTACCATGGAGCTCCTTTCCACCCTGGCCTCAGGCTCCACTCGCCGAGGAGACGGCCGAATTATTACTATTTTTTGAGATGGAGTTTCACTCTCGTTGCCCAGGCTGGAGGGCAATGGCGCGATCTCAGCTCACTGCAACCTCCGCCTCCCAGGTTCAAGCAATTCTCCTGCCTCAGTCTCCTGAGTAGCTGGGATTACAGGCATGTGCCACTACGCCCAGCTAATTTTTTTATCTGTAGTAGAGACAGGGTTTCACCATGTTGGCCAGGCTGGTCTCAAACTCCTGACCTCAAGTGATCTGCCCACCTCAGCCTCCCAAACTGCTGGGATTACAGGCGTGAGCCACTGCGCCTGACCGGCCATATGATTTTTTTTTGAAATGGAGTCTCATTCTGCCGCCCAGGCTGGAGGTACAATGGCGCCATCTCGGCTCACTGCAAGCTCCGCCTTCCGGTTCACGCCATTCTCCTGCCTCAGCCTCCCATGTAGCTGGGACTACAGGCGCCCGCCACCACGCCCAGCTAATTTTTTGTATTTTTAGTAGAGATGAGGTTTCACCATGTTAGCCAGGATGCTCTCAATCTCCTGACCTCGTGATCCACCTGCCTCGGCCTCCCGAAGTGCTGGGATTACAGGCGTGAGCCACCGCGCCCGGCTGGCCGTATGATTTTTAACCCCTGAGTACTTCAGCGCATATTTCCTCAAAACAAGGCCATTCCCTCACATGAGCACAGAAGAGTCGATTCCGCTACAACTCGACGTCTGCATTCCTAGAAATCACTGCATGCAAAACCACACAGTCAAAACCACAGGGCTTGTCGGGGAATGGGGTTAGGGGAAGGGCACTCAAAACAGACAGGAACCCTAATAAAAACGGCAGCATGGCTTCACATGTCAAGGGGTTCACAGACACATAAACACGGCACTTGGGCTTGAGAACGCTGTAAGTTTACTGAGGGAGGTGGGCTGGAGAGCTGGTGCAGAGTGGCAGAGACGGTGCAGTGGAGACAGGCAGAATTTGTGCCCTGACGAGGATGGGGTGCCCGGGGCAGCTGGGGCTATGTGAGGTGCGTATGCATCCTGTGTGTTCCTATGTGAACACACGCGCATCAGGCCGGCTGGGGGCAGTGGCTGTGTTCACCCAGTGCTTCTGGTGGGTGAAATCTCACAAAGGAAAACAGGAAACTTGTGTTATCTTCAAACTATTCCCTGATATATCAATCATGCTGGAACCAACTCTCATTTTCAAAACAAGCTTTGTAGCAAAACTGACTGTCCAACTCTCACTATCAAGAAATTAACCTTGGCTGGGCACAGTGGCACATCCCAGTAGTTTGGGAGGCTGAGGCAGGTGGAACACTTGAGGTCAGGAGTTCGAGACCAGCCTGACCAACATGGTGAAACCTTGTCTCTACTAAAGATACAAAAATTAGCTGGACACGTGGCACGGGCCTGTAGTCCCAACTACTTGGGAGGCTGAGGCAGCAGAATTGCTTGAACCTGGAAGGCAGAAGTTGCAGTGAGCTGAGGTGGTGCCAGTGCACTCCAGCCTGGGTGACAGGGTGCGACTCCATCTCAAAAAAAAAAAAAAAAAAAAAGAAAAAGAAAAAATTAACCTTGAAACAATACAACCAGGAAATCTGTAGCCCTGGATCAAAACTTGCCTACTTATCCTGCCAACCCAACATGGCGTTTTTATGGTCCAAAGAGACAGGCTGGAGCCCAGCAGCATGTGACGGCTGAGATTAGTCAGCTCAGGGCTTACAAACCAGGCAGCAGCATCCCCAAAGGGGTGCTGGAAGTCCATGAAAGGAGCCTGTGCTTTTCCCTGCAGGCAGTGGAAGGCCTGAAAGGTTTCAGGCAGGGAGGGCCATCCCAGGTCCCAGGCTGCCCCCTGGAGGGTGGATTTCACAGCGAGACAGATGGAGGAGGTTGCAACCCTGCGTGGGGGCTGAGGAGGGTCTGAGCTACATTTTAACTTCAAGATGAACCAGAGGAAAGCAGCCTGCCAGTCAAGCCCCCAAGGCAGGTGTGCACTTCTCCCAAACTCTCAGCATGGCTCGGTGGGGACTGGGGTCCATGACCAGGACAGACTCTGGAGGGGCCAACCAGGGGGCCAGGAAAGGACGGCAGAGCCTCACTCAAGCCTGGTTCTCCCGCCTCATCCACACCAAAGACCCTTGACCCCAAAACAAACATCCTGGAAAACAAATCAGGATACTACACCCAATTCCACTATAAACAACCATAAAATAAACCCAGGCCCATATGCTGACGGTGCTGAAAAAAAATCAGACGTAAGCCTAGTGAAGTCAGGCAGTAGGGAGAATCCGGCTGTCCTTTGGTTTTGGTTTTAGGAGATGCAGAACGTGCTGCTGACAGAAACCATTCATTCGGCGCCCACTGACCCTCAAACATTGACAGAGTACACCGGGTGCCTGACACACGCCTCCCCAGGCAGGCGGGCTGCTATCTCGGCAACGTAGGATATCTTGCCTCAAGTCACAGAGAAACAGCAGCAGAGCCCAGGCTCTGGGACCGGGGCTTTGGGATGTTCCTATGCCCAGGGCAGGCAGGGGAGGCCTACGGATCCCTCTTGAGGGATGACTGTAGGTACAGAAAATAAAAGGTGCAGGGTTACAAAGGAAACCAAGTATTTTGAAATGTTAAATTGCTTAAAAATCAAATTTGTGAGACAGCCACGCACATCCGTCTGAATTAACATACTAAACAACACGATGAATCCGTGAGCGTAAAATCAACTGTCACTCAGGAGTAGTGGGGACCTACATGCCCCTCAGCAGATGGGATGTGAGTGTGATGCAATGGAATAATCCAGGCTTCCTGTTGGGGGCCAAGGCCCTGGCTTCGTAATTGGGGAAATGCTGAGTTTCATCCAGAGGCAGTGAAAACCACAGCATCGTATGTTCCCCTTCTAAGCCCCATGAATTCTCTCCCCGCCCCGTGGCGGCCTGTGGGGAACTCTCCGAGGTGCTCACCCTGCTCTTGGAGGGGTCTTTGCTCTTGGACAGGGCTGTCCCGTGACTCTTCGTCTCTGAGCAGACATGGCTGGCCTTCCGGAGAAAGGGGGGTGTGTTTCTCGGCTCTACCCCGGTCAGACCCTCGGCTCTTTCCTCGCCCAGCCTCCCTGGACAGTCATACATGGTGGTGACCTACAATATCGACCCCTCCCCAGTCCTGGACCCCCAAAGTCCAGCCCATGCTCAGAGCGGGAGGCTTTGCTCCCCCTAAAGAGAGTCCACTGCTATCTGCAGGTCCAAAGGGCAGGCCCAGAAGAGGGCGTGGTCAGCAGAATCACAGCCCTCAAAGATGTCTCTGTTTTGATCCCCAGAACCCGTCTGTGAATGTGTCCCCTTATGTGGCAAAAGGGACTTTGCAGATATGACTGAGTTAAGGATCAGGAGACAGAGAGATGACCCTGGATTATCTGGGTGGATAATCAGATGACCCTGAACCACAAGGGTCCTTGTAAGAGGGAGGCAGGAGGTCGGAGACGAGAGGAGAGGCCGCCCTGCTGGCTCTGAAGGTGGAAGAGGGGGCTCGAGCCAAGGAACGCAGGCGGCCTCTGGAAGCTGGGAAAGGCAAGGAACGCATTCTTCCTGGAGCCTCCAGAAACTTATGTATCACAAATTTCGTGTTTAGTCTTGGGTCCCATCCCCACGATATCTCATTATGTGCATACAAATATTCTACAACTTAAAGAAAGCCAAGATCTGAAACACTTCTGATCCCAGTCATTTTGGATAAGGGATTCTCACAGCCTGTGCCATTGTCATTCCATTGGACAGATGGGAAAACTGAGTCTTGGAGGAACCGTGATAGGCTATGGGAGATCTGCCTGGATGTGTCCTGGAGGGCATGGGACTCCCATAACTGGGCAGAGCTGTTTGTCTCCAGCCTTATGTGGATGGCCCATGAGGAGGTGCCCCCTCCTACAGACTAGCACAGTGAGGCTCAGACAGGCAATGTGACAGTGTAATGGGGGTCCATCTGTGGAAGAGGCAGCTGGTGGGGGGGCAGAGACTCACCTGTCCACTGAGAGGTGTGGCTTCGCCCCGAGCTGTGGCTTCCTCTACAAAACGGGGAGACTGGGAGGGCTGCGGTGACTACAGTGGACATGTGCCAGACCCTGGTGCACTGACCTGGGACCATGGTGCTGTCCCAGGACAGGAGCATGGGCAGTGGCGCCCAGTCCTGCCTGTGGCCTCTGGTGGGGGTGGGCAAAAGGGGAGCACAGAACTGAATTAGCTTGGCCACTTGGGGACAGAGTCCTGGGAGAGGTTCTCTGGGAAAGCCCCTTTCATTCCAGCCCTACAGCAGGGCTGGGACTCAATCCCAGGAAACCTCACTCCCAGGAAGTCCTCTGTGCCTTCCCTGCAGCCCCGTCTGTCCACCTGAGACGGTTTCAGAGCATCTGCTCTGGGGAAAGGCTCAACTCTCTGAAACAGAATCCAGGGAGAGTCTTTCTCAGAGGGACGCCATTGGCCTGGAAAGTTCTCTCCATATGACTGAGATGCACAGCTGGTCCCTGTGCACCGCCGTCTCTCCCCAGCCTCGGAGGCAGGTCCTGTCCTCAGCTCCTCTTTACAGATGAGGAAACTGAGGCACAGGGAGGTGATGCTGCTTGCCCAGGGTTTCCAGGTGGCAGGGCTGGGGCTTGGTGCCCCCCGACCCCCACACTAGGAGTGACAGGGACGAGGAAAGGAATCTGCTTCACAGCAGAGCTCAATGGGCCCAGAAGGGACGGAGCAGGGCCATGCTATCCCCCCCCAGACAGCAGCTGCTAGATGCTTCATCCCCAGGCTACGGGAGGGAATCTGGGAGGGGGAGTTAGTGTTTAAAGGGTCCAGGGTGTCATTTCTGCAAGGTGAAAGGGGTTCTGGAGATAGATGGCGGTCATGGTTGCACAACATGCTTAACGCCACTTACTGTACACTTAAAAATGGTTAAAATCGTCCTTTTTTTTTTTTTTTTTTTGAAATGGAGTCTTGCTTTGTCGCCCAGGCTAGAGTGCAGTGGTGCTATCTTGGCTCACTGTAACCTTCATCTCCTGGGTTCAAGCGATTCTCCTGCCTCAGCCTCCTGAGTAACTGGGATTACAGGTGCCCGTCACCACGCCCACTAATACATTACTAATTTTTGTATTTTTAGTAGAAATGGAATTTCACCATGTTGGCCCAAACTGGTCCAGAACTCCTGACCTCAAGTGATTCACCCACCTCAACCTCCCAGTGCTGGGATTATAGGCGTGAGCCACTGTGCCTGGCCAAAATCATACATTTTATGTTGTGTGTATGTGTGTGTAGTTTTCTTTTTTTTCTTTTTTTTTTTTTTTTTTGAGACAGTCTTACTCTGTCACCCAGGCTGGAGTGCAGCGGCACGATCTTGGCTCACTGCAACCTCCGCTTCCCGGGTTCCAGTGATTCTCATGCCTCAGCTTCCCGAGTAGCTGGGATTACAGGTGCCTGCCACCACACCCGGCTGAATTTTTTTGTATTTTTAGTAGAGAGGGGATCTTGCCATGTTGGCCAGGCTGCTCTCTAACTGCTGACCTCAAGTGATCCGCCTGCTTTGGCCTCCCAAAAGTGCTGAGATTACTTCTGGCCTCCCAAAGTGCTGAGATTACAGGCATGAGCCACCACACCCGTCTGTTTCAGCAGCCGTCTCGACAAGGCCAGGCATGGGGCGGGCTGCATGGCTTTCGCTGTGGCTGCTGCAGCTGTCCCGGGCTAAGTGACCGCCCAGGTCTGCAACTGCGCCCCCGCCTCCGGCAATTGCAACCTTACTCAGCTGCTTATTACACAGCAAGGCACTAGCCAGTCAAGCTGCCCTGCTGGGCAAATAACTAACTGGGATGGCTGGGTTTGGAGAGGAGGAAATGGGGGCTGGGAGGCCACCCATCCCTGCCTCAGTGCCAGCCCCACAGCAAGCCCCAATCTGCCATGTCCCTCTCATCAGGCCCCAGGTGAGGGGTGGCTGGAGGAGAGAGGGGCTTAGGAAAGGCAGCTCTTCTTGACCACCCACTGCAGGGGGGTGAGTCCTCCTGCTCCACCTGCCGGGGCTTCCTGCTTTACAAACGCCCACACGGTGTCACCTGGACGCCTCTGGGGCCTGCCTTCCACTACATCATGCCCTGGGTCTGTTTCAGGAATCCACAGGTGAAGAGATAGAGAAACAGCGGGTTGGGGAGAGAGAGAGAAGGGGGAACAAAAACAGAAATGGAGTGACAGAGAGCGAGAAAAAGAGACAAGGACGAAGAGAGATGGAGAAAAATAGGAGAGAAACAGAGAGCAAAGCAGATAGGGAGATAGGAAAAAGAGGGAGGGACAGAGAGGGAGGAAAAGAGAAAGGGAAAAAGAGAGGGAGAGAAGAGGGGGAGGAGAGAGGGAGGGAAACAGAGAAAATTCCTGTCCTAACTCTCCCACTCTTTTCTCAAAGGCAGAGAACGCAGAATCCCCGCCGGGACACCCGAGCTGGGGTGCAAATGCCGTGCACTGTTTGGTAGCCCTGTGACCTCAGGAGGTCACTTTAGTAGCCAGCTCCCTGGTGTCCATTCACCATTTGCTGAATACCTGCCCTGCACCCAGGTTGGCGTCGGGCCCGTTAACACACAGGCGGCATCTTCACACTGAAGCAAGGGCTGCATGGTGCCTTCTGGAGTAGGAGGCCATCTTGTGAAGACAAGGGTGTGGGCCCCCAGTCCCCTCCACACCCAGGAAGACTTTGCCGCAGAGGGGACATTTATGTCCTGGAGCATGACCACTGTGAGGCCAGGTGTGGTGGAGACAGCTGTCCATCCCCTGGCAGCCACCAGCTCCTCCTCTCCCACAGCACTGAAGCCCCATTGTCAGCCAGGCACATGCCCCCAGACTAAGGACTACATTTCCCAGCCTCCCTTGCAGCTAGGTGTGGTCACGTGACCGAGTTTTGGCCAACAGAATGTGAGCACAGTCCTCGGGGCAACTCCTGGGTTGCATCCTTAAATGACCAGCTCGTGGTCTTCCTGTGGTCATGGGGGTAAGCTAGGGTCACACCCCAGAGATGGAGTAGCTCAAGACAGAAGAGGCCTGGGCACAGTGACCTCACAGAGCAGTCTCCACACTGAGTGACTGGTACTTGAGAGAAATGAGTTCTTCTCTTTTAATACAACATCCTTTTTATATATGATTTTTAAAACATAACATAAAACTTGCCACTTTAACAATTTTAAAGTTCACAGTTCAGTGGCATTCAGTACATTCAATGCTGCGCATCGGTCACCTGTCTACTTGCAGGGTACTGTCGTCGCCCTCAATAGAAACCCTACACCCACGAAGCAGCCACTCCCCGTTCTTCCCACCCCAGCCCCTGGTAACCCAGTCCACTCCCTGTCCCCATGAATCTCCCTGTTCTAGATTTCACATGCCACATTTGTCCTTTTGTGACAAGCTTCCTTCACTCAGCATCACGTTCTCAGGCTCATTCATGCCGTGGCAGGTGTCAGACCTTAAGATGCTGTTATTTTAGGTCTGGTCAGTTTGGCTTCCTCCTTTTTATTTATTACTGTTCCTTGAGAAGCAGGGCTCACCCACAGGCAGGGTGCTCAGCGCTGGCCTGGCCTCCTCCTAACACACCAGGTGCTCCAGGCTGAGTCCCCCTCAGGTTCCTATGTGAAGCCTCCACTCCGAAAAGGGCCTATATGTGGAGATAGGGCCTTTAAGGAGATAATTAAGGTTAAACGAGGCCATATGGGTGGGGCCCTAATCTGATGGGACTGGTGGCCTTATAAGAGGAAGAGAGGGAGATCCTCTCCATGCACCAAGGAAAGCCCCACGAACACAGCAAGGAGGAGCCCGAGGAGCGAGCCCCTGTGGGAACCCCACAGGCACCGTGCACTGGGACTGTCCAGCTTTCAGAACTGGGAGAAAATGCATTTCTGCCGCCCAGTCTACGGTATTTTGTTAAGCAGTCCAAGCTGAGCCACAAGGCAGAGGAGAAAGGCGGACGCTAGCAGACAGAAGAGCACACGCCCACAGAAGGTAGGGGCCCCCGTTCCTCCTCCTCCTCCTCCTCTGTCCTAACTGCCCCTGACCTGCCAGCTGCACATTTTTCCTGCAGGCTTGAACCCAAGCCAGGGCCTTGAATGTTCCCAGGCACTGACTGATTCACTTATTCAGGTTGTTGCCCCCAAACACTGCAAGATCAAGCCTGGAAACTGGGCCCGGCCCTGAGCCAAGTTCCTTCACCCTCATATGAACTCTGTAATCCGATTCCATCGTTGCAGATATACCAGGGCAGAACGTGGCTCATCTCCCCATTCCCATGAGGAAGCTGAAGCCCCCTCTGTAAATCCCCCAACAAATGCCATGGACTGGCCACTCTGGTGTTGAGCTTCCTTTGCTGGAATCCTAACCCACCCCCCGTCTCAGGAAGGTTTGCATCCAGTCCTTTGTGGGAACTCTCCTGCCTGCGGCTTCTGGAGTGACTCCAGCCGAGGGTTCGGTTCAGCTGGAAGGAACAGCATGAAAGTCTCTGTTTCCTGGGCTGTAAAATAGGTGTCACGGCACCTGCAACAATGAGTGTTCTCTGAGACAGGCAGGCAGAGACGCCCTCAGGGCTCCTGGCTCACAGCATACACTGGGCTGACCAGCTCAGGAAGGGAAGTTCATGCCATGCACCCCGATCGGTTAACTTTCAAGCGGTGCAGCTTGCCAACAATCCCCCGAGAGACCCACTATCGAGGCTCCACTGCCACGCAGCAATGCCCCACTCCCAGCAGTCCCACTCAGGACATCTGTGCAGAGGCCTGGAGGGCATGTGGGCAAAGGGAACGGCGCGGTGACAGCAGCAGAGTGGCAAGTGAGACCCCCAAGCGGACTCGGCCAGGCTCACAGTCAGCACTTTCTGTCGAACCTCATTCAATCCAGAGCCTCCTACGAGGCAGGCAGAGCAGACGCGGGGACCATGAGATGGCCAGACTGGTTCCCCACACGGGGGGCCGGGACGTGGGCTGGTGCCTGCACTGCACTGGTTACGTGTTCTGAATACCGCCCTTGGAAAATGGTTATGACTATTTAGGGAATACAGGAAATTAAAATAGAACATTATTCGCCGGGCATAATGGCCCACGCCTGTAATCCCAGCACTTTGGGAGGCTGAGGCAGGAGAATTCTTGAGGCCAGGAGTTGGAGACCAGCCTGGTCAACATAGTGAGACCCCATCTCTACAAGACATAAAAATATTAGCTGGGTGTGGTGGTGCATGCCTGCGGTCCCAGCTACTCAGGAGGCTGAGGTGGGAGGATCGTTTGAGCCCAGGAGATCGAGGCTTCAGTGGGCTATGATCGTACCACTGCACTCTAGCCTGGGGGACAGAGCAGAACGAGACCCTGTCTCAAAAAATAAAATTATTTGTTTTGTAACCAAGGAGACAGAGGCTCAGCAAAGTGAAGCCACTTTCCCTGGTGGCCACGCAGGGAAGCCGGAGGGCCTGGCAGGCTGTGTGCCTCGAATATGCAGCCCAACAGCCCTGGCGGGGGTGGCAGGAAGGCTCAGGAAGCCCACAGCAGCAGACTCGGCTCTCCCATCTCCGCGGTTACTGCTGATGCAGGGTCTGACCCTGCCAGACCTTCAAGGAGAAACCAAGCAGGGCCCCATTCGAGACACGCGACTCCCAGGCGCTGCCCACTGACCCCAGACAAACTGGCCCCTGGCTAAGGAAACTCGCCGGGCCATGCCCCCGGGCGCCTGCAACAAAGAGGAGCTGTTTGCGGTGACAGCGTATTCCCGTATTCCCGGAGCCACACTCCGGCAGGGATTTATCACACGTTCTTGTCGAAAGCCACCAGGTGACCAGTGGACATGTGTGGTTACGCCGGGCCGAGTGGTCACTGGTTCCTGTGAGAAGAGGGCAGAGCAGCGGTCAGAGCTCACGGGAGCAGCATCTCCACGTGGTAGGCAGGCCTCAGAGGTGCTGCTGGAGAAGCCCCTGCAGGTTACTGCGCAGTGAGCGTGCAGGGTTTGCGCCCTGCCCCTGCGGACCCCAAGGTAAAAGCAGCGAGGCTGAGATGCTGATGGTCATGACTCTGGGGACGTTCTGCTGGCAGAGACGACCTGAGCATCCCAGGGCTCCTTCCCATCCCATTCCCCAGCTGCCACCGGGAAGCAGAGTCTAGCAGATTGTCGTGCCTGAGGCTCAGATGAGAAAACTGAGGTTCTGAGAGGTGAAGGCTTGCAGCAGGTCGCACAGGCACGGGCTGGTCTGACCACGCCTAACCACGAAGAGGTGTTCATCTTTATTAGAAAGTTCCTCTCCTTCCCTCCTCCCCCACCGCCTGCTGAATGCTGAGAAGGAAGCTGACCTAGCTTCAGGGAACTCACAATTCCGACAGTACAGAAAAACTGTACTAGAAGATAAATGCCCACATAAAGGGGGGAAAGTAAGTGTTTCAGGATCTGAAAAAGGGAGCAGCCAACCCCGTCTGGGAGTTGGGGATGAGTCCAGAGAGGCGCATCTGAACTGAGTCTCGAGGGATGCATTGGAGCTCACTAAGAAGGAAGGGCATTTCCAGCAGAGGGACCAGCATATGCAAAGAGGAAGGCACAATGTATTCGTGGACCGTCCAAAGGATGGTGGGCAGATGTGCAGAATATCAGCCAGGCGACAGCCAAAAACAAGGCCAGAACTCCAGGAGGGCCACATATCTTGCTGGGGAGCCTGGTCATCATCCCGGGGACTCTCACACAATGGAGTAGAGTGATCAGACTGCCGCTCTGCCATTCTGGCACCTGCAGAGATGACCACAGCGAACATGGGTAGCTGGCTGCCTTCCCGGAGGCAGGTCTCCTGGGCAGGGGTCATGCCTCACTCTCCTTGTTGTCTCCTCTGCATGGGTGTAGACAGCAGGCCTCTGTCCCATGTGGCGTTGTGTGTGTGTGTGTCTCTTCTCCTCTAAGGACACCAGTCCCACTCAACTCCAGTGGGATCTCATCTTAATTAATTACATCTGCAACGACCCTATTTCCAATTACAGTCACGATCACATTCACTGGCATGAACTTTAGGGGGACCCTAAGCACACCCCTGTGATGGGAACTGTGCTACCTCCTTCATATACATAACCCCTGACACATCTGTCTCGCTGTTTTAATATTTTTACAAGGATGTGTTATAATTTTAATGAGAAATAAATTTTAAAAACCAAAAATATCCCCCTCCATTTCAGGTCCTTAAAGGCTGCGTTTCCTAGACGGCCCATTAGAGTGTCCCAGGCAACTTTCCTGTAGATAATTCACCCTCACTGGGGCCTACCTGTGGGGCTTCCTGCTGGGCCTCCCTCCACCCTCAGCTCCAGGCATAGCCAGCGGGGATCCCTCACTCACTAGAGAACCCTGCAGCCAGCAAGCCACAGCGGAGAGCAGAGCGGGGACAGGCAGGGGCCCCGAGGCACAGCTCACAGACCCCAGCTTGGGGCAGGCACATGGCAGGTGCTGGAGACACAAAGGGATCTGGAAGCCCCTTTCTGAGCAGGTCTCACCCTGGGTTTTGCACACCCCCAGAGCAACGCTGTTCAGAGGACATTTCAAGGCCATGATCAACAAGGATCCCTGAGCCCAGCCTGGGTATGAAGGGTGTGAGAGGAGGAACAGGACTGAGAGCAGAGGCCTGGGTGAGAGTTCTAGTCCCCCCCAGGCACTGACTGGCTTGGACACCAGGCACTGCCCTCCTTAGCAACCAGGCCTCAGCTTCCCCGTGCAGTTCACCTCCCGCTATGCCCGCAGGACAGTCCTGAGCCGATAGAAGGGCCTGCCTGGCAACAAGATTCTCAATGCAGCCACCAATTAGCTGTGTCTGTAGTGGGTGCAGGGCAGGAGGAAGAGTGGCAGAGGTGCCCAGGACTTGTCACCTCGGATCTACACGCCCAGTCAAGGCTGTGCTCACAGGGAAAAATCACAGACAGGGACATCAGCTGACAACCAGCACACGGGCTGCCACCACAGTCCTGCTGACTGCCACGGAGATCCAAGGGCCTCAACTCACAAGAGTAGGCACCATCATCTAGGTGGCCACCTCCGTAAGCTCCGCACCTGCCTGGCCTCCAGGACAGACAGGGGCTGACCCCAGCCAGGCCATCCTAGCCCAGCTGCGTGCACCCTCCCCACAGGCTATTCGGAAGGCTGAAGCAGGAGGATCACTTGAGCCCGGGAGGTGAAGGTTGCAGTGAGTCATGATGGCACCACTGCATTCCGGCCTGGGCAGCAGCATAAGACCCTGTCTCGAAAAAGAAAAAAAGTTATGTTTATACTATATTGTAGTCTATTAAGCATGCTATAGCATTATATCTTAAAAAATTATAAATCTTAATTTTAAAATACTTTATTGCTAAAAAATGCGAACAATCATCTAAGCCTTCAGTGGAGGGTCTGAAGTGGCTTGGCTGTGGATGATCAGCATGGTGAGTGCTGAAGGCTGGGGTGGCAACTTCTTAAAATAAGACAACAGGCTGGGCGCGGTGGCTCATGCCTGTAATCCCAGCACTTTGGGAAGCCGAGGTGGGCAGATCTCGAGGTCAGGAGATCAAGACCATCCTGGCTAACACGGTGAAACCCCATCTCTACTAAAAATACAAAAAAAATTAGCTGGGCACGGTGGCAGGCGCCTGTAGTCCCAGCTACTTGGGAGGCTGAGGCAGGAGAGTGGCGTGAACCCAGGAGGCAGAGCTTGCAGTGAGCCAAGATCGTGCCACTGCACTCCAGCCTGGGCAACAGAGCAAGACTCCATCTCAAAAAAAAAAAAAAAAAAAAATGTTGGCTGCATCAATGGACTCTTCCTTTCACAAAAGATTTCTCTGTAGCATGTGATGCTATTTGATAGCATTTGACTCACGGTAGAGCTTCATTCGAAACTGGAGTCGATCCCCTCAAACTCTGCTGCTGTTTTATCGACTACGTTGAAGGAACATTCTAAATCTTTGCTGTCACTTCAACAATGTCTGCAGCATCTTCGCCAGGAGTAGATTCCATCACAAGAAACCATTTTCTTGTTTCACCCCTAAGCAGCAACTCCTCAGTCTTTCAAGTGTGGTCGTGAGCTTGCAGCAATGCAGTCCCATTGGCAGGCTCCGCTTCTAATTCCAGTTCTCTTGCTATTTCCACCATATCTGCAGTCCCTCCTCCACTGAAGTCTTGAGCCCCTAAAGCCGTCCATGAGGGCTGGAATCAACTTCTTCTAAACTCTTGTTAAGGTGGATATTTTGACCTCCACCCTTGAATCACGAATGTTCTTAATGGGATCTAGAATGGTGAATCCTTTCCAGAAGGTTTTCAATGGACTTTGCCCAGATCCATCAGAGAAATCACTATCTATGGCAGCCTTACGAAATGTATTTCTTAAATAATAAGACCTGGAAGTCAAAATTAGTCCTTGATCCACAGCTGAATGCTGGATGTTGTGTTAGCAGGCACGCAAACAACATTCATCTTCCTGTGCATCTCCATGGGAGCTCCTGGGTGAGTAGTAATATTTTAAAAGGAATCTTTTTCTGAGCAGTAGATCACAACACTGGGCTAAAAACCATTCTGGAAACCATGCTGTAAGCCGTGCAGCCATCCAGGTCTTTGTTGTTCCATTTCTAGAGCACAGAGTGGATTTTAAACAATTCTTACGGGCCCTAGGATTTTTGGAATGTACAATGAACGCTGGCTTCAAGTTAACATCTCCAGCTGTGCTAGCCCCTAACAAGAGAGTCAGCCTGTCCTTCAAATCCAGCCATTAGCTTCTTCCCAGCATGAAAGTCCTAGATGGAATCTTCTTCCAATAGAAAGCTGTTCCATCGACACTGAAAATCTGTTTAGTGTAGCCACCTTCATCAACCATCTTAGCTAGATCTTCTGGGTAACCTGCTCCCTCACCTTGCACTTTATGTTCTGGAAGTGGCTTCTTTCCTTAAACCTGATGAACCAACCTCTGCTCGTTTCCAGCTCTTCGGCAGCTTCCTCACCTCTCTCAGCATTCACAGAATTAAAGAGAGTTGAGCCTTGCTCTGGATCAGGCTTGTGGTTAGTTTGATCTT
Organism: Pongo pygmaeus; assembly: GCF_028885625.2. Classification (NCBI taxonomy): domain Eukaryota; kingdom Metazoa; phylum Chordata; class Mammalia; order Primates; family Hominidae; genus Pongo; species Pongo pygmaeus. The sequence continues at coordinate 84,945,989 of NC_072391.2, read as the reverse complement.
CTCTTCAGACCCTAAAATTTTCTCCATATCAGCAATAACATTGTTTCACTTCCTTATCATTCATGTATTCACTGGAGCAGCACTTTTAATTTTCTTCAATAACTTTTCCTTTACATTCAAAACTAGGCTGCCTGGTGCATGAGGCCTGTCTCAGCTTCTGACACACATTCCTCTCTACGCTTAATCATTTCCAGCTTTTGATTTAAAGTAAGAGATGTGAGACTCTTCTTTCACATGAACACTTAGAGACCATTGTAGTGTTATTAATTGGCCTAATTTTAATACTGTTGTGTCTCAGGTAATAGGGAGACCAGAGGAGAAAGAGGGATGGGGGAGCGGCTGGTTGGAGGATTGGTCAGAACACAGAGCATTTATTAAGTTCACTGTCTTACATGGGTGCGATGTGTGGCATCCCAAAATAACCACACTAGTAACCTCAAAGACCACTGATCACAGATCACCATGAACAGATATAATCATGAAAAAGCTTGAAATACCGTGAGAATTACCAAAATGTAACACAGAGACAGGAAGTGAGCACGTGCTGTTGGGAAAATGGTACCGATAGGCTTGCTCCAGGCACGGGCGCCACAAACCTCCAACCTGTAAAAACACAGCATCTGCAAAGCACAGTGAAGCGAAACCCCCTGAATCAAGGTAGGCCTAGCCCCCAGAACAATCCCTTCTCCTCCTCTTAGCTTGGGTTTCTGCTTTGCAAAACCCCTTGGCATCTCTTCACAGCAACGTTTGCACGAGACGCAGCAGAGAGGGGGTCCCAGCAGAAACGACGCCATCAGATCCCGGCTGAGCCCTTGCAGGCTTCGCGGGGCTGCAGGAGGCATAGCTTTCACATGGGCCACCCCATCTCTCCCTCTCCCGCAGCAGAGGCAGCCAATGGGTCACACTTGAGATATCTCCTGGGCCATGAACCTTCACCCTGGGGTTCTGAGCAGGTCCCAGGGGCCAAAGTGGGGAGGGGGACGGGAAGGAGAAATGGGCTACAGTCTGCCCCATCGCCCCCAGCTCGGCTTCCATCAGAGCTTTCTGCTTTTATTTGGTTTCCACGGCGGGTGGGGATGAGGGGGCTGAGAGTTGCTGCGGCAGAGGGGCTCGGCTGTTGAAAATGCAGCCATGTCACCTGCGGGCTTTCCTCTCTAGGATGGGTGACACATTTACATTCTGATTCCCAACCCAGGGCCTCTAGTGAGCAGCAGATGAAGTTCAGCAATTGAGTTTCATCTTCTAGAGCAACCTGGGCTTCGAGGAGGACTGTGATGAATTCCTGTGTCCGCCCGGGGACAGCAAGGGGTTCAGGACAGGCAACGCCGTGCACAGGTGCCCTGTGTGTGCCCTCCTGGCAGGACATGCGCCATGAAAACGCCTTGAGTGTGTGAAGGCGGGGGGGCTGGTGCCCTATGGTCTGCTGCTAGGCGACACCGCAGGATGGAGCCATCTCAGACTTTCACTAGTGGGAGTTCCTACTGGGGGAGGCTGACCCCACAGGAGAACGGCACAGGAGACTGCAGCCCCTTCTCACCTGACCTCAGCTCTGCGGGGCCACCGGCTCCCGCCCCTGTCTGCAGCAGAGGGTCTCACCCAGACGGGACCTCCTGGAACCACCTGCTTCACCCCTCCCTCGTCTCTACCACCACACCCTTGCTGGGCTGGACTCTGCCTCCGACCCGTGTTGTGGTTGCATGTCTGATGCCTCATCTCCCCGCGGGGCTGAGGCCTCCAGGCGGCAGCACCCACACCAGACAGGAGAGAGCCGGGGGCGCTCAGGCCGGCAGCATCTGCGTCCTGGGGACCAGGTCAGCATGCAGGTGCTGGGGCCCCTAGACATGATAAGACAAAGTCTGGGGCGTGGGGCCTGACCACCATGTTTACAAGCCCTCCAGGCACCTGGAGAGCCTCGAAGGCTCCGAACCCCGGGCGCATCCCAGACAATGATGTCACATGGCCGGGGAGGGCATCGTGTGCCTTAGAACCCACAGTGACTCCACCCTGGGCTGAGTCCCAGCTCCCACCCTCCCAGCCAAGGGCCGGGGCCAGTCCCCTTAGCAACACAGGACCTCAGTCTCTCCGCACTCCACACCTCCTGCCCCTTTTTCCAGGAAAACCCACGTCCCTTCCCTGCAGAGCTGCTCTCCGGGGAAGGGCCTGGCACTCCGCGGAGGACACGGCAAACCGTTTCTCACTTCGCGCGGCCTGACAAGCCCTGCGGGCCGGGGCGGGCGAGGACAGTGTCAGCTGCCCTACAGCTCCCTCGAATCTCTCGACTGTGACAGTGGCAGGAACCCGCCCGGGGCCAGTCACTCCTCGGCCCACGTGGTGCGGCCGCTCTCACGCTCCAGTGGAGGGTTGGCCCTGGGGCTGTGGGCGCCTGAGCCAGCCATTCATCAGCTTCACTCTCCAGGGCAGCGGACTCTGTTCCCTCCTTTTTTTTTTCTTTTTTTCCAAATTCTAAGTCCACTGAGAAAGCACAGCTCCAGGCCCTGCAGCCCAGAATGCAGGCTCATCCTCCATCCTCTGATGACCAAAAATACTGTGTAGCCTCCCGCCTCCGAGGGTCACCCCGGTGAGCTCACAAACACACCTGGCTCCCATGCCTGTCACAGCAGGGCTGGGGGAGGATGACGCCAATGGAGACAGTGCAACCACAGGCCTGGCCCCATGCCGGGGCCACTACAGGGAGCAGGGAGCCCCACCCCCCTTCAGTGGTGAACCCAGCCCAGAGAGGGGAGGCGACCGGCCTGGGGCGCTTGGCCACGACAGCCCAGGCTGGATGCAGGTCTGCGGGTCTCAGAGACAAGGGTGAGAAGCCGGTTCCTAGTGCCCATTTGGGGCCTGACACCTCCTCTCTTGGACACTTTAAGTTCCAGTGACCTGGAGACCACCCAGGCCACACCCCCCTCCACCTGGGTGCACCTGTGCAGCCACACACCCTGGCTCCACGGGTGCCCATGGATGTGCAGGCTGTGCACAGCGGTGTGGAGGCTGTGAGTGGTGTGCAGAGCCATGTGTGTGGACAGCAGGACACGGCGGGTGAGCCAGTCCCTTTCTCACAAAGTAACTACACTCCAAGACCCCAGCTGTGCACATGCGGAAGCAGGAACCACCTCCCTCCCTGCGATGCCTGCTCAGGTGAAGGGATGGAGTCAGCTCGGACTCCACCAGTGCAGAAGGCAAGCCCCAATCCGCCAGGGAGCACGGGCTGCTGGGTCTTGAAGGCTGTCGGGGGGTTGGCAGGGGGGTGGGCTCCATCAGTTTCACAGCTGCACCAGTCTGCAAACCCGTCCCTTCTCTCTCACTCCCTCCGTCTGTCTGTACTTCTGTCCATTAAGCAAAATGCTCCCCCAGGAGACGCAGGGGCGCTGGCCATGCCAAGGCTGGCTGGCCAGTGTCCCAAGGGCTGGGGACTCAGTAGGAGCCGTGCCCACCCCACCCTGGCCCCGGCTCCTTTGCATGGGTCTCAGCTCTCGCCCTCCCAGCCCAGCCCCTGGCCTTTCACCCCAGCATGATGCCCGCTTATACGAAGGCATCTCCCCCAACAATGCTCCCACAGAGCCCCTGGGAACCCCCCAAAACTCCAGGAAGAGGTTGGATGCCCCAGGAAGGGAGCTGTTACCACCTAAGCTTCACAGGCCTTCAGAGATTAGAAGCCAAGGTCCAGAGAGGCTGACAACCTGCCTTGGGGCAGCTCCTCACCTGTGCTGCCCCCAGCCCTGTCCATGCTACCTTGGCTCCTTAATGGGAGCCCGCTTCTCTTCATGTCTAGGGGAATTCGTCTGAAAACTGTCTCAGGTCCCATGTCCCCCCAGTCCTACAGACATCCACCCAGTGCCAAGGCTATGAAATAAGCTCAGTTCTGCAGGGCACTGTCTGCTAAGTCCTCCAGCTGCTGAGAACTCATGAACCAATGAACTCATGAACAAATCTGCAGGTCACACGGGAGCTGCCACGAGCTTCCTCAATTCCGTGATGCCGCTGTCCCCCAGCCCCCCAAACTGCTTCTTGTCCACTAGGGTCAAAAAAGCAACTACACAAAATAGAAAGGGTTGAAAAATAAAACACAGAGGAAAGAAATTCACCAAAATGCCAAGAAGAGCAATCGGCCAATTCATCAGACCAGAGCTAATGCTGCTTTCTCCCTTCTCGGTGTTATTTATTTTCCTGTGGAACAAGTATTACATTTATGATGGAAAAAATAACTACTGATTCTAATTTGTTCTTAAAACCCCAGACGAGTAGTCACACGTGGGCTCCTGCTTATTTCCCTGCCTGAACATTTCTGAGGGAGCAGGGAGGGGCAAACAGCGATTTTGGACCTCAGTGTCAGGTAGTAATTCCATGTTTCTTTCAGCTTCTTGGAATCGATCTTGATTCCCTCTGAAACAACAGAAGTCGCGAGCAACATATTCTGCCAACAAACCACAGCCACCATTTTTGTTTTTCACTGTAGATCAAAGGTCACTGAAAATCAGAACCAAATGGGCTGAACTTTAATTAGCGACAGGTCGGGAAGGGCTGAGCCGCACCCAAGCCGGGAGCTTTCCTGGAGGAATTCCAGGTCTGCCCCTGGCTGAGAACACAAAACCATCCAGAAAGACGCAGGGGAACGTCCCCCCGGGAAGCCTCCTGCCTGGGCAGCCCACGGCGTCCCACGCAGCTCCCAGATCCCTGCCCCAAGACTCTCTGGGCTACCCCAAGGGCCCTCGTCTGGCCCAGGAAAGCAAATGCCGGTGGAAAGCAAAGGCTCTGGGTTTTCTGAAATGCCTTCTCAAGTCTTGACAAAGCCGTTTAGTAACCTCACAGTTACTTTAGAACCCAAATGTCTACCTGTGGGGCCCATGGCTTTCCACAAGGGAACTTCCTCCAACCTGCAGCAGGTGGCTCCTGCCGGCCACAGCCTGGCTGGGACCAGCCCCTGGCTCACACGCTCACCTCCACAGGAGCCAGACACTGGGCGCCTTCCTCCAGCCCTGAAGGTCCCACCCTGCACCCACCCCTAAAGGTACCCACAAGCCACATAGATCCCACCGACAGTCACCTTTGGATCCATTCCTTAGGGCCTAGAGGCCCCACTGGACTCCAAATTCAGTAAGTCATGCAGCTGATTCAGAACAGTGGGTGCCCCCAAAGCACCAGGCCTGCATGAGCCCCGTGCCAGGCACTCGCAATTGGCCTCCCAACTGCTGCCATCTCTCAGGGTCCCGGAAGAATCTAGATCGCAGGTCTGGGTAGCTGAGGCAGCTCCTAGCAGCCTCCCACAGCCCTGCAGTGCTGGACCTGCCACCCCCACCTGGTGGTGTCACCCCTCCTAGCCAGCACAGCAGTGCTCCAATGCATTGTACCAATGGAACAGACCACCTTCTTTATTCACCAATATTTTACGCTAAACATCAGCATATAGAACAAAGAGACATTGCTCAGTTTAAGGAGGCTGTAGGTCTCTACACCCCCACAAATCAACCATTCCTCTGCACCAATCCTGACCACAGTCACTTCTGAGAACCTCCAGGGAACCCTAGGGTTCCATGGGGCAGTTTGAGAAACACCAGTGTAGGCCTCAAACTGGGCCCAGCCCAAGGCCTTGAGTGACAGCAGGACTGAACAGACTGGGCTCACAAACACCTTCTGGGCACCAAGAAGGGCCCCCCGCCCCCTCGCCCTCCTACCTGGAAGCCGCGATCTCAGCCTTCTGCTTGGCGATGGTGGCGGCCCGCTCAGCGGCCTCAACGGCGCGGTCCACCTTCTCGCGGATCTTGCTGGCCCGCAGGGGGATGAGGTTCTTGCGCTTGCCGCTGACGAGGATGTTCTGCTTGTACTTGCCCTCCTCCTTGGTGCCGTCCGGGAAGGTCATGCAGCCGTAGCCGTGGCGCCGGTTGCTGGCCCACTCGCCCTCGTACTTGAGCCCGTCCGAGCGCTGGCTCACGCCGAAGCCGGAGCGTTTGTCGTTCTTCCACTCGCCCACATAGGTCTCGGTGGTGGTGGCGTCGATGTCGTCCTCGATGACCGCCAGCTCGGCCTCGGCCTCGCCCAGGCTGATGGTGGAGTGGATGTCGCTGGCCGTGGAGCTGACGGTGCTCATACCCGCCTCGCTGCGGAAGGAGCTCTGCTTGCTGCGCTGGCTGGCCAGGCTGCTCTTGGACTCCGACTTGCGCAGCTTCAGCCCGCTCAGCAGCGAGCGCCGAAACAGCCCCTTCTTCTTGCTCTTGAGGATCTCGGAGTCACTGTGGGCCACGAGCACGAAGCCCCCACGGGACACGGCCGGGCTGCCGGCCACCGCCGGAGAGGCGTCGGGATGCAGCGCCGTGCCGTTGGTGTGCTCGCTGCGCAGGGAGTTGATGGACGTCCTCAGGGGCGAGCGGATGACCGCAGCCATGCCGTACGGGACGCTCTGCCGCACGCCATAGCCCTGGCGCATGCCACCGACCCACTGGCCCTGGTAGGTCCCTGGGGAGAAAACGAGAAAGGGGTGAGGGCCTAGCGGCAGAGGAGGGGGCACAGCCTGGCCACGGACAGGGCGGAAGCAGCCACAGTCCTGTCTGAGCTTCCTGTTGTTTTGTGTTTTTTGAGACAGGTTCTTGCTGTGTTGCCCAGGCTGGGGTGCAGTAAGACCATCACAGCTCACTACAGCCAGGAACCTCTGGGCTCAGGCGATCCTCCTGCCTCAGCCTCCTGAGCAGCTGGGACTACAGGCGTGCACCACCACGCTCCACTACTTTTTAAATTATTTGTAGAGACGGCAGTCTCATTATGTTGGCCAGGCTGGTTTCTAACTCATGGGCTCAAGCGATCCTGCCTCAGCCTGCAAAAGTGCTGTGATTACAGGCATGAGCCACGCCACTCCTGGTATGCTTTCTATCTTGATGAAACCTGGTGAGGTTTGTGTGGAGGCAGACAGACCACGGTGCCTTCTTACAACTTCTATCACCAGTGGCTGTTTCTGAAGACACCTCCATCTTGCTTCTCATGGCTAGATCTTGTTCTCTCTTGGAAACTGGGGAGAAAGAAGGGAGGCATCAGAGTCTGTGGTGCAGAGTGAGGACCACAGAACCCAGAGTGAACACGGAGCCCCTGCCATGGGGACAAGAAAGTGTGTCCTGGGTCAGGAGGCCAGTGAGTGGCAGCTACGGGGACACAGGTGTGGGCTACACACTAAGCCTCGAATGGGCTGCTCTGGGACGCAGTGAGCTCCCCATTGCTGGAAGTATCCAAGAAGCGTGTGGAAGACCACACAGTGGACACACCATGGAAGAGATTCAAGGGCGTAGGGTCAAGAGGCAGTGGCCCATGACCTTCAGACATAAAGTCAGCAGACCTGATATCCCCAAAAGAAGGGAGGGTGGGGACTGCAGCAGCTGCCTGTGCACCTGGGTTCTCAGCAGCACTGTTCCCATGGCCGGAAAGGTAAAGGCAACCCACAAGTCCATCACCTGGTAAATGGACAGACGCCATGCGGTCCATCCATACGATGGAACATCATTCAGCCTTGAAAAGGTAGAACATTCTCACACAGGCTGCAACGTGGATGAACGCCGAAGACATTACACAGAGTGAACTGAGCCGGGCACAAAAGGCCACATATTGGATGATTCCATGTACAGGGGGTCCTTAGAGTAGTCACGCTCAGAGATGCAGACAGTGCGGCGGATGCAGGGGCTGGGGAGGGTTGTGGGGTCAGTGTTGAATAGGGACAGAATTTTGCAGTGGGATGATGGGAAAGTCTTGGAGGTAAACAGGGATGACAGCTACCTAACACCGTGAATGTAATTAATGCCACTGAATTGAATACTTAAAAGTAGCTAACATGGTACATTTTGTATTTCTCTTACCACAATAAAAAGGAAACCTGGTCAGCAGACCTGGGCCCATGTCTTGCTCTGTGAGCTGTGACTTCAGGCAAGTGTCTGGGCCCCGCTGGCCCTCAGTGTCCTCGTCTGTAGAGTGGAACCAGGACTCCTCATGCCACAGGTCACCGTGAGGACGACTGGGCCTCAGCACGGTGCCTGACGCGGCAAACCTCAAGCCTCATTTGTCATTCGAGCTTCTCATTGCAGCCGGGCACTAACGGAGTGGATGTGCCACCCTGGAAAGGGCTTTTGCGGGGAGAACAGAGGGTCCGTCCACCACTCTTCCAACTCACGGTGGCACAGGCTGCAGACCAGAGGCCCGGAGGCCGAGACTTACGGATACGTAGGTTTTATTCGTCCCACCGCTGTTTTCATAAAACATTGGAATTACCTGCCAACATCTCAAAACCAAGAGATTTCACATAAAAATTCAGCTCTCTTGTGTCTCCTGAAAAATGAGGACCTGGCCACCCCGACCTCTCTTTTCAGAGGACAAAATGAACAGGAGCTGGCAGCAGCTGTTCCTGTTCTGCCCGTCACTTTTTAAACGGAGAGGCTGCAGTGGGTGACAGGTGCCGCCATCTCTCGGAGCAAAGCAGCCCTCCACTCCCCACTGCCCCTCCCGCTTCCCTAGCCAGGCCCCCCTCCATTCACATGCCCCACACCAGAGGGTAGGATCCAAACTAAGTGTGGAATTCAAAGTCCTGTAGCCCCAAGTGACCTTCCGTCCCCAGGGTATCCGTACACCCCGCTACCTTCACCCACCACCCCCGAAGCGTCCTGATCCTTCCAGGCTTTTCTGTCCAAGGCTCTGTTCACACACTCTCCTCTCTCACACTCCCACCCTCCAATCAAATCCCATGGGCTCCAAGCCAGCCCCACCCCTCCTCCACAGCACCTCCAAGCACCCTAGTGCCCGGGCCCAGAGCCCCCATGCCTGGCACCCGCGGCCTCCTGACTCAGGACAGCGGCTGGGGTCTTAGATGTTCCAGAATGTATCTTCCAGCTCAACCACATCACGAGCCCCCAGAGGGACTTGCGTTGCAGGCCCCTCAAGCCCCACGTAGCACGTGGCCCAGCCAGGGCAGAGAAGGGGTGTGCAAAGACCACCGATCAGGCTGCAGCCCCAGACAGAACCCCCGAGGCTGCCTCACTCCAAGAGATGGTGGCACCTGCCACACGCTGCAGCCTCTCCATTGAAAAAGTAATTGGCAACGCAGCCTCTGAGGGCAGCTTCTCCAGGAGCAGAGCCTGAGCTGGGGATCCTGTGAACGTGACTTATTTGGGGCAGGAGAAGGGGGGTACCAGGAGGAATGACGTGGCAGCAGAGGACGGGGCCGAATGAGGTGGTCTCAGCGAGAGGTCAGCTTCAGCCTCGTCCCACTTTCAGGCAAGGGGGTTGGATGTTTGTGCTCCCACACTGGTTGGTCATTCTGTACCCCATAAGCTGCTTGGGGAAGCAGCTAACCTGGAGGCAAGTCCACTGCCATCAACATCGGAAGCAACCTCCGACTCCAGGGATGAGGCTCCTGCCCTCCCACCCATTAGGCCATGGCACCTTCTCCTGCAGGAGGCCGAGAGCCGGGCAAGCAGGGATGTATGTGGACTGGACCCCAGGGACCCCACAGCACCGCTGCACACCTTTCCAGAGTGTCAGCCTCAGCCTCTTCCCCAGAGGTCCCAGCGCTTGGGGCAGTTGTGGTGGGCACGGGGAGGAGGCAGAGAGGGCAGCTGACTCAGAACCACCTGGCACCCCAATGCGAACCACACTGGGGAGAAACCCTGCGGCTTGCTCCACACCTGAAAGCCCTTCCAGGCTGGGGGTTGTGAGGGGGAAACTGGAACTAGGCTCAGTGGGTCTCAGGGGGTGGCCCTTTACCAAGGCCAGTCCTGCCCAGACAGTGGCCTTCCCACAGCCAGTCCAAGCTGGACACAGGCTGCCATCGCAGGGACCCTCACCCCAAGATTGCACCCTCAGCGACTGCCCCTTCCGTGCCAGGGCTGTGGAGAGGGTTGTCACATAAAACACAGGACGCCTGGTAACATCTGAGTTTCAGATGAACAACACATCGTTCTTTAGGTGACACACTACATGGGACATACTTATATTTAAAAAGCGTTTGTTGGCTGGGTGGGGTGGCTCATGCTTGTAATCCCAGCACTTTGGGAGGCCGAGGCAAGCAGATCGCCTGAGGTCAGAAATTAAAGACCAGGCTGGCCAACATAGTGAAATCCTGTCTCTACTAAAAACACAAAAAAACTAGCTAGGCATGGTGATGGGTGCCTGTAATCCCAGGTACTCAGGAGGCTGAGGCAGGAGGATCACTTGAACCTGGGAGGTGGAGGTTACAGTGAGCACAGATCATGCCACTGCACTCCAACCTGGACGACAGAGCAAGACTCTGTCTCTAAACAAATAAATAAAAATAAAAAGCATTTGTTGATTACCTGGCATGCACATGTAACGGGACAGCCCTTTTTTTTTTTTTTTTTTTTTTTTTTTTTTGAGATGGAGTCTTACTCTGTAGCCAGGCTGGAGTGCAGTAGCGCGATCTCAGCTCACTGCAACTTTTGCCTCCCGAGTTCAAGCGGTTCTCCTGCCTCAGCCTCCTGAGCAGCTGGGACTACAGTCACGCACCACCACACCCAGCTAATTTTTTTGTGTTTTTAGTAGAGACAAGATTTCACCATGTTGGCCAGGATGGTCTCAATCTCTGGACCTTATGATCCGCCCACCTCAACCTCCTAAAGTGCTTATTAAATTGGGCCACCCCTCAGCTGGAAGTCCAGGATGGTGGGCTGCCCCCGCAAAGTGGAGGATGACCCTGGAAAGAGGAGGGGCTCACCTACTCCCCGAGATCCCTCCTCCATCAAGGGATGCTCCAGCTTACAGATACAGATGGGAACAAGAGCTGAAAAGTGAAGGCATCGTGGATAAAATGACATGGTCCCCCCATGCAGTGGAATATTCCTCAGCCTTAAAAAGGAAGGAAAGCCGGGCACCTGCTGCTTCCTGGATGAGCCTTGAGGCCGTCAGGCAGTGGAATAAGCCAGGCTCGAAGGCACAAATCCTGTGGGATTCAACTGTCATGGGGTCCCTGGAGTCATCAGACTCATAGACACAGAAAGTAGAACGGAGGGTGCCAGGGGCCAGGAGAGAGGACGCGCAGTGAGCATTTAGTGGGACAGAGTTTCGGTTTGGGAAGATGAGAAAGTTCTAGAGATGGAAAAGTTCTGGTGACGGTTGAACAGCGTGAACGTGCTTAACGCCACAGAACGGCACACGTGAAGATGACTGAGATGGGACATTGTAGGTTATGTGTATCTTTCCCTCAACGTTTAAAGTGAAGGTGCCCAGTTTGCCCACCAGGAGCTTCGTGCAGGGTCTGGTGGGGCCACGAGGTGCGGAAGGTTCCAGGGTCAGGAAGGGGCTAGGAGGCCTTAGACAGACTGGAGTTTGAATCCCAACTCAACACTTTCTCAATCTACAACCTTGGGAATGTCTGGGTTAACCTCTCTCTCACTCAGCCTCCTCATCTGTAACGAGGGGAGGGTGGCTGTGCAGATCACAGGGTAACTGCCTGAAGGTGCTGGAAAGTTGCTAATGCTTGATTGATGGTAACTATTATGATCATCACAAAACCCCTGCACCTCTCTTCCCAGGTGAGGCAACTGAGGGTGGAAAGGGACTGTGGCCGCCCTAGGAACACACAGCCAGGAAGCAGAAGGGGCAGGGTTAGAACCCAGGGCGGTCACCTGAGGTAGAGTCTGGATCCAGGTTCACCTGTCTTCCCCAGGTGCCAAGGCTACCCTCCATCCTGGGCCCACTGCAAAGGCACCAGGCCGGGGACCATACTTCACATCCTGAGAGATCTGTAGGCAGACCGCTGCTTCTTCCCTTGGATAGAGGGGTGACGCCAGGCTGGGGTCAGGAAGGGGGACTGGGGCACCTTCGCTGTGTCCTGTCCCTGAACTCACAGCACTCTATGGCTGGATGTTGTTATTCCCATTCTACAGGAGCGGAAGCAGAGAGGCCGCTCTACAGACATGGAGACCAGAGGCCAACACTGGCTCATTCTCAGCAGGTGAGCAGAGCAGGGACCCCAGGTCCCGGTAGTCCTCATTCTCCTCGCTCCTCAAGCCCTGCCGTGAACCAAGCCTGCCTACCTCAGCCCTGCCCTGTCCCCTCCTCCTACCTAGCCCTTGTCCTCGGAGGGGAGCCAGGAGCCCTCATGTTCACTGTTCCGGCATAATTCTTGAGCCCGCCCCTTCAAGTGCTCTGTGCAGTCCTGGTCTGTGGATCATGGTGGTCGCTCCTGTGTCTCCCCAGTAGCCTCTGGAGTTCCGGCCATGAACACCACCCCCACCCTGTGCTCCACGGTCCAGGCACTTAGGTGTCCAGTGAACGCATCTGTTCACCAGCAAGAGGCTGGAGCAAACACAAAACACAGCTGAGACAGGAGAATCATTTGAGCCCAGGAGTTCAAAGGCAGCCTGGGCAACATAGTGAGACCCCATCTCATTAAAAATTAAAAAAAATTTTAAAAGGAGGCGGGGTGTGGTGGCTTATGCCTGTAATCTCAGCACTTTGGGAGGTCAGGCAGGTAGATCACCTGAGGTCAGGAGTTCGAGACCAGCCTGGCCAATATGGCGAAACCTCATCTCTACTAAAAATACAAACATTAGCAGGGTGTGGTGGCGGGCACCTGTAGTCCCAGCTACTGGGGAGAATGAGGCAGGAGAATTGCTTGAACCCAGGAGGCAGAGGCTGCTACAGTAAGCCAAGATTGTGCCACTGCACTCCAGTATGGGCAACAAGAGTAAAACTCCATCTCAAAAAAAAATTTTTTTTTTTTAAAAGAAAAACACAAAACAGCACTGCTCCGACAACACGGAACCCCAGCAGCCCCCAGCACAGGGTGCTGATCACACCCCCGACTGGAGCTCAGCATGGGAACGACACCCGGGAGACCGGCGTCTGGAGTCCTTGAGCAAGAAGCCGACCCCGGGTGCGCAGGGAATCTGCCTTCCCTCGACATTCACCCAGGGCACCACGAGATGGAGCGGCCTTCAAGCATAGACTCCGGTGGTGGCTGTTATCCCAGGGTTGTCCCCAAGAAAGTCCCAGATCTGGAAAGGAGAGCAGAAGGGACGGGGAGTCACTGGGGTCTCACCCAACTTTGTCCTTAACAACTTCGGACTCCACGTCGGCGCAGCACGTGACTGGGCCCCATGACTCCGGGTGTCAGAGACATGCACACAGGACACACTTTGGGCCCAACGCGGGCGCAAAACGAGAAGAGACCCCGTACCATGAGCCTTCATTTAAAACACACACACACACACTCACTCTCTCTCTCTCCGCCCCCCCCCACCCATATCATGAACAGGTAAATCCAGAGACAGATGGTGGCCAGGGCACACACTCTCTCTCTCTCTCCCCCCTCCCCCATATCATGAACAGGTAAATCCAGAGACAGATGGTGGCCAGGGCACACATTCTCTCTCTCCCTCCCACCCCCCATATCATGAACAGGTAAATCCAGAGACAGATGGATGGTGGCCGGGGCACACACACTCTCTCTCTCTCCCTCCCCATATCATGAACAGGTAAATCCAGAGACAGATGGTGGCCAGGGCACACACTCTCTCTCTCTCTCCCCCCGCCCCATATCATGAACAGGTAAATCCAGAGACAGACGGATGGTGGCCAGGGCACATACTCTCTCTCTCTCCCCTCTCCCCCCATATCATGAACAGGTAAATCCAGAGACAGACGGATGGTGGCCAGGGCACATACTCTCTCTCTCTCCCCCCTCCCCCCATATCATGAACAGGTAAATCCAGAGACAGACTGATGGTGGCCAGGGCACACACTCTCTCTCTCCCCCCGCCGCCCCCCATATCATGAATAGGTAAATCCAGAGACAGATGGATGGTGGCCAGGGCACACACTCTCTCTCTCCCCCCGCCGCCCCCCATATCATGAATAGGTAAATCCAGAGACAGATAGATGGTGGCCAGGGCACACACACTCTCTCTCCCCTTCCCCATATCATGAACAGGTAAATCCAGAGACAGATGGATGGTGGCCAGGGCACACACTCTCTCTCTCCCCCCGCCGCCCCCCATATCATGAATAGGTAAATCCAGAGACAGATGGTGGCCAGGGCACACACTCTCTCCCCCCCCCCGCCCCCATATCATGAACAGGTAAATCCAGAGACAGACGGATGGTGGCCAGGGCACACACTCTCTCTCTCCCCCCGCCGCCCCCCATATCATGAACAGGTAAATCCAGAGACAGATGGATGGTGGCCAGGGCACACACTCTCTCTCTCCCCCCACCGCCCCCATATCATGAACAGGTAAATCCAGAGACGGATGGTGGCCAGGGCACACACTCTCTCTCTCCCCTCCCCCCACCCCCATATCATGAACAGGTAAATCCAGAGACAGATGGATGGTGGCCAGGGCACACTCTCTCTCTCTCCCCCCTCCCCCCATATCATGAACAGGTAAATCCAGAGACAGATGGATGGTGGCCAGGGCACCCACTCTCCGCTCCCCCCCCCCGCCCCCATATCATGAACAGGTAAATCCAGAGACAGATGGTGGCCAGGGAAGAGCAGGAATGGCTGCTCACAGGGCTGGGGTTTTGAGGTGATGAAAGTGGCCTGGAACTTGATAGAGGCGATGATCATAACACGGTGAATGTGCTAGTGCCACTGAATTGCACACTGTAAAATGTGAATTTTATACTATGCCAATAAAACAATGTAGTGAAGGTAGCAGAGCAGGGGTGGAAGCACAGCAAAATAAAAATACAGATGTAAGACTTCTGGCTCCTAAGATAAAAGAATGGCTGGTCAAATCCTAGGGGCTTTGAGACCACAGTCAGGGACCCAGTATCTCGGAGCAAACTCCCGTGGCCGACAGGGCCTTGTGGAGGCCTAACCCCCGTCATGCTGGAACCCGGCTGGCAGTGCTGGGGAGCGTGTGGACCTGAAACCAGGCAGCCGCGTCCAGGCCCCACTGTGCTGTGCGTACTATGGCCGGGGAAGGTCAGTCACATCTCAGACCTGAGTTAGTTTCCCTACCTGTAACATAGGATGATAATTGCACCCACCTCTAGGTTTAAGCGACGCATGAGCTGACGGAGCTCTGGCCATGCCTCCCGGCACAGTGTAACGAGGGTCGCCGGAGTCTTTCCTGCCCCGTGTTTGCAACTGCACGGTGTTGGATTTTTGCCCCTGGTGGGAACATAGCTCTGATTTTATAACTGGTATCAATAAGAAAAGGGGTTTGGCTACACGAAAGCACATGGCCTTCAGTTCTGTGGGGACTGCCTGAGTAGCCTGGTGACCTCATCACCCCACAGCAGAGGGCACCAAAGCACCGGGAACAGGCAGTGAGGGACGGGGCTTCCCCCAGATGGGAACTCTGCGGGCTGGGCCTCCACACTCGCTGCAGTTGCTCCTCTCCCTCCCTCCCTCGGTTGCTCAATAAAGCGACATCCACTGTGATGGAGCTATTGAGCGCACACGCCCGCACCATCAGCTCGGCCACCCCCAGCCCTTTGTGTTTACGCTTAAGTAAACAAAAAGTCTGGGCTCAGTTCCTTGGCTGTGCCAGCAACACCCCAGTGCTTGGCAGCCAACCGCGGCTGAGGGCAACTGAGCTGAACGGCGCAGAAGCAGGATGCCCCCCACCCCACCCCAGGGCACGTGGTGGAGGCCTCTCCCAAGGTCAAGATCCAAAGCTGTGGGGGGCAAATCCAAGGCGCTGATTCCCAAAGCCTGTTCCATCGAACCTAACTGGTCATCTGCAGAACAGGCGGCTTGTGTGCATAAAGACAGGACCCAGTGCCGGGGGGACAAAGCTGCCCCGCAAGCTGCCCATCCCTGTGGGCCGCTGCAAGGGTCGGTCTCAGTCAGCACGGCCCCCAGAGCTAGATAATGTCCTGTGTGCTCCAGTTGCCCTGGCCCGGGGGCCCTGGAAGACACCCCAGAGGCAGGTGGGTTGGCGGGGTGCCCTGCTTCCTTCCAGACCCTCTCAGGAGGGTGTGGCTGCAGGGGATGTTGGTGCTGCCTCCACACACAGGAGTCCCTGACTCTGCTGCAGCCACCTCACCCACCGATGGCCCAAACACCGTGAGAGGAAGCTGGAAGACGTGGTTGGACCCCAGGTGAGGAACAAACCCCCTAAACCTTGCCTGTGAAACGCCGACTAGAACCGCCACAGACTCGCAGAGAGCAGACGAGATGAGGCCACCAGCAGGTGTCACTCGAGCCACAGCTGCGTCCCCACGGGGCTGTATCCCTCCCTTCCTGTTCTGCCAGGCTGGCACGGCCTGAGAAGCTGCATTCCTAATGCTCAGGGGACTCCACTCGGAGATCTGCTAGGACAGTCACTCAGCGCCTGGCCTGCGTGGTCAGCAGCATTGTCTGGGTCCGAAAGCCAGAGCCCTGGGCCAGCACAGCCCCTCAGCCGGCCTTGTGGGTAAGTATGGCCGGCAGGCTCTTGCTGTTGCCTGTCTCTTGCCAGGGCCTGTACATCTCACACACTTGTTTCTTTTCCTCCTCTGAAGCCCCACCCGTCACCTGACATTCTTCCCAAAACATTAGTTTCGGAGCCCGGGGTCCCAGCTGGGGAGAGCACAGCCCCCACCATGTGCTCCACCTCCTCAGGGCCATGGACAGATGCCCCAGGTCAACACCTCCAAAGAGTATCTGAGAGGTCCCAGGGTGGGACAAGGTGAACACTTTGCTGGGAGGAGCAAGGAGCCCACTGCAGACCTGAGCTCACGGCCACAGCCCTGCCCAGGAGACACTCACTCATGCGCGGCCCCAACCCATGAGTTCTAGCAGGCAAAAGCCCCCACCCAGACTCCCACTACTGTCCCAGAGTCCAGTGAGGAGGGAAAAGGGGAAGCATTTCCGGGGATCCGCGCAGGCGGAGATCATCTTTCACCCACATGCTGCCCCGAGAGCTCAGGACTCTTACTGTGTCCACTAAACAAAGAAGGAAACTGAGGCAGAGACAGGTAAAATAACCCTAGTGTCACCCAGCTAGAGCGGGACTGAAACCTATGCTGAGCTGATTCCGAAGCCCACACAGAGCATCTCTCAGCCAGTCCCACACCGTGCCTGCCCACTCGGGGCTGAGGCCCGACCCCAAAGCCCATCCTCTCCCACCTGGTGGGTCACAGCCTCTGTTCTGGACTGGACCACTGACTCACTCTGGCCCGCCTCACCTGCCTCCTATAGGGCCCATTTCCCATGGGTGGGCACAGACCAGAGCCCCCCTCCCATCACAGCTTACCAAATCCCAATTAGATCCACCAACCACACCAGCCTGGGCCTGGGGCAGGGGAGCCCAAGGAGGTGGCTCTGCGGCTGGGAGGAGACGAAGCCTGCAGGGACCCCTTCCCACCCGGAGACAGGGATGCAGAGAAGCCAACCTGCAGAGAAAGGAAAAAACAGGCACCAGTGGGGAGGCGGCCAGGCCTCCACCCTCAGAGGGGACTCAGAAGTGGCTCCTGTGGGCTTCCCATGGCCTCCCTGTTCCCAGCTCTGACACCCCTCAGGCTGGCCCATATTGACCCGCACCCATCTTCCACTTGAGCCACTTTGGCTGGGTTTCTGTCCCCTGTACCCGCTCTCTGCCCAGGATGCTCCGGAACAGACCCTTGTCTTTGGGGTCTTCGCCTGTTGTGCCCCCTCTGGGACCCTCACAGACCAGGGACCAGGCCTCAGGCACAGGTCCAACGTGACAGTGAGAGCCCTGCGCTGGCCAACAGACGGCATTCACAAAGCTCCAGGGCTTTCTCCACGGGTGGCCCCCAAGCCCCGTGCCTGTACCTCCTGCCTCTCCGCACCCGCTTCGTCCCCGGCTGCACAGAGCCCCATCCACTGCATGGCTGTTTCACAAGCACATAAATTACAAGCTAATCCTATGCCGCAAGGCATTCGGGTAACTCCTCCGTTTTCATAGCTAATCTTTATATGATGCTAAACTTTATCCTTAGGATAGATTCCTAGAATGAAATTGCTTGGTCAAAACGAAGGGTTTGGGGGTATGGTTTTTCAGAAATTACCCCCAGAAAAGACTGTCAGAGAGACCGTGTCCCCTACATCGTTACTACCAACACCAGATATTTTTATTTTTCGAGATAGAGTCTCATTCTGTTGCCCAGGCTGGAGTGCAGTGTGTGATCTCGGCTCCCTGCAACCTCCGCCTCCCAGGTTCAAGCTATTCTCCGGCCTCAGACTCTGGAGTAGCTGGGACTACAGGCGCCCGCCACCACACCCAGCTAATCTTTGTATTTTTAGTAGAGACAGGGTTTCACCATGTTGGCCAGGCTGGTCTCAAACTGCCCTCAGGTACTCCGCCTGCCTCGGCCTCCCAAAGTGCTGGAATTACAGGTGTGAGCCACCGTGCCCTACCCATCAGTTAATTTTTTTTTTTTTGGTTAATCTTAGCGGAGCTCTGAATACTTATGTCTGCTGGAATTCGCTACAGGCTTAATTGCGTTTCTCCAAAATGCATATGCTGAAGTCCCACCCACCCCCCCGGCACCCTCTGCCACCTTAGAATGTCACCTTGTTTGGAGATAGATAAGGTCTTTAAAGAGGTGGCTGAGTTAAAAATGAAGGCACTGGGGGTCCTCATCCAATAGGCCTAGTGTCTTTCTATGAAGGGACTCAGAGGCATACAGAGGGACAAGCCCATGAAGACAAAGAAGAACCAACTCTCCCAGCACCTTGACCTTGACCCTGACCTTCCAGCCTTAGAACTGCAAGGAAATTAACTGTGGTTTAAGCCATGCTGTCTGTGGTATTTTGTGATGGCAGCCTGAGGACACAGAATTCTCAGTCTCTAGTGAGGTGATTAACTATATAAATAATGAAGTAAAAGGACAGGAGAAGCGTGGCGGCTCACACCTCTAATCCCAGCCCTTTGGGAGGCTGAGGCGGAAGGACTGCTTGAGACCCCAAGTTCCAGATCAGCTTGGGCAACACAGCAAGACCCCGTCTCTACCAAAAATTTTTTTCTTTTTTTTTTTTTTCTTTTTTTTGAGACAGAGTCCCGCTCTGTCGCCCAGGCTGGAGTGCAGTGGCACGATCTCAGCTCACTGCAACTTCCACCTCCCAGGTTCAAGCAATTCTGCTGTTTCAGCCTCTGGAGTAGCTGGGATTACAAGTGCACACCTCCATGCCCAGCTAATTTTTGTGTTTTTAATAGAGACAAAGTTTCACCATGTTGGCTAGGCTGGTGTCGAATTCCTGACCTCAAGTGATCCACCCACCTTGGCCTCCCAAAGTGCTGGGATTACAGGCGTGAGTCGCTGCACCCAGCCAAAATTTTGTTTAAATTAGTGTGTTTAGCGGCGCACACCTGTAGTCCAGCTGCTTCAGCCCAGGAGGGGCTGGAGCCGAGGAGGTTGAGGCTGCAGTGATTGTGCCACTGCACTCCAGCCTGGGTGGCAGAGCAAGACTCCATCTCTCAAAACAAAGTTAGGACAAACCAAGAAAAAGGATAAAAAGCCAGATTGCTGAGAAATATAAATAATGAATGAAAGGAAGAGAGTTTTCTCTCCTTCTGCAGAACCCAGGAAGAAAAGTTTCTAGGCAAACAATCAGACAAGCCCACCCCAGGGGCACCAGACAGAGGAGGGTGAGGAGGACTGCCAGGGAAGAACTCGTTTCTTCGCCAATGCTTCAGCAGGCACTGGGAAAGTGCTCATTCTGAACCAAGAGACCCTGCCTGCTACCCCACCCAAACAGGGAGAATTACTTCATCCAGGAGACAGGTGGAGAATTCCTCTGAAAAAAACAGACTGCAGCCAGAAGCAGAGGCTGCCACACACACAAGTTTCCACTCAGCTTTTTCGTACCTCACTTTAATACATGAACAGTCAATGGTCCTCAGACATAAGGAGAAGCCTTGGTGGGGAAGAAAAGGACCAAAACATACAAATAAGTGGAAAAAAAGAGGGGGAATCAAAAAATGCAGCAGGTGGGAGAAGACATCAAGTGACCAGAATTTAAATCCTCAGAGATAAAATACAAAATGAGAATAAAATGCAATTAAAAAGGAAAGACCAGGGATAAAGAGTTTCTGGAAATTAGAAGTATAATAGCTAAAAGAAATTTTGGTAAATGGTCTGGAAGATAAAAATCAAGAAAATCTTTCAGAAACTAGAACAAAAAAAGAGGTAGGCAAAACAGCAAGAAAATTAAAGAATTCATCCAGAACAGCTGAACTGTAAAATATCAGGAGTTCTAGAAAGCAGGGAAGGAAAATGAGCACAGATTTAAACAGGAAATTCTCCTGGAATGGAAGGTGTGAGCATCCGGACTGCAGGGCTCACAGATACCACACAATGATGAGAGAGACACCCAACCAAGACACAGTGGCATGAAATTCAGAACTCAAACGACAAAGACCCTAAATGCTTCCAGAGAAAACCAAAAACATCACAAATGAAGGACCGAGAATCAGAACAGCATGGGCTTCTCAAGAGCAACACTGAACCTAGAAGTCAGTGGGAAACTGCACCCCCACCGCTCCAAATTATGAGCAAAAATGATTTTCAACCTAACATACTATGCATACCAATTTATCAAATAATCAAGCCACAGAAACTATATCTTCCGTGCATCCTTTCTTAGGAAGCTACTCCAGGATGTACTCCACCCAAATGAGGGAGGAAACCATGAAATAAGACATGAGGAGATCAAACACAGGAGAGGTGAAGGAAATCTCCAGGAAGATGCGGGAAGAATTGGGAAGAAGGCAATCAATCAATAAACAAACGTATTTGTACATTTGTGTGTATTACTGAGAGAATCTGGCAAGTTTGCTCAAGTGCAAGCTGCATTTGAGAGGTGTTTCACTGAGCAGTTGGAAGGTGAAAAAAGAACCGGTGATTTAAAGAAAACTGCAGCTGAAAAAAAGCGAGACAATTACTAACTCAAGTTATGCATGAGAAGTGTACAGACTCAGACTCCATCGCCTGGCTCAGCAGTAAGCAATACTTACATAGTCATAATGAAAAACACTGAGTATGGATTTAACAACAAAAAATGCAATATAGCAATATTGAGATAGCTGGGAGGGGGGAGAATGGGGGTCTAAGGGATTGAAAATCTCCATCTACTACAGTAGGAAGTCAACAGATAATGGCTAAAAGTGAGCATGAGCTCAGGAAGCGGCAAACACACCCACTTGGAAACATGGTGGTCAGTCTTTGAAGACACACATGATTTTTGCTCCAAGCTCTATTTTGTTTTTAGCACCAAATGTCACCTTAAACTATGGGCACATAATAGCTCAATAAGGATTAAAAGTTTTAAAGAGGAGGGGAAGGAAAGATGCGTTTATGAGAAGATTCTCACAATAGTGATATTAACCTCATTTTTCCAGCCACAGAAACTAAGGCTCAGAGGGGACTCGTACATTGTCGATGTGGGTGAAGACCTGAGCCTGGCCTCAATGCACAGTCCTGCTCCCCATGGAGGACTGGCTGGCGGATGCCCTGTCCCTGCATATTTGGAAGGCTGCTGGGGAATGCCAGGAAGGGGCAGGTCCATGATCTCCCCAGAAGGACAAGGGGAGAGGGGTCAGCAGAGGCAGTGTCTGCAGATGAAGGTCTGCAGATGAGGGTGATGAAGATGATTGTGACAGGGTGGACATGCCAGAGGCAAAAAGCACCATTTGCAGACACCATCCCCCTAGGGTGGGAGGTGCCAACAGCAGCTGACCCCAGAGATGGGCAGCAAATAGGACCCAGGTGCGTCTTCACCCTGAGGAGAGGGGCAGATAGGACCCAGGTGCGTCTTCACCCTGAGGAGAGCAGCAAATAGGACCCAGGTGCATCTTCACCCTGAGGAGAGCAGCAAATAGGACCCAGGTGTGTCTTGACCCCACCCAGGTGAGAAGGGATTCGGAAGGCCAGTGCCTCCAGTGTGGGGGCTGAAGGTCCACCAGTCTGTGCTGTGGGGACAAGACTCAGACAGTCAACTGAGTGGAGCAGCCACACCCCAACTGGCTTCCAGCGTGGACTCCGGGCAACATTTTTACTTTACTTCTTCCACTCTCCACATTGATTCATCGCACTGGTCTTTTTTTTAACTTTTTCTTTTTAAAAAATACTTTAGAGCAGTTTTAGCTTTAGAGAAAAATGAGTGGAAAGTACAGAGAGTTCCCATATACTGTATCCCCTCGCCCCCCACTTCTTCTGATATTAGCATCTTGTGGTACATCTGTCGCAACTGATGGGCCAAGACGGATACATTATTAACCAGAGCCATGGTTTTCATCAGGGTCCACGCCTTCCATGGGTGTGCACAAAGGCATCCGGACATATACCCGCCATTAGAGTATCTCAGAGTACTATGACTACCCTACAAATCCCCCGGGCTCCGCCTGTCTGTCCCTCCCCGCCCCCAACCCTGGGCAACCACTGATCTTGTCACTGTCTCCAGAGTTCTGCCTCTTCCAGAATGCCATCTAGTTGGAACCCCACGGGATGTGGCCTCTTCACACGGGCTTCTCCCGCTGAGCAACACACATTGAAGGCTGCTCCGCATCCTCACCGCCATTTACTTATCCACTTCCCTATTTAACGGCATCTTCGTTGCTTCCGACTTTGGGCAATTACAAATAAAGGGAATGTCTTTTTCACATCCAAATTAAAAAAAAAAAATCCACAAAGATGGGATGGACCAAATCTCAGAATAAAGAGCATTCTTTTAAATCAAATATACGTTATCTTTACTAAAATTCCTGCATCAGCTGCCTTTTGTTTTGTAGCGGGGACAGAAAAACCTTCATGAGCCACCCCAGCAGTAGCCCAGAAGTCAGGAACCCCAGCTTCCGCGTCTGAAGGACACGGTCTGCTGGCATTTGCTGAGCACTTATGAAATACCGAGACAGCAGCAGGCATGGTGTCACTTCCCCATGACACGCAGAGGCTCAGAGAGGTGAGTCACTTGCCCAAGACCACACAGCAACAAGAGGTGGAGACCTGGGCCCTCCCCACAGCGTTAGCCCTGGAGCCTGGAAGGAGCCTTGGAGACTCCGGACCCAGCCCTTCTGTTCCCCACCATCCTTGACATAGAGGAAGCCCCACACCCAGTAACTCTGGCTGATTTGTGGACCCAGGGCAAGGTTAAGAAGTGGGGCTCATCTGTAGACCCTACCGGACACTCTGTCCACTGGGAGCACAGTGACTCCCAATGTTCCCACCAGCCCTGAGCATCCTCCCAGCCACACCTGCTGGGGACGGACTCTGCTTTCTCTTACCCCGACCTCACCCGGAAGGGCAAGGCTCTCCCACCTACCATGAAGGCTGACGCCGCCAAGGCCACTCACCACGCATCCGGGCCACGCTAGGTGTTTCCATGGGCCACTGAATCGATTCTCGCACAGCCCCGCAAGGGAGACAGTAGCATGTTATTGTACCCATTTTACAGATGCCAACACCGAGTGATAAGGTTAAGCCACTTGCCCAGGTGCTAACGTCAGGGAAGCGTCTGAGCCAGGACCCCTACCAGGCATGTCTGCTTCCAAAACCCACACTCTGTAGGAATATTCTTTACTGCCACCGGGCAACAGAGCAGGCAAGGCCATCACTCACGAAGGCCAACTCCGGCTCTGATCACGATCCAGCCCCACCCGGCCCCTCCCTCACTCATTCAAGGAGGGCAGACGCCAGTGAGGGGGGGCTCACTCTGAAGTGGCAGCTAGGGAGGGCGCCGCCTAAGGTGGCAGCCGTGTGCCCAGCATGGGGGCTCTGGTCCCTGAAGGCTGGCCTTTCCTGGGCCGTGGAAGGGTCCTGCTGCTCCTTCTGACCTGCCCACGCCAGCACCATCCTCTCCCAGGTGAGCAGATCAGACGCACAGGCTCAGGAGACCTGGGCGTCCTGCCGGCTTCTGAATTTTAGCCTCGTGCACGCCTTATGGGGCCTGGGAGAGCAGGAACTGTCCCTTGCCCTCAACCCCAGCTTCCTCCCTCCTCCGTGGGGTGTAAACAGGGGAGGCAGGAACAGGATACAGCACATAAGGATGCCCCTCCCAGTCCTGCCCTCCCCGGACCCACGATCCCCTCACTACCCACTGCATAGCTCTGATGTTGGGAACGCTCACCCAGGGGGCGGTGGGGCCCACGGGCTGGCCTGGCAGACAGCAGGGTTAGTGGAAACCCCCGCGAGGCGTGGGGTGACCTGCAGGGTGCCTGGCTGATGCTGTTACCGGTGCAGAGATGGCACCACGGGGCAAGACTGGCCCCTCTCCAAGGAGAAGACCCGCCCACCAGCATGGGTGGAAGTCAGGCAAATCTGAGCTCGGATCCTGGCTGTTAGCTTCCCAGCCACGTGACCCGAGACAGAAGTCCTTAACTTCTCTGAGCCTCACCTTCCCCATACTGCAAAATGGGGATAAAAATCATTCCCTCCAAGCTGCAAAGGAGCACAGCAAAGGGATGAGAGCCTGGGAGCTGCAGCCAGATGCCTGGCACCAACAGCGGTCACAGTCCCCTCACTGTCCCTGCCTGTAAAACAAGGACCACAATCTCCACCTCCAAAGGCACTGGGAGGAACAGGTCTGCATTTACAAAGCATATCAGACGGCACTGGGCACGAGGCCCACACTGTGTGTCTAGTACATAAAATCCATGGGTGGTCTTGGTGGTCTAACCTGTGAGCATGCAGAGGCCTACAGAAGGTTCTGGAGACTGCTGCTGTTATCGTTACAGTAGCGCCAAGGCCCTCTCAAGCTGGTGGCGCCACCTGGGAACCCTGAAATGCAGGCTCTGCAGTGGATTTTCAGCTCACCCCAATAGCTGCATCAGGAACTGAGGGCTGGAGCCCCACAACGTGGGTTTAACAACCTCCAGGGGCCCTGATGCTCCTTAAGCTGAGCCACGGCTCTAGGGCAGAGGCTTGAGTTGGAATCACCTGGAGAACTTTGGCAACTAATGACTGGCCTCGCCCCCCGGCCCAGAGACACTGATTCAGCGGGGCTGGGGCAGGCCCAGGCTCGAGGCTTTTAAGAGCTTCCCAGGTGATTCTTATTTCACAACCAACCACCTTTTAAAATTATCTTTTAAAAAACTATTTTTTTTTTTAATAAATAGGGATGGGGCTTCACTATGTTGTCCAGGCTGGTCTTGAACTCCTGGCCTCAAGAGATCCTTCCACCTTGCCCTCCCCAAAGTGCTGGGATGACAGGCATGAGCCACCATGCCCTCCTCTACTTACATGATCTTTTAGGACCAACAGTCTTGCTGCTGAAGAGCTGTGCCTGAGTGAAGCTCACGTCTTCTCTTGAGAATCCCTTGGCCCCAGCCGGCACCTGCTCCCGCCACTTCCCCTCGGAACATCTACATTTCCAACCATCCCAACCTTCCCAAGGGTCAGGGTTCTGGACATGCACGACCCCATAGGCTGAGTGGCTCTGAGTGTGGCGGCCTCAGGCCGAGGACTGTGTGGGAGGGAGGCTGCCCACTCGGGGTGTGGCTTGGAGCACTGGACTCAGGCAGGCCCATGGGCATGTGTAGCTATGAGCCGGCACCTCAGGGAAAACCTGGGCACAGGGGCCCCCACACCACTTGGAGCCTGTCTCCAGGCCCCAGGTGAAACCTCACAGGCCTCAGTCTCCTGGGCACTGGGCTCAATGGCCGTGGTGGTGCTGGGAGGAGAGCCCCAGTCCTCTTCGAGGACTCGCGGTCAGAGAGGCAGGTGGGTGGGAGTTGTGTGCTCAGGCTCCGTGCTAAGCCACCAGGGTACAAATCCCAGCTCCATGGTGATAACTGTGCGGCTTGGGGCTAGTTAAGAAACCTCAGTCTGCACATGTGCAAAATGAAATATTACAGGATAAAAATGATTCCTACCCCACAGGGCTGCCTTGAAGACCCAGTTACTAAGCACAAAGCAACGGGAGTGGCCCCGCAGACATTAGACCCTGGCCACTGTTGCTCTTGGCACCTCTAAGGAGGCTCCTCCCCCACCAAACACCTGTTGTAGGATAACCACCCCCCGCCCCGATAGCAGTAACTTACACATACTCCAAGAACAACCTGAGCTAAGGAATCCGGGAGTGGCCAATCTGGAGATTCCCTCCTTGGCTATGAGCAACTTCTGAGCTCCTGGCCTGTCCCGTGGAACATGCGCTGTGCAGGGGCTTGAGGCCCTCCTCCTCCTCCTCACCACTTCCTTCTTGGGACCTCGGCTCCAGTGTGCATGCTGGCCCTGCTGCTCCTGCTCAGAGGGCCCCTCTGCAAAAATGGCCAGTGACCGTGCAGCACCGAGGGCGGGGTTCAGACCTCTCAGGTGGGTGCCCAGCGGCTGACGATGGGGCTGGGCCCAGGCAGCCTGAGAGCTGCTGGGGGCTGGTGTGGAGGAGGAGAGCGACAGGCCAGGACCCCCGAGGAGGTAACACTGAGGGTTCAGAAATGACCCACCTGCCCAGCACCGACTGCATGCTCCAATAGTCACAGCTGTCACTGTCACCCCACTTCCTCCAAACACAGACCTCACCATGTCCAGTGGTCAGTCCCCAGGTGGAGCCCTGGAAAAGACTTCTCAGCCTCCAGCAGTCTCTTTTTAAAAGAAGCCATGGGCCAGGTGTGCTGGCTCACAGAGTGAGACTCCGTCTCAAAAAATATATAAAATAAGGCCAGGTGAGGCAGCTCATGCCTGTAATCCCAGCACTTTGGGAGGCCAAGACAGGTGGATCACTTGAGGTCAGGAGTTCGAGACTAGCCTGGCCAACATGTTGCTACCCTGTCTCTACTAAAAATACAAAATTAGCCGGGCATGGTGGCGCATGCCTATAATCCCAGCTACTCTGGAGGCTGAGGCAGGAGAATCCCTTGAACCCGAGAGGCGGAGGTTGCAGTGAGCCGAGATCGCACTACTGCACTCCAGCCTGGGCAACAAGAGTGAAACTCTGTCTCAAAAAATAAAATGAAATAAATAAAAACTAAAAGAAGCTGTGGGGTATGTGTTCAACAGCTCTTGTCAGAGAGTTGGCCCCAAAGCAACCCAGCCAGGCCACCCCCGAATCTCCACCCAGGAGGAAACGAAACCACGCAAACGGTCACAGCAGCACGACTCAGGATAGCCCCCAGGTGGAAACAGCCCAAAAGTGACCCAGGGCTAGCAAAACAGCCCAAACCTCTGCCAGGTTTAGGCTGTTTCCACCCGTGGGCCGTCCTGAGTGATGGCAGATTCACACAAAACGCAGTGCCCTGCAGTGGAATATTACTCAGCGACACGAAGGAGTGGACTCATGCAGCTCCTACGTGCGTGAACCCCGAAAACAACGCTGGGCAACAGAAGCGACACACAAAAGGCCACTCAGCGTATGACTCCACGCATGCGAAACGTCAGGAGCAGCAAACCCACAAAGACAGAAAATGGAGTCTCGGTCACCAGGGGCGGGGAGCCGTGGGAATAGGTAAGGGATAGCTAGCTGGAGGGTTTCTTCTTGAGACGATGAAAATGTTCTAAAATTGATTATGGTGAGAGTGACACAACTCTGAATATTCTAGAAACCACTGGACTGTACAGTTTAAATGGGTGAATTGTATGGTGTGTGAAATATATGTCAGTAAAGCTGTATTTTTTAAAAGCCAGGCTTACCGGAGCCCTTTTTCTGCAATCAGAGAATGAGGAGGACCCTCCATTTGGGGAGTGACAGCTACAACCTGGCCTCTGGAGGCTGCCCCAGCCTCAGCCCTGGGGAGGGCCGCACAGTTACCCTGTCCCCTCCCAGCTTACAGGGACACACCTAGACTTCTGGGCAACAACAAGGCCATGTTTGATGGCGACACCTCCCATTCCTGTAATGGGGGCTCCATGGTGGCTCTCACAGGAGGAGGATTTCCCAGAAACCTTGCTCTGCGGCCTCAGGGGACCCCACAGCTGGGCATGTGGTCCCCAGGGAGAAACCCACAGTTTTCAAGCTGTGCCCCTAAACCTCCAAAGACACCCCAAAATCTGCCCAGAGGGTCCCTGTGGCCCATGCGATGTGGGGGAGTGTTCGGGCCAGGACCAGCGCAGGACTCAGAGATGGGGCCTCAGATGTCAGGCACCACTTTCGCTCCGAAGGAGGAGGGTGAGGTGAGGGGGTCCGGAACCCGGGGTTCTGCAGCTCCCAAGAGGGAGCTCTAATTCACAGAGGGAATTAGAGGTTGTTTTGTTAGGGAATGAAATTGCATCCTTATTTTCACTAAGCTTTACTTGAAATTTAGCATTTCCTTAAACTAGAAGATGCCTCAGCCCCCAGTGGTACTGGCCACATCGGTGACTCTGTTACTCATGGAAACGGCATGTCCCCCACACAGCGGGAGCAAACATCCCAGGATAGGGTTACCCCAAGTCCCGCCCTGGCTGGGGAGCCCGCCATGAGCCTCACACCCACCCTGCCGGACATCAGAGCAGCCAGCCAGGGAGGAATGAGCCAAGGACATCAGTGTCCACCCTCGCCTGCCCCTGTAGCCCTCTATGGATACTGGCTCCGAGTGTCAGTCAGGCCTTGGGGGAGGGATGCTCAAAGCAAGGAAGGTGCTGAGGATCTGCAGTGTGCAGGACCACACAGCTCCCAGGAGACTAGGACGAGAGCTTGGCCCACGCTGGAACCCGGGCTAGCTGGGCAGTGTCCGGGGTGGGCAGAGTGGACCCCTCCGTTGAGGCCCCCACTGCTGCCTCAGAATCTGTGGGGCTGGCCTGGGAGGGGCCTGGACACTCCTGCGGCTCCCCTGCCCACAGCTGACCTCCACCAGGTCCCCCTCTGACCTTACTCCGCTGTGGGACCCAGGTAGTGGTGGCCATCGCAGAGAAGGCAAGTCCTCCAGCGACCCTGGGACCCCAGGGCCCTCTCACACCCCCAATGCCTTGCCAGACCTGGAAGGGTGACCAGAGGCTGAGTTGGGACAGGGCACTGGCTACACCATCTCCCCAGCCCCCCAGCCCCAGCCCACGCTCCCCATCCACTCCAGGTTTGGAGCGGGACCAGGCCTCTCGGTGGGCGGGGTGGGGGGTCTGATTTATCAGGAGGAGACCCTGACCATCTCTGGGGCTCCCTCAGACCCCATGCACCCTCAGCTCCTCCTGCAGGTCCCAGCCCTCAGTTCCTCATGGAACTTCTGCCTCTGGCAGACCTCCATCCCAGCCACAGCCTCGCAGAAGGGAGAGCTCTCCTCCCACCCCAGCCACAGCCTCACAGAGGGGAGCTCTCCTTCCCGGCCCTGCCACAGCTGCTGCTACACAGGAAGGAGAGGCTGTCTGCACCCCCCTCTGCAGCCAAGGGCCACAGCACCTGGTAGTCACTGAGAAATGGGAACACAGCTGGAGACACCCCGCACCGCCAAAGGTCAGCAGCACCTGTTCTCACTCCAGCCACTCACTGTCCTTGCTCACGGAGGCTTGGGTGCCCCCTGGGAAGCTGACCTCAGACCCAAGCCCAGGAGGAGAGAAGGAAATGGCTGGGCCCAGGAGGAGAGAAGGAAATGGCTGGGCTTTCTGGAAACTTCCCCTGAGCCATCACCCAAGAGTCCTGGAGATGCGAGGACGCACAGGACCAGCTGAAGACTCAGAAGGCAGGTGGCTCTGGGGCAGACGGCGGCAGAGAGGTGGCTTGCGGTGGCACGCGGCTGGCTCTGAGGCATCCCCTCCACCCCAAAGGGGCCCCCCCGACACCTGGAGCTCCTGCCAGGCTGCGTCGTTCTTCTGTTGGATATAAACCATCTCCCAGAACACCACACGTGGACAAGGTCACTCTGAGATCGCAGTAGAGTGAGACAGAAACAGGTCACTGTGCCACCCACGATCACCAATCATCCCCCCTCTCGGCTAAGGCGAGGGACGGCTGCTTCTTGACCGATCTCCGCATGATTTTGGTGCAGGTCTCCCATGTCTACAGGCGACAGTGACTGAGGCACCCACAAGAGAATCGCCTCCTTTCTAACAGCACCTGGTCTAGTGAGCCCCACGTCCCTAGACCCTCCCCTCCCCACCACCCACCCAAACCCCAAACCCTAGTGGGGCTCTTCCCAACACCCTCTTGCCCCGTGGTTCCTGGGGGAGCGTCCGCCCTCATTGCAGGGAGGAATAAACCCGATCCTTCAACCAGAGCCTTCCGGGGGCTTGGCTGGCTGCATCCACCGTCTGAGACAGTCCTGGGTGTTTGCACAGCAATCGCTCCCGGCTGGCGGCTGTAGGTGGGTGCATTTCTCTCAGAGGAGAATCACGAGGGGAAGCCCTGGGGCCTGGGGTTGGCCAACGCTCCTGAGAGCAAGAAGGCACTGGTGGGGATTCAGAAGCCCCCAGGCCCAACCCTGTGGCCTTGGATTCACAGGGCTCAGAACCAGGCCCAGACCACCCTGAAGCCCCTTGCGCAGCTGTGGATCCCAGGTCTGGGCTGTTCCTGCCCCGGACCCCCTCCCCCGGACTCCGTCTATAGGATATAGGATTTTGGAGTGGCCACCTCCTCCTGCCAGCAGCCCCTCCCGACACAGAGCAGATGGGGGCACTGGCCCCGGCACTCTGGGCCAAGTCAGGTCCAGCTGCCAGGGCGAGAAGTTAGCTGCTGACCCCCGTGCTCCAGGGGACCAGTCTCTTTTTCTTTTTCTTTTTGAGACAGAGTCTGGCTCTGTTGCCCAGGCTGGAGTGCAGTGGCGTGATCTCAGCTCACTGCAACCTCCGCCTCCCGGGCTCAAGCGATTCTCCTGCCTCAGCCTCCTGAGTAGCTGAGACTACAGGCACCCACCACCACGCCTGGCTAATTTTTGTATTTTTTGGTAGACATGGGGTTCCACCATGTTGGCCAAGCTGGTCTCAAACTCCTGACCTCAAGTGATCAGGCCTCAGCCTCCCAAAGTGCTGGGATTATAGGCGCGAGCCACCGTACCCAGCCCAGGGGCCCAGTTTCTATGGAATGCTCCTAACAGTCCCAAGAGACCTCTTCACAGGGCCAGAGACTGAGGCAGGCAGGCAGGGAGGCCCAGTGCCACTCCAACAGCAGAACTGTGTGGCCTTGGGAAGTTTGCTGCATCTCTGACCTCAGTCTCCTCCTCTGGGCAGCAGGAGGACAGCGCCTCACAGGGCTGCTGTGTGGAATCCAAGGAAAGACGCAAAAAGAGCTGTGGTGTAAACGCAGGGAATGGCAGCATCGAAACCTGGAAGGGAGGCGTGAGGAACAATGCGTGTCCCCCCCCACGGCAGGACTGACGTTCCCCTCTCTGCAGCCCTTCCCCTCCCTCTCCTCACAGCCCACCCCTCTCCCTTTTCTCCTTCTTCCCCTCCCCCTCTCCCTCTCTCTCTCTCCTTCTCTTTTCCTGACTCTTCTTTCTCTCCTCTCTCTCCTTCTCTCTTCTCTCTCCCTCTCCCTCTCTTTCTCTTCTCTCTCTCCCTCTCTCTCTCCTCTTCCCTCTCTTCTCTCCTTCTCTCCCTCTCTCTCCTTCTCTCTCCTCTTCCCTCTCTTCTCTCCTTCTCTCTCCCTCTCTCCTTCTCTCTCTCTCTCTCCTTCTCTCCCTCTCTCTCCTTCTGTCTCCTCTTCCCTCTCTTCTCTCCTTCTCTCTCCCTCTCTCCTTCTCTCTCTTCTCTCTCTCTCTCTCCTTCTCTCTCTCTCTCCCTCCCCTCCCACCTCTCTGCTAACCACACCCCCATCCAGGCTCAAATGCCCCTTCCCTTTGCCCCTCCCACTCTGGGCCATGACACCAGGACCCTGCCCCTATGGGTGTCTCCTGGTCACTGTCGCTGCAGCCCCTCCCCGCCGGCCTCTGCTGCACTCTTCCACACAGGAATGCACCATAAACTTGCTCAGGATGGGTCTCTGCAGTGTGGACATGGCCACCCAGGCTCAGCCTGCGCTGCAATCCCAGTCCCCACTGCTGGCCTGAGGGACCCCAGAGCCCAGGTGATGCCCACACTTCTCCCTCCCACGCAGTACTATGGGCTAGGCCCTCCATTTCCCAGGGGGTTTACCTCCGGCTCTTGTTTTTCTTAACAACTGGACTGGCTCTGGCACACCCACGGGTGAAGTGTGAGGGCCCTTGGGCTCCTTGCGCACTGGGTCCCAGGGTGGCCCTGTTCCTTCTGCCCCTGGTGCTCACAGATGCTCCTCCTGAAGTCTGGGAGGCCCCACAGTTCCTCCCCAACCCGCTCACCAGCTTCACTCCCTAGAAGGCATCTCCAGCCCCCTCCTTGTGCCCCATCCGTGCCCCGCAGGGAGCTGTGCAGGGCTGACTGACGGGTCCTATTCCCCCAACCAAGAAGTCCTAGGGCTCTTTGTTCACCACTGTCCCCAGGGCCAGCTTGTTGCCTGGCACACACAGTCGGTGCTCAATAGATACTTGTGTGGCCCAACATCCCCCCAGACTCCATGGGTCCTCCCTCTGCCTGCAGCTGTTGTGGTGTCCGAGGACCGGACCTGGTGAGCAGAGCCGGATAGTGACAGCCGGACCCCAGACGCCTCCAAGCCGCAGACTGCGATCCTGGCTCTGTCCTGTCGCCAGTTACTGAGCACCTACTGTGTGCATGGCACCGTGCCTGGTACTCTGGAGCCAAGAGACAGACACCCAGTGCAGTTTATCTCAGAAGTCCAACCTCCAACGGAGCAGGCAGCCTGCAGCCGGGCGGGCTGGGGTGCAGGGGAGCCGGGGGCTCACAGTGGTGTCTACAGCCTACGAAAATGTCACAACTCAACAGTAAGAAGACAAATAATCCTTCTTTTTTTTTTTTTCTTAAGACAGGATCTCGCTCTGTCACCCAGGCTGGAATACAGTGGCGTGATCATAGCTCACTGCAGCCTTGATTTCCTGAGCTCAAGTGATACTCCTGCCTCAGCCTTCCTCATAGCTGGGACTACAGGCACCACCATGCCCAGCTAATTTTTTGCATTTTTTATAGAAATAGGGTTTTGCCATGTTGCCCAAGCTGGTGCGCAGTGCCCACCCCCCCCTTTTTTTTTTTGAGACAGAGTCTTAATCTGTTGCCCAGGCTGGAGCGCAGTGGCGCAATCCCGGCTCACTCAAACTCTGCCTCACAGGTTCAAGTGATTCTCCTGCCTCAGCCTCCAAGTAGCTGGGATTACAGGCACCCGCCACCATGCTCAGCTCATTTTCGCATTTTTGGTAGAGATGGAGTTTCGCCATGTTGGCCAGGCTGGTCTCAAACTCCTGGCCTCAGGTGATCCGCCCACCTCGGCCTCCCAAAGTGCTGGAATTACAGGTGTGAGCACCGTGCCCAGCCTGAAATAACCCAATTTTTAAATGGGCAAGGATCTGAATAGGCATTGCTCCAAAGATGTACCAATGGGCTGACAAGCACCTAGAGAGACTCAGCACCAGCCGCCAGGAAATCCATCCCAGAAGTGGCTGCAACCAAAAAGACAGGCGATGACAGGTGCAGATGAGGACGCAGAGACACCAGAGCCCCCATGCTGCAGGCGGGAATGAGTAAACGGTGCGGCCAGGTGGAAAAAGGCTGGGGTGGAGTTAGTGCCGAACACCGTCACTCTGTCTCCTGGGCCTGAGCTCCACCGTCTGTAAAATGGGTACGACACATGGACGTACCTGGCCTCGCGGGGCTGTAGGACAGCAGGGACGATGGCCAATGGCCTAAGGGATGAGGTATTTGCCACAAGGCCAGGCACAAGCCAGTGTGGTGTCTTCATCCTGCTTTTGCTCCTGTTCCCGGCCTGTCCACACCCTCCTCCCCCAGCTGCTGCCCGGCCTCCCTCCCTCCTCCTCCCTCCTCCTCCTCCGCCCACTTCTCGAGTCCTGGGGTTCCCCTAGGCTCCATCCTGTGCGTTTCTCCCCTCCCACTTTCTGTTTTCTTTAAATAATATTTTTTGCCTTATTTCCAAGTTTTATTATTATTATTATTATTATTTTTTTGAGACAGGGTCTCATTATGTCGCCCAGGCTGGAGTGCAGTGGCCCAATCTCAACTCACTGCAACCTGCACCTCCCGGGTTGAAGTGATTCTCCCACCTCAGCCTCCGGAGTGGCTGGGACTGCAGGCGCAGGCTGCCATGCCCCAGCTAATTTTTGTATTTTCTGTAGAGACGGGGTTTCGTTATGATGCCCAGGCTAGTCTGAAACTCCTGAACTCAAGTGATCCGCCCACCTCAGTCTCCCAAAGTGCTGGGATTACAGGCATGAGCCACTGCGCCCAGCCACTCCCCTCCCACTAGTCAATGCCACCGGGAGTGGGAGATGCCCCGCCCCTTCCACCCAGACACACCATCCCTACCACGGACGCACCCCTGCCCCGGCTGCGCACAGCTTCTCTGCTGAGCATGTTTCATAGGTGACTCTCGGCCCCTGCACCTGCACCTGCACCTGCTCCTTCTCCAAATTCCCTCAAAGACAGGACCGCCCAGCCCCAGACTCCTGGCCTCCCCGCTACCATGCAGCCCCCCTACCTCCACAGCCCCCACCAGACCCAGCCACTATCTCCACTCCTTGGACACAGGCACCCCTCCCTAGATGTGGCATCCCTCCCATGACCCCCAGCTTCTGCTCTGGCCCCCCATTTCCCTGCCCTCCCAGCACCAGAGTGACCACGTGAACTCAGCCATACAGCTTCCACACGGCCCAGCACCAGCTCTGCTGGCATCCGCTGGGGGGAAGCGAAGACATCTGTGCACAGGAAAACCTGGACCTGAGAGTTGGCAGCAGCTTTTTAAACTCACAACGTCCCACGCTGGAGACACCCCAGATGCCCTTCAAGGGACAGATGGTTAAACAAACGGCCCATCCACACTGTGGGACACCGCCCAGCAATAAGAAGGAAAGGACTATTTTATTTGGTTTGTTTGTTGTCTGTTTGTTTTTTGAGACAGAGTCTCACTCTGTCACCCAGGCTGGAGTGCAATGGCGCGATCTCGGCTCACTGCAACCTCCGCCTCCCAGGTGCAAGTGATTCTCCTGCCTCAGCCTCCGAGTAGCTGTGATTACAGGTACGCACCACCGCACCCAGCTAATTTTATATTTTTAGTAAAGACCGGGTTTCACCATGTTGGCCAGGCTGGTCTCAAACTCCTGACCTCAGGTGATCCACCTGCCTAGGCCTCTCAAAGTGCTGGGATTACAGGCGTGAGCCACTGAGCCCAGCCTGGAACAAACTATTGATATAGGCAACACCTGCAAAAATCTCCAGCAAATGAGACTGAGTGACGAAAGCCAGCCCCAAAATGACGAACTGTACTTTTCCGTTTACAGAGCATTTTGGAAACGACGAAACTAAAGGAATGGAGAACAGTTCAGAGGCTGCCAGGCGGGGGCAGCGGGTGTGGCTACAAAAGGGCAACACAAGGGACCCCGGGGCGCGGGTGCTCCCCATCCTGACTGTGTCCACGTCAATATCCAGTTGCGACATGTCATCAGTTTCACAGGATGC
The DNA here is from genome assembly GCF_028885625.2 of Pongo pygmaeus. Taxonomy (NCBI): domain Eukaryota; kingdom Metazoa; phylum Chordata; class Mammalia; order Primates; family Hominidae; genus Pongo; species Pongo pygmaeus. Next base: position 84,910,718 of record NC_072391.2, on the reverse strand, counting down.
TACCTCAGGAGAGACCACATGAGGGGGACACTGGATCTCTGATCTATTCCTCACCACTGCCTGGGAATCTACAGTGATCTCAAAATAAAAAGTGTAATTACAAAAATACAAAACCTGGCCGGGCGCAGTGGCTCACACCTGTAATCCCAGCATTTTGGGAGGCCGAGGCGGGTGGATCACGAGGTCAGGAGATCAAGACCATCCTGGCTAACACGGTGAAACCCTGTCTTTACTAAAAATACAAAAAAAAATACAAAAAATTAGCTGGGTGTGGTGGCGGGCGCCTGTAGTCCCAGCTACTCGGGAGGCTGAGGCAGGAGAACGGCGTGAACCCGGGAGGTGGAGCCTGCAGTGAGCTGAGATCGCGCCATTGCTCTCCCACCTGGGCAACAGAGTGAGACTCTGTCTCAAAAAAAAAAAACTACATACACACACACACACACACAAAACCAGATTGTGTTGCTGTTCTGCTTAAATCAGACAATGTTGTTCCCGGGCCCTGGACAAAATTCAAAGTCCCCCAACCCTGGGGCCCGGAAGCTCTCTGTGCTCAGACCCCGTGTCCTTTTCCCAACTGCGGCAGCCACAGGGCTCTCTGAACACCAAGCAGGCTCTGGCCGTGGTGCCCCTGCACGCGCCGTCTCCCTCCCGCAGGCTCTCCCTCCCTCTCTCCCCACCACCAGCCCCTCCTGTCGCTCAGAGCTCGCCTGATTGACCACTCATTGATCCACCCAGCCATGATTTCCGGAGCTCTCCTCTGCTGTCGGGTGCTGTGCCCGGGGCTGACCCCAACAGACCCAGCCTCTGCCCCCACCCGCCTCCCCCTAGCAATGCCTCATTGCAGAGGAGGGAAGGCGACTGGAGCTTCTCAAGGGGTGGTCCCAGCACCACCTGCATTGAATGGCCCTGGCTGTGTGATCGTCCCAGGCATTCTTGGGCTCCCTTCTGGGCAGCCCAGGTCAGGGAGGCCGGGTCAGGCGACCCAGATGTGCACAGAGTTTGAGACTCGTGACTGGAGCTATGGAGTCCCTGCTCCATCACTTCCCACTTCTGTTGCCTCTCTGAGCCTGTTTCCCATCTGGAAAATAGGGGAAAGCCATGCTTTCCTCACAAGGAGACAAAACAAATGAACAGGGAAAGCTCCAGTGCCCGGCCCCACTCGCTGGGCAGGAAAGAACCACAGCAGCTGTCACTCAAGTCCATGCCGAGCTGGGAGAGAAGGGCTCAGGACAAGAAAGAAGGTTCTGGGTATCCTGCATTGCCTGGATGCTGACCCCAAGGGTACGGGGCCTCTGGAAGGGGGCGAGGTGAAAGACCAACTCTGCCTGGGTCTACTCCAGCCCAAGCCTCCACCAGGCCTGTAGGAATCTGCTGACCCCGGCCTATTTTTCTACTCACTGTGCAAACTGAGATCAATCTTGGCATGCTTAGGCCCCGGGGAGGATGGACAGGTTCTTACCTGGGGATCTGTGGATGGGTCTACAGGAAACTGTGAACCCTCAGGAGAGCCACCAACCCTCATGTGTGCAGGGACCTGCCTTTATTCTGGGAGGGGACACGCAGCTCCTCACATATACAGGGACCAGCATTTATCCTGGGAGGGGACGCGTGGCTCCTCACGTGTGCAGGGACCTGCCTTTATTCTGGGAGGGGACGCACAGCTCCTCACGTGTGCAGGGACCTGCCTTTATTCTGGGAGGGGACGCGCGGCTCCTCACGTGTGCAGGGACCAGCATTTATCCTGGGAGGGGACGCGCGGCTCCTCACGTGTGCAGGGACCAGCATTTATCCTGGGAGGGGACGCGCGGCTCCTCATGTGTGCAGGGACCAGCATTTATCCTGGGAGGGGACGCGCGGCTCCTCACGTGTGCAGGGACCTGCCTTTATTCTGGGAGGGGACGCGCGGCTCCTCATGTGTCCAGGGACCTGCCTTTATCCTGGGAGGGGACGTGCGGCTCCTGGTGTGTGCAGGGACCAGCGTTTATCCTGGGAGGGGACGCGCGACCCCTCGTGTGTGCAGGGACCTGCGTTTATATTGGGAGGGGACACGCAGCTCCTCATGTGTACAGGGACCTGCCTTTATCCTCGGAGGGGACGCACAGCTCCTCCTGTATACAGGGGCCTGAGTTTATCCTGGGAGGGGACACGTAGCTCCTCATGTGTGCAGGGACCTGCCTTTATCCTGGGAGGGGACACGCGGCTCCTCGTGTGTGCAGGGACCTGCCTTTATCCTGGGAGGGGACACGCAGCTCCTCGTGTGTGCAGGGACCTGCCTTTATCCTGGGAGGGGACACGCAGCTCTGTGTTCACACCACGCTGGCAGTCCCCCAAGCTTACAAATTGCTGGGGGTGAAACCTCTCTGCCCTTGCTTCGCTGTGAGACCTGGGGCAGGCCCCTCCCTTGGTGGGCCTCAGTTTCTTCATCTGTAAAGCAAGGGGGCCCCTGGAATGCTGGCTCCATCAACAAAGGCATCTCAGGGTGCCGGAAACAATTCTGCAGCCAGAAACAACTTTGCAGTGGTGTGATCTCAGCGAGTGTGACCCCGTGAGCCTCACCTTTCCTGTCTTTTAAATGGGAGCGGAATGCCTTATCTCAAGGCATTATCTTAAGGAATGTAAGATACAACGTCTATGATAAAATGCCCAGCGCAATACTTGGAACAAAATAGATGTTTTAGAAAGGAAAAGTGTTTTTCTTTCAAAGGAATCCCCTGGCTTTGCAGTTCTAGGTTATCATACACAGTCAGCTCTCTACAGCTTCAGATTCCGAGTCCACAAATTCAACCAACTGCAGATCAAAAATATATTTAAAAACAACACAATAGGCTGGGCTAGGTGGCTCACACCTGTAATCCCAGCACTTTGGGAGGCTGAGGTGGGCAGATCACTTGAGGTCAAGAGTTCAAGACCAGTCTGGCCAACATGGTGAAACCTTGTCTCTACCAAAAATACAAAAATTAGCCAGGCATGGTGGTGGGCGCCTGTAATCCCAGCTACTCGGGAGGCAGAGGCAGGAGAATGGCTTGAACTCGGGAAGCAGAGGCTGCAGTGAGCTGAGTTCACGCTACCTGTTGTAATCCCAGCACTTTGGGAGGCCGAGGCGGGCAGTTCACGAGGTCAGGAGATCGAGACCATCCTGGCTAACACGGTGAAACCCCGTCTCTACTAAACAAAATACAAAAAATTAGCCGGGCGTGGTGGTGGGTGCCTGTAGTCCCAGCTACTCGGGAGGCTGAGGCAGGAGAATGGTGTGAACCTGGGAGGCGGAGCTTTCAGTGAGCCAAGATCGCGCCACTGCACTCCAGCCTAGGCGATAGAGTGAGACTCTGTCTCAAAAAAAAAAAAAAAAAAAAAGAAACGTAGATATTGTGCTTGAAATTTTCTAGTCTACTTTACTTTACTTTATTTATTTTTTTTGAGATGGAGTCTCACTCTTTCACCCAGGCCGGACTGCAGTGGCGCTATCTCGGCTCACTGCAAGCTCCGCCTCCTGGGTTCAGCCATTCTCCGGCCTCAGCCTCCAGAGTAGCTGGGACTACAGGCGCCCGCCACTACGCCTGGCTAATTTTTTTTTTTGTATTTTTAGTAGAGACGGGGTTTCACCGTGTTAGCCAGGATGGTCTCGATCTCCTGACCTCATGATCTGCCCGCCTCGGCCTCCCAAAGTGCTGAGATTACAGGTGTGAGCCACCGTGCCCGCCCTCTAGTCTACTTTATTTTAATGTACTATATTAATTTCATGAAGCACTTGACCCAGAGTTTGAAAAACTCTACCTACAGCTGCAACTCTAGGCCCTGCTTGCTGTGACCAAATAGTCAGGCTGGGACCCCCGCCTTAAAGTTTCCAGTGTCAGTGGTCTTGGATGGACCCCAGCATGGGTCAGTTATCAAAGCTCCCAAGTGATGTCCAGCTACAGATGCTCTGGATGAGTGGTCCTCAACCTGCGCTGAACCTTAGAATCACCTGGAATGTTTAAAAAAGAATCCCAGGCCAGGTGCAGTTGCTCACACCTATAATCCCAGCACTTCAGGAGGCCAAAGTGGGCGGATTGCTTGAGCTCAGGAGTTTGAGACCAGTCTGGGAAACATGACAAAACCCCATCTCTACAACAAATACAAAAATTAGCTGGGCATGGGGCTGCATGCCTGCAGTCCCAGCTACTCAGGAGACTGAGGCGGGAGGATGGCTTGAGCCCAGGAGGCAGAGGTTGCAGTGAGCCACGATCACACACTATTGCACTCCAGGATGAGAGACAGAGCCAGACCCTGTCTCAAAAAAATTAAAATAAAAAGAATCCCAATGCCCAGGCTGTACCCAGAGGACCTCAATCAGCACCTATGAGTGGGGCCCGGGCATCTGCATTTTCTAAAGCAACCTAAATGAAGCCCATGCACAGCTAAGGTTAAAGTCAGTGCACCAAAGCAGTATCTCCTGCACTGGAGCCACCTGAGCATCTCCAAACACACATTCTGACCCTGGAGGTCGGTGGCAGGCCTGACACCCTGCATTTCTAACCATCTCCCAGGGACATTCTTAGTGACTCGAATGTGTAGCCAGGCTTAGGAGGCACAAGCCCAGGACTGTGGTTCTTAATGTGAGGTCCCCAGATCAGCAGCCTCAGCGTCGCCTGAAATTTGTAAGAAATATAAATTCTTGGGTGGCATCCCAGGCCCAGAGACTCAGGGGTGGGGCTGGAAATCTGTGTCTTGACACACCTTCCAGGTGGTTCTTGTAACACTCAAGCTTGGGAAGCACTGGCATAGAGCAGCAGACAGAGGCGGGCCCATGTCCTGCCTAACTCAGATTCCACCAGCAGCAGAGAGAGCGACTCTCGGTGTTTTTGGAAAGCATTTGCACCAGAGAGCCTTCCCTGGGTCCAGAACAACACCCATGACATTCATAGGAAGGAGGGAGATGGCACATGTTGAGAAGGAAAAAAATGTCATGACTAAATCATAGAGACGGGGAAGCTGAGGCTGAGGGAGACGTGGCCTCCAACAAATCTGCAGCCTCAGGCTTGGGATAACAACTCTCATCCTACTGCCCTTCCAGACTCAACTCAGGCACTGCCTACCCCCAGAAGCCTCTGCTGCTCCTTCAGGGACACACACACCTCCCCTGCTGCTCCTCAGGTCTCTGCCCTGTGATGCTCCCAATCAGGACCCTCACTGTGGCATGAGAAACCCTGAATTATTCCATACATCTCGGTTTTGCATCCCTGTTCAGACTCCTTATTCTTCCTGGTAGAACATAGGACATCCTATTTCTTGCATTTTCATTTTTATGTGTTTGTTTCTTTTTTTCTAATCTTCCACGTTACCGCAAATAGTCAGTGCTCAGCAAATACTTACAGGCTGATTCACTGAGGTTGGACCTGAGCTCTTCTGTCTTTGTTCCTTGAACACAGTCTGAACTTGGCAAATGCTTCTCCAATGACTGAATGAATCAAGCCAAGGAAAAGGGAGCAGTAAAAAGATGCTGAGAAATTAAGCAGACTGGAGGGTACTCATCTTTCTGTGGGTCTTTCTTCGCACTTTGCAATGAATGCTACTCATTAAATTGTGGTCCAAAAATGCCTCCCAGTCAGGACTGCTGGTATCACTCCATTATTCACTGCATTCAACACCATCATCTTTCTCATATGAAACACTGGCAGTCTCTTAAGGAGCAATGACAAAGCCAACCACAAAACAAAACTGATCAAGGAATTAGAACAGGCATGTTTTAATGCTAATTATAAAGTGAGACTGACCTGTAGACATGAGGGTCTCAGGGAAAAACTTTCCTTTAACTACGTCCAATTCTAAGGTCTTGCAATGAAACAGGCATATGAAATAATGATGGTAAACAAAATTACCAAATACTACTGCATTTACTTGCACAATTCATTCATTCCACAAATATTTATTGACCACCACGTGCCAGCACCATTTTAGTCACTGGGCACACGGCAGTGACCAGCATGGACACACACCCCTTCCTGTATGGAACTTACACTCCAGACCAGTGCTGCCCAATAAAGCTTTCTGCACTGATGGAATGTTCTGGATTTTCATTGTCCAATATGGTGGCCACTAGTCCCATGTGGCTGTTGAGCCCGTGAAATGTGGTTGGTACTGGTTCATGGCCTGTTAGGAACCTGGCCACATAGCAGGAGGTGAGTGGCGAGTGAGTAAGCAAGCAAGTGAAGCTTTGTCTGTATTTACAGCCGCTCTCCAACACTTGCATTATTGCCTGAGCTCTGCCTCCTGTGAGATCAGCAGCAGCATTAGATTCTCATAGGAATGCAGAGCCTATTGTAAACTGCTCATGCCAGGGACCTAGTTTGCACACTCCTTATGAGAATCTAACGTCCGATGATCTGTCACTATCTCCCATCACCCCCAGATGAGACCGTCTAGTTGTAGGAAAACAAACTCAGGGCTCCCACTGATTCTACATGATGGTGAGTTGTATTATTACCTCACTATATATTACAATGTAATAATAATAGAAATAAAGCACACAATAAATAGAATGCGCCTGAATCATCCCAAAACCATCCCTCAACCCTGGGCGATAGAAAACTTGTCTTCCATGAAACTGGTCCCTGGTGCCAAAAAGGTTGGGGACCGTTGGTCTAGAGGACTCACCCATTGAGGCAGATGTAAAGAGAATGGTGGTGAAACAGTTTCACTGACTGATACAGACAAATCATTCCTTTGCCTGCCTTTGGCTGTGCACCTATGACCCCTGTTATGCTCCAAGAGAATTGAACACACACAACATATGGCAGGAATACACCTTAGACTTCAGAGCAACTTCTATATATCTTACTAAAGTCTCACCCTAGGCTGGGTACCATGGCTCACACCTGTAATCCCAACACTTTGGGAGGCCGAGGCAGGCAGATCGCCTGAGTTAAGTTCAAGACCAGCCTGGCCAACATGGCAAAACACTGTCTCTACTAAAACACAAAAAATTAGCCAGGTGTGGTGGCGTATGCCTGTAATCCCAGCTACTCAGGAGGCTGAGGCGTGAGAATGACTTGAGCCCAGGAGGCGGAGGTTGCAATGAGCCAAGATCACTCCACTGCACTCCAGCTTGGGCTACAGGGTGAGACTCCATCTCAAAATAGATAAATAAATAAATAAAAACAAAAAAATAAAGTCTCACCCCCAAACCCACCTCCACAAGCTGGGAGCTGCTCTCGCAGTTGATCAGAAGAGGATGTGACCTCAGAAGACACTCACTTCTTCAGGAAGGACTGATAGGGCAGAGGTGAAAAAATAGGCAGGCATGCCAAGTGGCAGCCCTTCCTGGAGCATGGAATCCACACACTGACTGAGTAGGACCAGGCACACTTCTTTTTTTTCTTTTGAGATAGGGTCTGGCTCTGTCAGCAGGCTGGAGTGCAGTGGCACCATCTTGGCTCACTGCAGCCTTGACCTCCAGGGCTCAAGCGATCCTCTCACCTCAGCCTCCTGAGTGGTGGGACCCCAGGCGTGCATCACCACACCTGGCTAATTTTTGTATTTTTTGTAGAGACGGGGTCTCACAATGTTGCCCAGGCTGGTCTCAAACTCCTGGGCTCAACTGAACCTCCCATCTCAGCCTCCCAAAGTGTTGGGATCGCAGGCGTGGCCCCCACATCTGGCGCAGGCGTAGGCACACTTCTGGTGGTTGAGTGTGCTGGAGGGCCCAGAACCAGGCGGTCACTGGCAAGGAGAGGTGGTTTGGCTTGAAGAGGATGCCTAGAGGGAAAGTGAGCCCAGCCGTCCACCCCACCCAGGCAGGCAGCCGGGAGCGCTCTCCAAGGTCCTGAAGGGACTGCCTCTCTTCTCCTCTGCTCTCCAGACTTGGAAGCCAGCACCTTACTCAAGTTCGAGCCAGGACCCCAGTGCAGCGGTGGCTCCATCCAGCACGTGGCCTCTCACAACCAGGAAGCTACCAGCGGGGGAAGCGGCCAGTCCACGCAGACACGGACCAATGTGGAAAATTCACACCAAACATCACCCTCTCCTCTAGTACTCACAAGTCTTTTTGTCATCTAAGGACACAAAGGGCGTTACATTCAACATTATTAGCTCACAGTTGAGAGCTCGTCATATTTAGAGTCGTGGAGGCTTGGGGAAAACAGGAAGAAAAAGTCTTGGAGAGGAACAGCAGAGGCTCCTGCCCCCACCCCCACACCCCACCCCCTCTTGCTCTCTCCGGCTGGGTGTCCTCAGAAGAGAAGGGGTCAGAGTTCTCTCTCTCCTTCTCTGTGTCAGCTGGGGCTGCTCACTCACTACTCCAGATCGCTGCTGTAGGCGGGTGCTGGTCCTCACTCCCCGGCCAGCTCATCTCAGGATTCTTCATACAAAGCCCGTCAAACGGCCTCAGGGCCGACGTGGGTAGGGGTGCCCTTCAGCCACATTTGTTTCTCAGCTATAACTGGCAACAAAAAACTAGCTGTTTGCTTCTTCCTTTCTCTTTTCACCTTACGGAGCCTTTCACCACCCGCCCCCCAAAGTAGCGGAAAGAGAATCTCGGAGAAAATGCTTTCATCTCCAACTGCTGAGGGCTTACTTCTTGTTTCTGAAATGAGTGTCTGTTGGCATAATCTCCGCACCAATGAACCTGATTCCTCCTAACCTGGGCACTCATTTTGAAAAGAATTTACTTGTTGCATAGTCATAGCCAAGCACAAAGCATATGCCCAATGGTAGTTTATTTTGTTTAGATGAGGGATTTTTCTCCCTAAAAGAGGCACTAACAGCATAAATGTGTGTTTAAAATGGAAACGAAGCACACCACTGCCTCTGTCATCTGAGCTCCCCGTTTACAGGCCTGGTGGAGATTCAGAGTCCTTGGCCAGTGGGGAGCAAGCAAGGCTGCGAGGGCGCAGTGGCTGCGTTTTGGGGGACAGAGTGGAAAATGTCTCCGGGTGGCAGGTGTTTTGTGCGCGTGTGTGCGCGCAGGCGCCTGGGGGGATCTGAATTCTGACTGTGGGTGTGTGTGATTTGTGTGGGTTGAGGAATCTGGGCCGGTGAACGGGACCTGAGTATGAGGGGGAGAGGCTTGGGCGTGAGATGACTCATATCTTTCAGGGTGTAGGAGGGCTTATTGGAGGGGGTAACTTTTGATTCCAGGGGTTCTGTCTACATAGCACCCGAAGGAAAGATCTACCTGTGCAGTGCAGCACAGGTGTGCATGGTGGGCCTCAGGGGGCCAGGGGTCCTGGGCAGGGTATGGGTTTGCCCGTCTGTGCGTGGGCACTCACCTGCAATTCTGGGCCACTGTACACACAAGAGAACGAAAGATATAAAGGAGAGGAAAGAACAGGAGGTATTTTTGCACAGGGGCATTTAGAGAGAGATGTACCTGGCAAAAGCCCAGGCTCTGGGACGGCTGTCCGGAGTGTGACGCCTGCTGGTTCCTCCCAAGCCACACCCACTGGGAGCTTCCACTTCCCAGTGTGGAAAATGGGAATAACAAGAAAATCACCCTCTAGAGGTGTAAGAATTAAGGGCTATAATTCATTTAACACTTGCCACATGCTTGGCAGATAGTAAGTATCTAATGTTGCTATTTATCATCATTTACATGATCACCAGTCTCATGTCCAGATATCGGTTCTAATAATGATCATTGTAAGTGACACACATTGCCTGGAAACTGTAATGATAAAACTAATGGTAAATAATAATGTATGCTTACTATATTCCTGGCACAGCCACACACACCATTCTCAATTAATCCTCACCCCCCTTACAGGTATTGTTATCAACCTTTTGTAAAGATGAAGAAACAAGCTCAGAGAGGTTAAGTAGCCCACCCAAGGTCACAAAACAGGGCGTGTAGGGCAGGGATTCAAGCCCAGGATGCAAGCTGTGGTTGTGACTTCAAGCAGGTGTGCCTGTACCCCACACCCCCAGGCCTCACCATGCAGACGGTAGAAGCTACTCAGCTCAATCAGGGAGTACCCTAAGGGGAGGACACACCTGGAGGAGGAGGAGTTGGCACAGGTGTCCCCAGCTGAAATTCCACACCAATTCCAGCTACATGTGGAATACACTGGCCGCTGGTGCATCATTCATGAAAATCGCCATTTCCCCAAGTCAGCGCCGAGAGCTGGGCTAAGGTTCCGGAGCTTTGCTGATGGCTGCCCAATATTCCCCCACTTCTTGTGCAAAGAAAAAGTCAGAGTGGAGCCGGGGCCATTAACTCCTTCCTCACTGCGACATGGCTGTCACCACCCACCAGTTGACTGGGAAGGAGGCATGGAGGTCTCTGTCCCATTCTGGCGATCCCCACACCCTGCAGGCCTGGGGACACTCAGTGCCACAATCACCCCCTTCCCAACAGGAAACTGGGAGCCCTCCAGAAAAGTGGCCCAGATGTCCAGGCCCGAGTCCCCAAGACCAGAAGGGTCAATTCTATTTCCCGTCATGCCATGTTGCCAACCAAAAGGGAGAGCCGGCCATGAAGCTCCCCATCTGCGTCTCTGCCTGGCTTTGCCTATGGGAGAGCTGAGAACCGCATACCCCTTGAGAGGATGTTGACAATCTGGGCTTCTTCCGGGCAATGTGATGCGAGAACGAGGGGGGTTTGGTCCCAGACAGATCAGGGATCCCTGCAGCCAAAGGCTGGGATTCCTGAATCACACAGCCCAGGCCTTACTGGCCTCATCTGTAGAATGGACACGATCAGGCAGGACCACAAGGAGGGGAAGGGCTTAGGGGAGCAGGACGCTGAGGGAGCTGTCTGGCTGGAGTGGAGAGCCCAGGGAAGTGGACTCATGGAGAAAAACATCTCTCCCCTTAACCTGTCAGATCCTAAACTCACGGCCAGCCACAGAATCAGATCCTTTCTTCCCTAAAAAGTCACAACATAATCGCCACTCCTTCTCCCTCAAATGTAAGCTCCGTGAGGGCAAAGATCTGTGTCTGTTTTGCTCAGTGTGGTTTTTCCAAAGCCTAGGACACCTGGCTGTCTGCTTTGCTCAGTGTGGTTTTCCCAGAGCCTGGCACACCTGGCTCATAGCAAACATTCCATTAGTATCTGTTGAATGAAAGAAATGATTCCTCAGGACACTGGAGATGTCTGAGGAGCGTGGGCAGAGTGGGGTGCTCAGCCTCACCCCCAGATATTCTCGGGAGTTTCAGAGACAACGAAAGCCCTGGCTCCTCTCGTCCCCATGCCCTGCGTGAGCCTGGCCTGCACAGTCCTCCTGGAGCAGGCTCAGCCAGGAGCACCTCTGGAGGACAGGTCTGCAGAGCCTCCTGGCCAGAGCCTGGGGGTGATAGCAGCCCCCGGGCTCCAAACAGCCCAGCTGGAAGCGCCAGGCTGCCTGCCTGTCTCAGCCACCCACATCTGCTGCCCGGGCCTCCCTGTGCCTGCACGCGCGCGCACACACACACACACACACACACACACATACACACACACAGGCCCACAGCCTGGAACCAAGGGAGCACCGTCTGCTCCCGCCCAGCCCTCAGCGCCCCAGGGTCAGGGAAGCTCTCCAACCTGCTCCATGAAAACAACAACGGCACAGAAAAGGCCGCCTGAGACCGGGGCTGGGCACGGCTTTGACAGGCAGGAGCATTATATAATTAACTGCCCCAGACTCCTCCTCCTCTTCGGGTAATAACGAACCCTGCTTTTCAGTTGCATAAGCCAAAATAATAATTACTCTCCAGCCCCCTGCCACTCCTGGATGTGGCCGGGGAGCAGGTGTTCCGAGCTTTCTTCATGAGACTCGGAGGCAGCCAGCGGGCGGGGAGGACTAGAGCACACGTACGTTCAGGATTTTTATTCCCGGCAGAAGCACAAGTCATTGCTGCGTCTCACTCCCTTCCCAGGCATCCATGCCTGAAACAGGCGAGGCGCCTGAGGGAGGCAGGCGACCCAGTGCCTCTGAGGATGAGCTCCCACATGGGAGTGGACTGGTCGGGGAAGCCAGTTTGTTTGGGGTCTGGCTTCCAGGAAAGGACCGGCTCCGTGCGCGTCAGGTGCACTGAGGAGTGGATATCGGAGAGTCCGGCAGGCGGGCAGCTGCAGAGCCGGCCAGGGCTCCCTGCACAGAAACCATCTTACAGCAGCAGCAGCAACAGCAGCAGCAGCAGGCAGCTCCCTGGCTTCCGGCCCCGGCTCTGCCCCGAATGTGGTGGCATCTTAGAATGAAGGCACAGATCGATTCCCTCAACTAATGGTGAAAACGATGCAGCCACTGAAAGACGAGATTCCTGGGCTCTCACTGAGCAGATGGGCCTCCCTCCTCCCTCCAGCAGCCTGCTTCGACAGCGCTAGTCCGCGTCCAACCACCTAGAAGTGTATTGCCTGGCTGTTTTGGTTCGGGTTGGCATCCCCCGCCCCTAGCGCTCCCCATCACTCCCTTTCCCTTGGCTTGGGCAGATTCGGGGCTGAGGAAGGCCCTCGGGCGCCTCAGGAACACCAGAAGCGAAGCTGGGGCCTGATCGAAGGGCGGCCTCCAGGGTAGGGGGCAAAGCCAACAAGGGGAGGGGCCCTTCTCCCAGCCCCCTCTGCCCTTGCTGGGTTCCCCAGGGCCGCGGGCCCAGCCTGGCCCTTCCCGCAGGTCTCCGGCCTGCTGTGTCCAACGCACGGAGGCTCTGCTGGGCCCCGCCTGGCTCTGCCCCTGGAAAGCCCCCAGCACCCTTCAGCTGGCACAGGGGCACTGTCCCCACCAGGCAGCTGGGCAACCTGTAGCCAGGAGCCGCCGTAGCCTCCAGGGAAGCCCGGGAAAGGCCCCTGGTGCCCACGGCCCAACCGGAGGGCGCAGCTCAACTTCCCCAGAGATCCACAGAAGGGGCGCGATCGGAAGCAGTTCCCTCCAGCCCCGGCCCAGCCCGGCCCGCGGCACCTACCTCCGTCCGAGTAGGTCTCGGTCCCGTAGCCGTCCTGCAGCCCGTTGCTCCAGGTCCCTTCGTATTTGGCCCCGTTGCCCGCGCACTCCCGCACCCCGTAGCGCCCCTTGAATCCGTGCGTCCACTCGCCCTTGTACACCCACTTCCCCTTGCTCTCCAGGCCGATGCCGTGGCGCTTGCCCTGCGCCCAGGTGCCCTGGTACGTGTTGCCGCTGGGCCAGGTGTAGACGCCCAGCACCTCGAAGCCGTGGCTCCACGAGCCAGTGTATTCGCCTTGGCCCTTGGGGCCGGTGCAGACGCCATGGCCGTGCGCCTTGCCGTCCTCCCAGCCTCCACAGTAGGACCCTCCGTCGTCAAAATTAAACCTGCCCCCACTGGACATGCATGTAACTCGGTTCCAGATCCCGCAAACGGTGAAAACGGACTCAGGCGATCGACACAGCAGAGTCGCGGCCGCCGGCGGCCCTGGGTCGCGAGCGTTTTCCGAAGGAGAGGAGGACGCGGCCCCGGAGCGCGGTCTCGGGCGCGGGCGGCCGCGGCGCCGGCTCCGGAGGAATTTCAGTCAATCGGGGGCGATTATTCCTTTTCGAGCTGCGCCGCGGAGCCTGACCAGCGTCTCGCGCTCCCGCTGGAGACAGGACCGGAGGGGAGGGGGAGGGGAGGAGGGAGGGAGGGGGCAGGAGCGGCGGCGGCGGGGCCCGCGGCTCCACCTCAGCGGCGAGAGGGCCCCTCGCCGGCAGCCCCGCGGGGAGGGCGCCGCGCCGAGGCCGGGCGGGGGGCGGCTCAGGCCCGGGCCGCGGCCCCCCACCTGCGGCTGCCGCGCTGCGGGCGCCCGAGGGCGGCGGCGGGGCCCGCGGGCGGCGGCGGCACGGGCGGCGGCGCTGGCGGCTGCACCATATTGGGGGCCGCGGGCCGGGCGCGGGGCGGCGGCGGCAGCAGCAGCAATGCGGCGGCTCGGGCGGCGGTGGCGGCGGCGTGCGCTCCGGGCCCGGCTCGCGCGCTCGGGCCGCGCGGCGCGCGCCCGCACCCCGCCCGCCCGCGCGCCCCCGCCCGCCCCCGCCCCCGCCCCCGCCCCCGGAGCGCGGCGGTCCCAAGAGGGGCGCGGCCCGGCCGGCTAGGGCGCGGCGCGCGGGCGGGGACCCCGGGCGCCCCGCCCTCCGCGCCCCCCGCCCCGCGCTTCCCGCCCTGGACTTCCCAGGGGCCCCTGTCGGACTGGAAACCGGGGTCCAGCCGGGGCGCCCCCGCCCCCTCCGGGAGTGGGATTTAAAGGCACAGGAACTGCGTAATGGGAAGGCGCCTAGCACTCAGGGCGCCCTCAGCCCCCTCCCGGGAGCTGGGCGGTGAGGCCGGCAGGGCAGGACCTGCGAGCTGAACGCCCATACCCCTGCCCCTGCCCCTGCTCCTGCCCCTGCTCCTTCCCGCCCCCGCGCGTCGCCCCTCCCGCCGGGCTGGGATCTGCTCCGCCTGCCCCTGACTCGACTGAGGCCCTTTCCAAACCACAGGTGGTTTTCTCCGGTGACAAACAATCCTTCCTTCTTCCTTCCGGGCAGCCTGGGTCCAAGAGTGGGGGGAGGGGGGCTTACCCCAGAAAACAGGGATTTGGCGAATCCCTCTCCCCTATAAATTAAGTGAGAGAGTCGGGACACACGCATGTATCTTGGAGCAAAGTCACCCGAATTCCGTGCGCCCTGCGCCCTGGCCAACAGGTAGCGCCCCACCCACATTCGGGGAACGGTCGCGCTTTTGGGGAGCAAAGTGGGACCGCCATTCGGGCGTTTCTAGGTCTCTCTCCAGACATACTCTCACACTCCGCCCCCCTTCCCCGCCATAAGAGAGTGTCTGATTCTTGGATCCGAGCATCCTGGGACCCATTTGAAATGCATTTCCTGGACCATAAATCCTCAGGCAGAAGCCGGCGTCCCCAACCCTCCTGGAATGCGTACGGGAAATGGCAGCAGCCCGGTGCAGTGGGCTGATGGGGGTGGGGAGGCTGCCCAGGGTCCTCGCTCCTGAGAGTGTGGGCCGGTGACCGCAGCGCGGTGAGCCAGAAACTGCAAGCCAGGCCTGGAGCCTGAGATTAGGACAGGAGAAGAGGTGCGATTTCGAAGCGTCCAATCAGCCGGGAGCCCTGCTCAGATCTTCCCCTGTCCGAGAGAATCAGGATGGTCCCCACTCTTGGCTCACGGGGCTCTCAGGAAAATCAGCCCCTCCTGGGAGTCCCAGAGTTCAACCTCAGTCTCTTGCCTTGGGCACCAAAGTTCCCTCCCCAGAGTACCAGCAGCCAGGAGTACAGTCACCTCCTCATACACCCACTGTCAATGAGGGACATTTAGGACGGTCGGCTTTGTTTTGTTTTGGGCAGTTACAGTGATTCATTGAGCTTTCTAGTGCTGTCTCCCTGTGCCCCCTCTACAGAGGTTCTCTAAATGTCTGCGGTGGCATCATTGGACCAGCTACGTCTTGGACTTTATTGGAAGCTGCCAAATTGCTTTCCAAACACCTGGAGCAATTTGACCTCTCACCCTTCAGTGTGCCTGGGTTTGTGGTTGGTTCTCTATTTCCTGGCCAGCACTGGTGTCCTCAAACTTCTGATTTTCTTTCCATTTATTTTACTTTGTTCATCTAAATGGGTATGAAATAATATCTCTGGGCTGTTTCATGTCCATGAAAATTTCTCTGTTGTTAATGTATGGGCCAAAGGAACTGCACCTTGTCCTCAAGAGATTCGGGTTCAAACCTTGGCTCTGGGGCCCACCAGCAGTATGGCTTTGGGCAGTCACCTAATGTCCCTGAGCTCAGTTTTCTCATCTGTAAAATGGAGATGGCATAGTTCCCACAGGGTTACCGTGGGGATTCAAAAGCTAGGCACCCAGCACTCAGTAAGCGCTTGGGAAGTGGGAAGTAATGTTACTGGAAGCCAGCCCCCCGGGGAGGGTCATGGATTCCTGCGTGGAGACGCCCAGCCCTCTGCCTGTTGAAATAAACATTGCCACCACTCGTATGTTCTACTTTTCATTTCTTCCATTTTATTTCCAACCCTTTTGCTGCTGAATCAGCAGCCCTCCTTCACACAAGCTGTGGATTGCAACTGAGATCTTATTGAAACACGGTGGTTGCTTCCAAGCAGTTACTGGTCAGCACCTTCCACCTTTGGCCAGTGTACACTCCGCTCCCTTGCAGTTCCAAGACCCCCACCTCCAAGTGACCCTCTCTCATCTCCTGCAGTCAGTTACTCCAGCGGGGACAGGCTCTAGTCTCTGAAATGCAGATATTAGAGGCATTTGTTCTGTGCAATTTGGAAATCACCGCCCCCCCCCCCCATAAACTAGGGCTGGCAGTATTGATTTCATTTTGGAGGAAACTCTCCAAGCCTATATACATAGTACTATCCAGCCATTTAAAAACAAAAACCAGGGAGAAGGATAAAAAAGCTGTAACCCACATGTGAGCCAGGCACTAGGATGAAGACAGCACATTAGTCATCTCATGGACTCAGGTGATTTGGAATTACACTCTCCTTTTTAAAAGAATCACTTTTCCCCACCAAGGTAAAGTGCCTTGCCAGAGGGAAAATAATGACTGGGCAGGATTCAAGCCCAAGTCTGCCTGGCCTTCCAGCCTGCACCCTTTCTGGCCTCCAGGCATGGGTCCTTTTGCCTGGTGCCTCTTCCCATGACAGTAGAGCTTTCTGGTCTCAGCTCCAGAGAGGCTTCCTGACTGCAGTGCAGAAAGAAAATTCCCCCTTCATCCCCACAAAAGCCTACTGATCTCCTTCAAAGAACTGAGCCACAATCAACTTATCTGTGCTTGCCTTCTTGTCTTTGCCTGTGTTTACCATAACACTGTGAAATGTCCACAAGAGCCCCCATTCCACGTGATTTCTTTCAGTGTGGTGTGGACACCCCTCCTGTTGAGGGAGTGCTTTGGGGGAGCAAAGTGGGACTGCCATTCGGGTGTTTCTAGGTCTCTGTTGAGAGGTGGGCTCTGCATTCCCTTCCCCTGAATCTGGGCCAGTGTGTGATTATCACAGAAGTGACAGGATGTGACTTCCAAGGTCAGTTCCTAAACAGCAACACAGCTTCTGCCTCATGCTTCTGGGGTGCTCAAGCTTGGAACCAAGTTGCCATGATGTAAGGAAGCTTAAGCAGCCCTTGGATGTGCCAACACGAAGAGATACAGGGTCCTCCAGCCCACAGCTCCAACCAGACTCCCAGCCAGCAGCCAGCACCATTTGACAGCCATGAAAATGTACCATCTTGAAAGTAGACCCTTCAGACCCCAGGCAGGCCACCTCAGCTAAAGCCACATGCAGCTGAGACAAGCGTTCCCCATCACATCTTGTCATAATTTCAATTTTCTGAAAAAAAAAAAAAAAAGAAGAAGATTGTTGTTTTAAGCCAGGCATCACACAAACCATAACCCAGAGGCCAAATCTAGTCCACTGCCTATTTTCATAAACATAATTTCACTGAAGTACAACCATGGCCATTCATTTGTGTGTCTAGAGTGGCTTTTACACTGCAACATAAGAGTGGAGTCATTGTGAAAGACACCATATAGCTTGCAAAGCCTAAAATATTTACCATCTTGTTCTTTACAGAAAACATTTACCACTCTTGGCTCACGGGGCTCTCAGGAAAATCAGCCCCTCCTGGGAGTCCCAGAGTCCAACCTCAATCTCTTGGCTTGAGCGCCAAAGCCCCCTCCCCAGAGTACCAGCAGCCAGGAGGACAGTCACCTCCTCATACACCCACTGTCAATGAGGGACATTTAGGGTGGTAGGCTTTGTTTTGTTTTGTGCAGTTACAGTGATGCAGTGAGCTTTCTAGCACTGTCTGCCTGTGTATTAGTCTTCAAGGGCCATCATAACAAAATACCGCAGACTGGGTAACTTAAACAACAGAAATGTCTTATTGTTTTGGAGGCTAGAAGTCCAAGATCAAGTTTCAGGCTGATTCAGTCCCTGGTGAGAGTTCTCTGCCCAGCTTGCAGATGGCCACCTTCCCACTGTGCCACGACCCAAGCCTCTCTCTTCTACTGGGCCCTACATTTCTGCTGTCAGCCAGTCTGCCTTATGTTTCTGCCCTCCATAGACCAGCTTTCTCTGCTGCAATCTGCTCTTCCCATCCTGACAGTCACTAACCTGGACTCTGGAGATCCTGATTCCTGAGTCTTAGGAGAGACATTCAGCCTGGGTCAGGTGTCCCTTTCTGACTCGATTAGCTGTGGTCAAGTAGTGGGGTCCAGGGTCCTCCCTTGTGATGGCAGAAAGATAGGATCAGCATTTCTAGTACAAGTAGAGGAAGCAAACTGAGCCAAAAATTGGGATATGGGGTCTGTCAATAAGACATGATTTAACATTGAGAATGGAAGAGCTTTGAAAAAATGTTGAGCATGATTTTACTTCCTTACTTACTAAGATCTAGAACTATCCATGACTCCAGATAGCGCTGTTACTGGCCATTCAATTTCCAGATGAAGATAATTATGAAAAGAGAGGTGGGAGGAAGGAAGAAGAGGGGGATAAAGCAGAAGTAATTTGGATGGATTAGCAAGAAGGAAAAATAAACTTTGTGATGGTGATGATGATATAAAGGATAGTGAAGATGATGATGTGTTAGTGATGATGATGGGGATGATGGTGGTGATGACGGTATTGGTGATGGTGATGATGGTGTTAGTGATGATGTGATGGTGGTGGTGGTGATGATGGTAATAATGGTAATGATGATGATGATAGTGATGGTGATGATGATGGTGATGGTAATGATGGTGATGAGGATGGTGACAATGTTGATAATGGTGATGGCGATGGTGGTGATGGTGATTGTGATGATAGTGATGATGATGATGATAGTGATGATGGTTATGGTGATGATGATGGTAATGATCACAGTGATGATGATGTAATGGTGGTGATGGTGATGATGGTAATGATGATGGTGGTGATGGTGGTGATGATGATGGTGATGGTGGTGGTAATGATGGTGATGATGATGGTGATGTGATGGTGATAATGGTGATGGTGGTGATGATAGTGATGGTGATGGTGGTGATAATGGTAATGATGATGGTGATGATGGTAATGGTGGTGATGGTGGTGATAATGGTGATGATGGTGATGGTGGTGATGATAGTGATGGTGATGATGGTGATGGTAATGATGATGGTGATGATAGTGATGATGGTGATGATTATAATGATGGTAATGGTGGTGATGATGATGGTGATAGTGATGATGATGGTAGTGATGATGGTGACGATGACAGTGATGGTGATGCGGATTATGAAAATGGTGATGATGGTAGTGATCATTATAGTGATAATTGTTACATGTATGTGCCTGGCTCTGTGCTGAACCTACATTATCGTATCATATTTAATCCTAGAGCAACTTTATGAGGCTGGTAGTATTATTATCCTCATTTTGCAGATGAGGAAATCTGAAGCTCATAAAGGCCAACTCACTTATCTAAGGTGGAAGTGAAGAAGCAGTTGACAGCACAGCCCAGGCTTGCAGCCACCACACTCTTCTGTCTCAAGTGTGTAAATGTCCCCTTGCTGGGAAAAAATGAGTTATCTGTGGCCAAGCCACATATTTGTATAATTTAATGAATACTTAAATAGTAAATGCCCAGATGATGACCACCCAGGTCAAGGAATTAGACATTATTGGAACCCCCAAAACCCACTGTGTGTCCTCTCCAATCATAACCTTCTCCTCCCTCCAGACAGAGCTATTAACCTGAATTTATGATCAACTTTGCTTTTCTTTATAATGTTACCACCTGTCTATGTGCATCTGAAGCACTGTGGCCTAGTTTTTCCTGTTTTTGAGCTTCATGGGACTGGAATCATACCAAATGCATTCTTTTCTGCCTAACATCATGCTTGAGACTCACCCATGTGGCTGGGTTCCTTAGGTTCATTTGTTCTCTTTGCTGTATAATATTCCATCCTATGAATATCTCCAATATGACTGAGCCCTTCTACTGTAGGTAGACATAAGAGTTCCTTATGGTTTGCAGCTGTTTTTATTAAAAACAACTGCTTTTGGCCAGGCACAGTGGCTCACGCCTGTAATCTCAACACTTTGGGAGGCCGAGCCGAGCAGATCATGAGGTCAGGAGATTGAGACCATCCTGGCTAACATGGTGAAACCCCGTCTCTACTAAACCCATAATACAAAAAATTAGCTGGGTGTGGTGGCGGGCACCTGTAGTCCCAGCTACTAGGGAGGCTGAGGCAGGAGAATGGTGTGAATCCGGGAGGCGGAGCTTGCAGTGAGCCTAGATTGCACCACTGCACTCCAGCCTGGGCGACAGAGCAAGACTCCATCTCAAAAAAAAAAAACCAACAAACTGCTTTCACTTTCTTGTCTGTGTATTCTGGAATGCAGGCACACATCTCTTTACTGCAGAACACTCATTCGCTCTCAGCCTTCACCATAAACACCTTCTCCAGGGGTCCCCTGGAGCCACTTTAGGTGTCTCTGAGCTGTCTCAGCACCCTGTGCACCCCCATTATAGCATATACCGCTCTGCCACGTAACCATCTTCTAACTCATGGTCTCGTCCACTCAAGTGGGGAGAGGTGAGTGCTGCCAGATTTATCTTCTTCTCTCTCCTCTCTTCTCCTCCTCAGCACCTGGCACAATGTCCGGCACACAGTAGGGATGCAATCGTTACATTTTTGAGTGAATGATAAATGAACAAACAAATACACGACTGGGAAGTCAGCCTCCTCTAAACATTTGTTGAATCAATGCTTGTCACATAAAGTGAAAGGTGCCGTCTGAAAGTGCTTTTAAGACACTCAGCTGTGGCTATTTCTGTGATCTATGTTTTGACCTTGTTTGACATGAGCTGATATTGCCAACACGGCACTTGGGGACGGCTTTAGAGAGAGTTACAGAGGTCCCACTCACTCCTTCCTGCTCAGCAGATGATGCCAAACACACAAAGACATCCAAACCGGGCGCGGTGGCTCACGCCTGTGATCCCAGCACTTTGGGAGGCTGAGGCGGGTGGATCACCTGAGGTCAGGAGTTTGAGACCAGCCTGGCCAACATGATGAAACCCCGTCTCTATTAGAAATACAAAAATTAGCCAGGCGTGGTGGCACACACCTGTAGTCCCAGCTACTCAGGAGACTGAGGCAGGAGAGTCGCTTGAACTCAGGAGGCAGAGGTTATAGTGAGCTGGATGGCACCTCTGCACTCCAGCCTAGACGACAGAGTGAGACTCCATCTCCAAAATTAAAAAAAAAAAAAAAGAAAAGAAAAGAAAAGAAAAAAGAAAGAGACATCCAAAGAAACGCTTCCCTGGATGGATTGCTTTTTTTGTTTTCCCTCCTCCTTGTCTGGCTCCCAGGGCTAACAAGTATGATTAAACCTCATTAGAATGAGGCGGCTAGTGGTTTCCTCAAGCCTTTGTCTTACCTACCGTGGATCTGACTCCCCGTGGAAGGTCACTTACCTACCGTGAATCCGTCCATCCCCGTGGAAGGTCACTTACCTACCGTGAATCCGTCCATCCCCGTGGAAGGTCACTGAGCAGTATGGGCAGCCGGAAGAGGTTCGTGAATCTGCTGGTTCATCCAGGAAGGCAACGACAGTTGCAGAGTCTGGGCAAGGCTTTGGGAAGGGGCTGAGCTACTCCAGGAGGGTGGTTGCACCCAAAAGTCAAAGCCAGGGTGAAAAGGCTCAGAAATTGGGTAGATGAATCCAAAAGTCATAACAGTGCACTGGAGCCCTGGCCAGTGTAGACCAGCTTCCTGCAGCGTGCAGGCCAGCACAGGCGAGTTCCCACCTGTCCCGTCAAGGCAGGTTTTCATCAGTGCTCACTGGCCTCAGGATAACGCCCGGTCTCCTTCACACGGATCCCAAGGGTCTCCCGAGCTGCTGTCTGCCGAGCCCTCCTGCCTCCCTGTCATCACCCCATGCTCCAGTTCCCATATCCCACCTGCTTGAGCTGGCTTCTGCCCGTACATACTCTGTTCCCTCTGCCTGGTCTATTCATTCAGGTCTCTCCTTCCGGGAAGCCTGCCCGGCCCCCCACCCCACCCAAGGCCAGGATGGGTGCTCCTGCCCTGCGCTCCCATCACCTCTCGGGCCATTTGCATCAGCGCTCGGCACCCCTGTGGCCGGGTTTGTGTCATCATCAGGGCTTGTCACTAAATGCTTCAGGCAGGGACCAGGTCTCCTGTGTTCATGTTCTCTCTCCGGGGCAGTAAGTGTCTGTATACACTAGGTACTCAACAAATGTGTGTGGGTAACCAAATGAATGAATATGGTGGTGAAGAATTTTCTTGGGATCACAGAGCAGCTGAGAGTAACGAGGGACTGAGGACAGCTCCCTTTCTCTCCCAGAACTTCCCCAATGTTGCCTTCTGCCTGGACGGGCCGGGAGGGCCTCGCCTCTTCCTCCCCTGTGCCAGCGCAGCCTGCAGGGGGCTTGGGTTGTCCAGGGACCACTCCCTTTTACTGGGGCAAAAGCACTCAGGTGTCTCCGTATACTCAGCCTTTGTGTGGGATGGGCTTGGCCTGGGTGCTGACAACCTGTTTCAGACCCTGGATCCAGCAGTACCTGAAGCCAAACTACCTCTGAACTGACCCATTTACCAAGGAATAGGCACCAACAAATTCCCTTTTGGCCTAAATCACTTTGAGTTGGATTTTCTAGCATTTGAAAATGAAAAACTTTTTCTTTTGAGACACAGTTTCACTCTTGTTGCCCAGGCTGGAGTGCCAGTGGCGCAATCTTGGCTTACCACAACTTCCGCCTCCCAGGTTCAAGCGATTCTCCTGCCTCAGCCTTCTGAGTAGCTGGGATTACAGGCATGCGCCACCACACCCAGCTGATTTTGTATTTTTAGTAGAGACGGGGTTTCTCCATGTTGGTCAGGCTGGCCTCAAACTCCCAACCTCAGGTGATCTGCCCGCCTTGGCATCCCAAAGTGCTGGGATTACAGGTGTGAGCCACCGGGCCTGGCTGAAAATGAAAAACTTTTTAAAAACATTTATTGAGATAGAATTTGCATTCCATACAGTTCACCTGTTTGAAGTGTACAGTTCAGTGTTTTCAGTGATTCATCAAGTTGTAAACTATCACCACAATCTCATTTTACCTTTTCACTACCCCGGAAAGAAACCCCATACCCTGCCAGGTGCAGTGGCTCACGCCTGTAATCCCAACACTTTGGGAGGCTGAGGCAGGCAGACCCCTTGAGCCCAGGAGTTAGAGATTAGCCTGGCCAACATGGTGAAACCCTGTTTCTACCAAAAACAAAAAATTAGCCGGGCGTGGTGACACATGCCTGTGGTCCCAGCTACTCTGGAGGCTGAGGTGGAAGAATCACCTGAGCCTGGGAGGTCAAGGCTGCAGTGAGCTGTGATGGCACCACTACACTCCAGCCTGGGCGACAGAGTGAGACCCTATCTCAAAAAAGGAAAGGAAAGGACAGGACAGGAAAGGGAAAAGGAAAGAGGAGAGGAGAGGGAGGAGGGGAGGGGAGGAAGAAAGGAAGAAAGAGAGAGAGAGGGAGAGAAAGGAAGGAAGGAAGGAAGGAAAGAAAGAAAGAGGGCAAGCCCATACTCATTAGCAGTCCCTCCCTCCCCCTTCCCCCACAGTGCTCTCAGCCCCTGGCAGCCACTCACCTGTTTCCTGTTTCCCTGGATTTCTTAGTTCCAGAGATTTCCTGTGAATATAATTCTGTGATATGTGATCTTCTCTGTTGGCTTCCTTCACTCAGCGTGGTGTTTTTGAGGTTCCTCCGTGTTGTAGTGTGCATTGGTGCTTTCATCCCATTTCTGTCCAGGTAATCTTCCACTGTGTGGCTGGACCACACTTCATTCGTCCATTCATCAGTGGATGAAATGTGGGGTGTTTCTAGTTTGGGGCTATGATGAACATGCATGTACAAGTGCTTGGGTGGACATACATTTTCAGTTTTCTTGGGTATATACCCAAAAGTAAAATTGCCAGGTCATATGGTAACTGCATATTTTACCTTTTAAGGAGCTGCCAAACTGTTTCCACTGGGGCTGCATCATCCTTCCTTCCCACCAGCAGCATACAGGGGTTCCAGTTTCTCCACATCTTCTTCGACACTTGTTTTTGTCTGTCTTTCTGATGACATCATCCTTGCTGGTGTGGGGGCATCCATCCAGCATCCGCGCTGGTGTGGGGACATCCAGCATCCTCGCCGGTGTGGGGGCATCCAGCGTCCTCACCAGTGTGGGGGCATCCAGTCGGGTTGTGATTTGCACTCCCTGATGATGAGAGGTGCTGAGCATCTTTCCAAGCGCTTATTGGCCGTCTGTATGTCCTCTTTGGAGAATTGCCTGTTCAGATCCCTTGCCCATTTTATTTTATTTTTCTCCAAGTTATTGGTAAATACTTTACCCATTTTAAAATTTGTACTTTTATTACTGAGTTATAGGAGTTCTTTCTTTATTATTTTATTTTATTTTATTTTATTTTATTTTATTTTTGAGACGGAGTCTCACTCTGTCACCCAGGCTGGAGTGCAGTGGTGCAATCTCGACTCACTGCAAGCTCCGCCTCCCGGGTTCATGCCGTTCTCCTGCCTCAGCCTCCCGGGTAGCTGGGACTACAGGCGTCTGCCACCTCACCCGGCTAATTTTTTGTATATTTATTAGAGACAGGGTTTCATGGTGTTAGCTAGGATGGTCTTGATCTCCTCACCTCATGATCCGCCCACCTCGGCCTCCCAAAGTGCTGGGATTACAGGCGTGAGCCACCGCACCTGGCTTGAGTTATAGGAGTTCTTTATACATTCTGGATACAAGTATCTTATCAGATATATAATTTGCAAATATTTTCTTCCATTCCGTGAGTGGTCTTTTCACTTTCTTCCTGGTATCGTCTGCAGCACAAATTTTTAATTTCAATGAAGCCCAATCTAAAATATTTCTCTTTTTTTAGCTCCTTCTTTGGATGTTGTGGCTGCAGGAGCCTGTGTGATACACTCACCTTCTTTGTGAGGATGCTCACCCGCATCCATCCTCCTCTGCTCCGTGCCCTCACGGCCCTGTGAGGACGGGGAACACAGCGTGTGATGCCGGCCGCCGCCATTTCAGATGCGGCAGCCCTGCCTCTCACATGAGAGCCTTGTGCCCTGAGGATGGGACATGTGTTGGAACCAAGACATCAGTCTCGTCCCACCCTCATGACCTGTTCTTGGAGACAGTGACTCGGGAGCCTGGACAGACCAGGATAGACCCGGCTCTGAGACACTCCTGCCCCACGCTGTGGCCAGAGCTGATGGGATATCCGAGGGCTTCCTGGAGGAAGGGCTGGTCCCAGGGTGGCCATCAGGGAGTAGAAGATGTGGTTGAGGGGGAGGTTACAGAATGAGAGCTCAAGTGGAGCCCCACCCCTTTGGAGGCCAAAGACCGTGGAGCTCCCTTAAGCCTCAGTGACTCTCCCACCCCATGACGTCTTCTGTGAGCTCCACCTTATCCAAGAACATGTCTTGCCTTGGGCTAGCAGGAGCGAGTCTCTGCCCTTCACCAGGTGGGGAGCTGGGTGGGATCAAGGCTCTTCTTTCTGCTCCAACCCCCGCCCCACCCACCCTTGCTGCCCCCAAACCAGACCCTCCACCCGGAACATTCAACAGCTCACTCAGTATTCATCCAAGAAACGTGAAGTCAGGGCTGGGAATGCAATCAAGAATAAAACGGACACAGACTTTACCTGTGTGGCTGGCGTGTGACACCACTGTGGAAGCTCAGTGCATTCATTTGGTCAGTGGCGAGTACAGTTGCTGATGACTTGAAGACCGGGTCTGGCTGGCAAGCAGTCACGTCAGTTTCAGAATCTCCTAACTGAATAAGAACTAAAGAATTTCTGGAAGCCCAAAGTGAGCTCTGAAGATTTGTGTTCAGTCCTGATGCTGCCCCTTGCTAACTGTGTGGTCTTGGGCAAGTCACACAGCCTTTCTGAGCCTGTGAGTTGTCACCTGTCAAATGGGAAGAAGAAATCACCCCCTCCTCTCTGCCCAGAATGAGGTTGTGTGCACATTGCGAATGTAAGTGACTGTCCCTGTTAACAGCAGCAGTCCCTCCTGTCCATGTACAACTGTGTACCAGGACTAAGGACTAAGCATGACTCCATTGCATCCACACAGCCCCACTTGGGAGGCAGGACCAGGGCTAAGCACGACTCTGCTGCGTCCACACAGCCCCACTCGGAAGGCAGGACCAGGACTAAGCGTGACTCCACTGCGTCCACACAGTCCCACTTGGGAGGCACCCCCAGGAAAAGGAAGAGAAGCCTCAAGAGGTGGGAGAGGCAGAGCCACTGGCCTAGGAGCTCTGTGTGTTTCCTGGAGAGTTGGGTAAAGAGAACATGAACGTATTACAAGGCAGGGTGGTACTCATGCCCCAAAGTAGAGACCAGGACGCCAGTCGCATAGACAGGCCCTGCACTCCTAGGCAGCCCCGGTGCTGGAGCTGGGATTGCCCCACTGCCTCACGATTGTAAATAATGCCATTGCAGGGACCATGTGCACATGGAGGCTGCTGAGGTGGGTGGTGGGGACAAGCGGTCTAGAAGCTGGCTGTCTGAATTAAACTCCTAATGCCACCTCATTCTGGCTGGGCAGCCAGAGGCTCCTTAGGGCCCCAGAGCCTCAGTTTCTTCCCTGTCAGAGCAGCCGCCTCCCAGGGTTGCTGAGAAGAGGAAATGGGAGCCTCCACCATGGCCAGGGTGCCATGACATCTGCGGTGAGCACGGAGTCACTCTTCCAAATGTTTCCGTGTGTGTGTGTGTGTGTGTGTGTGTGTGTGTGTGTCTGCTTCCTTCCGATAAATCCCAAAAGGTAGAACAGCAGAGCACGTGCACTTTGCAGATTCTCTGTCTGTTGCCCGGTAGTTCTGTGTGTGCCAGGCTGCCCCACCTGCCCACATGCATCAGAATCCCCTGGACTCTTGTTCAAATGAAGGTTCTGGTCCAGGAAGTCTGGGAGGGGCCCAAGACTCTGCATTTCTATGGTGGTGCTGATGCTGCTGGTCTGGGGCCCACACTCTGAGTGGCCAGGGCCCCAGGTGTACACGTCTCCCCTTACCACCCCTCTTGCAGGAAGCCGGAGGCAGATGACAGCCCAGGGCAGTGTGTTCATGGCCAGGCTTGACATGTGGTCATCAGGCTGGAGAAGCCCATTCTTGGGACGCTGCCTGCGTCTGGGCAGGGCTCCTGCCTTCTCCGTGGTACCTGAATCTCTGCCATCAGCCACCAGTCCAGCCAGGCTGTTGATGCAGCCAATTCCTGCCAAGCTGATTGGCCCCAGGGAGGATCAGAGCCACCCGCTCTCCGTATGGAGACCAGGCAGTGAAGGGCCTGGCCGGAGGCATCGGGAAAGGCCGGAGCCCTGCGCAGAGGGGCTGGAAAGCTCTCCTGCAGCTTCACAGCCTGTGGGCCTCCGTTCCTGAGGCCGCCTGGCGAGCAGGCCCAGAGAGGATCGCGGACCAAGGGAGACCCCGTCTGGACGGCAGCGACCGTGCAGCGCTGCAGCCGCCTTCTCTCCATGGAAATTCCCGTGTGCGCGATTCCACCCGCAAAAGGCTGCAAATGCCCGTGCACTCCCCGGGCTTGGGGGGAATAATAACCCAACTTCTTATCCACATAGATGTTGCGGGGGGAGACTGCAAAAGATTTAGTTTGTTTTACTTTTCTTTTTCTTTTTTTTTTTTTTTTGAGATGGAGTCTCGCTCTGTCGCCCAGGCTGGAGTGCAGTGGCGTGATCTCAGCTCACTGCAAGCTCTGCCTCCCGGGTTCACGCCCTTCTCCTGCCTCAGCCTCCCCAGTAGCTGGTACTACAGGTGCCCACCACCATGCCCAGCTAATTTTTTTGTATTTTTAGTAGAGACGGGGTTTCACCGTGTTAGCCAGGATGGTCTCGATCGCCTGACCTTGTGATCTGCCCGCCTCGGCCTCCCAAAGTGTTGGGATTACAGGCGTGAGCCACCGCGCCCGGCCTAGTTTGTTTTTTTGTTTTACTTTTCAAATGAACCATATGAAATTGTCAGCATTTGGCTGTTTTACATCTCTTAAAGGGCAATTTCACATGGTCCGATGTGAACCCTCCCAGCAAACCTTCAGGGTAGTTTTTGTAACTACCGCACGCACAGGACGCATGATGCTGGCAGGCTTATGCACAGTCATCGTCACACAATTGCTGATGGCCTTTGCCATACACTCCATGGAACCTAAGATGCCACCAAGTGTAAGGGGGCTCTGGGCCCCTTTGCCTAGTGACAGCCGAGGCGAGCCGCTGACGAAGCTCTGCAGATTTGCAAACAGTTTGCTCTCCCCAATGTTTTAGGGCTGCTGTGCGTGCCCAGAGCCACACACCTGTGAGGACTGATTAGCTGGCCCAGCAGAAAGGGTCCCCCACCCACCCATGAGCATCTGCCTGCTGCAGGCAGGGGCAGTTCTTACCACCAAGGCCTTGAAGGGCAGTCCTAGGGGAGAGCCGTGGATGGGGGTGGGAAGAGGGAGGCCAGACTGCAAGCTCTCAGCGAGGAGAGGGTTCACCCAGGGGCTGGGGCTGAGCTGAGGCTGACCCCAAGAGATAAGGGCGCCAGTTCTAGCTGATGGAGGCCTGACTCACCTGGCCCTGCCCTTCCAGAAGGAGGCTCTCTGGGAGAGGAGGCTGGCTTCCCAAGCCAGGCCAAAAATGGCCACAGGAGCAAGAGAAAGAGACCCGCTGGGGGCTGTGTTGTGGTCGGTGTGTGGGGTGGGTGAGGGCTTCCCCACACATGGGAAGGTCTGAAGCTCGTGCTAGCACCAGGTCTA